>NC_139143.1:108881426-110081426 GCF_964270905.1 Leucopleurus acutus | reverse complement strand
CCCCAAATGTACATAGCGTCCCCAGGGCCTTTCCTGGGGAGAAGGCTCCGGGTGGTACGAGGTTAAAGTTTGTGCTTCAGGGAGCGATCTATCTGCCAGGACCGCAGGGTAAACAGCAGTTCTCCGGAATTCCTGTCAGGTGTCTCAACCTCCTAGGCTCGGTGAATTGGAGAGGCTGGCTTATGGCCGTCAGTCACGTTCTAATGCGAGACTCCATTAGGAAATGAGAACCACCGTTTGCAGTGGCATTGTTATTTAATAGGCCAATATGTGGTCTCTTATTAT
Source organism: Leucopleurus acutus (assembly GCF_964270905.1). Taxonomy (NCBI): domain Eukaryota; kingdom Metazoa; phylum Chordata; class Mammalia; order Artiodactyla; family Delphinidae; genus Leucopleurus; species Leucopleurus acutus. The sequence continues at coordinate 110,081,141 of NC_139143.1, read as the reverse complement.
CCCAGCTCACGGAGGGGAAGTTTTTTTACCATCTCATCTCAGCCCCCCCCAAATATTGATAAAATGTTCCTCTAACAAAGGGAAATCCAGTGCAAGCCTAGAAATATCAATAAATTCTTCTTACTTTAGCTGAGTGTAATGCCCTCTCCATATGTTGTGTTTAGCAGCTAATAGGTAAACAAGCCTTTGCTATAGACCCTCTAGTTTGATAGGTAATGGGATTCCCCCTTCCTACTCTAGTTTCCAGGTGCGTCTGATTGATGGCAGACCTCATCATGCTGTGCCATTTTTGTCCTGGGAGGGTCTCTTGGAAGCTGAATCTTGTAGCCTTTGTACTTACTTTAGAGTTGTAGTTAACAGCAGAAAAAAAGCTCACTCAACTTCTTCAAAGAGTATGTTCATGAAAGCATCCATTCCAGACCGAGCCGTGCTATTTGCTGCATGGTAAATGATCAATCTATAAAGCTGGACAGTAGCTATCACATAATTACCTCTGTTGAAAGGAAACAAATTTGAATAAGCCCTAAAATATATTTGTTCTTCTTTCCAAGTAAGAAAGGCATTTATTCAGTTGTTGACTTACCGACTGGTTTCTCACAGGCAGATGGGTAACAGGCACAATGGAAGGTTGGTCCTTAACGGCATAATTGAATGTTCTGTGTTGCTTCTATTATGACCCTTGGAGCTCTTCTCTAGGAGCTGCGAGAAACTGTGCCTACAACACCTCCACCTATACTTGCCCACAGATGCTGGTATTTCTCTCTGGATCTGCTATTATATAAATGCAGGGAGCAGCTGTTCTGCCAGTACCTGGCAGCTTTGAACCTGGGCTGTTAATGATCTTCCCTGGCCCCTCTACAATTCAAACCTAGTGCAGCACTACCAAACCTTCAACCAACGGCTTTCTGAGGAGAGGATTTGTAGATGGCCCATCACAGCCTGAAGAATTAAGAACCATCTGAGAGGTGGTACAGAGCTAGAAGCTGCTTTAAATTTATATGTCCTTTGCAAAATAAATCTGAAATGCCCACATTCTCTTTACTATATTAAATTTGAATAATGATAGTTCTTCCTTAGGTGACTAGCTTTTAGTATCTTTGCAACATTTTTTTAACCACAGCCAAGATAGCAAGGAGTGTTTTTTCTGCCTCTCTGCTGTTCGGCTTTCTGGTCGGTCTTGTGACATCCTGACCAGTGACAAGGCACATGCGGGATGGGATTACTGATGGTGCTGCCCTGAGTTAGGGCTAGACGAAGGAGGTTTGGGGTGAGGGGCCAGAATTACAAGCAGGGACAGTCTATTATAAACAGAAAGAGTGCCAGCCTTTCTTTATATGTGCGTAAGACACAGAACAGAACGGCTCAAATCCTGGACCATCTCTGCCTCTACTACCTTTCCAGTGTCCTCTCCCACCTTGCCTTTTCTTACTCATCTTTCAACACTCCTTTTTCCAGATCTCCCCCAGTACAGTTGACAGTGACCTCCTTGATAACCCACTATAACTGCTATACACGCCTACTCTTTGGAATTGCAATTGTGTGTTTGAAATTGGAAAAAACTTTTGATGGTTTAAAGTAGTAGTAGTATGACAGGGACTCAGGATTACCCAAATCTGTTCCCCCCAGAAACCCCCCCCCCCAAAAAAAACCTTCTACTCTTCCCCACAAGCTTCCCAAGGGGGACATTAACATAAAGAATGCTGATAAATGGGAAATATCACTTCATTATTAGATCTCTGGTGAGCCGGGCAAAAGCCCAGGACTCCTTTCCTCCCTCTAAGTCCAAAACCAATCAGGATCTGACCACACTCCAGAAGGAAGGGCAGGAAGGGAACACCCGGGGGCTGGGTCAGCCTATCACGTCAGCCACATGGGCCCACGGTCACACGCAGAACCTCAGAGTAAAGGGTAAGGGGTCTGTCCGCCGGCAAGGGTGACCCACTCGTCCTGCAGTTTGACCTCAAGACTGAGGAGGTGCTGGCAGAGTAGGAGGGACAGAGAGCCTCCTTCCCCAGGAAGCCAGCTGTTTATAAGCCCTGAGCCCTGCCTGTCTTCTAGGCCGAGTTCCTTGGGGGCAGGGGCTCGGTTGTGTTTGTTTCTATGTCCCTCAGCAACAGAGTCTATAGCACACACTGGGCACTTTAAGACTGTTATTTTGATTCCTAAATTAGTAATGAATGTAAAGTATCTGAAACATATTTGACTTTGGGACAATGTACCTTTGGAACATATGGTACCAGTGCTACAGATTCCAAGTATTAAATGGTATTCTACGCATTGTAGATTGAGAAACTTACAACACTAAGCTTGTGTTATGGGAAGATACAGACTCAATCCGAGTAGAGGGCCCATCAATGCATATTAAGGGAACAGTCGTTTGAGCTGAATATTTTAAATAGTCCACATTCATTCCGGAATTGGACAAAAGTGACTATAGATTGCGTGATGTTCTTGTCCAGCAGAATTCCTGAGATTCTTTATCTTGTGTATTTTTAAGGACTTACGCCAAAACACCATTTTCTCACTTGTTATGGACAGAGGGTTAGAATCCCCTAAATACAAGACAAAAAGAAAAGTTGAGGGAGGTGGAAGGAAGTAAGGGTTGGACGGATGGATAGAACCTCAGGGAAGGCAGCATAGCCTTGCTTATGACCTTAAATAAAACAAGAACCTCAAGTGGAAAAAAATTGAATTATCCTGGTGAACTTAGGCCAAGAAGAAAAAAATGACAGACTTGGAGAAGAAGGTGAGAAGCACAAACTGGTGAGAAAATAGAGAGGAATCTGCTTCAGTGTTTTAGAACGTTCTCCCTCCCTAACCTGGTAAAGCACGTACTAGAGGAGCAGCGCGCTAACTGCTCTGATTCGCTGGTATTACTGATGAAGGAGGAAAGTGCAGTGATGCTGGGGAGATTCGTTTCCACCCGGTTCCATTTTATATCAACATCCAAGGATGTGGGGGACCAGTTTCCAGCCCTTGGCCAGGCTCTCATGGCGGCTACTTGGGTTTTGCCAGGTGTTCATCATGGGCTACTCAGTGACGGCTGGGGCCACAGGAAGACTCCTCTTCGGCTACGACAGCTTTGGCAACGTGTGTGGCAAGAAGAACTCCCCAGTAGAAGGGGCCCCTCTTTCGGGGCAGGACATGACCCTAAAAAAGTAAGTTTTCAAGTAAGTCCCCAACCTACAGAGGGGCTAGATTTCAAAACTTTGTATAAATTAGTCGTTTGAGCCTGGAAACTGTTTTCCCACTCAAAACTCTGTCCGCCCACCTCATGAGAGGGAGACGTGTGTGGTAGTAAGGACACAGGTTTTAGAGTCAGCCAGCCCTAAATTGAAATTGGGCAGAGTACTTAACCTCTCTGAGCTGAGTTTTCATCTTTTTAAACTGGTTATTAGACCCACCTCACAAGATTGTTTTAAGGATCCACTGAGACACTGCATGAGCTAAGGCTTAATAAATGTTAGTTGTCACTATTATTATCCATAATGTATCAGAATCATGTTACTAATTATACACCATCCACAGTATTGTTTCTGTGTGGAAATACCTGAATCCCACCTGGGAATGCTGGGAACCTGTGTCCCACTCCCTCCGCAGCCTACACTCTCAGCTACGGCACTCTCAGCTTTGGTGTCTCACTTTTCTCCCACCAACTCCAACACAGAAACAAAAAGGGGAGAGAAGAGACAGGAATCCCTGAGGGGAGAGAAATCCCTGGCCATGATTTTCTAAGATGGATACAGCTTTGTGATAATTTCAAGACTTGATAATCAAAAGCAGCTCCTAGGAAAGAAATCTTAAAGGTCTAGATAGGTCCTGAGTATAAGTTTGGAATCACCAAATACCAATCTCCGACCAGGCCTCCTCTACCCCTGAATTTGCTCTTGAGGAGGGGGGCTTTGCACTGCTGAACATGGACTGCCTGAGGGGCATTTCTCCCTGCACTTGTGGGTGTCACTCACAAAGAAGACAGGAGAGGAAGGGGCTCCCCAGATGCACCTGTGCTCCTGTTTAGACATTGTATTCATAAGGCAATGGTGGGAAACAGTCATCCTCTTTGAAATGAAAAGTACATATTTTATTATTCTCAATAGCCAAAAGGTAGAAGCAACCAAGTGTCCATCAGCAGATGAATAAATGAACAAAATGTGTATATATATAGATACTGGGATATTGTTCAGCCTTATAAAGGAAAGCAATTATGACACATGTAACAACATAGATGAATCTTGAGGATATTATGCTAAGTGAAATAAGTCAGTCACAAAAAGATATTTTATGATTCCACTTATGAGATATCTAGAGTAATCACATTCATAGAGACAGAAAGTAGAATGGTGGTTGCCAGGGTTTGGGAGTGATGAATTATTGTTAAATGGGTACAGAGTTTCAGTTTTGCAAGATGAACAGAGTTCTGGGTGGTAGGGATTGCTGCACAGCAATGTGAATGTTCTTAATGCCACTGCGCACATAAAAGCTTTAAGATGGTAAAATTTTATGTGTATTTTACTACAATTTTTTAAAATTAATAAGTAGAATAAAATACGTATTTATCCTACACCAAGGAAATCTGTTCCCCCATCTCCTGTTACACCACCCACTGTTCTCCCAGCCCCAGTTGGAGGAAAAAGAAGCTTCTGGCACCCCTTCTCCAGTCCCTCCCCTGGAGGACTGCCTACAGGGCTCTTGGTCTGACATTCCTCTGATCTCAGCAACCCGGTTAAGTGTAGGGCATGGGCCTGAGAGCTGCCACTGCCAACCAGCATGTGACCCTGTTAATGTCAACAACCAGTTTTGTTCTTGTGCCCAGTGGCTGGGCAGCTGCAGCAGGAAGGGTCTCATGAGTTTCCTGTCTCAAACTGGGAGGCAGGGGGAGGGGTAAGCCTTTAATTCACAGCCTCGGTCTCCTCCTCTCCACTTCTCACTTCCCTGGGTTCAGCTATTCTCTGAGGTATAATTGAACACTCTGTGTGCAAATATGCTTTCTGTGGACTTCATGAGTAGTTCATGCACTGGCCTCACCTAGCAAACCAGGGACAGTTTAATCAGTCCTTTCCCTTCCTCAGTGACTTGTTCGGAGAACTCCCTAGTGTTAATCAACATCCCAGAAAATGCTGAATCTGGAAAAGGGAAGTTTTGTTAACATTTGAATATGGTTGCCAAGCTGCACAACTCCGTAGATGAACCCAGGTAGGCATAATACATGTTAAATTATGTGGAAGTATTTGATGATGAAAATTTGCCTTAATTATTCCCACATTTGATAGCGTGTGGATATTTTTAAGTCCCACAATCAAACTCAATGACAGGAAATGCTCTACGACATTCTTCTCCTGTTTCATTTGTCTCCTAGACACGTGTTTTTTATGAATTCCTGCAACCTGGAAGTCAAGGATGTGAGGTTCAGTTCCACCGTTCTCTGTGTGTCCAGCTGTCCTGAAGAGCAGCTTAATACCCTGGAAGAGGTCCAGCTCTTTGCAAACACTACTGGTAGGTACCGAGGGATGGGGTCACTCTTCCTTCTGAGGCTGGGGACCACAGCAGGGTAACCTGTGCAGACCTAGGTAACTTGCCCTGCCCTGGCTTTCTCTGCAAAACTGGAAATTGTCCTTCCTGTGGGTGCCTCTCCTTGTGTAGAAAGGGCCATAAACATTTTCTCCTGAGCTGTTCAGTTTCATTCAGGTTTATCTGGAATTCATCTGAAACCCTAGCTGTTCTCTGCTAACTGCCAGGGACTGGTCTGCCGTAGAGAGCGGGAGGAGACAGCAGACATTTAGGGCCCAAAGGCAAGGTCAGATGGAGGTCAGAGAGCTCTGTGCACTTGGCACATCCAGTCCTAGAGAGGCGCCCACAGGCTTTGGGTTGAATTGCCGACAGGTATGTTCTTTCATTAAGATGTTCAGGCCATGGATGGTTTCACTGACCAGTGGGATAGCCTTAAGCTGTTCCAAAAGCATTTGTGTAACTGGCTCTGAGCCTGCTTTTCAGATTTATATTTTAAGCGTTAAACAAGCAAAGGAAAATAAAAAGAAATTCGAGACAACCCACTGCAAATTTCATCTGCTTGTGAAATGGGGTGCCAGAGTTTTAAAAACTGTTTGCAAGGCTGGGTTAAAAATATGAAGCCTATATAATAATTCATCTTCCTATCGTTTTAGTACCTATCGTATAACTTTCAGTTTTGAATTTGGCATTTTGGAGAGAGAAAAAGAGAGGACCTAGCTCAGTCTCAGTTGTGATGCTGATTCTTTCTGTCTTAGGTCACCCAGAGACCTGTTTTCTAAACCTGAGTGATTTATTGTGTTTTTTTTTTTCCCGGTTTGGTAAAATGACTATGGTTTCCTTACTGGCTCCCCTAGAAAGATAAGCACAACGTAGGAAGGTGGTACAGTCTGTGTGTCTTCTGCTTCCAGGGTCCTTCCTGTGTGTTTATAGTTTGAATTCCTTCAACTACACCCAGAATCCAAATGCAGACTCGCTGTGCCCCAGCCTACCAGTTCCTCCAAGGTAAAAGCTTCCATACGTTTTCCTTATCCATTAACAAAAGTTATTGGGTACTTGGTGGGAGGCTGTTACTCCTCTGGGTATCACAGAAAGCAGCTGCAAAGGAGATATCCAGTAGAACCCCTGCCTGCAGGGAGCTTACGGTTTACAGAAGGCCAGGGATAAACAAGGAGGGGCTATTTGCAATATACATATTGGCTTAGGACAATGGATTAGAAACCAGGCTAAATAAGGAGAAAACTCAAACCGTAAAAATACACGTAGTCTTCAAATGACAACCCTGGAGCTAGCAAAAAGTACTATATGAATTATTACCAAATGAATGATTTTATAAAGTAGTTGGTGTGTTTTTTCTACTCCAGCTGTTTATCACAAAGTAGAAATCATTTACTTTTGCTTTTTTATTGCAACCAGACATTGTTAGTTTTTTTTAGCTCTAGATTTCTCCATGAGAAACAGGCCTTGTTGGGCAAGGCCAAATGAGTCCACACCTTTCTTCTCAATGAGAATAGAAAACAGGTCCTTCTCAAGAACACCACTCAGTGAACTGCTTTCAGCATCTTATTCATCCCAATCAACTAGGGCAGTACTTGGCACAGAGGAGGTCCCCTATAATTAAAGTTGTAATGGTGAAGCAGTAGTTGCACTGCCATGGTAAATGCCTCATGTGTGAGCCATTGAGAAGACTAAAGGGAAAAATGCAGTGAATAATCATTGCCACCGTCAGGATGCTGAGATGTACTGAAGGAGGACTTCGGTTTATTTTGCATTGCCATTCTTTTGAAAATTGTACATATGTTTACAGTGAATGAGACCTCTGTGCACAATCCCTTCAAGATAATGACAGTTTAAGTAGAACCAAGGCATCATGCCAACCCCCTGCTATGGTGTTCATCAAACTCGTGACTGGGATTCACAGTAAGACATGTATTACATCACAACCCCAGTATACATAGCTTCATACATACTTCTGTATATGGAACAGAAATAAAAGTCTCACAAAACAAGACTTCCCCTTACTGCATATGATTCATACTAATAGTTTCTATTCTATTTCACTTTTTTAAAAAGTAATCTATTTCATAATCTTCTAACAGGTTGCAGATGCAGCTTGAAAAATGCTGAGATAGCAGGTGCTAAAAAATGAGATTTTAACAGAATAGGAGGAAGAATATAGTTAACCATCCTTGTGCCCTTCTTTTCTAAAATAAATACTTTGTGTTATAAGTAATTGAAAGAGGGGAGAATTATTTCCAGAGGAGAATACCATATCGTTTTTCTATAATATCTTATTTTTGTAATTCTGATTTTTGTTAGATGTCATAAACATGTCTCAATGAAACATAACTAAATCCAGGGGAAAAAAAACAAAAATGTTGTAGTAACTTGAAAGAAAATTATTTAACAGGTAGAGAGAAGTTTTTTCTAACTTTATACCCTTTGACCAACATCTCCCCTTTTCCCTCCCTCCCCTGTGGTGACTACCATTCTGTTCTCTGCCTCTGTGAGATTAACGATTTTAGATTCCACATATAAGTAATGTAGTGCAGTGTTTGTCTTTTGAGAAGGATTTTTTAAAGAACACTATTTGTAACTGGACCTGCAGAAGGAATTGAAAGAGAATAGAATTTTTCAGGCTGTAATGTAACCAGAGTGGGATAAACTCTCCTCTTACTGTAAATGGGATGGTAACTGTAATTCCATGGGAAGCTTATATCTTGATATTGATGATGATAACAACAAACATCTATTGAGCTCTGATACTTGCCAGGTACTTTTCTAAGCTCTTTACATGTATTAATTTACTTGGACCTCATAAAACCTCTGTGTTGTGGATATTGTTTCAACCCTATTTTACAGCTGAGAAAGCTGATGCAGAGGTAGGTTAAGGTTGCACAAATGGAAGAGCTGGCCTTCAAACCCAAACAGCGTCCATATTTGTTCCTATAACCCAAAACAAACAGTCGAGACTTCGTTGGTTTTCTTTTGCCCGGCAAATGGCCTCCTTAGGCTCACACCAAGCTTGGGGCGGGGGGGCGGGGGGGCCGGGAGGTTGGTCCTGTACACTGTGTCCTCGGGGCACCATCTTTTCTACCGCTCAAGCCGACCCTACACCTTTCACCCCTTAAATGCAGACCTTTCCAACACTAACTTTTCAAGTGAAGACAAAACTGCTGATTGGCTTTTCTTGGATGGAGTTAGGGAGATAGAAATAGGCTCGAGGGCTCCATTTCCTTTTCCTACACAAGCAAGTGGTTGTTTTAAGATGGAAATTATCATATTTATCATGGAAGAGCAGTGCCAAGAGTGAAAAGCTTGAGAACATGAGAAGTGTGGCTATACGGCCAAAGCACATTTTCTAAATACCTCTTTTTGACTAAGCCAATTGTTTCTTCTCTCTGGGTTGGTCACGTGAGGTATAACATACCCTTTTAGAGCAATGACTGAGTATCAAGAAGATTTGTGTACCTAGGAATGAGCTTCTAAGAGCAGTGAAAAAATACTGCAGAAGATAACAAGCAAGCATATCTTTTTCCTTTTGGTGTTCAGTGTAATATTTGTATTTTGAGTCCCCCATATATTTAAAATGTAAAAGGCTTGGGCTTTTCCCTCCAGTAAATTCTAGCCTCTCACCTTGGTGCCTGTGCATGTCACTGCATTGTTTGCTTGAATAAATTCCATATAGAGAGTCACCTAAATATACAGTCAGCTCTCCAAATTACTTCCAGCATATCTGAGTGGCTTTGCTGGTGGGGAGAGGAAAAGCAGAAGTGGGGAAGAAATCACAGTTTGTGGCCAAGAGACACATCCCCTGCCCCAGCTCATGAGGTACTCCGTAGGCAGCTACCTGGTCAGCCACCTACCAGCTAGCTGGTCACTAGGGGGTGACCCACACTTTACATGCCTCTCTCCATCACTCTCTGGGGTAAGATGGGTCATTCTTTACCAGTACAGGGAAGTTAAATGCCTAAAAAGCACCATGTTTAACAAACTATGTTGACAAAATTAAGCTCTTAGGGAGAATTATGTTTGGGGGAATATAAAATGACATTGAATCTATATATCTGACCTTATTTTTCAGAAACACTAAATGAAAGTTCAGAAAACATTTTCTTTCAAAACAATTCAGATTCTTTGGTATTAAGACTGTTTAGTAAAAGCAAAGAAAAAGAAAATAGAGGTTTAGAAGTTGGAAAGCAGGAGGTAAAATTATTACTCTGTAGGTGGTAAGAAAATTAACTGAAAAGCTACAAATGACAAGAAACTTTGGTGGCAGGGAACAAGATAAATATACTGAAATCTGTAGCATTCATATGTTTTTTGAAAAGACTCCTTTTACCACAGCAAGAAAAAACACCTACAAAAACACAAAAGTGCCTAGAAATAAATTTAACAAGAAATATACAAGAGCCACAGGAAGAAAACTTTCATATATTCCTGAGCTACAAAGAAAGCTTGAACAAATCAGAAGACAGAAATTGTTCTTGACAGTATGACTCAACATTATAAAAATGTTACTTCTCCCTACGTTATTAAGATGTTATGTCTGTCTAAGTTGAGCAATAGGTTTATCATGATTAAAATAAAAATAATAGCAGGATTTTTTCAGTAGCTAGACAAGCTGATGTAAGTTTGCAAGGAAAAAAGTTTCTTAAATGGCCAAGAAAAATCTGAAAAAGAAAAACAGTGAAGGAAAACCAGCCCTTCCAGTTTTTAAAACAATCTTTAATAGTTAAAATGCTGGGTACTAGTTCATATGTAGAAAGATCAGTGAAAGATATTATATAATCCAGGAATAGACCCAAATTCTTACAAGAATTTAGTAAATGATAAAAAAAAAAAAAGGCACCTCAAATCAGTGACAAAAAGATGGACTGTTCAACATGTAGGCTGGGACAGCTGGGTAGGCATCCAGAGGGAAGGGCTGGATCTACACCTCGTGGCTTATATGGATAAATTCCAAATGGGTTAAAGATTTTAACTTATAAAGTGAAACCAGGAAGTACTAGAAGGCATGGGAGAATTCTCTTACAGCCTGGAAGTAAGGAAGGCTTCTAACCATGACTTAAAACTCAGGAGGCATAAAATTAAAAATGCATTGACTACATTAAAAACAAATATTTCTGCATGACAAAACACTAGAAGTAAAATTAACAGGCAAATAAATTGCTATTCATATAAAAAAGATTACTCTCTAATTTATGAAAGGCCTTACTAGTCAACTTTTAAAAGACCAATATTTTCCTCTTTTTTTGCTTTTCCTCTCCCCACCAGCAATATCTCAATATAAAAATGAAAAAAGAATGTGAATAGATGCTGCAGAGAAAAAGCACAATATTTTTTAAAGATACTAAAAAAGAATGAACCTCCCTCACGATAGGGTAAATTCCATTTAAGACTCTAATGTTTTCACCCCATAGCCTGGCAACATGTTTAAAAAAACACCTTTGGCAAGAGTGTAGGGAAATAGGCACTTCCATACAATGCTGAGGCAGGATCCTGAGGGTAAATCATCAATATTCATCAGTCATGAAGGTACATACATTCATTAATTTTTTTACTGAAGTATGGTTGATTTACAATATTGTGTTAGGGGGCTTCCCTGGTGGCACAGTGGTTAAGAATCCGCCTGCCAATGCAGGGGACTCGGGTTCGAGCCCTGGCCTGGGAAGATCCCACGTGCCACAGAGCAACTAAGCCCGTGCGCCACAACACTGAGCCTGCGCTCTAGAGCCTGCGAACCACAACTAATGAAGCCCGCGAGCCTAGAGCCCGTGCTCCGCAACAAGAGAAGCCACCGCAATGAGAAGCCCGCTCACCGCAGCTAGAGGAAACCTGCGTGCAGCAAGGAAGGCCCGATGCAGCCAAAAATAAATAAATAAACAAATATTTAAAGAACTCTTAAAAAAACAATATTGTGTTAGTTTCGGGTGTACAGCATAGTGATTCAGTTATTTTTTTTCTGATTATATTGATTATATGTTATAAGATATTGAATATAATTCCCTGTGCTAAACAGTAAATCCTTGTTGCTTATCTATTTTATGTATAGTAGCTTGTATCTGTTAATCCCATACTCCCTTTCTCTCCCCTTTGGCAACCACAAGTTTGTTTTCTATGTCTATGAGTCTGTTTCTGTTTTGTATATAGATTCATCTGTATTATAATATTTTTTTAGATTCCACATTATAAGTGATATCATATAGTATTTGTCTTTGTCTGGCTTACTTCACTAAGTATAATATTCTCTAGGTCCCTCCATGTTGCTGCAAATGACAGTATTTCATTCTTCTTTATGGCTAATATTCCATTGTATGTATATACCACATCTTCTTTATCCATTCATCTGTTGATGGACATTTTAGGTTGCTTCCCTGTCCTGGTTATTATAAATAGTGCTGCTATGTACACTGGTATGCATGTATCTTTTTGAATTAGAGTTTTCATTTTTTCTGGTATATGCCCAGTAGTGGGATTGCTGGATCATATGGTAGCTCTAATTCTAGTTTTTTAAAGGAACCTACATACTGTTTTCCCTAGTGGCTACACCAATTTACATTCCCACCAACAGTGTACAAGTGTTCTCTTTTCTCCACACCCTTTCCAGCATTTATTATTTGTAGACTTTTGATGACGGCACTTCCAACTGGTGCAAGGTGATACCTCACTATGGTTTTGATTTGCATTTCTCTAATAATTAGCGATGTTGAGCATCTTTTCACGTGCTTCTTGGCCATCTACATTTCCTCATTGGAAAAATGTCTATTGAGTTCTCTGCCCATTTTTTAATTGAATTGTTTATCTTTTCAGTATTAAGTTGTATGAGCTATTGGTATATTTTGGATATTGACCCCTTGTCAGTCTCATCATTTGCAAATATTTTCTCCGAGTCCATAGGTTGTCTTTTCATTTTGTTGATGGTTTCCTTTGTTGTGCAAAGGCATTTAAGTTTAATTAGGTCCCATTTGTTTATTTTTGCTTTTGTTTCCTTTGCTCTAGGAGACAGATGCAAAAAAATATTGCTAAAATTTATGTCAAAGAGTGTTCTGTCTATGTTTTCCTCTGGGATTTTTTAGTATCTGGTCTTACATTTAGGTTTTTAATCCATTTTGAGTTTATTTTTGTATATGGTGTTATGGAATGTTCTAATTTTATTCTTTTACAAGTAACTCCAGTTTTCCCAGCACCACTTATTGAAGAGACTGTCTTTTCTCCATTGCATGTTCTTGCATCCTTTGTCGTAGATTAATTGACCATAGGTGTGTGGGTTTATTTCTGGGCTCTGTATCCTGTTCCATCAATCTATATGTCTGCTTTTGTGCCAGTACCATGCTGTTTTGATTACCGTTGCTTTGTAGCATTGTCTGAAGTCTGGAAGCATTGTACCTCTAGCTTTGTTCTTTTTTCTCAGTATTGCTTTGGCAATATGGGGTCTTTTGTGGTTCCGTATAAATTTTAGGATTATTTGTTCTAGTTCTGTGAAAAATGTCATGGATATTTTGATAGGGATCACAATAAGTCTGTAGGTTGCCTTGGGTAATATGGCCATTTTAACAATATTACTTCTCCCAATCCAAGAGCATGGGGTGTCTTTCCATTTCTTTGAATCTTCTTCAGTTTCTTTTTCAATGTTTTATAGTTTTCAGCATATAGTCTTTCACCTCTTTGGTTAATTTTATTCCTATGTGTTTTTTTTAATGAGATTTTAAATGGGACTTTTTAAAATTTTTGATATTTTGTTATTAGTGTAAAGAAATACAACAGATTTCTGTATACTAATTTTGTATCCTGTTACCTTGCTGAATTCGTTTATTAGTTCTAGTAGTTTTTGTGTGGAAACTTTAGGGTTCTCTACATAGAGTATCATGTCATCTGCAAATAGTGACAGTTTTACCTCTTCCCTTCCAATTTGGATACCTTTTATTTCTTTTTCTTGTCTGATTGCTGTGGCTAAGACTTCCAATACTATGTTGAATAGAAGTGGTGAGAGCGGGCATCCTTGTCTTTTTCCTGAATTTAGTGGGAAGGCGTTTGTTTTTCACTGTGAGTATTGTGTTGGCTGTGGATTTGTCATAAATGGCTTTTATTATATTGAGATATGTCGCCTTTATACCCACTTTGGTGAGTGTTTTTATCATGAATGAATGTCGAATTTTGTCAAATTTTTTTGCATCTATTGAAATGATTATGTGATTTTTGTCTTTTGTTAATGTGATGAATCACATTGATTGATTTGTATATGTTGAACCTTTCTTGCAACCCTGCAATTAATCCAACTTGATCATGGTGTATGATCCTTTTTATGTATGGATTTGGTTTGCTAATATTTTGTTGAGATTTTTGCATCTATATTCATCAAAGATATTGGCCTGTAATTTTCTTTTTTGATAGTGTCTTTGTCTGGTTTTGGCATCAGCGTGATGGTAGCCTCATAGAGTGAATTTGTGAGTGTTCCTCTCTCTTCAACTTTTTGGAATTGTTTGAGAAGGATAGATATAAGTTCATCTTTACATGTTTGGTAAGATTCCCCAGTGAAGCTGTCTGGTCCTAGACTTTTGTTTGCAGGGAGGTTTTTTTTTTTTTATTATTACATATTCTATTTCACTTCTAGTAATGTCTGTTCAAATTTTCTGTTTCTTCTTGACTCAGCCTTGGCAGGCTGTATGTTTCTAGAAACTTTACCATTTCTTCTAGGTTGTCCAATTTGTTGGCGTATAACTGTTCATAATATTTTCTAATGTTTTAATATTTCTGTGTTATTAAGTTATTTCTTCTCTTTCATTTCTTGTTTTGTTTATTTGGATCCTCTCTCTTTTCCTATTGGTGAGCCTGGCTAGAGGTTTGTTGATTTTGTTTATCTCTAAAAAAACTACCTCTTGGTTTTATTGATCTTTTCAATTCTTTTATCTCTATTTTATGTATTTCCTCTCTGATCTTTATTGTTTCCTTCCTTCTGCTGACTTTGGGTTTTGTTTGTTCTTTTTCTAATTCTTTAGGTGACCGGTTAGGTTGTTTATTTGAGATTTTTCTTGTTTCTTGAAGAAGGCCTGTATCACTATGAACTTCCCCCTTAGAACTGCTTTTACTGCATCCCATAGATTTTGTAAGGTTATATTTTCATTTTCATTTGTCTCAAGGTATTTTCCAATTTCTTCTTTGATTTCATCATGGCCCATTTTTGTTTGTTTTTTGGGGTTCTTTTTTTTTAGTAGGATGTTGTTTAGTATTTTCCTCTTTTTCTTTCTGTGGTGGATTTCTAGTTTCATACTCTTGTGGTCAGAAAAGATGCTTGAAATAATTTCTGTCCTCTTAAATTTGTTGAGGCTTGCTTTGTGACCTAGTACGTGGTGTATCCTGGAGAACATTCCATGTGCGCTTGAAAAGAACGTGTATTATGGTTTTTTTGGATGTAGTGTCCTGTAGATATCAGTTAGTTACAACTGGTTTATTGTGTCATTTAGGACCTCTGTTGCCTTATTGATTTTCTGTCTGGATGATCTGTCCATTGATGTCAGTGGAGGGTTAAAGTCTCCTACTATTATTGTATTCTTGTCCATTTCTCCCTTTATGCTTGTTAGTATTTGTTTTATGTATTTAGGAGGTCCCATACTGGGTGCATAATATTAAAGAGTGTAATATCCTCTTCTTGTATTGAACCCTTTATCATTATTTAATGTCCTTCTTTGTCTTTCTTTATGGCCTTTGTTTTAAAGCCTATTTTGTCTGATATGAGTATTGCTACCCCTGCTTTCTTCTTGTTTCTAGTTACATTAAATATTTTTTTCTATACTCTCATTTTTAGTCTGTGAGTGTCTTTTGCCCTGAAGTGAATCTCTTGCAGGCAGCATATTGTAGTTTCTTGTTTCTTTTATTCAATCTGCCATGCTATGTCTTTTGAGTGGAGCATTTGGTCCATTGACGTTTAAAGTAGTAGTTGATAGGTATGTATTTATTGCCATTTTAATCCTTGTTTTCCAGTTGTTCTGTAGTTCTTCTTCATTCATTTCTTCTTCTTTTTGTATTTTCTTTTGTGATTTGATAACTTTCTTTTGTAGTATGCTTGAGTTCCTCTCTTTTTGTTTTTTGTGAATCTGTTCTCCTTTTGATTTGTAGTTACCATGAAGTTCAAGCATGTTGACACACATGCTTGCTATATCTATTTACTTGCTTTAAACTAATAGTCATTCAAGGTCAAACACATTCTAAAAGATCTACATTTTTATACTCCCCTCCCCCACATTTTGTGCTTTTGATGTCATATTTTACATCTTCATGCTTATCCTTTTCCTATTTATTGTAAGTACATTTGCTTTTACAATTTTTTATTGTTGTTTAATCTATGTACTGGCTTATTTAAGTAATCGTCAATCCTTTTATATTTGCCTTTTCTATTATGATTTTCCCTTTCCTATAAATTCTTGCGGGTTTTCTATTTAGAGAAGACTCTTCGATGTTTCTTTTAGGGTAGGTTTAGTATTGCTGGATGATTTTTGTTTTTGCCTCTCTGGGAAATCTTTATCTCTCCTTCTATTCTAAATGATAATCATGCTGGGTGGAGCATCCTAGGTTTTTCCCTTTCAGGACTTTGAATGCATCTTGCCACTCCCTTCAGGTCCTGCAAAGTTTCTGCAGAGAAATCAGCTGATAGCCTTATGGGGGTTCCCTTGTAACTGACTCTTTGTTTTTCTCTTGGTGCCTTTAGAATCCTCCCTTTAACTTTTGCCATCTTAATTATGATATGTCTTGGTGTGGGTATGTTTGGGTTCATATTGTTTGGGACCCTCTGTGCTTCCTGCACCTGGTTATATGTTTCCTTCTTAAGGTTTGGGAAGTTTTCAGCCATAATTTCTTCAAATACATTTTCAATCCCCGCTACCTTCTCCTTCTGGAACGGCTATTATGTGTAGGTTGGCACATTTTACATTATCCCATAAGTCTCGTATGTTGCTTTCATTTGTTTTCATTTGTCTTTCTATCTGCTATTCTGCTTGGGTGATTTCCATTATTCTATCTTCCAGTCACTTATTCATTCTTCTGTGTCATTTATTCTGCTATGAATTGCTTCTGGGTTGGTTTTTATCTTGGCAGTTGAATTGTCTCTTTTTGATTGGTTCATCTTTATAGTTTCTAGCTCCTTGTTACAGTGATCTGCATTTCTATCAATAATCTTTCTTAATTCAGTTATCATTTTTATTGCCAACTTTTTTAACTTGGGGTATAGTGGATTGGAGAGGTCTGTTTCATTGTTTGTTCTTTCAGGGGATTTTTCTTTTTCATTTAATTGGGAGTAGTTCCTTTGCCTTTTCATTTTATTTAACTTTCTCTGTCTTTATAAATTTAGGAGACACAATTATCTACTGTGGTCTTGAAGGGGTGTTTTTATGTGGGAGCATCTCTGTGTAGACTGTCCATGTCCAATGTCTTTGGTGCAAGTTGCTGGCTTGGGTATGGCTGCCAGCCAGGTCTTTCCTCAGAGTTTGCTGGCCATTATCCCCTTGATAGGAGGTGTAGTTCGTGTTCTTGTTTCTAGACCCTGTGCAGGATATGAGGTGGGGCTTCCCTTCTGTTCTGTGGCTGTTGTCACCCTGTCAGGGGCACGGTCTGCTTCCCAGTTGTTGGATTAGAAGCCCTGAAGGTCAGGTTCAGTCAGGCTCTATTGCCCTTGAGTGTGTGCCCCACCCCAGGGAGGTGAATACTAAAGCAAGTGAGGCCCGTGCAGTCACAGAGGACCTGTGGGCCCCCATGGCTCTGCTTAGAAGCAGCCCAAGATCGCATCCCTTTCTCTGTTGTGTTCATCCCATATCTAGTGCAAGGCTGTGGTGTGGAGTGGGCTGGGGCTGCAGGTCAGGACGTTGTGGCTGCAGGAGTTTAGGTGGCTATGCTCCCGCCTGCCATCTGTGCTGCTTCGGTGCCAGTTTTCTACCAGGACCTGTCTGCCCCAGGTCTAGGCTAAGCTGTGGTGTGAAGTGGGCTTAGCTGGGGTGCTCTCACTGGGAGATAATCTGCTACTCCTGAATGCACTGACGGTGGCCATCACTGCCCCACCTGGACCGCATTCCAGGCCCTCTGGGCTGTCTCTGTGTAGCTAGATGAATTCCCAGGGCCTGTCTGCCCGAGATTCAGCCCTTAGCCTCTGTGTGCTCTTGTGGCACCTCCCTGTGCTCACCCTGACAGTGGCCACTATGGCTCCACTCGCCCCATCCATGTGCAATGGCCTCTGTGGCTTCACCTGGATCACCCCCCAGGTGACCTGGTCTGGTTCTGCATAGCTAACGTGAATCTTTGCCCTGATCTCGCAGCAGGCTGTGGTGTGGAGTGAGCAGGGCCAGGGTGTTTGCTCCTTCTGATTAAGAAGTGCGACGAGGCAGCAGCCACCCGTGCATGGCTCTCTCCACCCTGATTGTCAGCAAGACAGCAGTCGCACACTCCTTGCAAGCAGAGTCTAGGCTTCTCTAGCCCTTCTGTCTGTCGCAGCAGATTTTCCAGCAGGAAAGGGGGCTTGTCTTCTCCACACAGGAGCCCAGGACTCGGATGCCCAGATTGTGGCTTGACCTGCTTGCTTCTCAGGGGCACAGGTCCCAACCCAGTGCCTTTTCTGTCCCAACTGGTTATGTAGAAATCTTTCTTGCAACCTTGGTGGTATAGGAGTTCTTCTGCTGGCTTCCAGTTAGTTTTCCATGAGAATTGCTCCACATGTAGATATATTTTTGATGTGTTTGTGGGGGGAGGTGAGCTCCGCATTCTCCTGCCCTGCCGTCTTGATCCCCCTCCCTACATTCATCTCTTTTTAATCAAGCATTTCTACTTCTAGGAATTTAATCTTCAGGTATACATGTACCAGTGTGAAATGACATTTGTATAAGGTTATTCACTGCAGCGTTTATAATAGCAAAATAATTAAAGCAATCTAAATGGCTTTCAATAGAGGGCTGCTTAAATAAATAATGGTATATCACTTAATGTAACACTATTTAGCTCTTTTTTTTTTTAATAAGAGACTAGCTGGGAATAGCTGAGAACTTTCTCAGTCTGATAAAGGGCATCTATGAGAAATCTGTAGTTAATATTATACATAATGGTGAACTATAAAATGCTTTCTACCTAAAATTAGAAACAAGGCAAGGATATATGCTCTTACCACTTCTACTCACCACTGTAGTAGAGGTCCTAGGAATTGCAATAAAGTAAGGGAAAAAAATAGATTGGAAGAGGCGAAACCATCTTTATTAATAGATGACCTAATTGTTTGCATAGAAAATCCAAAGGAATCTACAAAATAATTACTTAGTGAATTTAGCAAATCTGCAAACTACAAAGTCAAGTTACATTTCTATGTATTAGCAGCAAACAATTAGGAAATAATTTTGAAGTCCATCTTCAGCACTATCAAAAATGTATAGAATACCTAGGAATATATTTAACAGAAGACATGTGAGCCCTCAGCTGAAAACTTTGATAAGACATTGCTGAGAGAAATTAAAGAACACCTAAATAAGTAGAGAAATATACCTAATTCATGAATTGGAAGTTTTCATGTTGTTAGGATGTCTCTTCTCCCTAAATTGTTCTGTAGATTCAACACAGTGCCCCAATATAATTTTTGTAGAAATTGACAAGTTTATTCTAAAAAATATAGAAAATGCTAAAGACATAGGTTCACACACACACAAAAAAAAAAAACTTGAAGAAGAACCAAGTTAGAGAGCTCATAACACCTGATTTCAAAAGTTATTATAAAATTACAGTGATTAAGACAGTGCGGTATTGGAATGAGGATAGACAGATAAGTGGATCAGAATAGAGAACCCGGAAATAGAGTAACATATACATGACCAATTGATTTTTAGTGAAAGTGGCAAGGCAATTTCATGGGGAGAAGAAGCCTTTTCAACAAATGGTGCTAAAATAAGTGGGAAGACATGGGGGAAAATGACTTGGTCATTTTGATTGAGGACTCTTACCTTATACCACACACAAAAACTAATTTTAGATAGATCCTAGACCTAAACCTAAGAAGCTAAAACTATAAAGCTTCTAGAAGAAAAGTAGAAGAATATCTTTGCCGCCTTGAAGTAGGCAAAAATTTGAGAGGGCACACAAAGCACTATACATAAAAGAAAAAAAATGATACATTGGACTTCATCAAAATTAAAAACTTCTATTCATCTAAAGATACCGTTAAGAAAATGCAAAACAAAAAAAGAAGCAACAGTCTTGGAGAAAATATTCACAGTATGTATATATGACAAATGCTTGAATCCAGAATATGTATATAAAGAATTTCTTTAAATCAGCATCTGGGGCTTCCCTGGTGGCGTAGTGGTTGAGAGTCCGCCTGCCGATGCAGGGGACGCGGGTTCGTGCCCCCATCCGGGAAGATCCCACATGCTGCGGAGCAGCTGGGCCCGTGAGCCTGCGCGACCGGAGCCTGTGCTCCGCAACGGGAGAGGCTACAACAGTGAGAGGCCCGCGTACCGCAAAAAAAAAAAAAAAAAAAAAAAAAAAAAATCAGCATCTGCAATCTTTTTCTTTAAAGGGCCATATAGTAGATATTTTAGGCTTTGTGGACATTATCATCTCAGGAGCCACTAGTACTTAACTCTGCCAGGGCAGGGCAAGGGCAGCCATAGAAAATACATAAAGAAGTGGATTGTGCTGTGCTCCAATAGAGCTTCATGTACAAAAACAGATGGTGGGCTGAATTTGACTGATCCCTAATTTAAATCAATAACAAAAAGTCAAACAACCCAATAAAACCAGGCAAAAGACTTGAACAGACACTTTTCAAAAGAAGATAAACAAAGAGCCAATAGGTACATAAAAAGATGCTTACCATTGTTAGCTATCAGGAAAATGCAAATTGAAAATACCGTGAGATATCACTACATGCTTACTAGAAGGGCTCCCATTGTAAAGGTGAACCATATCAAGTGCTGGTGAGGAGGTAGAACAGCTAGAAGTCTCAGCCATTGCTGGTGGGATATAAATGCTGCAGCCACTTTGGAAAAAGTTTGGTGCTTCTTATAAAGCTAAGTATACGCTTTCCATATGACCCAACAATTCCACTTTTAGGTAGTTACTTGGAGAAATGAAAATGTAGGTCCTTAAAAAGACATATACGAATGTTGGTAGCAGCTTTTTAAAACTGATGATGGTGCATCTTTTTTTAACTGAAGTATAGCTGATTTACAGTGTTTCAGGTATACAGCAAAGTGATTCAGTTATACACACATATATATGTATGTATATAAATATATTTTTTTTCAGGTTTCCATTATAGGTTATGACAAGATATTGAATATAGTTCCCTGTGCTATACAGTAGGTCCTGGATAGCAACTTTATTTTTAATAGCTCAAAACTGTAAACAACTCAAATGGCAATCAACAGGAGACTAGACAAACAAGTGGTAGTATATTCATACAGTGGAATAGTACTCAGCAGTTAAAGGAATGATCTGCTGATACATGTGACAGCTGAGTGTAAGGAGCTGGACACAGAAAAGTGCATACTATGTGATTCCATTTAAATGGGATTAGACAAGAGCCAAAACGAATGTTTAGTTATAGAAATCAGATTAATAGTGCCTGCAAAGGCATGGAGATTGATTGGAAGGGGGCATGAGGGAACTTTCTGGGGTAAAAAAGCTGTTCTGCACCTTGAAAGGGCTGGTGGTTACATTGACATATGTATTTGTCAAAAGCCACTAACTGTATGTTTAAGATCCGTACATTTCACTATATGTAAATTTTACCTCAGTAAAAATAAGAGGAATCTCTTATATTCTAATATAGCAGAGCTACAAGATGTATGAAGTTAAAAAAAAAGCAAACTATAAAACAGTATGCAGTGCACCACCTTTTCCATAAAAAGGAAATATCATAAGTGTGACTTATGTGTTTATATACATATAAGTATGTATACGTGTGTGTGTGTGTATATTTGCCTGTATAATCATTACATCAAACATAACCTATAGGATGTAGTTAGAAAGCTACTCTAGTTTTGTTTCTCTGTCTCTTTAAATTTATTCAGCCAGACTAGTTTTTTCTCTGCCCCTGAATGAAAACACAGTTCGCAAGACTTCTCTGGTTACTTTTAGGTAGTAAGGACTCAGTCACTTTAAGTGGTAAAAGACACTTTCAATTCAGGAATTAAAATGTTCAGCGCAGTGTGACAGACTTCAAACTTGACCGGAAGTTGAAGCTTCTCCATCCCCCAGGTTGGGTCAGGAGCAGGGGGACGGCTTGGGTCAGGGGAGGTGCAATCCTCTGCTTCTCTCTCCTCTCCTGCTTCCTCACCCCTTCCTTTCCCAGCTTTGCTAAAACGGGCTTCTGACTCTTGGGGCTGGTACACCAAAAGTGAAGAGAAGACAGAAGGAGCCAGGAGCATTTTTACTTGACTAGTACTGATTCTAGGATGAGTCTTCTGGGCTTGGGAGATGTTCCAGCCAGCTTTCTCCATGAAGCACTTTTCAGGTTATTTGGAAAGTTCCACCAATGGGCTTTCTCACCAGCAGTGCCCCTTACACGGTCGAGTGCATCTCTGCCCTGGCTGATCATTTCCCTATTCCTCTGTTCGGGCCTTCCTTCCCCTTTCCCGAGGCACTGAGCAGCTACCCACAGCTTCTTTCCGCTGAGGTCCCCACAGTCGTCCATGTAGCCGTCCTGGACACCAGCCCCACCCCGTTCTCAGGGCTCAGACCTTAACCCATGGGCTAAGGTCTGTAAAGCCTCTGAGTTTTCCAGGAAACACTTCTCATCTGACTTAGGAGTAGTATCCCTCGCCCTAAGGGACAGCGATAGATTCACATGGCAGTTCTCTCTCTCAAAACAAAAACAAAAACATCTCTTTAGAATTGCTCTTGTACGTGAGTCTATGCACTTGCCAACACCTGTACACAGTCAACCGTATCCAAATAAAAAATACAATCAACCAAGGTTTCAGGAGATCTCAGGATAAAATGTAGACTACAACAAATGAATTTAACTTATTATAAATGTGTGACATAACCTAACTGAAGGGGGTAGAGAGAAAAGGAGCTGGCCTAGGTAACTTTGGGAAATAACCCTGTGACTACATACTGTAAGCTAAAGCCAAAAAAAAAAAAACCACCAAAAAATTTAAAATACTGTACATAAACACTGTGCTCTAGTTGGTAAATTTGTTTCTCACGGGGTATTATTTAGCAATTTTGAAGCTACGTACTAGGGTTGATGATAAAGTAAATATCCATGAGTCCATACTTATATAAATAAATGACTGATTAAGTAAATAAATAAATGGGAGAAAGGGGATAAATCTTTACAGAGGATCTCAGATAATGTGTGTAGATATTCCTCCTCCAGGAGGTGGAACTTAATTTCCCTCTTCTTGAGAGCAGGCTGGATTTAGTGAATCACTTCTAAAGAACAGAGTGTAGAAAGAGAAAAATAGTCACATTCCAGTGGCGAAAACTGGCAGGTACCAGCCACCTTAACCAAGTGATTTCGGGCAACTTCAGCAGTGGGGTCATGTTGCTGTCGTGTCCCCTGATGTGATCCTCTGAGAATAGCTCTTCGCCTCTGTGGTTTTCTTCCTATAAACCCATAACTGCAGCCTAATGATGAGAAAATGTGAGGGTCATTTTATAGCTTGAAGGACATTTTATAAAATACCTGGCCATGAATCTTCAAAAGTGTCAAAGTTATGAGAAATGGGGAAGAACTAAGAAACTGTCACAAACCAAGAGGGACACAACAAATAAATGCAGTGTGGTATCCCGGAACGGAAAAAGGAATTGGTGGAAAATGGTGACTTCCAAGTAAAGACTGTGGTTTAGTTAATAGTGTAGCACCAATGTTTTTTTTGGGTTTTGTTTTGTTTTGTTTTTTTGCGGTACGCGGGCCTCTCACTGTTGTGGCATCTCCCGCTGCGGAGCACAGGCTCCGGACGCACAGGCTCAGCGGCCATGGCTCACGGGCCTAGCCGCTCCGTGGCATGTGGGATCCTCCCGGCCAGGGGCACGAACCCGTGTCTCCTGCATCGGCAGGCAGACTCTCAACCACTGCGCCACCAGGGAAGCCCACCAATGTTGATTTCTTAATTTTCACAAATGTACTGTGGCTATGCCAGATATTAACATTAGGTGGAGGTGAGTGAAGGTCCATGGAAACTCTCTGTACCATGTTTGCAATTTTTCAGTAACACTAAAGTAAACGTAAGGTAGATAGCTAGTGGGAAGCAGCCGCATAGCACAGGGAGATCAGCTCGGTGCTTTGTGACCGCCTGGAGGGGTGGGATAGGGAGGGTGGGAGGGAGGGAGACGCAGCGGGAAGAGATATGGGAATATATGTATATATATAACTGATTCATTTTATTGTGAAGCTGAAACTAACATACCATTGTAAAGCAATTGTACTCCAATAAACATGTTAAAAAAAATGTTATTCCAAAATTAAAAGTTTATTTTATAAAATGCTCTTCTAATCTCCAACTTCCAACACTCTTATATTCAGTGTGGGTGAAGGTTTAAGAGAATAACCAGTTTTCTCCTACCTGTCTTTTTTTTTTTTTTTTTTTTTTTTTTTGGTACGCAGGCCTCTTACTGTTGTGGCCTCTCCCGTTACGGAGCATGGGCTCCAGACGCACAGGCTCAGCGGCCATGGCTCACGGGCCCAGCCGCTCCGCGGCATGGGGGATATTCCTGGACCGGGGCATGAATCCCTATCCCCTGCATTGGCAGGCGGACTCTCAACCACTGCGCCACCAGGGAAGCCCCCTACCTGTCTTTTGACAAGCCCTGCTTGGTGGGGTCTGGCATCTCATTTGGGGATATAATTTTTATTTTCTTTGAGCCCCAGCAGCAGACTCCTATTTAAATTTCCTGTTACGTTCGTGTATGCTAAAAACGTCTCTAGAATGATATACAAGAAACCAAAACAACGGTCGCCTGTGAGGAAATGTATTTCCATGGCCCAAGGAGAAGAAAGTGCAGTTACTCACAGTTTATCCTATTGCACCTTTTGGAATCTGAGCTGTGTGAATGTATCACACTTGCAAAATTTTTAATGTAAAAAAAACAACGGCTCGGTTGTATTACTGTTCTCTTAAATCACCATTCAGTGACTCGTGAACTCTCACATGCTGTTGTGACTCCTGAGAAAGATCCTGCTGTATGTTCCGTGTTGAGCTTCACTGGGGTTTCAGAAGGCATTTTGCCTTCATGGCAATGCGATGTTGGCGACTGCCTAATGTTTTAGCAACTTGTCAGGTAATTTAGCACTTCTTGGATCAGGATT
The DNA here is from genome assembly GCF_964270905.1 of Leucopleurus acutus. NCBI lineage: Eukaryota > Metazoa > Chordata > Mammalia > Artiodactyla > Delphinidae > Leucopleurus > Leucopleurus acutus. Next base: position 110,056,354 of record NC_139143.1, on the reverse strand, counting down.
ATTTCCACTGTTTGGGGCCCACAGAAGGAAAGAAGAGCAGGATGCTGTGAAGGTATGTGTGGCCTCATTAAGATTCATTAGGATGAACATTCCTGGGCATTTTTCCATTTCAGGAAGGGCCCCAAAAGAGGTCAGCTTTTTCATCTACCCAAGGCAGTTATCAACCACAGCTTCATTCATACATTTATCACTCATTTATTAAGCACTCACTCTGTTTGTAACAAAACTCTCAAGGCTTTTACGTCTTCTTAAAGAGGATAGAAATAAAGCTGGTGGTTTCATTAGTACAGCTTTTGATTGAGCCAGTCCTTATCTCTAATAGTTCCTAAAAGAAATGTGATTCTTGCGTTGGAGTTGGTAGTTTGTTATCCAGGAAGGGCCAAGACAAGAGAGTCAGCAACGTCACTCCCCAAGATGAGGTTCCAGACATGAGAGTCAGCAATGTCACTCCGCAAGATGAGGTTCCTGGTGTCTATGGGTCTCCATAATCAGTTTCCCATCCGGGCATCAGCTGAACACTGTGGCAGCACAGATGCCTGGCTTTGTAAGGTGTAGACTGCAAACAAGATGTTAAACTTCTTTTTATTATTGTAGATCTTATACATTTTGGTTGCTGAGAATTTTAAATAAACATCTTTTTTTAAGATAAGTAATTAAGTAAACATCTTTGCCACTTATTCTTTTATTTTTTAGCAAGTCTTTTCCCTTGTTTAATCGATGCATCCCTCAAACTCCTGAGTGTTATTCCCTGTTTGCATCTGTTTTGATCAATGATGTTGACGCCCTCCATCGAATTCTAAGTGGAATAATGTCAGGAAGAGACACAATCCTCGGTCTCTGTGTCCTCGCCTTCGGTAATTTTCAATTAATTTTATTTCAGTGACTATTTATACCAAAGTTTCTAGCACTTATATATGTTGTACAATGGAAATTAGCCTCTTGACTTAAATATAAAACTTCATATATTTTCTTTGTAGTTATTTTCAGTGTTTCAGGTTCAAGTGGAGCAGGGGGCAGTAAGACTGGGGAGAGGCCAGCTGGCTCTCTCCCCCGAGGCCTCACTAGGTGGGGCTGCCTTAGAGAGTGACCGCGTTCCAGGGCCTGCCCCTCAGCTCTGCGTAAGGATGGATGTGCAGAGCAGATTGCCACTTTGTGAACTGGCCATGATAAGTACCAGGAATGCACGTCCTCTGGCCCGTGTGCCCTCTTCCCCTAGGCAAGCCCGATCACAAGGCTGCTTGGTGAGCAAGGGAAGGAGGTGTGTGCATCATTGCATATAGCATAGAGGGTATAGCATCAGAGGGCATTGACCTGATGTATCCAGCTCCTCCTAGGAACAGGCCTGCTGGGTTGTAGGAGGGTCAAGGTCTTGAGCCAGATCATGCCTTTTCCCGGCCTTTCTGGAAGCAGCCCCCCCAGGCGCTCGTCACCATTGGACTTCCCATTTGCTATTTCAGCTCGATGAGCTCCTTTAAGAGTCGACCCTCTCTTTGAACGAATTAGTTCTCTCTGCTGCTGTAGGCAATAGTAGTGGCCTCTTATTTACCCCGTTATTTACAGCGGCTGCCTCCCAACCTTGGAAGGTTGAAAGAAACTCTTTGATCAGCCATTAACATAATTTTGCCAGTTTACAGATTGAGTTTTCCATAATTTCATTACCTAAAGGTGACTAATTCCTGAATTCTTGGGGATGCTTAACTAGCCACCGTTATGTAACTTCCAGACTTCTTATGACCCAGATGGGCCAGACATCCTGCTTGCTGTTAACACATTAAACCTCATCAGAACCCTATCACCGTTTGCAGGAGAGGAGGCGGAGGCTTAGAGAGGTCTGAGGCTTGGCCAAGCAGAGGTGCAGAGCTGAGACTCAGCCCAGACCTATCTGATTCTAAACCCATGTTCTTAACCACTACACCCAAATATCTATATGTAATCTTGAATTCTTGTTTAGAAAAAAAAGTAATATAGTATTTATAAATTCACTGAAGTACTTAGAATAAATTCATAGGCTTAAAAACCCCCGAATTGGAAACTGATGTGCAGATTTTTATACATACATCTTATAATCTTAAATTTTTCATTTTTAAAGGCATTCATCTTTCATATTTAATGAGAGTATCTGAGAACACAAAATTAGAACTTTAGATAAGTTATGAAATTAAAAGAGTTAAGTTTGATAAAAAATTTTAGATGGTTCATTTGGACTTAAAAGAAAAAAAGAAAGTTTAGGGTTTTTTGGGAATAATACCTGCTTTAAAAGAAATCTTTTTTAAGTCAAGAAGAATGCTAGCACTTTCAGGAAGTGGCACTGTCACAGACCTAACTTGTGTATGCTTCAGAGAGGGGCCTGGGTGTGTCTTGTTTTTTTGTTTGGTAGATGTCCAAGATATCTAGAGATTGAAGGAAGTCCTCAGCCCTCACTCTTTTGGAAGGTTTAGGCATTCCAGCCCCATCATCATCCCCCTCATGCCTTGGTGCTTGTTAGAATTTATATGTTTTGCTTAATTTTCTAGCCTTGTCTTTGGCCATGATGTTCACCTTCCGATTCATCACCACCCTTCTGGTTCACATTTTCATTGCACTGATTGTTTTGGGATTGCTGTGTAAGTATTTCCACTTGATAGATTTCTTCTTGATTAAATGAAAAGCCTTTCCATTAAGTGTAGAACTTAAAAGCTGGCATTGCTGAGCTACATGGGGTCTTAGAGAGTCTCTCGTCCAACTCCCTCATGTTACATATGAGGAGACCCAGGCCCAGAGAGGTCAGGGAGGACCACAGGATTGCTTCTGTCTCACAGATCACAGCAGAGTTACTGCTCAGCCTTCTGTCTCTTCTGCACTGTGCCGCCTCTCAGATGAGCTGGCCAGGGGAGTGGTACTGGTTTCCACACCATTAAAAGTCAGTTCCAATGCCTATTGGAAGCCCTTTAAAGCAGAGGTACCCAACCCCCGGTCCGAGGCCTGTTAGGAACCGGGCTGCACAGCAGGAGGCGATGGAGCGAAGCTTCATCTGCCGCTCTCCATCCCCCCCCCCACATCGCTCGCATTATGGCCTGAACCATCCCCCCACCTCCCACCCTGTGCGTGGAAAAAGTGTCTTCCACAAAACCGGTCCCTGGTGCCAAAAAGGTTGGGGACCGTTGCTTTAAAGGATGTCTTCTGAATTTTCACATCACCCGTGGGTACCCACATTGTCATGCAAAGGCTCCGGCCAATCTGAAGAGACGCAGGCCCTGAGCTGGGGCAGGGTCCCGGAGACCCTGCCCGGTCCCCACTGTTTTCCTTTTCAGTGCTGGATCCTGGATCCATCCAGAAGTTGTCGGGGAAGAAGGTCCGAGGGGCAGAGGCATGCAGGGAGCTCAAGGCAGCAGCTGTTTCCGAACTAGTATAGGATATTTTAATTTTTAATAATTGGCATGACCGTAGGAGTTTCATCCCCTAAACAGTCAGTTCTGCAGATCACAGGTGCCCAGTGTGCAGGTGCTGGAGGACACGCACTATGGCTTGTGAGGGTGCCTTCCCCACCTACGGCTAGGAAAGACGACTGTGACCTCCCTGTCGTCCCTGTGGATGCGCTGCAGGTGGTACTGAGTACCTAAATGCAGAGCACGTGCAATGTCGAGGCGTCCGCCCAGTTTTGTAGGTGCCAAGCCAATATGCAGGCTGCCCCTGGAGTTGTCACCCGCAGAGCTCACTTGGAAATTTTAGACTTTAGACTCTAATATTGTTCCTCTCACCATCCCGTCAGTGTGGTTTCCTCCCTGCTCACACCCAGCCCCACCCATGGGCTAGGCTGACAGGACACATCTGTGTTCAGGAGTTACCTCCCTGCGTCTCCCAGAGACAGGCAGCCACCCCAGGTCTGGCAGGTCCTCAGCTGGCCCCATCCAGCTGCTTCAGAGGGCCGGTCAGTGCCTGCAAAGCCCCAGGGGTTTGGGACCCACTGCCTGAGCAGGGCCGCCTGGTGTGAAGGGAGGGGCGGGTGCTTACCTCATGGCATGCACGCTGAGTTCTGCTGGTGTTTTGCTTTCTAGTTGTCTGTGGTGTCTTATGGTGGCTGTATTATGACTACACTAATGACCTCAGCACAGAATTGGACACAGAAAGGGAGAACATGAAGTGTTTGCTGGGGTTTGCTGTTGTGTCTACAGTTATCACGGTAAGAAGCACCCTTCCAGCAGTAGATCAAGTAGCCGGGCAGAACTCTGAAATCCAAATAATTAGATTTTAACCAAAAAGCAACGAGCACGTGTTTTCTTTCACTGCAGAATGTATATACATGTTAGTGTAGTGAGTGTACACACGTCTAGTGCCTTTGTGTTTTATTTGAGATACCTACATAGGAATGCATTGCAGCCTTAAAAAAGATGAGTAAACGCTCTGACTTCGTTCCGTCACGTCCGCCATCTCAGAGGTTGGTTCGTTACCCTTGCTGACTCATTACCCTTGAACACAGGAGAACCGCTTGCACCCACAGGCGGCTATAGGGGGGATGCCGCAGCGCGGAGAGGGAGCCAGACATACAACAGTTCCCATTTCCTGGTTTGCGGAGAGTCGCCACCCCTCTAGCCAGTGGATGCCCTGCTCTCAAGGCTGTGACAACTCGCACTGCCCTTGAACACAGAGAGCCCTTTGTTTCCAGACGTGCGGCTGCTAGGCTAAGTTGGTTTGAGAGAACCGCCGCCTCCTTGGTGAATTCCCTAGTTGAGAGCAGGCAAACAGAGAGCATTGAGCCTGGAGATCCTGGTTGTTGGGGGAGGGTGGTTGGCAACTGAAAATCATTCTGGTCCCTCCCCGGGTGCTGATAGCAGTTCTGGAATCATAGGGCCCCTGAAAGGGTCGGGAACTGATTTCAGGTGGCCCACGGGCATCCTTTGGTGTGTGGCTTGCTAACTGTTTCACGCAGGCATGGCAGCCGGGGTTTCCACACGCCCATTAAATCTTTCAGCAAGGGCAGATTCTCCCACCAGCTCAGCTCTCTCCTCTAAGGGGATCCTTCGGTTCTCATGTTTGGTACAGGCTTCCCGTTTTCCCCTTTCTAGTGAGGTGTCAGGTTTGCGTTTGTCACGTGAACTGCATCTCAGTGAACAAGTATCCGATAAGGCAAAGCTCCTGGTTCGTCCCGGGACCAGGCCCGGAGCTGAGCCAGGGCGTGTGCAGGAGGCTGGCGAAGAAAGGCCCCCCTGCGCCCCAGGCCGCGTGCTGGGCTGTTGGCACTAGGGGCAGGGAGGAGAAGGGCTGGGAGCCGGGAGAGCTCGCTTCTCCCCTTCCGCCACCCCCAGCCCTCCACAGGGCTCCCTTTGTCTTCACACACGGAGCCATTAATGGCCGCCCGATGCCAGCGTCGGGGGAATGCTCTTCACCAAGCGAAAGGCTAGGGAAAGGACAGACTGTGAGCGCAGTGTGAGGAAGCGCACCGCGGCTCGTACACCGTTCATTTAACACACGTGTCACTGCCGCTCGGTCTCTACCAAGGACTGCTGCTGAGGAGCTGTTCTCATAAGAGCCCTAGCTTCTTCGTCACCATCACCGTTCACTGAGCGCCTGTTATGCCCAGGGCCCTGCACTAAGCAATGGACCTGGCAAGACACAACACGAAGGTAGCACACGCCCCACGATGAGATGAATTACAGGGCTAGCAATGCCGTGACGTGGTACGCGGGGAGAGATGGCAGCCTATGAGGGGGGCTGCCTAGGAATATTATTTCAGTGGTTTCAATAAAACCACTAGCAGCGATGAAGAAAATGGGATGAATGGCATCGAATGCTCGCCTCAGTGTGTCAGCCTAGGGGTGCATCTTAGAGCCCAGAAGGGTGAAGTTGAGGCTTGACCCCTGTGGTGAGTCAGCTCTGCTGTCCACCCCGCCCAGCCAGCACCCCTAGCACCATCCCCAGTGGGTAATGCCGATCTCCCTTGAGACTGGGGAAGTGACGGGTTAGAGTTAACTCATCACTTGTGGTCAATATCCTGGTGTACTTTGAACGTGAGGGGAGCATTTTATATATATATATATAATATAGTTGAAAAACACACACATTTAAACACACACATTTTCCCATTCCACTCAGGAGCTAGAAGCCAAGTTTATTTGCTTAAAGATTGTATCATTTTGCCTCATTAAAATTTTTAGTAAAAAACGACAACAACAAAAAATGTCCCTCTTCCTTGTTGGTTGTGCTAGGCATTGAGGACACAGAGATGGAAATTCCTACCGTCTCCTCCGGGCATCTTCCCTGGCTCCTCAGGCCAGTCCCCACAGCTACGGCAGGAGGCCCTGTTCCCAACCCCTGGAGCAGTTTTGCACAGTTTATCCCACTACCCTCTGACTTTCCTCCACTTGATTATGAGGTCCCTGAGGGCAGCAGTGCCCAAGCCCAGCTGGAAGAGGAAGGGCATCTTAGGTCAAGGGAGTAGCATGGGAGGGGTCACAGAGACAAGAGAGGAGCCTGCAGAAAGTTCCCTCGACAGGAAGGGACCATGCCAGGAAGATCCTGATTTACAGTGATGATGATTTCGATCTTTATCCAGGAGCTTTGGGGAGATGTTGAAGGATTTTGAGCAGGGAGATGATATCTTTGACTCTACCTTTTACAAAGATCCCTTTAGCTTGGGTTGGAGGAGGGATTGAGGCAGGGGTAGGGGGCTAAGGGGATTAAAAGCAGAAGGTAGTGCAGAGGCTACTGGGGTCTGGGTGAGAGATGTTGAGACTTGAGCTGTGGCATCAACGTGGGAATAGAGGAGAGGACAGATTGAGAGCTCTATCAGGAAACTGAGTCCAAGGTGATTGAGATTGTGCTGTGCGTTGGGACTGTGCCAGTCCTTGGCAGTAACAGACGGCCCTGCCCTCAAGGAGCTTGATGTAATGTGAAATGCAGGCAATAAACATCTACAGGAGAGTATGTTGAGTGCTACAGTAGGGTAGGTATGGGATAAGATGGAAGCATGCAAGAGAGGAGCCTGATTTTTTCTTGGAGAGTCCAGGAAAATTAGGGCCACTGGAGTAGGGAGTCCAGGGGAAATAAGTTTTTGTATGAAGATAATGAATTTGGTTCAGGACAAGTTGAGCTTGACACACTGTAGGACACCCAACACCTGGTCAGTAACTGAAGTGCTTACTCATCCAGCACCTAGAGAAAGGTGAGGCTGGAGATTTTTTTTTTAATTGGCTGCAGGATCTTAGTTCCCCAACCAGGGATCAAACCCGTGCCCCTCGCAGTGGAAGCGTGGAGTTCTAACCACTGGATCCTGGAGATTTTTATTTAAAGGTTATCAGCATCTAAGAAGGATTCTAAAACCACAGAGGAGTAGGAGAGACCACCCAAAGGATCCCAAGAAATAGCAACTGAAGAAGTAGAAGGAGAGCCAGAGGAAACAGCAGTCACAGAAGTCGAAGGAGAAAGTTTTAGGAAAAGAGGAGGGGACAAGAGATTCACACGCCATGCTGAGGTCAAACAAGATCTGGAATGTTTGTGGGATTTGACATTCAGGAGGTCAGATGAGGTGACCTTGGGGAGAGCAGTTTCAGGAGAGGCTTGGGGTCCGGAGGTTTACAGGCAGCTGAAGGATGAGTGCAGGTGTGGACGTGCAGATGGCTAGTGTGCACTAGAACTTGAAGAAGCTCGCCTGTGAAGGAGATGAGAGATGACGGTGGCTGGGCCGCGGTGTGAGGGTAGAGGGAGGTTTGTTTCTTTAATATGATACTTATATACAGGGAGGCCAAAGCCAGCAGAGGAGGAGGCACAGAAGGTTGCTTTGAGGCACGATCACTGTCCTCTTCCCTCATACTTGTGTTCCCTTGACCTTCTGCAGTCCTTCCGCATTCTCTGAGCATATTGGGTGCTGTGGAGGGAAAAAGAAATAGACGGTTCCCTGACCCCAGAGGACCTTATTCTCGTTTTCTCTCATTCTCTGACCAGACTGCAAGCTCCTTTAGAGCAGGGGCTGTGTCTTGTCCACTGTTGTAGCAGCAGGATCTAGCATAAGTATCAGCACATAGTAGATGCTCAGTTAGTATTTGAGAATATGGCTCTTCTATTATAATAAAAGTAGGGAGTAACTATCTTAAAAGAGTTGTTTGCTGAGATGTCAATAAAATATTAGGGTCTGTTTTCAGCTCATCTCAGTTCTTCATTATTTTGAATAATTTAACCCCTTTCTCACCAGGCAGTTCTGCTCGTCTTGATTTTTGTCCTCAGAAAGAGAATAAAATTGACAGTTGAACTTCTCCGAGTCACAAATAAAGCCATCAGCAACTCTCCTTTCCTGCTGTTCCAGCCACTGTGGACGTTTACCATCCTCATTTTCTTCTGGGTCTCCTGGGTGGCCGTGCTCCTGAGCCTGGGAACTGCAGGTAAGGGCAGTGGGAGTGGGGTCCGTCACCCTGGAGTCGTGCACGGAAGGCCTCACCATTCTGGAACCATTGGCCTGTTTTTGTAAGGACCGAATTTCCCATGCAGCTAAAGGCATCTGATGCCAACAGTGACAGTGCCTGGGTCTCTGTCATGGGAGAAGAAGCAGGAAATTCTTTTTCCTCTTTTGTATCAGTATGTGAAAAAAAGAACCCAGGAAAGACCCTGTTAAAACGTTGTGCTCAGAACAAGCTTAAGTTTAAAGCAAGTGTGCACAGATGTTCACATTTCTTTGCTCCTGAGAAGACAATACTACCCTCCATTCTGCTGTCATATCTCTACAGTGGTTTTCCACCAGAGATATTCCTCAGAATCAGCTATGGTGCTTTACTAAAATACAGATGCCTGGGCCCCATCCTCGGAGACTCTGATTCACTTGGTTTGTGGTAAGGTTATGTTTTTTTGGATCCCTGTAAGAGAGCAACCACATTCTAGAACAGTGCTATTCAAAGGGGTGTCTGACACCGGATAAGGAGCTTATGCCAGAATGTCTATCCCTCCATCACTTCCTCCATCAAGAAAGTCTTGCTGTGAAAAATAAAGTCAGCAGAATGAGACGATAGGCCTAGTGATGCAGCTGACCTAACTTCTGGCACGAGCTCCTTATCTCACTGTGGGCTAATCACATACAGGGTGAGCCCAGGCCACTAGTCTGTGGCCCCCACCTTGAGTGATACTGCTCTAGATCTTCTCTCACTCACTCCTCAATTTGATTTAGTTAAGGCCCAAACTCATACTCTGATGTGAGTACAGAAGAGTAAGTTGCTTTTGGAGACTTTCACCAGGCAGATAAGAACCACAGCAGATGTCAAAGCAACAGGCTAACATAATTTCTTAATGTTTATCAAGTTTATTCTGTTCCCTGTAGGCTCCAGTTGTATATGTAGGAATAACTACATGTAGTAGATTCTTAGTAAACTAGGTTCTCTTACCTCTCTTCTGGAGTCAGCTGACCCCATGGAGATTACTTCAAGATGGGCAGCCAGCTCTCGGGAGGTCCAAGCCCTCGAAAGCCCATGTTTCCAGCTTAGAGATGCTCTAGGGGCAGTCTCTTCTGTCGGGGGTCTCTGGAAGCTTGCTGAAGGCCTGCAATGCACTTCTGATAATTATCCAGCAGGTAACCTTGTTCAAATTGATTACAGGAGAGTAATCAATCAGGATGAGTTTTGTGTGAGAGTGACAGAAACCTCAAAACGGTGGCTTAAACAAGGTGACAGGCAATTTCTCTCTCATGTAAATGAAGCCCACAGGAGGAGACCCCATGCCAGCATGGGCTGCCAGGGGTCACAGACCCACGCACCTTTTTTCTTGTTGCACAGCCTACCACTTGCTTCCACCTCAGAGCTGAAATAGACACTCGAGTTCCAACCACCCTGTCTTATTGGGCTGTGAAGAAGGTAGCAGGGAAGTCATGACAACACTTCCACCTACACCCATTGGCCAAATCCCAGTTACATGGCAACTCCTCTGTGCAAGGGGGGACAGGAAATGTCATTTCGTTGGTGGCGGCCATGCACAGCCTAAAAATAAGAGGTTCTGTTACCAAGAAAAGATGAAAGAACAGAAATTACAGGACAGTTGGAAGTCTTAACTAGGGCAACACTGAACAAGCATCTTCCAGCTCATTCCCTTGATGTGGTCTTAGTCCTGGCGGAAAGGGAAGCAATGGCTTCAGTGCCTCCAGGAAAGCAAGAATTTATTGAAAATTTCCCAAATTCTAAGCTCTGCACTAGGTGCTGTCTTATGTTCTCTCCTTTAAGTGTCGCAACCCCCTTTCCATGCCTGTGTTGTTATGTTCAAGTTACAGGCAAAAAAACTGAGGTTCTGAGAAAGCAATTTGCTGAAGGTCCAGCTAGAAAGTGTGATGGCTCTTACTGACGCCAGAGCTCTAGAACAGAGCCTGTGCTCTTTCCACTACGTCGCATGTCCCTTGTGTCTGGGATACAAAGCTAGGAGATCAAATTAGACCTCCTCGGGTTTGTCTGTTCAAGTTGAAGCAGTATTGTGACCACAGCAGCTAGCTGGTGAATGCAAGCTGTGCCTGTAATGTGGTGTTTGGGACCTGCGGCCAGAGGGCAACATGACAGGGCCAGAAGCTAAAGCCAGATCAGGCTGGGAGCAAGGTGTGGCAGGAGGTGGCAGGGCTTGACGCCCTGGTGGTGGACTGTGGTGCTGGGCCCTCGCCCTAAAGAATCACAGAGGAGGGCTTCCCTGGTGGTGCCGTGGTTGAGAGTCCTCCTGCTGATGCAGGGGACGCGGGTTCGTGCCCTGGTCCGGGGAGATCCCACATGCCGCGGAGTGGCTGGGCCCGTGAGCCATGGCCGCTAAGCCTGCGCGTCCGGAGCCTGTGCTCTGCAACGGGAGAGGCCACAGCAGTGAGAGGCCCGCGTACCACAGAAAAAAAAGAATCACAGAGGAGAGGTGAGGCCCTGGGAAGTACAGCTCAAGACCAGGGAGGGACCTTCCTACTCCAGCCTCCAGGGTACAGCTGCCCGCCCCGCTGTCGTTATGGGCTCTGAGTCTGAGTGAAGGGAATTGTTTCTGTGGTTAAACCCTCAATGATTTGGAGCAGGACACGTTCTTTCGTTCTTTAATGCACAGACGTTAGGTGAGCACTGGGGGGACGAGGCCCTGGCAAGGCGCTGGGGAAGAGTGGTGACCTCTCCCCACGGTGTGGATGGCAAAGGCGGATGAGCATCGCAAGAGGAGACATTTGGGGAGCTGTGGAGCACCACAGTGAGGCTCCAACCCCCTTTGCGAGTCAGGGAAGGCTTCTCAGAGGATGGGCTGGAAATTACCAGAAGATCGGAAAGTACAGAAAAAGGCAAAGGGGATTTAGTGGGGTCATGTCCAAGCTCAGGAGGGAGCCTGCTCACCGGGGGCAAGGCGAGAGCTGGTCCTGGGAGTTGGGGATATAGCTGGAGAGGAGCACGCCCCAGGGCCAGCTTGGGGGTGAGCTGCTAGTAGGGCTGTCCTTCGGTTCCCCCACTTCGGCCCCAGCTGGGCCCAGGGCCTGGGGACATTAAACAGCCTCAACCACAGGACTGAGAGGAGGGGCCGGGAGAGAATGGGCTGCTCTGTAGGGCCGAAGGCAACACATCAGAGGGTCACATGTTAAAGCGCAGCCCGTCTCTATCTGTGGAAGGAGCACAATGAGCAAAAGTGAGAGGAGCTGAAGGGCAAGAAGAGGACACCGGGTGCCCAGGGCCTACTGTAGGGGTCTGTGGGCAGGTGATGCCCCGCTTCACAGGAGAGGGTGTCGCACAGAGCGACTGCCCTCCCCCTTCCCCGGGGCTGGGCGCCATAGAGACCAGACCCGCCGTGCCCTTAGGCCACCTGCCTCTTCTTTCCACTCACCTGTGGGCTGACCCAGGCGCACAGAACTCCCTTTGACTTCACAGGCCTTTTCATGCAGGGCCCGGACGATGGGCTCTGGGCCTAGGCAGGTCATCTGCTGCTTGTTTTGATCTTCAGCAGGTGCCCAGGTGATCCGGGTGGTGAGAGATGCCTGCACAGCACCTGACTCTCTCATTTCATGTCCCTCAGGAAGTCCCAGGACCCTCAGGCTCTCTCTTCAGTCTCCACCCAATGTTCCCAATGCTGTGGGGTGTCCTCAGTGGGTAAATACTGGAAGACTTTTATTGTGTCAGATGATTGAATGAGTTGATATTTTAATGTGTGAAAAAGAAAAGAAAATGCAGAAAAAGTGAACTTCAGGTTGATCATTTTTTGCCATTTTCTTGATGAGCTGTTTCTCTAGTGACTGTCAATCAGTCTCTTAACTAGTTGACAAACTCTGGCTTGTTTGAGGATTGTTTCAGTGGAGCATAACCAGGCCCTCAGTAATTATGGTAACGAGTCAGTTGGGACTTGTCTGCCACCAGCAATGTGACAGTGACTACTAAATCCAGTGAAAATCGTAGTTACAGGAAAACGGAAATAACCTTGGGAATCCAGTAGGTGCAGTTGGCAGGTTGGAAAGAGCCCAGTTGATCTGATGACCCCCAGTTACCGTAAGGTGGTCAGGATGCCCCACAGTCGGAACAGTAGAAGAAAGAGGCCCATTTGGGGAAGGGGGGGCTTTCTCTCCCAGTGGTACTGCAGTTAGAAGAGGTCATCGCAGGGATGTGCTCAGCGTGTTTAAAGGCAAAGGACCATGCTTGGAAAGGAGGCAGCAAGGTCAGACAGAGGGTCTCCAGTCAAGGGACCTGGGATCCAGGATGGCTCCGGCCTTCCTTGTATGTTAATCCTCTGGGCTTCATGTTTTCCTTTTATACAGTGGGAAAATGGTGCTTTCCCCAGGCTGCCTCATAATGATGTTAGGAGGCTGAGATGGCACCAGAGCTTTGCTCTGCAGATAAGGGACAGTATGTGTTCCTTATATTAGGAACTGATGTCAACTAGACAATGTCTAGCACTCGCTTCAGCTTTGTGGCTTATTCTCTGCTCTGCATGTTACATTTGAGAACACAGTCTAAAAGAAAATTGTCCTTTTTTAAGTTATCAGAGATCTAGAAGATGAGTAAAGTTATTTCACAAAAGTTTCCTAGTGGCCCAGTCCTGTCCTAGGAACAGGGGGAAGGGAGATTGCTCAGGAGAAATTTAAAACAGCCCCTGCTTTTCAGAAGTTTATGGTCCCTGTGGGGAAATGTGAGGGAAAACAATCTCCGTGAACATCCCGGTGCCTTTGCACCTGCTGTGGTCTTTGTCTAGAATCTGCTCCTCTTCCTAACTTTCACCCCAACTTTTTCCCCAAAACTTCATGGAAAACTAGTCATTATCCAAGATTTGTTTTGAGTAATATATTTCTTGGAAAATCTCCTATAAATTGCCCAGGCATACTTAGATATTTCTTCTTCGTTTTTCCCTGCGTTTTTTATATTCTTCATTCTTTCAACGGATATTCCTCAAATGCCTGCTATGTGGCTTGGGTACTGAGATACAGCAGTGAACCAGATAAAGGTACTAGTGAGTGGGGAAAGAGAGCATAAATAAGTAAATAGATGATGTCAGGTAGTGATAAGGTCTATAAAAAACAATAATGCAAGATAATGACATGTGTGTTGTCTTCCCTCAAGAGAATGAACATCTGGAGGGCCTGGACTGTGTCTCTGTCTTTCTGTCTCTGCGGTCAGTGCACAGCCCTTGAGTGAGTTCAGTTAAGTGTGTGCTGAGTCAGGAAGTGAATTCACATCAATGTTGTGTTAAATGAGATGTATACACAGAAGGAACTAGGTGAACCACAGGTGCGCTGTCAGTGAGATTTTCTTCTCTTTTTCCCTAACCCTCGTGCTGTCAGAGCAGAAGCTGAACCAGCAGGAGGCACAGGCAGGATGGGTGTCAGCAGAACACTGAGCCCGTTTGCTGGACAAGGCCAAGTGCACAGAATGTGCCAGAATATGGAACCCTTTTAAGTCGGGCCTGCATCCTTTGGGAAATTATCCCAACCAACTGGACTGCCTCCCTTGAGAAACTGCCATTTACATTGATCGTTAATATGATATCAGTAGCACCTCAGTCTTTCAAAATGCTTTAAAGCTTGCTTGTAATACCCAGACTTATAGCTAGCTGCATGATGCCTTTCCTCCGGGATATAATGATGATCTCTAGGAAGACGTCTAGAAAGTTGTCTCAAATCTCTATGATAGGATGTATTACTTGAGGAAGGTTGGTTCATTCATTCATACAGTCATTCATTCAACAAATATTTATTGAACATTTATTATATCAGACCCTGTTACAGATGCTGGAGATACAGCTCTCCTTCTAGTTTGGAAGCTAGAGGGAGATTGGCATTAAATGAGTACGTGAATTTTATAGTATATTAAAAGTTGATAAGTGGTGAGGAGAAAAATAAAGCAGAGAAGAGTAATAGGAACTGCTTAAGGAGGGGGGTCCAATTTTGAATTGAGTGACCGGGGAGGACCTTGTTGAGAAGATAATTTGTGAGCAAACATTTGAAGGGAGTGAGGGCAGAGCCATGAGACTAAGCAAAGGAAGGGAAAATGTTCTAGGCAAAGGGAACAGCAAGAGGGAGAGGTGCTGGGGACACAGCAAGGAGGCCCATTCAGTGAGAGTGACCTGATCGAGGGAGAGAATGGTTCAGGTGAGTGTCAGAGAGAGCACAGGGTCAGATCCTGGGGCATTGTAGGCCATTATAGGTACTTTGTTTCTGAAATGGGAAGTCATTACAGCATTTTAAGCAGCATAGTGACATGATCTGACTTACATTTTCATGGCAGTGCTCCAGGGAGGAGGTGATGGTGGCTTAGAAAAGGGTTGTAATGGTGGACATGGTGTGACATATCAGATTCTGAAGGATTTCCGGATATTAGATGAAGGGTGTGAAAGAAAGAGGAGTTGGGGATAAAACTGAGGTTTTTTTAGCTTGAGCAACTGGAAGATGGGATGGCCATCAGCTGAGATGGGACAAGACTTTGGAGTGTTTTCGGGGAAGAGCAGAAGTTCTTTTTTAGTTGTGTTGATTGAGATGCTTTTTAGACGGCTGGATGGAGATGTCAAGTAGGGAGTTAGCTGTTTGAGTCTGAAGTTTCTGGAGAGGGCCAGCTATAGACCTCATTTGGGAATTGGGGAACACATGAATAGTATTTAAAACCATGAGATTTGAATGAGTGTAGATAGAAAAGAAATTCAAGGACTGTGCGTTGGAGCATGTCAATGTTAAGAGGTCTTGGAGACGAGGAAGAATAAAGAAAGGAAACTGAAAGGGAGCAGCCAGTGGGCAGGAGGAGAAAAATGTGCTGTCCTGGAATTGGGGTGAAGGGTTCAATGTGTCAAGTGCTGCTGACAAATCAGGTAAGAACTAAGTATTGACCATTGCAGTTAGCGACATGGAAGTGAAACAAAGCAGTTTCAGAGAAGCGTGGGGGCTGGATCAGGATTAGAGCAGTTTAAGAGAAAGGTGGAGAAAAAAGAATTGGAAAGAATAAGAGACAGTCTTAGAAGTTCGGCTGTAAATAGGAACAGAGAAATAGAAAGGAAGCTGGAGGAGGAAAGGGAGTCAAAAAGTAGGGTTTGGGGGCTTCCCTGATGGCTCAATGGTTAGAGTCCGCCTGCCAATGCAGGGGACACGGGTTCGTGCCCCGGTCCGGGAGGATCCCACATGCCACGGAGCGGCTGGGCTCGTGAGCCATGGCCGCTGAGCCTGCGCGTCCGGAGCCTGTGCTCCGCAACGGGAGAGGCCACAACAGTGAGAGGCCCGTGTACCACACACACACAAAAAAAAGTAGGGTTGTTTTCTAAAGATGTGAGGTGATTAAAAATGATTCAGTAGAGAGGAATATTCTGATGAAGCAAGAAAGAGAGGGAAAATTTCTGGAGTGATATCTTCAAGTAGGTGAGAAAGGGGGGCCTAGTGCAGGGGTTGGCCTTAGGATCACAGACAGTTTATCATATTAAGGGGGGGTCCGGTTATGGACACATGCCGATAAGGGGTAGAGATGGGGGTAGGTGCTAGCAGAGATTTTCCGATTGCTTCAGTTTTCTCAGAGAAACCGGAAGTGAGGCCACTGACTGAGCGCGAGGATGGGAAAAACTCTTAGAGGTTGGAGGAGGAACTATAAACAGTCCAGAAGAAGGGGAGATGAATAAACTAATGTAGCAAATGTGATATTCACTCTGATGATATCTGATTTTTGTGTTTGCCTTTTTCATCTTTTCCCCTGATAGCTCATGTCCAGCATAATTCTAGCATGCAGTATATGCTGAATAAATATTTGCTCATTCCAGAACCGGAATCATATCTACTTGTACCTCAACTATAGCTGACCTTATATAGTATTCGCTGTTCTAAGCACCTACCTGTTTAATCCTCGTAACAGCTATGTGTATGGCTTTTAGAGCCGTGAGACTAGATGGAATCAACAAGGGAGTGGTATTAGTGTCTTCAGATTACAGATGATGAAACAGAGATTTTAAAATGTCCCACAACCTCATAACTTGCCTGAGGTTGGTCAGCCATTAGGAGACAGAACAGAGATGTGAATCTCAGCCTGCGTGACTCTCACACTGTATAACTACTGCCCTGGAGTTCATCTCATCTGCCCACTTCATCTTTAAAATAAGAGAACCGAGGCCCAGGTTGCTTATCACAAACGTCAAAGCTGAGATTGGAACCAAGCCCTCTTCCAGTTCAGTGTCCTTTCCACCGCCATCCCCCTAGATCAATCTTATCTTGGGATCCAGTTCCCACGCGCGTTAGCTACGCTTAGTGGTAGCTATATGGTAATGGTCCTTAGTAACCAAGCGACTGGTATTTTGATGAGAGGCTCTTGCCTGCACCGACCCAGCCATCCAGGAGAGGGCAGTCCTGTGCGCATAAACACGCCTGCCCCACCCTAAGCTTCTTCCTGAAGCCAGAGCGCCTGATTCTTCGGAGAATGTTTGCCTGAAGCAGTGGTTCTCAAGCAGCAGTTCTGTCCCCCACCTGGCATTTGGCAATGTTTGGAGACATTTTGGGTTGTCATAACTGGAGGAGGGGAGGGAAGAAGCTCCTGGCATCTAATGGGTAGAGGCCAAGGAAGCTGCTAAACATCTTACCGATGCACAGGACAGGCCTCCATCCCTCCCGCCCCTAACAAAGAATTATCTGACCCGAAATGCCAGTTGCTACGTTGAGAGGTTGAAAATCCCTGTCCTAAAGGACAACCTTTAAATAGTCTGGTATAATGGAACCAGAAAAATAAGTAGATGATGGCTTCAGTAAAGATGTTCAAAAGCAAGTAGGCAGTCAAGAATAATTTATGAATTCTGCTTCTGTGCAGAATGCCAAGGGTGTGAAGGCCTGCGTGGATCATGATTTATCCCTTTAGCCATTCTCTACTTGCTGACTGTCGCCATCAGTGTGCCAAGCTGGGATGTATGTGAATGTGCCCCTGGCAGCACAGGGCAGCCCCAAGGAGAGACGATCCCCCCTTAGCACCCAGGGCCTTTGTACTTACTTGCCTTTTGTCTGTCAAGGAAATCATCCCTCCTGTTCTTTGGAAACGTCGTCCACCCCCCGAACCATGTGTGATGTCGTAGACCTGTTCTTGCAAACTGCAGTCTGTCCCCATCACTGGTGACCTTGTGGGGGCATCAGTGTGCATGTTGACTGGCCCCATCACTTCTGCTATTCCAGGAGTGGCTCTCCAAGTCTCCACTCACCTGATCTACCTACACTTGCTTGTTAGTTGTGAGGGGTCACCTCGTTTGGGATTGGGAATGCTTTTCTGAAACACACCCATTTTGGAAAAGCATAAGCATTTATCAGCGCCTTACCTGAATCAGAGGTTGCTTCCAAGCCAGAATGAGCCCACTGTTCAATAAAATATTAACTTCTCTCTGTAAACCAAGCTGCTGCACTATTTCTCACAATGTGACTCTTGTTCAGCAGAACACAGAGCGTGAGTTACTAAGACCAGCCTTAGTCTGTGGAATTGGTTTGCTCTACAGCATGATTATCTTCTCCCACTTCCTTTGCACAGACCCTATTGTGAATGTCTAAAGACGCATGAATTATGAACCTAAAAGCAATTGATAGCTGTGAAAGGAAATACGAAACTATCTTTAAATTTTCTTCAAGTTGTAGGTTTTGCCAAAGAGCCAAAGTGCCATCTTCTTTCTCACAGTAGTTTATCTAAAACACACAGCAGAGGACGCCTAGAGGTCAAATGCAGCTGCAGAGCTGGGATTTGGTTTTACTAGATCCAAATGGAATTGAATTGAATTGCAGAGCTAATTCAAAGGCTTCTTTAGATGAGAGCAAATAAAGCAGGGTATAACCAGTGAATGGCAGAGCATTGCTGGGGTTGCGTCACTGGCCTCGCTTTAATACAGTGTTGTGCTCCTGAAATTTAATAATAATAATAAAAATCGTTATCACTTACGTAGTGATATTTCTTTGGGCCAGCACTGACCAGGTAATCCCACTCTACTCTCTCTTGAACTACCACCAGCATATGGGTATTACAGATAAGGATACTAAAACTCCAAGAGGCCGAATAACTTGCCCCAAGCTACCCAAAAAGGGGTGAAGCTGAGATTTGAACCTAGAAGCTTAACACTGAGGCCCAGTAGATATTTTAAATGTCCTAGAAGAGTTTGCTCTTGAAATGAAATCTGAAATGAATCCCTTTGAAAAAATGAAGATCCTTGCCTCTTTTATTAAGTCTAAACTTCTGGTGAAGTGGGGTTCTATAACAGAGTCCTAATGGCTTTGTGGGCTTCCATCAACATAATTTTTATTTGCATCACTAAGTGTTGTGGTAGAAAAACCATGGGTTTTAGAGTCCAGTGTGTCCAGGTTTATATTCTCCCTCCACCAGTCATGAGCAATGAGACTTTGCAAAAGACACTTGACTCTTCCAAACCTCAGTTTTCATATCTGTAAAGTGGGGCGAGTGTTAGAGTATAGGTCAAGTGTCTTGCAGATTGTCTGCCAATCAGTCATCATAATTATCCCTGTTAATATTATTCATAAGTTAAATGTGTGTGCTCAATTTTTAGTTTTGCTATGAAGATCTTATATCATGGTGGGTATTTCAAAATTTACTTTGGCATCTGTGTTTTGTGTAATGCCAAAGCCCAGGTATGAGGAAGCATGGCCTGTTGAACCTTCTTCCATACTTAGGAAAACATAGGTATAAAGCATGTTTGTGTTTTAAACTTTAGGAGCTGCACAGGTCATCGAAGGCGGCCAAGTGGAATATAAACCTCTTTCGGGCATTCGGTATATGTGGTGGTACCATTTAATTGGCCTCATCTGGACTAGTGAATTCATTCTTGCATGCCAGCAAATGACTATAGCTGGGGCAGTGGTTACGTGTTATTTCAACAGGTAGGTCTAGCATGTTATTCCTATTGATTTGTCTGTGTGCTTCATGTTGTGTATCTCAAAAGATATTTTGAAATTTTGACATGACCTCTCAAAAAGGATTGGCAAGAGTAAAAGACCAAGCTCAAAATTAGGAGGGATATTCATCTGGTAGTAAAAAGAAATGTTATATCTTAAATCTGTCACATTTCCAACCTCTTTTTCTTTAAGCTAGAAAATCCAGAAGGAAGCCCAACAGGGAAGTATTTGTACCGCTTAGAATTGAAAGATATCCAAAAGAAGGGGTTGACTTCTCCTGTAAATATCCATTCTTACGGACTTCAAACTTTAAAAACATTACTGATCTATTTGGAGCACACTTCAGTAAATTCTGCGAGCTTCATTTCATCCTATGCAAAATGAGGAGAATGTTTTCTTGAAAAACAATTTTAAATCCTAAGGGAATTGTACATGACTATAAAATATAATTCATGTTCATATAGTTAAGTGCTAGTGAATTAATTACTTGCTTCTCTGTTTGCTATGATACTTATTTAAGTGTTCATCCTCCTTTACCTCATCAAAATAATTGAGGACACACACACACACACACACACACACACACACACACACACACACACAATCTCAACCCTTTACCTCTTTTGTGTATGCTACTCTCCATGAGGCAAAGATAAAGCCACAGGCAAGAAGAACACGGCCAGTAGAATGACAGGGTTGGACTCAGAACAGGAAGTTTACTCCTATGGGGCTGATCCTCCTCTAATCTCTCAGCCTAAATGAGCAGAAAAACATGAGGGTTCGTGGGGGTAAGAAAGTCAACCAGGGATGATTCATGCCATTGAGCAATTACCTCCTGATGGTAAGGAGTACTGTGGGTTTTATTACAGAGGTGCTGTTGGGAGCCTCCGTCATTAGAGAGCCCATAGAATGCACAAAGGGCTGTAGACCTTGGCATTGAGAACCTTTGAGCCGTTGGAGGGGGTGATGTGTGCTGCTTACTCCTGAGTAGAGGAGCAGAGATTATTCTAACCAAATTGGCCAGCAGGTCATATCTCTCTGACAGCAGTGATTTTTGTGCTATTTTAGTACCACAACATCAAAGCATTTTCAATGAGAGCTTTTTATTTAAATTCCAGTGAAATGAATATCTCCCTATCTCTGTGCATTCGGTGGGAGAGGAGGCTGGTTTGAGCCACAAAAACCTAGAGAGGCTCAGGAATTCAAGTGTAAAATGTGCTTCCAAAGATTAGTTTAAAAAGGTCTTCCTAAGGAGCAGTTGGGCCCCCGCACCAGCAGAAGACAAGACGGGAGCTTTGCTCTCTGGAGAAGTCATCAGAGAGGGTCTGGACGTGGGGCATCTGGCACAGCTGAGGCTGGGGCAAGGCTCTGCACTGAAAGAAGGGGGAGCAAGTGAAAGTCTAAATACTGAATAGTGTTCTACCTACTACCAACCCACACTCCACAGCTTAGCCTCCAGGATGTTGACAGCCAGGTTGATATTTCCTTGGCAGGAGATTATCGGATTCTTCTTTGGAGAAATTGTCTAACCCAAAGAAAGGACCTACAGATGGTGCCATGTGGGGGTCCCCCAATGAAATGGCCTGTTTCCCTGACTCTGAACCAGGTCGTGGAACTCACCGGTCAGCAGTCACCCTCATATAGAACCTCTAATTCACTTTTCAGTGCCTCACTCTTAAATGTGAACTGATAACCAGTGATTGTTAAACATTAGAAGGAGCCTCTAGTGAAAGAAAAAGATCAAAATGAACAAAACAAACAAACAAAAAGAACTTAGGGAAAATAGGGACAATGCAGGCAGCAGAAGAAAACTACAACAATGACAACTATAATATCCTCAGAAAGAACCAGGAAATGTTGCTTCCATAAAATAAGAATAAAAAAAAAAGAATATTGAGAAAACAAGAAAGACCTCTTTGTAGTTAAAAATATGATTGCCAAGTGATATTTTTCTATTGAGGGATTAAAATATAAAGTTGAAGAACTCTTTCAGAAGGTAGAACAAAAAGATAAAGAGATGCAAAATGGGAGAAAAAGGATAAAAAATCAGAGGCTAATTTAGGACACCCAACATCTGACTAATATGAGTTCCAGAAATAGAGAACAAAGAAAAAAGAAGGGAAGAAATTATCAAAATTTCCCAGATCTGGAGGACATGAGTAAAGAGAAGATCCCAGAAGCTTTACAGAGAATAACAGATCACAGGCAAAATATCAAGAACTAGAATGGGTAAAAGACCTATATACTGAAAACTATAAAACTTTGATGAAGGAAATTGAAAATGAAACAAATAAATGGAAAGATATCCTGTGTTCATGGATTGAAAGAATTAATATTGTAAAAATGTCCATACTACCCAAAGCAATCTACAGATTTAATACAATCCTGATCAAAATACCCATGACATTTTTCACAGAAGTAAAACAAATAATCCTAAAATTTATATGGAACCACAGAAGACCCCGAATAGCCAGAGCAATCTTGAAAAAAAGAACAAAGGTGGAGGTTTCACACTCCGTGACTTCAGACTGTACTGCAAAGCTACAGTAATCAAAACTACAAAGCTACAGTGGCATAAAAACAGACACATAGATCAACGGAACAGAATAAAGAGCCCAGAAATAAACTTATGCACTTATGTTCAATTAATTTATGACAAAGGCAAAAATATACAGTGGGGAAAAGAAAGTCTCTTTAATAAGTGATGCCAGGAAATGAACAGCTACATGTAAAAGAATGAAATGAGAACATTTTTGCATACTGTATACCAAAATAAACTAAAAAGGATTACAGACCTAAATGTAAGACTGGAAACCATAAAACTCCCAGAAGAAAACAGGCAGAACACTCTTTGACATAAGCCATAGTAATAGTTTTTGGATCTATCGCCTCAAGCAAAGGAAACAAAAGCAAAAATAAACAAATTAAACTTAAAAGCTTTTTCACAACAAAGGAAACCATCAGCAAAATGAAAAGACAACCTACTGAATGGGAAAGATATTTGTAAATGATATGACCAATAAGGAGTTAATATCCAAAATATATAAAGAAGTAATAAAACTCAATATCAAAAAAAATAAAGAACGCAATTTAAAAATGGGCAGAAGACCTGAATAGATATTCTTCCAAAGAAGTCATAGAGATGGCCAACAGGCATATGAAAAGATGCCCAACATTGCTAATCATCAGAGAAATACAAATCAAGACCATGAGAGATCACCTCACACCTGTCAGAGTGGCTGTAGTCAAAAGGACCACAAATATCCAATATTGGCAAGGACATGCAGAAAATGGAACCCAAGTACACTGTTGGTGGGAATGTAAATTGGTGCAGCCACTATGGAGAACAGTATGGAGGTTCCTTAAAAAACTAAAAATAGAAGTACCATATGATCCCACAATTCCACTGCTGGGTATACATCCAAAGAAAATGAAAACACTGATTCCAAAAGATATATGCACCCCAGTGTTCAGGCAGCATTATTTACAACAGCCAAGATATTGAAGCTACCTAAGTGTCCATCAGTAGATGAATGGATAAAGAAGAGGTGGCATATTTATACAATGGAATATTAGCCATAAAAAAGAATGAGATTTTGCTATTTTGAAACAACATGGGTGGACCTGGAGGGGATTATACTTAGTGAAATAAATTAGAGAAAGACAAATACTACATGTTATCACTTATATGTGGAATCTAAAACATAAAACAAGTGAATGACTATAACAAAACAGAAACAGACCTACAGATTTAGAGAACAAACTAGTGGTTTCCATTTGGGAGAGGGAAGTGGAGAGGGTTAAGGTAGGGATAGGGAATTAAGAGGTACACACTACTATGTATAAGATAAATAAGTTACAAGATATATTGTACAACACAGGGAATACAGCCAATATTTTATAATAACCTTAATGGAGTATAATTTTTAAAAATATTGAATCACTGTGTTGTACACCTGAAACTAATATTGTAAATCAACTGTACTTCAATAAAAAGTAAAATTAAATTAAGAAAAAACTAGAATGAGATCTGATGTTCAACAGCAACTCTGAAGCAGGGAGAC
This sequence comes from Leucopleurus acutus, assembly GCF_964270905.1. Taxonomy (NCBI): domain Eukaryota; kingdom Metazoa; phylum Chordata; class Mammalia; order Artiodactyla; family Delphinidae; genus Leucopleurus; species Leucopleurus acutus. Next base: position 110,033,029 of record NC_139143.1, on the reverse strand, counting down.
AGTAGGACAAGGCTGTCAAAATTCTAAGGAAAGATTATTTCCAACCTAGAATTCTAGACCTACTCATACTATCAGTCAAGGGTAAAGGAGGATAAAGTCCTGTTCAGGCATACAACATCCCAAAAGATTTCCTCCCCACATCCTTTCTCCACTGAAACTAATGAGTAAGCCAGGGAGGAAAACATGAGCTTCAGGAAATGGGCTCCAACACAGTGAAGAAAAGAAGGGAATCCCCAGGAGGGTAGCTAGTCAGCAGGTATAGAGCACAACCAGTCCGAGAAGGAGCTGGAGAGCAGTGGGCTCCAGGAGGGATGTCTCTAAGAAAAAATAAAAAGCAAACTGAGAGAATATCAGATGTGTTGTTTGAATATGTGGAGAAAAAATTTATACTTTGGTGAAGCATTTGGTGAAGTCCATGGAAAACCAAGCAAATAAAAAATGTGAAACATTATCAACTTAAGGAAAAACCAAAAGTTGTACAGAAAAGGAAATATAATCAGAATACACTGTTTGGATCAGTTGTATTTTTTTTTATGTACTGATTTTAGTTTATTTATGTACTGATAATGTAAACCCTAAACATTAACTAAAACATAGTGGTGAAAGATTGAAAGTTTTTTCTCTAAGATCAGAAACAAGACAAGAGTGCCCACTCTTACCATTTCTATTCAACATAGTACAGGAAGACCTAGCCAGAGCAATCAGGCAAGAAAAAGGGGGGGAAAATGCATCTAAATCAGAAAAGAAGAAGTAAAATTGCCTTTGTTTGCAGATGATATGATCTTATATATAGAAAATCCTAAAGATTTCATCAGAAAACTGTTAGACTAAATCAATGAATTCAGTAAAGTTTCAGGATACAAAATCAGCATACAGAAAATGGGTGCATTTCTATACTCTAACAACAAAATATCTAAAAAAGAAATAAAACAATCCCATTCACAATAGCATCAAAAACAATAAAATATTTAGGAGTGAATTTAACTAAGGAGGTGAAATATGTGTTTACTGAAAAGTACAAGACTCTGATGAAAGAAAGACACAAACAAATGGAAATATATCCTGTGTTCATGGATCAGAAGAATTAATATTGTTAAAATATTACCCAAAGCCATCTATAGATTTAATACATTCCCTATCAAACTTTCAATTATATTTTCTGCAGAAATAGAAAAAGAATCCTAAAATTTGTAGGGAATCACAAACGATCCCAAATGGCCAAAACCATCCTGAGAAAGAAGAACACACCTGGAGGCATCATACTTCCTGATTTCAAACTATACAACAGAGCTATAGTATTGTATGGTACTATATGAACAGTATGGTAGTGGCATAAAAATAGACCCATAGATCAATAGAAGAGAACTGAGATCCCAGAAAGGGGAAAGGATAATATCTTCAATAAATGGTTCTGGAAAAACTGGATAACCCCATGAAGAAGAATAAAATTAAACCTCTGTATTATACTGTTCACAGAAGTTAATTCAAAATGGTTTAAAGACTTAAAACATAAGAACTAAAACCATAAAACTCCTAGAAGAAAACATAAGGGAAAAGCTCCTTGACATCAGTCTTAGAAATGATTTTTTGAATATGACACCAAAAGCACAAGCGACAACAGCAAAAATTAGTGAGACTACATCAGACTAAAAATCTCTACACAGTAAAAGAACCAGTCAACAAAATGAAAGGGGAACCTATGGAGTGGGAGAAAATATTTGCAAATTGCATGTCTGATAAGCTGTTAAAAACCAAAATATATAAAGAACTCACACAAATCAATAGTAAAAAGAAAAAAAAAAAATCCAGTTAAAAAATCGGCAGAGGAACTGAACTTCTTTTCCAAAGAAGACATACAAATAACCAACAGGCACATGAAAATGTGCTCAACATCACTAATCATCAGGGAATGCAAATCAAAACCACAATGAGATATCACCTTATACCTGTCAGAATGTCTGTCATCAAAAAGACAAGAGGGCTTCCCTGGTGGCGCAGTGGTTGAGAATCTGCCTGCTAATGCAGGGGACACGGGTTCGAGCCCTGGTCTGGGAAGATCCCACATGCTGCGGAGCAACTAGGCCCATGAGCCACAACTACTGAGCCTGCGCATCCGGAGCCTGTGCTCCTCAACAAGAGAGGCTGCGACAGTGAGAGGCCCGCACACCGCGATGAAGAGTGGCCCCCGTTTGCCACAACTAGAGAAAGCCCTCGCACAGAAATGAAGACCCAACACAGCCAAAAATAAATAAATAAATAAAGCCAAGCATTTAAAAAAAAAAAAAAGAAGAGATAACTGTTGGCAAGGATGTAGAAAAGAGGGAGCCCTTGTGCACTGTTGGTGGGCATGTAAATTGGTACAGCAGTTACGGAAACAGTATAACAGTATGGAGGTTCCTCAAGAAATTAAAATCAGAACTGCTATACAGTCCAGCAATCCCACTTCTTGTGTGTATATCCAAAGGAAATTAAAAAATTATCTTGAAGAAATATCTTCACTCCCATGTTCACTGCAGCACTATTCACAGTAGCCAAGGTATGGGAACAACCTAAGTGTCCATCGAAAGGTGAATGGATAAAGAAGATGTGATATACATAATGGAATATTATTCAGCCGTGGGAAGGAAATTCTGCCATTTGCAGCAACATGGATGGACCTTGAGGGCATTATGCTAAGCGATATAATTCACAGAAAAACAATTACTGGATGATATCACTTATATGCGGAATCTAAAAAAGCTGAACTCACAGAAACAGAGTAGAATGGTGGTTACCGGGGGCTGGGGGTAGGGGAAAGGGGAGATAACTGGTTAAAGGGTACAAACTTCTAGATGGAAGATGAATAAGTTCTGGGGATCTAATGTACAGCATGGTGATTATGCTTAATAAGACTGTATTATATACTTGAAAGTTGCTAAAAGAATAGATCTTAAATGTTCACACCACAAAAAAGAAATGGTTAAATATATGAGGTGATGGAGGTGTTAGCGAACGCTATGGTGGTAATCACTTTTCAATATATAAGTGGATCAAATCAACACATTGTGTACCTTGGACTTACATAATGTTATATGTCAATTATATCTCAATAAAGCTGGGAAAAAAACATTAAAAACTTCAGTGTAATTATGTTGAGAAGAAGAGGGGTGGGAAAATGAGTGTGTTGGGGAGTTTAGGCTGTGTAGGAGAATAAAACCTGCATCTTCCATGGTGGGAAGTCGGTTGACAGTCTCTGAGGCTGAAAAAAAAATCAAGAAATAGCAGTAAGAACAAGTAATTTAGAAGTGTGAGGGTGAGTTCCAGAAGAAACAGCTAAAATATTACCTCCAGGGAGAGAAAATTACTGGTGGGGAAAGAAAACTGTTGTTTTTCCTGTTACGCCTAGCAGTGCTATTTGACTTTTTAAGATATTTCATATATTTGATAAAAATAAACAAACTAATTCAAAGTAAAATGCATGCTGATTTATTTTTAGCACTACTATTTCATTTATTAAAGAGTTCTGCATTCTTCTTGACTGTGCTAATTTTGAAACCTCGAGGTTTTTCTTATCTCAGGGCTCACCATTCTTTAATCTCATGTTCTAGCCTGCACTCAGGGTGAGAATTAAATATAGCCAGAGTGCATTCGTCTCTGTCATTCATTTAAGCAGTAAGAGGGCTGAAGAGTTCATACAAAGACCATCAAGTACCAGGACATGGGCAACCTATGTCATTTCCCTCTTAGGACCATTTGCTTGAAGAGGGGTCAGCTGAGAGCCATAAAGATGTGGCTGAGATGTGATAGGAAGGAACCAGCACCGCTCAGTTTGGAGAAGGGACGCGTGAGGCATGACTTCATCGTTTGCAACTATACAAAAGATGGTTTCCAGCTGCTTTGGATTTGCTGAGGAGGAAGTGAGGAAGTGGAATCACTAAGGAATTTAGGTAGGAGACAGATGAGTTTCCTAACCCTGAGAAGAACTGCCAAGGACCTGTTCTTCATAGCAAAGAGCTTCCATTTTCTTTGAGACTGGAAAGATGAATCTCACAGCTTCCCCACAGTCATCACAATCCCATCTTGCAGTAGTTTTGCTGAAAGAAATATCAGGAAAGGACAAGGTCTCTGCAGGGACACACCATGCTCCTTTGCTCAGGACCAGGTTGACACTGGAGGCCATCCATCCATCCTGTGCAGCCCAGTCCTTGTCCAGGAGCCATAGCACAAAATGAATTTTCCATACTGTTGAAGAGTTCTCAATGAGCACTAGGCTGGATCTAACTGGAGCTAAAACGTGCCTCTAGGACCCCGAAGTTGCTGGATTCGACTTATGCTCCACTGTCCCAGCAAATAGTAGTTGCAAAACAGCACTTACGTACCATGACCCAGAGGTGCTACAGACTTGGATGAATGGAACCATTAAATGCTTTGTCCAGTGACTTGAGCTGATGCAGTGTCCTGGGGCCCTGGCTCCACTGCACAGGGCCAGGCACCCTTAGCACTCAGCAGCCACAAGTTTAAAAGTAGGGGAGCTAGGCGTGTGGGGCGCATCCTCGAGTCTCCTGCTCTCTCACACTGCCCGGGGTCTTCCTACTGCCACCACCCACAGAACCCAGTGGAAGATGCTCAGCATGCAGTACTCCCTAGAGACAGAGGCACAGGCCTGACAGGAGGCCCTAGCATCCTCACAAGCCCATCACTGAGCTGCCCAATACGCCCCTCGCTGCACTGCAGTCCCGAACGCCAATTCTCAAAATATGGTGAAGTCTCAGTTTAAGCTTCACCAGGTGTAATCAGAGCCTCTTCCTGAAGGCAGTTTTTGCTGGTTGTGAAGGTAACAGAGGTGAAGGCCCCAGCCACGTGCATAGCGGAGGAGGGATGATAAGATGATGTTACCTTTGAACATGGAAAAAAGGTCTAGGGAGAGAAAGTGGGGACTCCAAGACCCTCCACTGATAGACCTTTCCCTGTGGGGTGGCATTATAGTTCTCAGGGTGGGTATCGAGTGACTCCTGGCTCCGCAAGCTAGCCTTCTTTTCAGGTTTTCTCTCTCACGTGGTAACTCAGCTTCTGGAATGTCTACATCTTCTTCCAGCCAAGCCCTGGAGCGGCTGGAGCCATCACTGGGATGCAACATGGGTGAGGGCAGTCCAGACAGTGCAGACACTCCTCTGCCTGAAATAGTTAATCCCATCCCAGCAAAGCCTTGGCAATCGGGTGCCTAACCCCAAACTTCAGTACCTGGAGGACCAGCCCCCAAGGCCCAGTTCACAGTGGCCTGTGAATCCTTTGTTTCCCTACCAGATGGAAAGCAGGTGCTGCCTTCTTCTCTCTGCATCCCCTCTTGAGCACCATAATATGTTCTAAGGCACATAAATCTCCTAAATGGGAAAGTAAACATTCTTCCTTTTAAAAAAAAGAATGAGGAAAAGGAAAAAAATGTGTCAGATTTTCCTGGCCGTGCTACTTTTCTAGTTTATCAGATCTAAATGAATTCATATCAGTAATAGCTTCCCTGGTATTTCCTATTTTTAACAATATTGAGTTGAAACACACATCGCCCTTTTTGTGGCACAACTGGATTGCAGTTATTCTGCTCGCAATATTACTTTCATATTCTCTATTCCTTCCTGGATGATTTAAGTAACAGCAAAATACGGCTGTTGCCAACTCTTGAAACATTTCTGGCCAATTTCCTTTTCTTCCCTCAAAACCTAGATTCTTGTCAAAACCTTAATTCATAGTGACTTATTAGCAACCAGAGCAAGTTGTAGAATAATCCATTATGAAGAAAGCAAGCTTCACTTGGAATCAGTGAAGTGGCTTTTCGGGAAGGGCCTCATTTTCTAGAACTGGCATCAGAGTGTCGGGGGAGGGGTTGCATCAGCCCTCCCTCCTTTGTTTTATCTTTCAGGCTTGGGTAGGGGATATGCCCATTCTGTTCTTTTTCACTTTTTTCCCTGCCTGTGAAACTGACTTCTGCATTCTTGAGAGCTGTGTCATGACAAGTCCGGTAAATGATTCATAGTGAAGTGACCTTTACAGAGCAGAGCAGAAATCAGCTGGGTTTCAGGAGCTTGGAGCTGTGCGAAAGCCAGAACGTTTCCTCCCTTCGCTGTAAGCTGGTTCCTCTCTGGCTGCCAATCCTGGTCATGTGATTTGGTGGTGATTTTAATCACCGAGCTAATACTGGCAATATTTACAGATGCACGTGTGTAATTTAAACCTTGGGGATTATTATATAATTAAACTTCTGAAAATGAAAATGGGATCAATACGGAATTTAATGGATTGGTGGAGGTGGTAGGCGTGGTAAAGAGGAAAACTTGTTTAACTCATCAGTATTTTTTTTTTAATTTTCTGTTCCATGTTTGTAACATTGAGCGCCACCAAATGGAATTAACTTTGTCCAAGAAATCATTTAACCTTAGCTACCAAGGAGTGTAAAAAACTTGCCAAATGCGGATGGCATCCCTGCTTTCTAAATTGTTAGTACCACAGATGATTTGAACCAGAGAGAAGTTTCTCGTTTCTTTCTAAATAGTGTTTTTTAAATGCTGTCTTTTTTTCTCCTGTTCCCAGAAATAAAAATGACCCTCCTGATCGCCCGATCCTTTCATCTCTCTCCATTCTTTTCTGCTACCATCAGGGAACAGTTGTCAAAGGGTCATTTTTAATCACTGTGGTGAGGATGCCAAGAGCCGTTCTCATGTACATCTATAACACTCTGAAAGAGAAGGTAAGGCAGCACCCTAAAACAGAGTGCGCTCCGTGTTTGGGTTACAGAAAAGTTAATCACTGGAAAACTACACTGGGTCCTGGGACAGGAATGTGACCTGTGCCAGTGGCCGTTCAGAAAGCTCCAGTGTTCTTCATGTCCCATCCCCCCACCCCCAGCAATCTTTTTGTCCCGGTCCCTGTTTTGTTCATAGCTTTGTTTGTTGGATTTTCTCCAATGTGGTGGCAGAGGTGGGGTGGAGAGGGCATAGCTCTGAGTTTGCTGGTTTTCCTTCTTATTTAAATGCTGAACAAATGGGAGGAATTCTTAACATGCAATTTAAGCAAGTTTTTACGGACATTTATCATGCTTTATTTTTTAAAGAAAGAAAAATACACTATAAGATAAGAATAATGTTTGTTTGTTTCTGTTTTAATGCTAAAATATTCCCCACCTTTTGTGTTTCCTGGACGGTGACCTGGGAAGTTGCTGGTGTGTGTGTGTGTGTGTGTGTGTGTGTGTGTGTGTGTGTGTGCGCGCGCGCGCGCGCACACACGCACGTGCTTGATAGTTAGAAATGGGCAAGCTGACCTCAATCTCAGCTCCAAAGACGGAAAACTGTGGAGCTTTTGTGCCTGGGGTTTTTTCTCCTCCCTGGTTTTTATTTCCATGCACATTTGGTTATGAATGGCAGTGGAAACCAAAACACCAGGAAAACAGCTGTTCTCATGGTATTTCTGGCCTGCCAAACAAGGGAAGGTTGGATTTTCCCCAACTTTTCTGTTCTCACACAATGTTAATCTCGACCCCATCCCCACCTCAGCGTTGGTGACTTGGTCAGAGTTTCTCAAACGTACATGAGTCCAACCTTTTGGGTATATGTGTGTGCTCGTAGTTAATTGGGGAAGTTTTACATGTGGGTTCATAATTATACTTTAGAATTGTTTTTGTTTGCTCTTTTAAGCAGAAATCTGAATTGTTGATATTTAAGTCTGTAATCAAGATTTAAGAATAGTATATTAATTAGGAACAATTGATTGAATTTCGCATAAAATTATCTAGCTTCCTCATCTTGAAATGCATGCTAAACCGTTGCCCCTGATTAGAGAGTATTTTCTTGTATTTCTGTTGAAGTACTGCTTAGCTACATGTCTGTGACTTGAAGAAGCATTTGCACATCCAGGACAAATCAAGCTACTCCGGCTCTTGCATTTTGAAATTGATCCTTCAATCTTAGGAAACTTGGGAGAAGGATTTCTTGAAGAACAGAGCAGCTTTTTTATTTTAAATATATTCATATAGTTTATACATATTAAATATATTCATATTTAGGTATTATAGGTATATGTATGCATTAGTAATAGATACTCACAAATTAATGAGCAGTAGGGGACTAACTATCTCCCCTAGAGCTAGACACCTTAAATTCTTTGGGGAAACAGCCTCCACAAATCTGAAAGAGAAGTTACTGGTTCCTCCTCTCCGGCAGAGGTCTAAAACGTTATTTATCACTCGCCAGATCCCATAAGGACTAAGGGGCCAAACTCCCTTTTAGTGGTGTCACTGTTGGAGAAATGTGTCCTTTCTTAGGTTAAAAAAAAATGGTCTTCCTAAGCAGCCTTACAGCCCCATACTGTACCTACAATTGAAACATTTCACACGGCCACTGTGAGACCCTTCTTACATTAAGTGGCTTATTTACAACCATGGCCAGGCTGAAAAGTATCCAGGTCAAATTTCATCCAATTGAATTAACATTGAGACAAGAAAATGTCCAGGTAAGGCTGAGTTATTCCCGGGGTCCTCAAAGAGAACTATTTCAGGATTGTTTTCAGGGATCCTCCACTCTGGGTCTGGGCACATTCAATCACCCCTCCCCCCAACAAGTTTCGTTAAATTATTCATTCCTGAGTTATACCCAAGTTCAAGTTATATTTCGAAGGACTAATTTATCCCTAAAAATTTAGCCCAGAAAAGCTCACTATAGGATGTATTTCCAAAAAAATTAAACCTGACTCTTTTTACGTGGACACGTAACTAGTATCTACAGTTCGTTAGCTTTATTGTCTCAGGGATGTGAATTTTTCATGAATACAGACTTTGGTTTGAAAAAGCAGAGTTTATAATTGAAGGCACTTAGGGGAAGGTGAAGAGGGAAGAGAGATTGATTCTTTTTTTTTAACTAGAACCAGGAGGTCTACTTCACCTTTGCTAGTACATATGGACTAACCCATTTCCCTTTCTGCTGAAGTTAACAGCAGTCCTAACAGGTAAGCCCACAGGAGAGAAATCATGCTCATCAGCAGTAGAAATGATAATAATTAGTAGTAGGAGTAGCATATACAGAATAGAAGAACTTCTCTACCGAGTGAGAACTGCTGCAGTGCTTCCCCAGGTACGTGGGTCTCCAAGTAGGAACACGGTATGTTCACAGAAACTGCCTGCTTACCTCTTTCCTGTGTTGTTTCTGACACCGATCCTTTCGTTCTTAACCTGACCCCAGCAGCACAGTGCCTGGTCGAGTTGTGTGTCCCGATGCTGCTACTGCTGCTTCCGGTGTCTTGACAAATGCCTGTGCCATTTCAACCAGGTATGTCTCCTGCCACGTGCCCCAGGGACACACGGAGGGGCCTGCCAGTGGGCATCATCTCTTAGGTCAGGGGTTGGCCAGTTTTTCTGTAAAGGCCAGATTGTGTAAAAATTTTCAGCTTTTGGGTCATTCAGTTTGGGTCATGACTACTCAGCTCCGCCGCGGCAGCAAGAAACAGCCGTAGGCAAGGTGTAACTGGATGGGCCTGACTGTGTTCCAGTAAACCTTTACCTATGGGCACTGAAATCTGAATTTTGTATTTTTCATGTATCAAGAAATATTCTTCTTTTGAATTTTTCCAGCTATTTTTAAAATGTGAAAATTATTCTTAGCTCTGGCCAGAGGGAAGCACTCTGTGTCTGATGGATCTAGTTCCTCAGCTGTAGTTTGCAGACCTTTACCTTAGAACTTTAGGTCATTAATGCCATTCTTCAAATTCTGAAAGAAAAGTGTCTCTCTTTTCAGAAATAAAAAGAGGAGGGGGCTTTAGAAACTCTAACACAAGGCGTGTGTATCAACTGAGAGCTAATTTTCAATGTCTTCTCCAAGAACTATAATTTTCCTGAAATAGGAAGAGAATTGCCTCCCTAATTTTTATATATTTTGCCAGCCTTTCCCTTTCAAGCTATAAATACTCCTTTGAAAATCAGAAAACTTGCATACTGTGATTGTTTGAATTTCGGATTTTTTTTTCTCCTGAGTCTTTCAAACTGATGGAAATTTAAATATATGTTTTATTTTTCTGTAGATAATTTAGGAAATTTTAATAACCCTTAGTAAAATTTACACAAAGCATTATTTTTATAAGTCAGCAGGCTGTTTTATACTTTGTCTCACTTAGAAAAGTTCTTCTTATTATTGCCCCTCTTCCCAATAAATATGCCAGTAGCAGTAAAGGGACTAATGAGGCCATCTATGTTTAATATCTTGTAAGTGGCATTAAGAATATCTTTCATTGTTCTGGGGAGACTGTAGTCGTCTTGTTGTAAAACCCTATATTTAAGGCTCTTCTTAAGAATCTTGGAATACATTTTAGAGTATATTTAGTTTTCACTTGGATCACTTCAAGCCAGTATGTATAAAACACAGTAAAATACCACAGCACCTTCAGAATGGTGGGTCCTGTAGCAAAGTCAGGCCAAACTCTATGAGTGTCTTGTCGCAGTGTAATATGCCAGCCTCTCTCTCCTAGAACTCTGTGCACATATCCAGATACCAACTTATTCCACAAAGATTTTGAGATGCATTACAAAAAAGTACTGTGATAAAATATACTTACATGAAAATCAAGCTAAGAGACATATAGACAGATGAGAAAGACAAAAGCAGTGGGACCGTTGATATACTAATATGTTGGCCACATAGCCCTTTAAGAACTGAAGGTTGAGTTGCAGTGCCCTCATTGTATTATGTAAATTCAGGTTCTTTCCATGTCCCTCGTTCACTGCCCCATGGAAGCCTAGGGGCTCCCTGTGGGTGCGGCAGGGACCACCACTCAGGAGGGGGAAGAAATGGGTGAGGAGGAGGAAAGGTGGGTTCTGGGCCCATAGCACCACCACCACCACCACCACCACCATCACCACCACCAGCAACAGCACCACCACCACCAGCAACAGCACCAGCACCAGCACCACCACCGCCACCACCACCACCAGCACCAGCACCACCACCAGCACCACCACCACCAACAACAACAACACCAGTAACACCATCACCACCACCACCACCAGCACCAGCAACACCACCAGCAACACCAGCACCACCACCAGCAAAACCACCAACAACACCATCACCAGCACCATTACCACCACCACCACCAGCACCAGCACCACCACCACCAGCAAAACCACCACCAACACCAACACCACCACCAGTACCAGCACCACCACCAGCAAAACCACCAACACCATCACCAGCACCACTACCACCACCACCACCACACCATCACCACTACCACCACCAGCAGCAACACCATCACCAGCACCATCACCAGCACCACCAGCCTCACCACCAGCCTCACCAGCACCAGCACCAGCAACACCACCAGCAACACCAGCACCAGCACCACCAGCAACACCACCACCAGCACCACCACCAGTACCAGCACCATCACCACCAGCACCACCACCAGCAGCAGCAACACCATCACCACCAGCACCACCACCAGCACCCACCCCTGCCTTGCAACCAGAGCAGCTCCACTTTTATCTGGTTTAGGAGTGGGATTCCACTGAAGGTTTCATTTAAAGACAGGCTCTGCTGCTTGAACATGTTTGCAAGTCACTGTCTCACACCATGTTCATGTTTGTTTTCGCTGCCCTCTTATCCTAAGGGATGTGTTTGCTGCATTCTGAAGTTTCAGCACCTTACATTAGCCCAGTACCTTTTCTTTGGGGAGTTCAAAATGTTTCCAAGATCCTAAGTAGTGTTAGATTTAATCACACTATAATTACCATTATAAAGGGGAGGAATCCTTATAACAGATTTACAGTGGGAATGGTTGTCCCTGAATCACAGAAAGGCTCAGCGAGCCTCGAGGATCCAGCTCATAGTAAATCAGTGCTGCAAACAGGGCTAGGTCTTCTGGATTCTGTTCATGGTGCCCGTCCACTAGGCCTGGGCCTAAACCAGCTGTCGGAGCAGCTTTAACGTGGGGGGACTCCTACAGGACTAGGCACTGCCAGCTGACGTGGACACCACTGGGAGGCCTAAGGCTTAGGAGATTGAGAAAGAAGAGAAGGAAGGATGGAGAAGAAAGAAAGAATGCCGTGACTGTTGGTGGGGAGGGAAAGGTCACCTCTAGTCTAAATCAACTACTGGAAAGCAGCGTGAACTAAAGATTTGTAAGAATAAAGATAGTTGTTGTATAATGGTAGTCAAAGCTATTGTTGATCTCATTTGGCAGTAGACAAAGGAAAGTGAGCTCAAAGTGAGAGAAGGAATTTAGATTAGCCTCTTGAAAAATTTCCTGGCACGGGAATGAGTTGCTAGGAAAAGGTTTGCTCTGGAAATCAGATTTATAAGAGTTGAGGCTTATTTTTTATTTTGCTAGTTTTGTGCAGAAGGAGCTGGGAAATGCTAGAAGAGAATGAGATCCATTTGTTACCAACAGAACCCAGATGCTCTTCTTTACTTAAGATCAAGTAGCCCGCTGTGTTTCAGCATTGCTGCTTAAAAGCCTAATCCGTCTTCACGGGTCCTGGGAGGGAGGGAGGCTGGTGGCAGTTGCCACATTTGTCGACACCCAGCCTAAGGCTACGCGGTAATTCACTTGCGGGGTGGGGGATGAAATCCCACATCCCATCATTTTTCATTACTTGTCTCTCTACATCATAAATACCAAATGTGTAGATAGCTGAAAATATTATGTGTGTACACCTCACACGTTTATTTATCCAACATCTATTTGTTTATGCTGTATTCAAGCCATTTGAACCAGGTTAATGGGGGAGGGGACCGTGGTGAAACAGAGTCAATATAAAGCAAGCCAGGCCTTCAAGGAGCTGACAAGCTAGCGTGGGGAATGAGGAAGATCATGAGGCACTTGCATGAGACGTTTAAAGAACAACACGTGCTGGAATGAGGACTGCGAAGTTCAGAAGAGGGGAGTCGGTATGGGGAGGTACTTTGACTTGATGATTAGGAGAGCTTGCACAGAAGAGGTTGGATTTGTCAGGCGTGAGCATAGAGCACCACTGGAGGTCACCGGCTGATAGCGACAACAACAGCCATGGCCTCCTGGCACTCACTGTATGGCTAGTTGTGTGCTCAGCACTTCCCCTGCATTGGATCAGTTTTGAGTTTTAACTGCAGCCCCCTGAGATAGTTACCTCCAATTTATAGGTGAGGAAACCGAGGCTTAGAGAGGGCGCATAGTTAGTTAGTGGCATAACTAGCGTTTGAATCCATATCTGCCTTGCCTCTGGGACCCAAGCCCATACTTACTGTGCATTTTGAAGCAGTCAGAGAGGGAGTCACAACCACTGTCTGGGGTGGATCGCTTGAGCGCCTGCCCAAGCCAGAGTCCAGACAAGTCAGTTGCTGGCTGTTGAGCAAGCCTGGCTTCAGACAGACTTTTGTAGAGGAGGACAGGAAAGGTGTGGGGACAGTGAAGGCGTTGAAGGCTGCATCGAGCAGAAAAGGCTAGTCAGGGCGGTCTGAGTCCACCTCCTCCCCTCAGGCAAGTCAGTGTCAAAGCTTCTGGGAGGCCAACTGGCCTGGGTGTTCTCAGAGATTTTCAGACGAGGAGATCCTGCAGCCTCCCCCTCCCTCCCAGCACTCTCCAGGAGCCCGACTGAGAAGTCCCCTCATGGGACTCTGGCGGCTAACCCTTCGGCAGGAACCGCCTGCCCCTTATTCTTTCGGTCCACGCACGGTGTCTCCCTGAGTGCATGTCTTGTTCATGGAGGACAGATGTCTGTCCCAGAGCTGATGGTGGCTTTAGGTCAGTGTTCCTCTAGGTTTGAAACCCACTGGTGGGCCACAGGACTCTTCCTGATGATTCCAAACTGACTGAATATTCCAGAGTGTTCTTTCTTCAATTCTTACAGGCAAATTCATTCTTCTTCAATTCATGGATTTTCATTTTCGCATACAGCTAAAGGCTTTTTACCAATCAATAAAGTGCATAGTGTGTTACTTAAAGCTTACTGAAATGTGTCATTTATGAACCAACACTGATGTTTTACTTGGTTTCCTGAGGACTCAAATTCATAATTCTGTTAAGATGTCTCTGACTGCCAGGGCGATGCCTGGTGACCATGCAATGCTTGTGAATGAGCCCAGGCAGAGCTGGGATTTTGCAGACTGGGGAGGGAACCCTTTGCTATGAGTGCCACCAGAGTCGCCTTGGATTGGCTGTGTTATTCAACTGCAGTTATACTTGCCTTGTTTACCACCTTGCTTCTGGTGAGTATTTGGCTTTTGTTTAATGTGTTGTACTTTTATCATGGTGAGCATTGCATTCCTTTTCAATTCTTCCTTCTTCCAGCAGAAGTGGGAATGGGTATAGGAAGTGAGCTGTGGGCTGAGGTCACACAAGTTTGAGAACGACGATTTCCATTCCGTCTCCTGGGAGGAGCTCTTAGGTAAAGGCGACCCCTAGTCAGGTGTGGCAGCAGTTGGCTTCTGCCGTCTTTGTGGAACTTGGGTGAATCCCTCCACCTTACTGAGCTTCTGCAGAAGAGGATCAGCTTAAATGATCTGAGGTCCTCGTGGGGCGTGCTCAGCCTTGCCGTGGTGCCGGCCGAGAGCTGGGGCACACGGGTACCGTGTTGCCGCATCATATCCGCGACACGCTTGGTGCGGGATGTGGGGCAGGATGTGTCCTCCCACTGTGTGCTGAATGGCAGGATCTTTTTTTTTTTTTTTAATGTTGGTTTTCTTATCCATGTTGAGGACTTACCCGGGGATCACAAAAGTTAATGATGCTTTATGTTGCCCAGATCTCAAACCTCCAGAATCTTTGTTGAGTGGACTGAGAATATGAGTGGACCGCTATCTGCATCCCCTTACAGCGATTCTCCCAACACTGCTGCTGTAGTGACAGCAATAAGTACATTGAACTGGTGATGAGATGCTGGTAAAATGCCAGTCAGCTCGGTCATTCTCAACAGCGGAGGGTAATGTGCCGCAGCTTTCACCTCCCATTTCTGCCGTGGGCCATTATGCAGGGTAGCTGGGTGCCCAGTGGATCTCTGCTGTGTCTCCTGGTCAGATCTGCCTTCATGCAGCCCATCAGGCTTCCAGCCTGCTCTATTGTGGCGTCCGTCTGGATATGAGATACCAAGAAATGCATAGATTATTGCCTCTTGGCATTTGATTTGAAATGCCCATAGCTTCCTGGCTTCCTAACTAACAAATATACCGGTCAGAAAGTCTCCAGATAATCTTGTCGAGTCCAGCGCAGAGAAAAACTTGCCGCTACTAGGAAAATATACACATCTCTCCCCTCCCTGCTTCATAGCCCACCCCTACACCCCAACCCACACTGCCTGCCAGTGCTTGTTTTTCAGGGCACGTAATGTCAGTCTCTGTCTTCTAAGCCTTTGTGGCAGACTTGACTCTGTAATATCCCAAAGCCTTCTCTCCCCCCTCCACTTCCTTTGCAGTTAGCTCGACTTCAATGCTTCTCTTTCTCACAGTCCATCAGGAGCAAAGGCACTGGGTAACTTTTCCGTGTCTGATTTTGGTTCATCGTCAGCCAGCTGGCAGACCTCCAGGGACTCCTCTCCTCTCCCCAGAAAAATGTGTGCAGCTCAGAAAAGAAAAGTCATGAATATTGTGCAATTTCTCGAACTCGATTATGAAAATGATATAAAGGTTCTTAAGAGGACAGAGTTCTTGGGGTAGTTGACATTGCCTCATCACAGAGCATGCAGACAGCTGTTCTTTCCATGACAGCGGCGGTTCCGAATTCTCCTGCCCCCACCGACTGGCTTAGAGCTATTCTGGGGCAGCCAGCTGATGCTGAGAGCCCCGGAGAGATGCCTCCGTGTGTGTATGTTGTAGAAGAAGCTCGCATGTGTGTCAATATGATAGTTTACATTAAAGCCCATTTCTAGATGATGGTAATCCTCACAGCCCAGCTGCTTTGTGGCAAATGCTCCTGTCCTGACTTTAGATAGAAAGGAATTGAGACGCCTATTTGTCAGAGACCCCAGGCTGTCTGGGAGAAAACCAACTGTATCCTCCTGTTTCCTGGTGCGTGGCTCAGGAGCTGGTAGGCGTAGCGCTGTGGCTTTATGTGGCTTCCTGGGGAGCAGCCTCTCTGGAGCCCAGCTCCCACCTGCTGTGGGTGTGTTGCAAGGCTTGGGGCTCAAGAGGGGGAGCTCAAGCTCACTTCCTATACCCTAAAGCCCTCTGCCCTAAATGGGCCTCAGCAGCCTCTCCTCCTTCTGGGGAAAGGCCCAGGGTGCAGCTGCCATCTGTCCTTTCTGACTTGAAATTCTTCTACCTTCTCGGAGAAACAGTTAATGTTCGTCGAATGAATGATTGCCTCACTATAGGGAAGGGAGGGTGAGTTTTGCAAGGGGCCCTCAGCTAATCAGAAAACCTCTTGGGAGGCAACTGTTAGGCTCCCTCCAAGGTGTGCAGCTCCTCAAGACAGGAATTCCTACCACTTATTGGGCACTTCTGTGCAGCAAGCACCAGGCTAACTGCTTTACATGTATTAACTCCCTTCATCCTCACAAATAATCCTGTGAGAAAGGTACAATCATTATCCTTTTTCTTTTTTTGATAGATGGTGACACTTAGGTTCAGAGAGGTTAAGTAGCAACCTGCTCCAGGTTAGACAGGAGGAAAGTAACAGAGTTGAGTGTTAAGGTTTGGGAGCCATAATAAGTCATCCCCTATTCCCCGTAAAGTTCTGAACAACTGAGAGACCCAAGAGACAGCAGGTGAAGATTAAAAATATCACCTTGAGTACCTAATGGCTGGAAAATACAGTGTAGGAGCAGCTTATTAAAGTTTTCAGCCTTGAAATGGAGAGACCAACTCACCCTGTCCCAGGCCCAGCCAACAATGTAGACCTGCCCCTGGGGTCTCCCCTGCAAACTCAGCTGAGAAGCTGAGGAGGTGTGTCCTCAGTGCTAGGTAGATCCCAAAGACAATGGCAAAGGGCTGAGCCAGCCTGTGCTCTGCTCTTCCCTCCAAACTCACCCTTAAGTCCCTCAAGTCATCTACCTCCTCTGGGAACGAATGGCCATGGAAATACAAACACAGGGTAACCTCCACCAGGATTTAAAACCAGGTCTTTACCAGTCCACCAGGGTACCCCTTCCCCAGGGAGGAACTCAGACCCCAGAACTTAAGAGATCATGGAAGCCCTGCCCCTCATTACAGCAGAATCTGGGGTCCAGAGGGCTTGAGTGCTTCAACCAGGCTTACACAGTGGGCGGGGCTCTTTCTGATTCTCCTCTTCTCTACCTTGCATCTTCTCTCCCCCCACCCTCCCGAGCTTCACTGAGGCACTGGGGACAAACAAGTATGTCACAGTACACAGAATGTCGATGAGAGCTGCCCCGGCTCACCTCATAAAAAGAACTATACGTAGATCACCCCACTCCCTTGGGCAACACGGAAGTCAGGGCCCATGCTCACAGGGCAGAGGGTGGGGAACGCTTGGATCTGGGAAGGATGGGATCGCACCTCTTATTAATGGCACCCCTCCTCCAGCTTCCTTCTCCAAGCATCCTCCCTTCTTACACCTTAGCGCTCCCCTTCTTCTGGAAGATGTTTGTCCACCTCTTATGAGAGCTCTTCCTTCCTCCCCCTCCTGCCTCTCTGGACCTGGACCCTCTGTTCATTTCCCAGCAGTGTGATGGAATGGGAAGAAGGCAGACAGGTCGGGGTTTGGATCATAGCTTCTCCACTTACTGTGTGACATTGGGCAGGTCACTTCACCTCTCTTACTGAGCCTTGGTTTCCCCATATATAAAGCAAAGTTCTTAACACCTACCTCCTAGGCAGCTGAGAGGGTTAATTAAACTAATACACATAAACATGGTGTGGTGTCTGGCTCTTAGTATTGCTCCATACATGTTCGTTTCTTCTGTGAGGGGAAGGAGAGGCTTAGTTATTCACCACACACTGGAAGTCTACCATGTACCAGACAAATTGGGTATAACAATGCCGGTCTCCCAAGATTATTATAAATAATTAAAGAGAGAATGTTTGCAAAACTCTTGGCTTTATGCCTAGCATGTTGAGGTATGTGCTGAATAAATGGGAGTCATTATCAACCCACTAAGTGTACAAGCTCTGATTCTATCCTGTGCACTTAGAGCAATGCTGGGTTCCTGGGGTTATTATCCAGCTAGGGGTCTATCAGCATCCACAGGGAACTTCTCCAAGAACGCCTTTCCTTCCCCACTGCCCTCAGCCAGAATCACCACACTCATGACTTGTTGGGGGGAGTTGAATTGCTAAGAGCAGCCCTTCTGGTCCTTGCAGTCCAGGGAACTTAATGACTAAGTTTCCCCTCACAAAGGATGATGGTGAGGGAAAGCCAGTACTCAAATCCAAACCCATGACCAGAAAATGACTGTGGCCCGAGGTTAAGGAAACATCCCCTGCATAGCACATCGGTTTGGCCCCCTCTTTTCTGCATCTAGCATTCATTTTCTTCCTCTTCACTCCCATTTTCAAGGGTAGTTGTGCCACAGCCTAGGGAGGATGACTGGGACTGTTTCCAACAACATTGGTTCAGAAGGTCATCTGATCCAAGGAATCGCCATTTGCTTATCTGTAAGACTCCTCTCATAAGTCTGAGCTCCATGCAGGACATCAAGCAAACCCTAATTTTCTTTGTCCTTCCCTTCCTGTCATGACATGCTCTAGGTATGCTGCAAATATGCTGAGGGAGATTGCCTGTGTGTTTAACTTTCTATGAAAACTATCTTTGGAGTCAGCAATTGCCCCAGAAGTAAGGAAGCAGGTGACCCATGAAAACACTGTGCTCTGATGGACAGTGTTCCACGTGGGGCTGAGGCAGCTGCCCATTGGCTTCTCCTGTGTTCTTCTCATCCACAGCCTAGTGTCCGCTGTGGACGCCATGCTTACCACCGACGCTGGCCCATCATCTGTGATGGCAGCCAGGGTGGGGGCCGGGTGGGGGGCTGGTTCAAATGGAAGATAGAACTTTCACAATCCAAGTTCTCAACATTACCCTAAGTGCTTAAGAAATGGAAAGACTGTAGATTAGTTTCGACATTTCCCAAATTCATTTAGTGTGGGAAATGAAATTAAACCATTAAATAGCTCCTACCCCAAATCTGATCTTCCTTATCATGGAGAGCAGGTTTCTTCATGTCATTTCTCTTTATCTGCATCTGCTTCTGGAACAGAGTCATTGTCAGAGTGGCCACCTCTGAAGCCCATGCTTCATCCCCTTCCATCCCCTTCTAAGCAAGACACTGTGAATACGGTCCTCAGCTGTCGCTCCCCAATTGTCTTTGTCTTAGACATTAGACTTGTTGGGAGAAGGTAGTGATTGTTGGCCAGAGACTAGAGAATGCATTCATAAAAATGTTTTTTTAAAAAAAGGAAGGCGGTGTGAGTCACAGTGGTCAAGGGAATAAAAGCCACTTTGATGCAGCGGCTACGGATTCCATGTTCTGCTCAAAGCTAGAGTCTGACAGTGCTCTGTGCTGCCACTGCCTGAGTCTCATCTCTGACCGACTTCCACACAGATGTGCGCCTCATCCACAATCTCAGATGTGCAAGAAATACTGTATCATGTCTCTCAACCCAATTTCTGTCTGTGAACTCCCATTCCACTGGACTGGCAGAAAGTTTAATCCATTATTCTTGGGCTGTCCCCCCATGGGGTTATATGAGGTGTCAGGTAGCCCCAGGCGTCAGTACACACAGGTTGCCCTTGAGACATCCATCTTCCCATCTTCATGGCTCCTTCAAGCTCTGCTTGGGGAGCAGGAGTCTTTTGGAAGGCCACCTATGGCCCTGTCTGCCTAGATGTGCTAGTGGTAGGGTAACCAACCTTCCTGCTTTGTCTGGGACTGTTCTGGTTTTAGCAATGAAAGCCCCCCATGTCTCTGGAACCCCCTCACTCCTGGCAAACTCAGACCCTGGGAGTGGGCACTCGCCTTCAGAGTCTTGCCACCGTTCCGTGCTCTGCTTAAAAAAAAGCAGAGCTGGACGCCTGGTCAGGACCCACAGATCTCTTCCCCCGCTTCTTTCCCCAGTGCAGGGGAGTCTCATTTTCTAATCCGGGGGTGGAGGAAGACCTGCACACCCACCTGTTGCTCCCAGACTCGGGCCATATTGGGAAACCCCTTCCTTCACCTTCTCCACTGGTAGGAAGGGCCTGAAGAGCTTAAAATTTTAGAAATCAAAAGCCAGTAAGAATTGCAGACTGGGTGTCTTCTCCTGCACACCCCCCCCCCCAGCTCCCTCCCCTCACCTGGGGGAATGAGCCCTCCGAGTCCTGCGGGGATAGCAAAGTGAACGATCACACACACACTGGGGATAGCTGGACAGTCCTCCTTCCGTTTAGAGTCTCATCTCTATAGACATTTCAGAAACGAGGTCTGTGACAAATAGGAGGGAAGTGACTAAGAATTTTGGCACAGTTAGCATTCTTATCTAGGCAGGACTAGAAAGTTCCTAAAAGTTTCAGCAAGTGGATCCAGTCTTTGATGCTCTTCAAATGGTTTCATCTTCCCCCTCCTTTTGCCTTTCATAGAAGGCCTCAGCTGGCATAGGGGTGAGGCAGAGAGAAGCATTTGCTAGACTTGCATTCATCCAAGCAGTGAGACAGCTGAGGCCAGATGACTTCGTGAGGACGAATCTCAGTGGGGGTGAGAAGGGCCCTCTGCGCCTGCTGGCCATGCCCACGTCTTGCCTCCATCAAGGCAGCAACAAAGAAACTTCCTGAGATGCAAGAACACGAGCCTGTCGGTCTGGCTCGGTGGCCCGTGCCCAGCCCCGAGCTTAGCAGAGGCACACCCTCCGTACGCGTCTGTGGATGGAAGGATGAGCCCCTACTTTCTCAGCCCAGCCCTGCTTCGTGCGGCCTTCACAGAGCCTGGAGCATCTGCTAAGAGTAGCAGGGAGACGATAAAGAAAAAGGAAATACAAGCTCAAAGAGCTGGCCTTTCTTGTTGGAGCTGCCCTAACAACACCTAAGACGGACTGCAAGAAAAGCTGCTTTCCAGGCAGAAGTGCCCGTGGTTAGAGAAGGCCAGAGTGGAAGGGCTGGTAGTCTATGGAGCTTCAGAAAGAAGAGTTCTGTTGTTACAGCCAGTGTCTTTAAATACATGCTTTTTTCTTATAAGAGTTTTCATTGCCTGCTGAGCTAAGCCATGCACAAAGCAGTAATTACTCCCAGCAGCCTGCGGCCTTTAGTCGACTACCAGGCTCTCTGTCAGCAGGCCTTTCTCGTGCAGCCTAACAGGTCGGCCGTTACTTCACCAGCCCCACACCCATCAACAGTGTGTTCATGGAGGGACACACACCTGACTTCAAAAGTTATTCCCCCGGATGGGCAATACACGAAAACATGTAAACATTCCCATTTCTGCCCTCCATCTCCCTCTTGCCGTTTCTGCGGGCTGAGCTTCAAATGAGAGATATTTGGCATTCTCTCAACTAAAGAACCAACCTCCTCAGGCCTGTAAATAACATAGCCATTTATTGAGTTCTGCGGGTCTGCCAGGAACCCTGGTACACATTTTACATATGCAGTCTAAGTTCGTCCTCTCAAGGACTCTGTGTGTTAAGTGGGTATTACCCCCGCTGTACAAAGGAGGAAGCTGAGGCCCAGAGGCTGAAGAGCTTATCTAGAACGCTAGCTGCTCTGTGGGGATCCGTATGACGCCAGGTCTGTAGCCTTAATGGCTTCATTGTGCTGCCCGCAGTTCCTTGTCAAGAGTAAGAGTAAGGAGGAGAGGAAGCCAATGGTCTTCACTCACAGGGGACAGCCCGTCCATTTAGTCTTCTTTCTAATAAAGCCTAAGATCAAAATACAGTACGCGCATTTCCCATCCCCTGCGTTTTCTGTTTCACAGGCTGCAACTTTAATTTTGCCTTGTGGACGCCCAGGCCTCCCTTCGCCTCTCTCATTTCCTCCGCTGATTATACCCAGGTCGGATGAGGTTGACGCAGGGAGAGCCCTCTGTGGGCCTGTGGGGAGGCAGGCGGCACTTGCTGCGCAGCCCCGTATCCAGGATCTGCTCATCACTAAGCATCACATCCTTGTCCTGGTGGGTTTTCACTGGGAGGGCAGAACTCTGCTAGCACATCAATGATGGCCAAGTTCAGCAAAATGCAGTGGCCTCCTTGGCTTTTTCTGGATTTGGGGGAGGAAGGGGCGTGGCTGTGAATATCTGATTCATGTCCATCTTGGTTACCTCTGTCTGGTCACTTAGCCTGTTGAGACTTCCGTTTCCTCATCAGTAAAATGAGAGGGTTTTCCTGGGTGACGTCTGGGGTAGCCTTTTAATCCTAACATTCTACTGAAGGAACAAATGTACCGGTGAATTGAATTTGGCTTTGCGTGAAGAAGTATTATTTGGAGGCCATTCTTGGTTTGCCACAGCGTCTTCCTGTAGCCACTCAATGAGCACGAGCCTCACAGGGAGGGCGTCTTGGCCAAGGAATCCCACCCCGCCACCACGTCCTGCAGGAGAGTGTCAGAGCAGCTGGCACGGAGCAGGAAGGTAAGGCGGCAGGCACAGTAGCTGTGCTGGGTACACTCCATTAAGTAACTAAAGCCGTCACCACAGAAGAGGCTGTAGATGTTCAAAGCCTGACAAAGTCAGAATAATAGCGAAACTCACTAAATTCGAGACGCGGGAGAAAGCGTAAGACAACTCATCCTTCACCATCCACGCTGCTGAAACTTAAGCCACAGTGTTAAAAAACAAAAAACAAAATAAGCACTCTAACCTCTTAATGTTTTTCATAATAATTTTACAAAGTTTTCTTTAGAAACCTAGGTCTTGTGTGTGAAGATACATTTGTCTGACATTCAAATACTCCTTGAGTTTCAGTTTCTTTTGCTGAAGTCAAATTCACATTCGTGCTTTTACTTAAACTGTACTTTTTGCTTCCATTTTTATAACTGTTGCTTGCCTGCCCATACTTCCTCCCTCTGTCTGTCTCCCTTCTGTGTATCTTTGCAGGGAAACATTGGGGTGCGGTCCATGTGATGTGAGGGGTGGGATCAGAGCGATTTTGCTTTCTTCTTTGTCTCTATGTTGCTTGATTTTCTTTAATGATGAGCATGAAAATGCTAAAGCCATTATTCTAAAAAATAAGCAAAAAGGAAATACATTTAAAAGGAGCAAACAGGACAGCACTGCCGAGCACCCGGCTTTACAGTGCCTCCACCCCTCCTGGTCCCAACCCCGAGGGGCCAGCAGATTCCCCCACTCGCCGTCTCGCCGGACTTTTGCAACTGGTGAGCGGTGAGCTCTTGGACTGATCCAAGCAGCGAGCACCAGGTCTGGAGGCTGTGCCCCACCTCCCTCAGCATGTGTTTGTGATAAAAACAGGGCTGAGATGAAACTAGCTTGTGATGGTTCCTGCAGGTTTCACCAGAAAAGACCCTTGGATGTACGGGGATCACTCTGGCCTCAGATTTCACTGTATTACTTTTGGTTCTGAGGAAAGGATGAATACCAGTGTTATTTATTCATCATCCGGTTTCTCAGGTTTGTTTTCGTAGTTCCTGTTTTATTTTGAGTTAATAAATATCAGAATTTTGTTAGGAAGCCATTCCAGAAATAAAGCTGGCTCTTCACGGCATGGCTTTTGGCAAATGCCTTCCCTCCTGTACGGAGGGAAACTCTGTTTACCTTTTTGAAGAGTCAGCAGAAGCTCGGGTTCACAGTTCTGCCACCAAAAGAAGGGCCCGCTTCGGTTTCGTGGGAGGACGAATGGCTGCCCTTCGCTGATGGAGGACACAGGGTAGACTGGGCTGGCTTCCGGCTTGAGTTAAGGAGGAAAAATGTTCTTTCTGTGTAGAAGCTGCAATTAACATTCTTGGACAACTCTCAAAGTAAAGAGGTAATCCAGCTTTTCTGTTACCTAAAAGTACACTTAAATCTCTTTCATTTCTCTTCAAAGATTAGAATTTTCTGTCAAATAGGAATAATATACCCATGGTGGTTATTTCACTGAGTCGTGGTGAGGAGCAGATTAAGTGAGACAATAGCAGAAGGGTGCCTAGTCCACTTTGAAGTACCGCACAGACGTGTAGCATCTTTAGCTAGAACCTGAGGGCTCGTGTAAGTGCGAAGTGACATTACCTAGTGGAAGCCATTCAGCCAGTCTTTGGAGGCAATGTGATTGGAACCCAGCCTCTTTCTACTAAACCATCCTGCCGCATCCTTGGCTCTTTTTAATGACACGTCTCCTAAGAGCACCACTTTATTATTTTGAACCTTTTGGAAGGAAAAGCACAGAGTACAGCTCAAAGTAAATGTTTTCCTGATGGGCCTGAATGAGTCAGAGGTCCATTTCTTGTAAGTGATGCAACTTCCGTCGCATGCGTGTGCCGGGGGTGTGCTACCCAACCTCTCTGCACCCCAGTTTCTGCAGCTACCTCATCGTCCAGTTGTGGTTGTTAAGGGGACTAAATGCATTCAGGGGGATATAGAATAGGGCCTGGCACGTAGTCTGCACTCCGTGTTTCTTGCCATTATTAGTTACTATTATTATTTATTTACACACAGAAGTTGCACACCTGCCTATTGATAGTGAAAGTGAAAACAAGGCCACAGGGACAAATTAGGAAGCTACTGCCAGGTCTGTGGCAAGCCATTCGGGACATATCACTAAGGCATCTCTTGAAGTGGGGTGGAAGGGAGCAGAGCACCTGGAAAGAGTTACAATTCCTAGTACTCTTTTTTTTTTTAATTTACTATTTTATTTTTGGCTGCGTTGGGTCTTTGTTGCTGCAAGCGGGTTTTCTCTAGTTGTGGTGAGCGGGGGCTACTCTTCGTTGTGGTGCGCGGGCTTCTCATTGTGGTGGCTTCTCTTGTGGAGCACGGGCTCTAGGCATGTGGGCTTCAGTAGTTGTGGCACGTGGCTCAGTACCTGTGGCTCGTGGGCTCTAGAGCACAGGCTCAGTAGTTGTGGTGCACGGGCTTAGTTGCTCCGTGGCATGTGGGATCTTCCCGGACCAGCGATCGAACCTGTGTTCCCTGCATTGGCAGGTGGATTCTTAACCACTGCGCCACCAGGGAAGTCCCACAGTTCCTAGTACTCTTATTTTCTCCCCACAGAAGAGCTCATTTTCTTTGGGCCTGGCCCCTGGCTTATGACTGCTAATGACACCAACGCACTCAATGTTTGAGTGGTCGCAGGGCATTTATGTGCAACTCAAGCAGAGCCCAGGAGGCACAGTGCAAGTGCCTTGGGGGCTCCCCAAGGGCTTTGGTGAGAATGAGCTTTGGGAGGTGCAGGGCTTTGTAGCTCAGCGTTAGACAGTAATGAGAGGTCTGCCCTGAACCTTCACAGGGCAGCCTGGGGGAGCTTCCAGAAGCACAGGCTGAACCTTCCTGTCACTCCCCTTGCTCCACAGCATGGCGTTTCAGCCCCGCCGAGATCTGGGTCTGGAGGAGTCCCACCACAATTCTCTGCTTGACCCCTGAGTCTTAGTCCACCGCATTCTGCTGCTGCCTTGGCCCCATCTGCCCCACGTTCCCTGCAGGGGCCCGGCCTAATGCCGCTAATGTGACGTCTTCTACCCTCTCCCCTCCCCCATGCTCTCTCCTCTCCCTCACCCCAGGCTGGGCTTCCACTCCACATTGCTGTCTCACCTGAGCTTGAGTTGTAGTTCATCGTTCACGAATCCTCCCAGCCACACAAGACCTCCACCCACCCTCCCCTGCAGCTTGTGACAGACCTTGGTGGACAGTGCATGCGAATCTGAAAGCAAAGCCACCTGTACGTGCAGGGAGTCCTCAGTCCCAGGCAAAGGAATGAGAATGCAACCTGGTGTTGAGGTGCTTCCATAGTCAAGCGGGGAATCCTTCCCTGTATCGATTTTGTGTTTTCACGGGTTCAGTCTCAGGCATAGATGTGTCCACTTGCTTGGTGATGCTAAACAGACACACTGAATTTTGTCTGGTAATAAAAGCCTGGTACCTCTACCTCCTTTTCTCTTGCTTCAGGATCTCCTGATTAACCTTCACAACCAACAAAACGTGTTCCCTCTTCCTTATATCTATCCTTTCCACATATTGTGAGGGTCTGCAGATTGCCTTAGCGTTCTGTCATGCCAGGCAAATGCAAATGCTCCAATCCAGGACTTACAACACTGAACATTTACTGCAGTCCATCTTCCAGCTGCCTGGCAAGGAAGCACTTCTCCTCAGAATAAGTATAAAGTAGCTAACGCTGAAACTGCAGAAATTCGCACTCCATATCCTGTGTCATGAGCAATTCTTCCCTCCTCCAGTTCTTCATTCAGACATTAATTCTAGGTCTCTCTGCGGCAATCAGGGTTGAACCTGTGGTCAAATACTAGTGGTGTAGTAGCTGCAGGAAGGCGTATATATAATTTCCCTGTCAGAGTGGTTTTAATGCCGTCTTTCACTGGGCATGATACATTAAAGAAAAGATAAATGGTTATGGGCCCCCAAGATCTGTGGAGTCAACACATGCATGGGAAAGTACTATTTTAACCTTTAATCATTTTAGCCAGGGAGCAAAATCTATTTTTATTGCTTATAAGCAGTTGTGCTAAACTGACTATGAGGTTACGATCTGTAGGTAAAGGAAGTCCCGCAGAAACTCTGTTCCCAGCCTGAATCAGGAAGAACACCAAGACCCTCAGTTCAGAGGGCAGAAGTGGGGCCGTGGGGGGCTGGGGACAGAGCCCGAATGCAAAGAAAGAGGCTGAGTGGCACGGGGTATTGCTGTGGAGCAAGACCACGTGGGGGCCTGGGACGTGGTCTGGGAAGCAGGTCCTGCCCCTCCTGGGTCCCTGAGAATGTGAGGGATTAAAGTCTACAGATGAAGAAACCACGGGTCCTTTCCGCACCTCCTCCGCGCTTAAAGAATGGCCTCTGTGTTTCCCAGTAGTAAATGAGTTCATCATTGGTGAGGTCTGGAGGAGAATAGCCACCCTTTATTACATGCTTTCTATGTGCCTGCGCTTTGCTAACTGCTTTATAGGGAATCTGTTCTTTAATCCTCCCAACAACCCTTTGCAGTAGGTGCTATAACTCACTTTACAGATCAGGACATTGAAGTCTGAGAGGGGTTAAATCATTTGCCCAAGACCGACAGTCAGTTGGTGGTAAGAACTAGGATTTGAGGGACTTCCCTGGTGGCGCAGTGGTTAAGAATCCGCCTGCCAATGCAGGGGACATGGGTTCGAGCCCTGGTCCAGGAAGATCCCACATGCCAGAGCAACTAAGCCTGTGCGCCACAAATACTGAGCCTGCGCTTTAGAGCCTGCGAGCCACAACTACTGAGCCCACGTGCTGCAACTACTGAAGCCCACGCACCTAGAGCCCATGCTCCACAACGAGAAGCCACGACAATAAGAAGCCCACGTATCACAACGAAGAGCCCCTGCTCACCGCAACTAGAGAAAGCCTGCGCACAGCAACAAAGACCCAACGCAGCCAAAAAAAAAAAAAAAAAGAACTAGGATTGGAACCCAGAGACTGGCTACAGGGCCTGTGCTTACCTTAACCACCATGCTTTTAAATAGCCTTTTGTTCTAATTAAAGTTGCTAGTGTCATGTCCATAAAGTTAGAATGAAAAAACAAAAGTTCCTTGATTTTCCAGAGCACCTGGGACAATGCCTTTGACCTTGGTTTCCAGTCTGTACCTACCCACCCTGCACATGTGTCTTCAGGATGATGAGCTGGTAGTCAGGGCTCTGAGAACCTTAGATGATCAAAGATGCTTGATCAAATTATGAGCAATGAGTTTCCACGTCCCCACTCAAGACTTAAGTCCACCAACAGCCAGTTGGGGATATTAAAAGCAATTTCACATGCATTCTACATAAGTCAGAAATCAAAACTTCTTGTGGAATACCATTAAGGCATTTCTTTTTTTTTTTTTTTTTTTTTTTCTTCTTTTTTGCGGTACGTGGGCCTCTCACTGCTGTGGCCTCTCCTGTTGCGGAGTACAGGCTCCGGACGCGCAGGCTCAGCGGCCATGGCTCACGGGCTCAGCCGCTCTACGGCATGTGGGATCCTCCCGGACCGGGGCACGAACCCGTGTCCCCTGACATCGGCAGGCGGACTCTCAACCACTGCACCACCAGGGAAGCCCCATTAAGGCATTTCCGCAGGGACCTCATCTGACATCTGACTGAGAATATCCCCTCTGAGGCAAGCAGGGTACCCTGTGTGGGGAGGTGAATACCAGCCTTTCATCTTTAAGAGTCAAATATTCCTCTCTAGTTGGCCTTGGGGAAGAGGGGGTTACCAAGAGAGGGTCAGTTAATTCCACGGCCTTAGTCTCCTTCTCCTCTGTAACTCACCTTGCTTAAGACCTGCATCACTGGGGCTAAATTACTGCAGTAGACTCCAAATTGGTTTCTTTACAATGTTTTTGAATGAGTGTATGAAAGGATTACTTTTATATCATGAGATAAAACTTTCATCCTTTAAGCCAAAAGGCAAGGCAAAACCCAAGCAGGTAGCATTCCAGTGTATTTTCCCAGGGAAGTTATAAATTGTAAACTGCAGTGCAAGTAGCATTTTAAAGATTTCAAGGGAAATGTAAGAAATAGATGGTTTTGAAATTATCGTATAGTTATAAGGAAAAGGTATATTGGAAAAATTACCAAAGAAATCTTCTTATATGAACACATATACCCACTTGTCCTCTTTGACTTAGTAATCTCATTTCTGGAAATTTATCCTTAAGAAATTATCCAAAATGAGGAAATTAAGATGTTCATTGCATAGTTATTTATAATAGCAAAATATTTGAAATAGTCTAAATATGCCCTAGCTACACACACACACACACACACCTGATAAAATATGTATTTATTAAAAATTAAAATTATAAATAAGCCATGGAGCAACATGAAAATGCTTATTTTCTGTATAAAGGAAAATAAGTCAGATATATAACAATGACACTGAACCATTCAAATTGTATATCTTTTCATTTCTAGAATTTCTATTCCGTTTGTTTTCTACACTGCCTCTTCATTTTTTACACCATGCTGTTCATTCTTTATGGTCACTCTTCCTTCTATTATCTCCTTAACATCTTAAACATACTTCCTTGAATGCTTTATTTCAGATTGTTCTCAAGGTGCAGATTCTTTTGTTTGACGTGCTGTTCATTTCCTTGAGTCACCTGTACATTTTTCCTGTGAAGGCTTCTTCATCTTCCTCAAGGATGGTTGTCTGTGGGCCTCCACCATTCCCTGGCCTGGGCGGATGTGGTTTTGCTCTGCCTATGGCCAGACCCTAGTAATTTCAATGGTCCTAGGCAGATGTTGCATTTCTATACCACTTTCCTGGAATGGCTGATTGAGTTTGAATATAAATTCTGTATTTATGCAGACAGCTCAGTTGCCTGGCATGGGCCTGAGCATTGTTTCTTAGCCCCAAGGTGTTAAATCCCCAGCCCCTCACTCCTAAAGCCTTTACTGATTCCCTGCCCATTGAGTCTTTGGGTTCAGCGCTCACCATTAGCTAGGGTCTGCTTTGTTTCTAGCGCCTAAACTTCTTTTCCTCCCCTCAAACTCTGCTGTGCATTAAGATAGTTATGCTTTACGCATCATTTCCATGTGTTTGTAGCGGTGATGCTCAATCCACCATACTGACCAGAAATACTTATTTATCTTTTCCATTTATTACAATTATATGAAAATATATGTGTATATATTCCAGAGACTGGAAGGGACTTTGAAAATGAAATGACCTGTTACGGGTAGAGATAGTGGGTTAATAGTAACTATTTTTCTCTATTTTGAAAATATTCTGCATTGGCATTATATTGTCTTTACAACAGTAAGACTCATCATCTTTCTCACTATTGTCTTTTGTTTCAGAATGCATACACTACAACTGCCATTAATGGGACAGATTTTTGTACATCAGCAAAAGATGCACTCAAACTCTTATCCAAGAATTCAAGTCATTTTACATCTGTTAACTGCTTTGGAGACTTCGTAATTTTTCTAGGAAAGGTGAGATGTCTTCACTAAAATAATAAAGGAACTTGGGATTCAAAAATTAAGCCAGGGTTTCCCTGGTGGCGCAGTGGTTGAGAGTCCGCCTGCCGATGCAGGGGACATGGGTTCGTGCCCCGGTCCGGGAAGATCCCACATGCCGCGGAGCGGCTGGGCCCGTGAGCCATGGCCACTGAGCCTGCGCGTCCGGAGCCTGTGCTCCGCAACGGGAGAGGCCACAACAGTGAGAGGCCCGTATACCGCAAAAGAAAAAAAAAAAAAAAAAAAAAAAATTAAGCCATACAACAAGACCGTGAAGGAGAACTACTCTTTCCCAAGTGCTTACTCTGTGGTAGATGCTATGCCTCATCCTCTCATTTAATCCTCAATCCTGTGAAGTAACCCCGTTTCGCAGATGAGGAAACTAAGGTTTAATAACTTGTCCAGGATCCCACGATAGGTAGAGCTAGGATTCGAATCCTAGTCTTACTCTTAGCTATGATCATTTCTTTCTACCATTCTGAATCCTGCTTTCTCATATCTAAAATGAAAATGCTACTAACCTCAGAAAATGAATGTTTAATAGGGGTTGTTTGTCATAACAATATATGGAAATAGTATTGCAACCTGATGATTTTAAGAGCATTGAATCCATAAATATAAAGATAGAATGGTTAATGTCCCAAATGGAGCCAGTTACATTTCTGCTGTCATCTTTTTCCAAGGAGCTGTATGTAGTCTTGTGAAAACCTCATTTTTCCTATCTGTGAACTAAAGATAACACATCCCCTTTCTGGGTTACAGGGAAGAATCCCTAAAAGAGTGATGAAAGTGGTGCTGCAGCCCCTACTTGACCATGCCTCAAGTTGAAGATTCTTTATACTGTACTAGCGTGTCTCTTTCCATGTCACCCACTGGGCTTAATTCTACGCACCTGTTTGGTCCTATTTCCAGTTGACTGCCCCTCAAATTCTTGACCACAGATGTCCTGACCCTCCCTCCACATCTTCCCTCTTCTAAGCCAGACATCCTTGCTTCTTCCAGCCAGTCCTCCACATAGGACACGAATGCCAGGGACATTCGTGGTGCCCTAAAATGAGCAAGATATCAGGCTCCAGTTGTGCCAGTGCCAAATATGGGGACCCTGGGCTCCTTGTTAGCATTTTGTGTTTCTGTGGTATTTGGTGTATATCTCTGGTGCGTTACTGTCTTGGTTAGCTGTCAGTAACAAGTTAGAACATGCATGGACTTCACAGGTGTGTGTTAATTGCACATATATTTTAAGGCACAGCTGGGCCCCAGAGACTTTTCATGGGACAGTAGCTCTAGAAGAACAAACTGATTACGCCTTTCAAAACAGCCCAATAATCTAAGTTGTAGTTGTATCTAAGTGGTATTGTTTACATTAGCTTGGTAGGATTGTGGATGATGTATTTTGTAATAACTACTTCCCAGAATTTTTGGAAGGAGGTTTCATTTTTTCTTTTTTTATAAATTTATTTATTTATTTATGGCTGCATTGGGTCTTCCTTGCTGCGTGCGGGCTTTCTCTAGTTGCGGTGGGTGAGCAGGAGCTACTCTTCTATAACAGACTTGTATTTTATTTTAGGCAGTAATTCATTTTCCTATATTTCCCAAAAGGAACGCATAATTGCTGATTTTTTTCTTTTTTGAATGAAGTGGCATGCAGACATTCGCGTCCATCTTTATGGATATCCAAGTGCAGTGCGGGCTCCAGAGGGGCTCCAATTTGTCTGTTAAACAGTTAGGTACATCATGGCCTGTAATCATATTCCTGAAAATATAATAATCACATATAGCAAAAGCCTATTATCCTATTAGCTCCCTACACCAGCATTGGAAAGCCCATCCACTTTAATCCCCAGGGTAAAAGTACTCACATATTAAACTACGGTATATTCACTCAGTGGGTTGTTGTGCTGTTGTTTTTAAAAATAGCATTTATAGGGCTTCCCTGGTGGCGCAGTGGTTGAGAGTCCACCTGCCAATGCAGGGGACGCGGGTTCGTGCCCTGGTCCGGGAAGATCCCATATGCCGCGGAGCGGCTGGGCCCGTGAGCCATGGCCGCTGAGCCTGCGCGTCCGGAGCCTGTGCTCCGCAACGGGAGAGGCCACAGCAGTGAGAGGCCCGCGTACCGCAAAAATAAATAAAAATTAAAAAATAGCATTTATAAAAAAAATTTTTTTTAATGAAGATGCTTTTTGTTGCATTTAGTGAAAAAAACACTAAAAATTTTGTGAGGTACCATTACATCTGCATAAATACAAAAACTGGGCACAGATAAAATGAAAGTATATATACTCTTCTCATCCTCCAAATTAGCTGGGTTTTCTTTTGGTATCATAGCTTTTCGTTTTTCTTCTTCCTATTTCATTGTACCCAATTTTCTGACAAGCACTCTTTACAGTAAGGCACATACACTCCCACACATGCACATACATGAAAACTATTGCTTATACCTGACAAATGTCTTTTCTAAAATATCCTAACCAACTTATAAACATTTTTAACAAACTCTTGTTCTGGACAGGTGCTAGTGGTGTGTTTCACAGTTTTTGGAGGACTGATGGCATTTAACTACCACCGTGTGCTCCAGGTGTGGGCAATCCCACTACTATTGGTTGCTTTTTTTGCCTACTTAGTAGCCCATAGTTTTTTATCTATGTTTGAAACTGTGCTGGATGCACTTTTCCTGTGTTTTGCTGTTGATCTGGAAACAAATGATGGATCATCAGAAAAGCCCTACTTTATGGACCAAGAGTTTTTGGTAAGTAAACATCTCATTTCCTGTTTTAGACTCCATCCTCACAATCTCAAAAGCGTTGAAGACTCACACATAAAGGAGGCTGGTTCCCGGCTTATTTTCTCTTCCGGAGGGCCACATGACCCCAATGTCCTGAGAGTGAGATTTGGGCTGTATTTTCTGAGGTTGACCCCACCTCCCTTATTGAAACCTCCTCCCTGGAAAGAAGTGAAACTGAGCCATTATCACTAAGCAAATGACCCAGGGTAGGAGCGTCTGGGTGGAGTAGCAGTGCAAGTCTCCTTTGGTGCTAATGGCTTGGTCTGGCCTTTTGGATGGTCTGGAGGTTTCACAGTTGATCTTTTTCTAAGGCACTTTTGCATCCCCAAGCGTCATGTCATACCCGTTGTATTTTAGGGAACACCCACTCCAGTGTAGACCAATCACCTTCAGCGCCAGTATGACAGATCTGCGATTCTGAAGCCCTTTATTAACCACAGCACACAATGTTGAGAAATGTCACACCCTCATTAGAGCCCCCATACTGCTATCTGGAAATAGCAGGCAGCTGTTTCCAACAGCTTTTGCAACACAGTTGTTGCTGATTTGCCTTATCCTGTGTAGACAGGCATATTTTAACAGCTGAATGAAGTCTCTCATCTCTTTCTGTTGTCTGGGTCAAGTGACATTTTAACAATTTTCTTTCATTCTATTACCCTAAAACATAGGCCCTTTTGCTTTTAAACAGAGCATGCAAAGCACTCCTTAGTCCGGCCAGGCACTGAAGTTTAACAAGCACTTCTACAGTTTTATAATTAAGTGTATCCTCATTCTTCTCCAAATAAAACATAAAAATACAGTAGCACTTTAACATATTTGGTATGTACTCCAAAGAAAATACTTCTGATGGTGGTAGGAAGCTAACTAGGTCTTCTTTCTCCAGTTTACACTTTTCTGATTAAAAACCGACTTTGAAATCTACCCACCCCCCCCCCAAGATATTTTAGTTCAACAGGGAAAACTTTAAGGATTAAATTCCCCGAAATGATATGGCCAAGTATATGATTGCCAATCCGTGCAGATACAGAACACTGGTCTAACTCATTCTTTTGTTTTTCAGAGTTTTATAAAAAGGATCAACAAATTAAATAATGCAAGGGCACAGAGAGACAAGAACTCATTAACGAATGAAGAGGGAACAGAACTCCGGCCTCTGTAAGATAAGCGCGCCCATCAGGTATTTGTACCTGGAAAGTTTCCTTCTCCTAAGAGCCGTGCGCAGAATAAACGATAGGGCCCAACGTGGACCCTATTCTTCCTGTTTTTGTCCCCACTATTTGACCACATTACAATACTAGAACCATAGAAGTATACAACCTTTTTTGTACCAACAGGGACTGAAAAACCTTTTAACAACATGTTTATGTGGTCAATTAAAAAGCACATTATGTAAAAACTAATTTAAAGGACAGTTCCTCACTCACAACCAGTAAACCTTAGCAAAAATCTCTGGAATGTTGCCCTAGTACAGAGGACTTTTCCCTACTCTTCCACTCCTGGAAATGTGCTAAATATGTTATAGCTTTTCAAAGTACAATTCTTAGATTTAGGGACAATTAAAACCGAAAGTGTAAAAGGAACTACCACCTGATGGGCGTGGTATAGAACGGGCAGAAGATTAACCAGATGTGAAGAGTTAAATTTTGTTAAAAGTACAAGGCTAAGTCTTACGAATTAGCAAACGTTCTGCAGAAGCGGGTTTTCAACCACAGCCCCACCTGAGATTGCCCGGAGGAAGGTTTAAAGTCCTTCTGCCTGGACCCCATTCCCAGATTTAGATTCAGTGGTGGGTCAGAGGAAAGGGCCACGGTGGGCGTGCACTGGCGGCTTTTCCTTTTTAAAGCTTTAAACAAATAGGAACATCTAACGTGTTGATTGGCAGCCTCGTTTCAACTAGATAACAGGTAAACTGAATTACTAACTCTCCTAACAGGACGCCCAATCTGGCTTATTTGGCAAGGCGAGCAGTGCAATATAAGGTTTCCCTAAACCCCTCTTCCTGGAGGGCAGGAAACAGCATGCTAGCTCAGGTCCCCTTTAACAATGCAAATTACAACTTTCCTCTTAAACAAGACTATTAGTTGAGCTCTGACAGTCTCCTTTAGGAAAAGGATTTACGACAGAGCAGTTTCTCCGAGGCATTAACCTTAGTCACTGCAGCACGATGAGCAAGTCAACTGTGCTTTTGTGGGTTCATCAAACGCCCCTATGTCCTCATTATCTGCCTCAGCAAAAAACAAGCAGGCACATTTCACCCCCAAGGCCTAATAGAACCAGTGCTATCAGAGGAAATCACTTGGCTGAGAAAATGTCAAAAAGTATGTTAGCGATTGAATTTTTTATCATTACAACACTTAGCTGTTTGACCTCCTCTAGATCATAACTGAAGGTTAGGTTTTGCTAACACTTCCTACTATAAATCCTAGTTCATTATCAAACAGCGTGTCCTATTCCTGATCCAGTATGTTTCTTAATATTTATTCACGCTAGAATATGAATATAAAATCGCTCCACCCCATCCCCACCAATGTTCCCCAAGATGATTTTCAGATTATTCCAAGTTGGATTTAGAATGAACTGGAGGCAGATGAGTCACAATGGAATAAGCAAAGGTCAGATGATAGTTTGAATCCCGGCTGGCATTTCCTGTGTGCGATGGGCAGGTCCCTTCGTTTTTCTAAGCCTCCCTCTCAAGTACTCAGTGCATTGGTGTAGAGATTCAGTAAAGAAATGTTCAAGTATCTTATAACAGTACCTGGGAAAGAATACTTAAAAAAAAAAATCTGACTCTACCCATCTGGAAGTTAGCCAGAAAATAATCAGCCTGTGGCTCATAGGAATGTTCAAAAAAAATATTTATTTATAAAAAATACAATGGGATAAGTTTATGCTGAGAAATGCAGCAATAAATACAGTGGAAGAAAACAGAGCAACTCTACATCGATACATTGGCACAAACAGGAAGAGCAAACGCACCCCCCAGACCTCGATGTCTGCAGGCCAGCTTTGTACATGCTCCTTTCGAAACACCACTCGGAAAAGATCTTGTCGGCTTAGGTAAGAATGAGTACACATATAATCACAAATGCACACTGATCAGGACTTTATTTAAAAATTAGCAAACAATACTGTAGAAACATTGATATATAAATTTCTAAAATGCTGCATCTTAAATTTAGTTGGCAAAGACCACATTTAGCTATAAGCATGAGTTTAGTCTTCCATGGAGAAACCAGATACTAAACTGTAAAAAAAAAAAAAAAACAAAGCTTCCTATCGTCTGAAAATACCAATTTAAGTAGAGGATTGTAAAAATGCATAGATCTTTAATAAAAGAATTGACTGTACAAGAGTACTCCCCTTTCACAGTATTCCTTTTTACTTCATATGTGAGTTATTGGTTATGCTGTAGGATTTAACTGTTACAGCACTAAAAGGCAACTATTTAGGGAAGAGGCAGAAAAAGGAAAAAGGAATGTATGTAAGGCAGTATTTCCTTTAGGTACAATAAGCATAATAGTGTTTTAGGAAGACAAGATAAAAATTACTCAAGGCTAGCTTGGTTCTCACTGAATAAAAACAACGGGCTAAATACTGAGCTCCTCTGTGAATCTAATAATCAATGCCTTGGTCTCCATATTGGTAATCTCTGGGGTAGTCATCTTGGTACTCGCCATGATATTCATCTGGGTATTCTGCCTGATAATCACTATCACTGATTTCCGACCCATTTGTTCCGGTTCCTTGGCTTCCATTGTGAATGACAGGTTCTGTGGGAGCAGCACAGTATTTGGGATCATATACTTGCCGCCCAAGCCCATACACGCTCATTCCTTTCTGGGAAGCGACTTTGTTGGTACCCATCTGCAGAGAAATTGTCGAGTTGTCCACGGGTTGTAATGTTAGCTTCTGATCGTAGATGTCTCTTCGGGTACCCGGTGCTAACATCCCCGCCTGGTATTAAAAACATAGTATAAAAGTTAAAACAGCAGCTAAAATCTATTCTTGTTCCTTGTATTTTATAAATTATGAAATTCCCATCGAATGTGAACACTAATAACTTTCATTCGGTTCAGGGGTAAAGCTAGCTTACCAAAATATCCTGATGCTGATTCTCTTACAAAGCAATATTCACTGGCTTTCGAGCTAAGGTCAGCCCTTACTTCACATCCTTGCTCTGCTATAAAATTGCTATGTGGCCTCAGACAAGTTAACTTACTTTTAGTTTTAGGTTTCTCATATGCAAAATGGAGACAATACTACCTACTTTGGAATAAGAAGATTGGACATAACGAATATAAAAACAAAGAATAATGCTGGCATACCTGAAAGCTACATCTGAGTACCTAGTATGACCATACACGCTATCCAGGTTACCAGTTTCAAAAGTCTGTAATACATTCAACAAAAATTATGCTGAGCAGTCCTTAAGGACTTGAGTCTTTCGGAAGGCTCTGAGACACCAAAGAGCCAGCTACTTCAGAACAACTACTCCCACTCCCCTCCTTTTCAGGGTACTGTAACTCACCTCATTTCTCCACTTATGCCAAGCACATGCTTTCAGATTTAATCGGTAAAAAAGCAAACCTGAGTGGCAGCTCTGAGACACTGCCCCGTGTGGCAGGACATATTCCATAAAGGGCACCACCACCACACCTCATGAGGTCATGATGAAAAGCTTTTTCAAACTTTACCCCCACTCCTGTTGGATGTAAGACATGTCCCGCTCTGATATGGTTATGTGCACACCGCCTTGCGAGGTGCTGTTGATCTATTTATTCTTCACAGGAAATACTTGCATCTTGTGTCGTGGTAGAATACTAGCATTCTCACCATGCTGTATTTCCATCTCCTTAGATTCACACATTTTCCATGATGCTAGCTAGAGTTCTTTGTAAAACACCAGATAATTTTACCCACCAAATTAGTTGAGGGCTTCTTTAAAAATAAAAGCAGCATCAGAATGAGCAATTCACTTGGATTTGGAACAAGAACACTGTAATAAACATATCTTTTTCTTCTGGTTAGGTAGAAAGGCCAGCTGTTCTAACTGCCAATAAAAGCCATGGGCCACACCATACTTGTGTGGCTACAGAAAAGGCCCTTTGATTCTTTTGCTTTCTCAGCAAATCTTACTTTCCTGAAGGCATATATGTGTGTGTGTATGTGTATATATATATATATATATATATATATATATATATATATATATCGTACAAAAAATAACCGCTTTGGACTCAGTTAATAAGAATAAGGTAGGTGTGAATTTAAATAGCCCTTTTGTACTCTTTGAAACAAGTACAAAAAGGGAATGCTTACCTGGCTGGCTCCTTTGTTGGTGCCCATCTGCAGACTAATCGTGGTCTGATCAAAAGGTTTGTCAGTTTGCATTTTGGGATCATAAAGATGCCTCCTAGTCCCATAGGCTGTCATACCTGCTTGGCTGGCGCATTTGTTGGTTCCCATCTTTTAAGTTAAAAATAAAATCACTAATTATCAGAAGTCACCAATATATATGACACAAACAAAACTTTGTGTTCTACTGAAGAGATTTCTTAGAAGGGACGCAATTGACAAGTCCCTTCCAATGCTGAGGTTGCAGTCAACTAGATACAAAATCTATGCTTTTACAAATAAATTTCAAGGTGCTCACTTTAAAAAGAAAAATTTCAAAAGCTTCACTGGATATAAAGCCTCACAACATAATTCATCAGATACAAACATGCACATAGAAAGAGAAGGACAGACACGAAAAGTTATTACAGTGGCAGAATTATGAATAATTTCCTCTCCAACTCTTTCCTCTACGCTCTTTAGCACAAATAACCAAATTTATGGGTACCTTCTTCAGCCATTTAAAGGGACAGAGCAATCTTTGGCTAAACAACATGCTTTTCTACTGCAAACATGTTTTGCATAAAATGTGACAGTAAATGCCAGGTGTCTTCTCTGGCAGCTTAGCAAGGGCTTAAGTTTCATTAAAATCACCAACATTTTCATGGGAAAAGAACCACATTTTATTCCTCTAATTCTCATGTCACTAGACAGAGTCAGAGAGGGGCAGAATGGCCAATCTGAACTTAGCAATATTCAGAGGAATAATAATTAACTTTTATTCCCCACTGAGAATAACACGGCTTCAGGACCAACCAGTACACCTTGTTCTTCTACTGGTTGGGGACACATTTCTACTGCTGGTCTTTTTTCCTTAAAAACAAGATTAAAGGAAAACTTTATTACTACAAGTCAAACCTGTCACTGGAGAAGATAAAAAAAGCACATATAAGCAAAAAGGAAGGGAGGGGAAAAAAATCATTGAAATCCTACCATTTAGACATTCATTGTAAAGATTTGTGTATAACCATCTAGCTTTTTTTTTTTTGGCAGTACACGGGCCTCTCACTGTCGTGGCCTCTCCCGCTGAGGAGCACAGGCTCTGGACGCGCAGGCTCAGCGGCCATGGCTCATGGGCCCAGCCGCTCCGCGGCATGTGGGATCTTCCCGGACCAGGGCACGAACCCGTGTCCCCTGCATCGGCAGGCAGACTCTCAACCCCTGCGCCACCAGGGAAGCCCAACCATCTAGCTTTTTTAGCTTATGTTTCTGTGTACATATCCAGATACACATACATATACATACAAAAATATGCATGTTCATTTAAAAAATAAAATTGGGATCACACTGACTATATAGTATTGGGTTGGCCAAGAAGTTCATTTGGGTTTTTCGTAACATCTTCTGAAAAACCCCAAACAAACTTCTTAGCCAACCCAATATTTTATGACCTGATTTGTCTTCCTTAATCTTTGAACTCTTGTATATCATTTTCTTCATTACTAGTTCCTTTTATGGAGCTCTCACAATTTAAACAACTGATTACTGTCTGGAAATTCAGGTGTCCAATTTCTCGCCGCTGACATGATTTTGTACTGTATAAAAATAAATCCATATGTCAATTATACCCCGATAAAGCTGAAATAAATAAATAAACCCAACTCATGTAGACTCAGTCAACAGTGAGGCATTGTATCCAGCAGGTATCAGACAGTAAAGCCCTTAGCATATTAGGCATTTAGCAGTGGTGTTTTTGTGACACTCTGCAGGGGAACAACACGAAGGGAAAAAAATAACTGAACAAAGTATTCCACAGGACTGATAAATCATGCTTTACTAGGGTAAAAAAATGGTATTGAGGTTTTCTAAAATTGCTTCATTTGGTCAATAACATTTAGGAATTTATAAAGTACATTTTCTTAAAAAAACAGGACAATGTAATTAGGAAAAAAAATCATTTCCTGGAGAAACAATTACTAAGTCAGATGGCACGCCTGAGGCTTCTTCTAAAACCATCATCGTCTCATGGGTTTTAAATGGACATAAATTGTATAAACCACAGATCCATCCCAAAATATACACTATAGTATATCTATCTGTTCCTTACTTACGAGAGATGCTTTGCATGGTAAGAATTAATGACATTGAATAAGTAACTGATATGCAATACATTACTTACCTGCAAACCAATTACACTTTGGCCAGCTTTTAATTTTCCTTCATCAAAACGTCTTGTTTGTTTTTCTGCATACTTAACTCCAATGTCAATGGTTGTATGGAATCCTTTTGTTTTAGCCTAGACGGAAATATACACACTAACTAGTGATTCTGCCAACAGAGTTTTACAGAAGGAACAACAAAGAAATGATACTGTCCATAGATGAAGGTTTCATTTAAGACCCAGGCTAGGGGTAAAAACACATCTAAAGCCATTCAAAAACACCCCAGACCTCTGAAATGTGAGTATTCTGATTAAGCTATCCAGTACTAGGCAGCAGATGTCAGCAGCCTTTCCACAAAGCTAATAATTACGGAAGAGACAGGCTCCTCCCTGCCTAGTCTGAACTCCTATGAGAGCAAAGATGCAATTAATCACCAACACAGTGGGGAATTTTGTAACCAGTCATTAAAGACATATACGTACCAGACCTGCTAGGGCCACCAGCGTAGTCTGAACCTGGGTCATGTTTCCATTCTCAAAAAGATCATTTGCTTCAAATATGTCATGTGGCTTCATACCATAAGCCTGAATAGCTTTGATAAAGTTGCCAATATTCTCCAACTATAAAGAAAAGAAAGCATACAACTTTTGGAGCTAAATACTGACATTCATATTGTCTAAGAATTCTAAGGCTTTATGACTGGGTACAAGATGCCAGGCAGAAAGCTACTTGGCAAGGATTCTCAACCAGATACACGGTGTGTGTAGCTCTCTCTGGAAAAGGAAGAGTATTTTCATAGTTGGTCACATAATGGTCTTTTTAATATTTTTAAGCAGTCAAGTTTTTTCAGTTCTTTAAAGTCAAGATCTTCCTTGCATGTTTTAAAGAATTCTGTGTCTGACCTATCCAGGGCTGGAATTTTCTCTGTCAAAAGGTACAAAATTAATGCACAATTTATTATGTTTAAATTTTAATTAAAAAAATGTGTGGTTACTAAATGTTTATCCTCATAACTCAAAGCATATGCTCAAGACAAAATATCCAATTTTACTTATCATACACATTCATGAACTAAGACTGTGCTTAATACAGTGCTCTACAGTCAACCCTTAGTTGTTATGTTAAATTCCTTGCTTTTTCCTTCATTTATCCTATGTTCTAGGACCCAGACCATAGGTTGTATTTCTCTGTGTAAGCTGTGTCAAATCCTCTCTGAGAGTACACAGACTAAATACATAATAAGAAAACGTTTAAGCTAAATATCTAATAATCACAGAACTAATTGTAAGTAATTACGGAAACATTAAAAATAACATTGTAAAAAACAACATAGTCATGTGCACAAATTTCTGCTAAAATGTCTATTTTAAAATTGTTATCAAGTTCTCACTGCATAAAGAGTAACCGACTGGAATCAGGGGTTGCTGGTTTGGCTGTTACCTGAGGCCAGTTTAATGAGGACTCGTTGACCTTCTTCACTGAGCCTGGCTGTAGCTTGTTTATGAGTCTGAAAAGAAAAGCATAAGTGATACCATATTTATTGGAACAACAAACAAGGACTGGAATGTAAAGTTGGTTCTTCTGACATCAGTAAAGGAAAGCATTAAAAACATGTGCAGAATATCAAGGTCTGACACCCTGGACTGGCAAGGTGGGCAAGACAGAGGCCTGTGGAAAGGACTGGAAGAGTGGCCACATCAGGACCAAAACTCACTCGCAGAGGATTATGCCATCTTTTAGGCCCAGCTGAAAGTTGGTGCCAATGCTCATGCCGGTCACCTCTTCTATCCAATTGCGAAGATCTTCTTCTGCCTGATGATCATACTTGGAAGCAATCTGAAATACAAGTTAACTAACTTTAGAAGTTTCACTAAAGCACCCAGAACTGCTGGCTTCTTCTAGTTTAATGATCCATTAAGACCACAGCTGTGACCTGCAGTAAATTACACTCATTGGAGTTCACTGGCGAACCTAACCATTACAGCTTCAGTAACTAATAAACGTTTTTGGTTAAGGAGGTGTCATACACATTTTGAGCAACACATGGAGGGAAGCTGGGACTAAGGGGGAGAAAATATGGATCAAGATAAAACAGATTCCCATTCATGACAGGAAGTGACAGGGGCTAATAGTGCATTACAATATGGCAGCAGCCACAGGAAACGTTATTAAAGATTAAGTCATCAGTTACCTCATTCCAAAAAAGAGTGAGAGGGAGTGAGACTGGCAGGTTCCTGATACATCCAACTATTTTACACAGTATTGCAATACCTACCAGTCTAGTAGTTTTGTTGCCTGGAAAGCTCTGGTGTTTC
Organism: Leucopleurus acutus; assembly: GCF_964270905.1. Taxonomy (NCBI): domain Eukaryota; kingdom Metazoa; phylum Chordata; class Mammalia; order Artiodactyla; family Delphinidae; genus Leucopleurus; species Leucopleurus acutus. The sequence continues at coordinate 109,990,477 of NC_139143.1, read as the reverse complement.
TATGCCTTCTATTCAGCCAAATACACACTGCACCCTACACGTGCGCGCACACACACACACACACACACACGCTTTCCTTGTAATAATTATTGTACTTACACTAGAATACTGAAATTCTGCTTATGTATAGTCTGTGTCATATTAGACTCCTCACAGGAGGGAAAAGCATTTGATTCACTTTTGGACCCTTAGCACCTACCCAGCATTGCATCCAACACCCAAACATTTAATAAAATTAAAAGTTGTTAACGCTTTACTTACAGAATTCTACGATAAAGGCAACATTACCAACACAGATGCTTTACTATCATACATGCTAAAACTAGCTGCTAAACACAGGTTTTGAAAGATCCCTTCATAATAAGACCATAAACCTCAATTAAAAAATAATAATACAATTTAAGTACTGTTAAAGATCACACGCTCAAGTTCTTATGCTATTCCTCGTCCCAGGGTCAGTCCTTATCAATCAGAGTTATTAAGGAGAAGAACACACCTGGGAAGAAGGAAAGATTATGTGTCATTTTTCTTCTCATTAGCACAGGTGAAAGTGCCAACAAGCCACAGACAATGCCCAGGGGGACGGTAATCACGGTGAGCTTAGGAGTCAGCTGCAGGGTGGCAGCGTTGCTGGAAATGGAAATAATCAGTAGAAATGTTTGCTTCTGTAACACACGATTAGGTTTAATTACCGAAAGGAATGAGATGGCATGAGGACATTTTCGTCATGGAGAGGCCCTCCAAGTTCCAGTCTACCCCAGTCACAGAGGAAACCTTCCCCCTGCCTCCCACCAAGTGTGGAGGAGGGGCCTCCGCTTCACCAGAGGGCAAATGACTTCACTAAGTGCTGTGTCATTTAAGGAGACAGCAAGTCCTCACCGTGTGCACTGCTTTCCAAGTTAGAGAAATGGCTCTACACCTTTGAAGAATAATGGATAATTTATTTAAGCTGTAGATTTACTTAACCAGCATCACAAATGGAAATTCAATGCGTTTATATTTTCATGTTAAGATAACTAACACTGTGCAATGTTTCCTGGATCAAGTTTTGGCTTGGAGGTTAGTTTATGAGAGAGATCAGGCAAAATGTTAATGTGTTAATTTCCTGCTCCGGGGACCCCCAACCCCTAAAAATTGCACATCTATTCTGACTTCCTGCCAGTCTGAGTTACACTGGCATCTGGATGTGTGGACAGGGAAGGAGGAGGTAGTGATGCGCGAAGCTTCTGCCACAGGGACTCACAGCCTCTGGTGCACAGGAGGGAGCCATCGTTCCTATTACATCCCAGACAACAGTCCTGGATAATGTACCTCCTCAACACATCAAACGCATCCACTTACATATGGCACCTTTAGAAAACGGATAAATAATACATTAGAAAACTTTTAAGACGGCTATATTTTCACACTGGAGTCTTGTTCTAGGTGGCTAGAAAAAGAAATTCTCTCTATATGAATGTGGGGGTAGGGGGAAACAGAAAGGCACAGGCAAGGAAGAAAAGTAGGAAGTAGTATTCCTTAAGCATCAGCTATGAAAAGCAATATCTAAGAGTGAGTTGAATTTTTTTCGAAAGCAAAGCACTCTCAACTAGGAGATGCATTTCAATAAATCTAAAGAAACACAGTATGCTAGGGTAGGAGGGGCTCTGCCTTGGCTAGAGCCTGGCTCCCCCCATCTTGCCATGGGACACCGGTTCATTCGTCTCACTTCCGAACCTGTTCCTGTCTGTACGACAGGAAGGCTGGCTGAATAAGGGCACTAGGTCTCCTCCCATTCTAAGCTGTGTGTTAAATAACTTGGTCAATCAGCAAAAATTGTAAAGAAATTCTTTCTCTTCATTTTTTCAAATGTAGAGTTGGAAGTTATGTTGGAGGAGTTTTGTCTTTCTTGGGGGGGGTGTTGGTTAGTGGTGGTGGTAATTCTCAACCATTTTTATTTTTTTATTTTTATTATTTTTATTCAACCAAAAAAGCATAAAAGCGTATTTATGTTTCCTTTGTTCAAAATGTTTCTGACAGGTTCGGTGCCGTGCCCCAAACCACGAAGTGATTACAGATCTAACGTGAAATATCCAAGTAGGAACGCCAGGGAGAATTTTCATCTTCTCTGTTCACTGTTCTAATCAAGGGAATGATGAAAGAAAAATCAAGGGCTGGACTCAGATGAACCCAGGTTCAAACCCTGACTCTGACTAGTTATATGTGGGGCTCTGGGTGGCTCACTGACTCCGTCTCTGAGACTTAATGTAATAGCACATGCACAGAAAAAATTCTTAAGCACGTACATGCAAAGCCAAGAGACCAGGTGGTAAACTAAAAATGAAAACTAGGTATGCTTACACATCATATTGGTTTTGACTTAGAGTTTTCCTTTCAGTGAAGGAGCAGCAAGGATTTTTCTACCCAAGTACTGCTAATAAGTGAGCTTTCTGAAGTCACGTCAGCTAATAGAATTCAAGATTTAGGAATGTGTCTTTTTAAAATTTATTTATTTATTTGTTTTTTTCGGTGCGCGGGCCTCTCACTGTTGTGGCCTCTCCCGTTGCGGAGCACAGGCTCCGGACGCGCAGGCTCAGCGGCCATGGCTCACGGGCGCAGCCGCTATGCGGCATGTGCGATCTTCCCGGACCAGGGCACGAACCCGTGTCCCCTGCATCGGCAGGCAGACTCTCAACCACTGCGCCACCCGGGAAGCCCGTCCTTTTTTTTTTTTTTAAGTTCAAAATTGAAAAAGAAAAAAATTCTTCAAAATCATCTAGGGAAAAAAATCTATTTCAAGTTGTCTCTTGGCTTCTGGCCTGCAGCTCTGCTCCATAGGATACAGAAATCGTAAGTTTCCTTTACATGTATACTAGAATACAACCCAAGCTAACATAATTATATTCTTTAACTACACAGGTTATTTTCAAATTGTTTGTTATACACATCTTTAAAAATCAAGGGACTGAGAGCAATTAAAAATAAATGTAAGCTTTGGCCAATAAACTTTATTTACTATTTTCATCTAAAAAGCCTTAATTACTGAACATCAGGCAGGAAGTAAATGCAGGTATTTCCTCCTCAGAACAAGAAAGTTAGCTTCAAAAATTACTTAATCTTATCTCATTAACACTGCATGGAAATTTCACTCCAGTCTGTTTAAAAATCACTCCTCCAGGTTGTTTATAAACATTCACTTCTTTACTATTCTTTAAGATTTATTTTATTTGACCTTCCTAAGTGGATTTCAGAATTTCTGCCTGATGCGTTCAAGTCCACAGCAGCCCCTTCTTCCTCACATGGCCCTGCCTCCTTGCCTAATCACCCACGAATTCTCTGCAGCGGGGCCTCCCAACTCTTCTCACATCAAGACACACTTGCAAATGACTTTTGTATGGTCGCTGAGAACACCTGCTAGAGGCTTTTCGCTAAAGCTCACCAAATGCCTCCCCCCCCCCAATACAATAAAAAAGCAAAGAAATGAAGACTAAGAAAAAAGCCTCTAGGGCATCTGATGGGATTGACCATCTCCTGCCATCCAGTGCTTCTGAGCCAGGGCCCATGCCCAGAGGGGCTGCAGCCTCTGCTCGTCCCTGCATTCTCCTCAGAGCAGCTAAGAGCACCAGTCTGGAGTCACCCTCCAGTACAAAGGCCTTTCTTCTGGATTTCTAAAATAGCACTTGTTTATTTTTATTTATTTTTTTAGGCCACCTGTTGAGGACCTCTTTTTTTTTAATAAATTTATTTATTTTTGGCTGCGTTGGCTCTTCGTTGCTGCGCGTGGGCTTTCTCTAGTTGCAGCGAGCGGGAGCTACTCTTTGTTGCGGCGCGCGGGCTTCTCACTACGGTGGCTTCTTTCGTTGCGGAGCACGGGCTTTAGGCACGTGGGCTTCAGTAGTTGTGGCACGTGGGCTTCAGCAGCTGTGGCTCACGGGCTCTAGAGCGCAGGCTCAGTAGTTGTGGCACACGGGCTCAGTTGCTCTGCAGCATGTGGGGTCTTCCCGGACCAGGGCTCGAACCCGTGTCCCCTGCATTGGCAGGTGGACTCTCAACCACTGTGCCACCAGGGAAGTCCCATAGCACTTGTTTTTAAAAAATTAAACAGGTATAAGTATGTAGAGCACGTGTTCTCAGTGGGGGTGATACTGCCCCCCAAGGGAGTGAAGACCACCTTAGATATTACAATAATTTGTGACCCTCCCCAACAAACTCTGTTCCTTTGTTTTAAATTTGGTGGAGGTCGGGAGGCAATTAGGAAAAACGTCTAAAAAAAGGCTCTTTGGGAAAGAGATGCGGAAAACAAAGTTGCGAAACACTAGACAGAGCAAAAAAGCACAGGTCTCTCTTCACCCCTCCTCCAAATCCTACTCCCTTTCCCACCTCCCCAGAAGTGAGCGCCTTCCTGTCTGCCAAGTCTTCTTCCAGACCACATGCACATGTCTTATAGTGAATCGTGTACAAAACAGCACTAGAAAAAGATCCCCTTCAACAACACAAGCCCTGAGGGCCTAAACTTCCTAGCAGTAAAGGGAGACACTAGATCAGATAAAAGCCCGCTCCTTCTGGCTGTTAAGAATTGCCCAGCCCTGCCTGACGCTGAGGTCTGAGAAGTTTCCCTCGCAGAATCCCTAAGAGGGGATACTGAGTAATGAGGGAAACCGAGCTTCAAAAACATCTCCACAGACTGACCCAGTGTGCTGTTCCACACTGTTCTATGGAGCTTTTGGCCAAGACGCGATTTAGTAGAAAGAGGGGGCTGTACCTGGCATGAGGCTGAGTGATGATCACATATGTATGAGAACTGTCTGACAGCTGGCTTACACCCAGGATATTGTAGAGTCTGCTAAGGAATTAAGACATGTCTTTCCTCTATATTCCTTCCCACGATACATTTTTTATCCCAGCAGTCGTTAAAACCTGAAGCAGACAGACAGATTACTGTCTCTGGTGGTTACAAGAGTGTCCCCCAAATGTCAGTCGTGCCCGAACTCTCACTAGACGCCATTCTGAGCCACCAGAATAATCCAGCATTACCCCAAACTCTCTGAGTAAAACCATATTCAGTGTCAGCGTCCCTCTCTTTCAAGTGATCCTTGTGTGTCTTGGTTTCTTCCTTCAACTTCTTTCTGCATTACTCCTTCCTTTTGTCCTTCATTCAAATGGCCACTTTGTAACAAGCATGGTTCAAACGCAAATTCTCTGTCCTAAAAGCTGACATTCTAGTGGAAAGAGACAAATATTAAATAAGGTGTTATTTGTCAAAAAAAGAATAAAGTAGGGTATTTAAAATAAGGGGAGACTAGAAAGACTGGGTCCACAACAGACTCAAACAAGAAACGAATGGTAAATTTCCATCTGAAATATCAAGATGCCGCTTCCCTTCCTTTGCTTTATCACTTGTCCTTGTTGATATCGCATGCAAGAGAATGAACAGGCTTTAACAGGGTTGACCTACCTTAAACCCTTCCCCCAACAGATCCTCCAAACATGTAAAATACCTTTGCAAAGTTTTAAGTATTCACGTTGGGGATACAACAAACCAAAGATCACATGCTTTGAAGTCAAATTTCAAAAACTTCCAAAAACTGTGTTCCCAGTTCCAGAGTGACATAAGTAAGTAACTTAACCCTGGTGACCTCATTTCTTGCAAGTTGTCTCCTTCCTTCCAGGGCCATTGTGAGGAGGAAGCCCATCTCAGTGCCTGACACACCTCAGAATTAACACTCGCCATTTATATCAGCTTGAGTACAGAACTAGTATGAACCAAACCCCACCGCAACCTGTTCCCTTTACTGTCTACAATTCAAAAAGCATTCCACCACAGACAGGCTCACCTCAGATACTGCCCATCCCCACTGTCCGTTCCCATCACCACACATCTCCAATCTCCACTCTCCTTCCTGCCCGTGTTTGCATCCCAAATTCTCATTCTCTTCCAGATTACTGCTGGTGAAAGAGATGAAGTAACTTTTTTTTTTAAGTAAGTTTGTCAAAAAAGAAGCAGACTCACAGACATAGAGAACTAGTAGTTATGGCGGGGGGGGGCAAGTTAGGGGTTGGGGGTGGGAGGTACAAACTACTGGGTGTAAGATAGGCTCAAGGATGTATTGTACAACATGGGGAATACAGCCAATATTTTGTAAAAACTGTAAATGGAAAGGAACATTTAAAAACTGTATAAAATTTTCTTTTAAAATAAATAATAATAAAAAGTATAAAATTAAAGAAAAAAAAGAAGTAGCTAGTACAAATGTTCAGTCTACTATCATCAACTTTAAACACTGGATTAAAATCAGATCCTGTGGGAAAAGTAAATACCAAATGTAAGACAGCAGTTTCTACAGGGAAGAAAGAATGGGATCAGAGAGCAATTGTATTTTTAATATATATTTTTTCTTTAAACTGGAAAAAAAAATTTAATTAAAAAAATTAAAAGTGGGTTTGTATTTTATGGGGAGTAGGGGGTAGGAATTCTAGAGAAATCACTTTACATTGATGTCAAGGTAGATTGCGTGCCTTCTTCAAGTTCACTATAGAATCTGAGACTCATTCTATGGCATGAACTTACTAAATATTTGAGAGGAAATGACTATATATTCCAAAACTAGAGAAAATCACATCTGCCTGGGGTAAACCAGAGTGACGTCTAAGGGCATTGTAAATGTTGGCCCTTCTCTGAGAGGTACGGCCACATCTTCAGATCAAGGTATCAGCAAATTTTTCCCTCCAAACATGTATAGTCAAATAAATACAACGATACTATGGCTCAATGTATGAATATTGTGAAACTAACAAGAAATGAAAGATGTTAAAATAACTTAAGAGGAGTTGGTCCAGTGTCTAAAGCAAATACCGTAACTAACAAACGGTAGGAAAAATGCAGAAACAATAGAAGGTCAACTTTGTCTTCTCTATCTAGAAAATGACCATCAGACTACAAAGCTTAGAACATACATAGTTAAAGGTGGATTTTGAAAGTTGAAACTTAAACAATGAGGAAGTAATCATAGAGGCTGGATTCCCAGAAAAATCTAGACTCAGAAATAATGATTAATAAAGATGTGCACATTGAATAGCTCACAATGTGAGAAATCTTGGCAAACAGTAGTAACAGGAACCTAGAGAGGGGCCCACTCCTCCCCACTCCCACCCGAAGCCAAGGGTGTCTCCACTACAGGCTGAAGAACCTGGCTGTCATATTCCAGTGGACTACAGAGAGAGGGTGTGCACTCGGGGGGGGGGGGGGCAGGGTAGTCATCACCAGGAGCCAGGGTAGGTATGTGAGGCATATCCAAGAACACCTGCCTATGTCCTCTTGAGGTCAAAACAGGCTTCATTCATCTTTCTACCCCTAGAGCCCATGCCTGACCCATAGCGGGTACTCAGTAAATGATTTTTTATTTACCGATAGTATTACCAGACTAGGGAAATGCCACAGATCTAAAGATCTCTCTTGTTACGGAAAGGCATCTGCATTTGAATGCTTGGTTTTTATGGGCGTCACATCTCCTAGATCTCATCTTAGATGGATCACTAGGGACATATCTGTTTTACTTTCTGATAAAAGTCCCTTATGTCTATGGCACTCCTGAAGTCCAGTTTCGTAACCCTAGAAGTAGGGCCTGGTCAGAAGGAACAACCATGCCCACTGTGCTGATCTACGTCAAGGTGGGAGGAGCTCCTAGGGATGTGTACCCGGAGGCTTAGATTTAGATCTGTGCTCTTCTGTTCTGGTAGCTAACAATCTGAAACTATCGGGCATACTTAATAAACTTATAAAAAAATAAATTGGGAATAGTTAAAAAGAAACAAGATTCAGAAAGATCCTAGCTTAATAAAACAAATTCTTCAAGACACATGTAAGATCCTGTCCAACGTTCTAGAACTAACTAGTAACGCTTACTCAGTGAGCCTAAAAAAGCGAATGCTATCTTGGTCTGCACAGGTCTACAATTATTTATAAAATACTATTGCTCATCTTATTTGTTTGATGGAAACAGCCTCATGAGGTAATCAAGGAAAGAATTATTTAAATGAAACAGGTGTGAGAGGAGTATGTGAACTATAAAATCTTAGGCAGTCAGTCACCTCTAGACTCAGAAAATCAACTTGCCAAAGCAAGGATTGGAATCCTCCTTCGAACCACCTCACCAGGTGATGGCATTGATCAAAACAGAATGAGTTAGTGCTTTGTAGTCAAACAAAGGAGCTAGTTAATAATCCCACTGTAACCTAGTAGTCAATTCTGTGGGCCACACTCTAAAAGGGGACATTTACAAACTGGCATCAGTTTTGAGAAGGAGCAAACTGGGTGCAGAAAAGATTAGGAGAATCATACACAGCCTATCATGAGAGACTGGTCAGCCAGGAATGGCTACATATGGCCTAGAAGGGACTTTGGGGGCAGGAGAAACAGCTTAGTACCATCTAACTACTTAGATGGAAGTCACACAGAAATTCTGAATGCCACACATAGGGCAGACCACGGATAAAAACGCAGAAATCCTAGGGAGCCGACCAGAGAGGCACACAGGAGTGGAGAGAGCACGTGTGCCAATGCAGCAACGGTGGGAAGGAGACCCATGAGAAAGCTTGCTGGAGGACATCCTCTCACTCGGGAAGGAGGCCGGCTGGGTCTTGAGTTTTATGTCACTGTAGAGATCTTGCAGAAAGGGGATCTTAACGAAAGCCCCCAGAGATAAAGGAAAACAGAGATGCTCTTCAAGTTTTTGTTTGCTTTGCCTCACCTCTAGCATATTTAAGGGTCTACACCTCACTCATCACAGTATTTGCAGGTATCCACCAGATTTTTTGCTGCTATCCAGGTTTTCAACACTTGTCTCCTCAGCAGGACTCCAGATGCCTCCTAAATAATCCGAGTTGGGCATGTGAATAGCACTGAAAAATCTTCCTTTCTTTTTCCATAATTACAAGGAAAATCATGGCAGTAGCTTGGGAATGTCTATTCATTCCTCACCGATTACTTGGCAAGTCTGCTTCACAGGATGAGTCTCGGAGTCCATTATGACCTGAGGAAGAAGGCAGGAAATCCACCCCCACTGTCCCAAGTGTCAACCGTAAACTCATCTCTCTGGAGCTGGGAAACCCTTTCCGCTCCCAGACCACTGACCACATTCATCCAAGTGCTCCCAGCTGTCTACCCCAGAACAGAGTCAAAACACACACTGCCCCCTGACTCTGAACCACTGATGAGACGAGGGTGGAAAGGAGGCCAAAGGAGGAACAGACCCCAGCATCTCAGTCAGCTTTCAGTATATCTGGAGCTCCTCTTGGGGACCCTCTTCTGCTTACTACAGCTGAGTCGGCCCATAGGAGAGATGGCTTTATCCAACCAGTGAAGAACAGAATTGAAACACCTCCTTTTAAATGTAGGATAGATGCTGGCTAGAGAGATTTCAATGGAGTTTTACAGAGGTATTAACTGTGCTAGATATCACTGCTGTTTTCTCCCCAATGAAAACTAGAGGGTGTGAAATTTCAGTGAGGTCACATGCTACTCTCCACATCTCAACAGTAAAAACTAACTCCACATTTTACCTGATTGTAATGTCATCTGAGAGCACAGAAATGTGGGGAGAAAGTGAGTGTCTCTGGAAGCATTGCACCCTCCATCAGAGTGCTGCACCGCAACACCAAGGTCCCTTGGACATGATGTCATGAAGGCTTGCTAGGGGACACCCAAGCACAAAGAACAAAATAAGCCCAGCTTCGCATCCTTTCCAGGTCAAGGGCCGAGGGACTGAGGAGACAGCAGTACCCAGGCTGCAAAGGGGCCCCAGCAGGACTCAGCAGAGAGAAGCAACTGAATCAACAGTGTATTCCACGAGCAGGCCTTGGCCTGGACCCTCTCATCCTACCCCTGGCTGCATACACCATCATACATCAGTGGTTCCATGAGAAGAGGAACACAGCACTTGCAACAGAAAAGGGGATGTCTTATCCACCTCAGTTCTGTTTTCCTGTTCCTTTTCCTTTCCCAACTTTTCATGGCGAAGAAGCTTCTTTGCTGCTTTGCTCCCACCCACCATGTGTATCGAGCCCTTCCTTTATTTGGTCTGTCAGTGGGCACAGACTACCCCCTATCTTGTCTGAAACAAGCGCATCTTTGAACCTGCTGCCAGCCTCAAACACTGTCCTGTTTCTCTTTTATTTCAAGACAAACCTCTCCATTTCCTCACTTATTACTCCTTCCTAACCCCCACCGGAAATTTGCTCTACTGAAAACAATCTCTTAAAAGGTCACCAGTGATCTCTCAGTGGCCAAGTCCAGTGGCCTGTTTCCTCTTCCTGGCCTCTCTGCAGCACTCCTGGGGCCCCCTCCCGTCTCTCTTCCCTCTGGCTTCTTGTTAAAGGACCTGGAGCTTCCCTCTCTGGTCTGCCTTCTCCTCCTCCCCTGAAAGATGCCGATTCCCCGAGTTCTGGCCTCCAATTAAAATGGTTAGGGGCGTGGGCTCTGGAAACTGAATGCTCTGTTTAGAATTCCATCTCCACCATGCCTCAGTTTCCTCACCAGTAAATCAGAGATCATTAATAGCGCTTCCATCAGAAGCTGCTGAGAAGAATCAATGACTTAATTTACATAAATCTTAAGAACTCAATAAATGTCCACCCCTAACCTTCTATCTACACTTTGCTGGCCACTTCTGTCCACATACTAGAAAGATTTCCTCTTTCAAATCCAATATACTGTAAAAACCATTTACTTGATACTACTATTTGATAGCTATTTTGATAAGAGGTCATTGTGATGCTGTCTGAGCTTTCTATTTAAAAAATTATCTCATCATATAATTTATAAGAGTTGCCCTCGCCCCATTCTTTGGCTTCATCTCATTGCCAACTCCCACTTGAGTCTGGTGGGGGTGACAGATGGCGTAGGGGTCACAAATGTCACTGACTCAAGACTTGAAAATAAAGAACTAAAGCAAGTGACTTGAATTTTGACAAGGCTGCTTTGATAGTTTTATTTGTTCTTAACATCAAGAGGAGATCTTCCTTCTCTTCTGAACCTTTGGTGGGAACTATACAACTGTTTAGACAGCAAGTTGGTAATACCTATAAACACATTTAAATGTTAGGTCAAAACTTACACACTTTTCCACACAAGTACGTTTTACGACAATATCCACCAGTAGGGAAGTGATGAATAAATACGTAGTGGAAATCCACATAGTAAACCTTAATACACTTTCTAAAATGTTCAAATGATATTTAAAGTTGTACAAGCAGTTGGGTAGGGGTAAGGGATGCAGGATGCTTTCACTTCTTTACTTTTGTATTTTGGTACGGTTTGCATTCTTCCTGACAAATATTTCATTCACAAAATAAGGATCAAAAAAGAGAAGAGGTTCTCATAGGCAAGGAAGGTGGCATCCCAAGGTAGATGCATCATCTTCATGCAGAGATGACCTGTCCATGGTCACGGGCTCAGCAGGGATTCGGACCCAGGTCTGGCTCCTAAGTCTAAGGCTTTTCCACCACTGGACGTTCTCCCACTCACCCCACCCCTCCAACCAAACTGAGATATAGGAACTCTAAGCTATACACAGAGAATACAGCACAGGCAACTACGCCGCTTGCAGACAGAGGATCAAGAACCAGGAACAGGGTGGTGCCTTAGACACTGTGGCTTAACATAAAGTCCTTCCAACTCATGGAGAAATGAGAGTGCAACCAAAAGTAGCCACCACCACCATCACTGTAGCAGACCGATACACCGTGAACTTGCTGCGGCTTTGATTCAAACCAGCCCCGGAATCTGTAGTCTCAAAGGGCGTTGCCAGCATGGTTCAAAAGTTCACAGTAAGAGATTTGGCAGAGATGCCTCAGACTTTAATTCTTCCCCTGGCCCCTATAAAAAGTAGCTTCCTACCGCACGCATGTTTTAGAAAATGCTGTAAGACCGACTGCAGAAGAGGATGTCAATAGCAGAGTTGTCACTGAAAGGAGGAAAAGAAAATGGAAAAACGAAGCCCACAGAGGAAGAAATTTAGGAACGAAAGCCTGACTGGCAAAGCCCACACCTGTGTGTGTGTGTGTGTGTGTGTGTGTGTGTGTGTGTGTGTGTGTGTGTGTGTGTGTGTGTGTGTGTGTGTGTCCGAGGTGAGGTTGGGGGACGGGGGGTTATTCAACATCCAGGCCTCTGAGGAAAGGGAAAAGAAGAGACAAATGCATGTCCATTCAGGGGGAGAGATCTGGCTGTGTGTGGACTCTGAAGTGGACTCTGTGTGTGGACTCTGAAGAGCAGCCCTAAGGTTCCAGCTCAGCTGCTAAGGGCTAAGGACTCCAACAAGCTCAAAACATGCTATTTAATATAAGTCTAATTTCTATACTCGATTATAAGTATGATTGCTGTTGCTATTTTTGCATCCAAAGTAGAATCACATGTTTGAAGGATGAGAGACTCACTACACATGGTATTGATTATTTTCTCTATTTCCTCCCACGTGAAATGAAAGGAAGGAGGGAAAACTGCAGTGATAAAGCACTCTCTCTATCCATTTGTAGGGCCTTCTGCAGTGCTAAGCAGCCAGAGAGGCTTGAGGTAATGAAGAAAGATTAGTGTGCAAACATTTGAGAAGGGGAGAGAAGAGACAACAGCGATATCATAGCCAGCATGCCCAGCCACCACTCAGCAGCTAGGGCCCCCTAGAAAATGTGTGGGGGAAGAGAGGAAAAGGGCCATAAATGCTTAGCTTATGACTTGCCCAGAAGAGTCCTTCCCAGCCCAGAGGGCCTTCTCTTTTCTCTGCACTCACATCCCTAATTCCTGGCCTTCCCACTGCAGATGTGCCTGCCCAACAGTGCCCGTGCTCACACCCTGAAGCTTCCTGGTCCTGGGAGGAAGGAAGATGTTGAAGAGGTCCTCTCCCTACCACCCGGGGGAAAGCTAGGAATTAGGCTTCTCTACTCATGGACTTCCTTCAGGTCCACACAGGTCTAGGTAGATCCTTGCAAAGACCATTTAAAACTGGAGGCCTCCAATGACAACACTACAAGGTAAATATGTTTATCAGTCCACTGTGGATGAAGGAATACGAGCCCTGTCTGAACCAAGAAATGAAAGATGTGTCTTGTCTAACAGAAATCGACTTCTTAGGAAGAAAAACCCAAGTAATGGCACGCCCAGAAAACAAGGCCTCTAGCTCTACACAGAAGTCCGTGGCCCTGTGGGCAATGTGGACAGAGTGAGAACAGGGAGAGAGACCCCAGGATTTCACTGCAGGAATGCATCACAGGCTGCCGGGGTAGGAGGCTTGGATCACGACTCTGGGGGCAGATCACAGTCCTGACACAGAAGTGAAATCGAGAGGTACTGCTTGGCTCCTTAGTCCCCTATTTGCCAGAAGCCTCATTCAGATACAAACAGATTCGTGCCTGAATGTCCAAGTCCTGGCGATAATCTCAAAATCTAGAAGACTAATCAGGAGAACACGGGACTGAACCTACCCAGCAGAGCAAAATGGAACAATTGCTAACATTTACATAATGTGTACTTTTGGTTCTAGGCATTATTTGAAACACATTACGTGGATTGTCTATCTTGCTTATTTCTCCCCAAAGCCCTATAAAGGTAGGAACTAGCACATCCTCATTTTACAGATGAGACACAGACAGGTTATTGGCCCAAAGTCACAGGGTAAGAGGCAGAACCAAGATTACAACCCAGTCAGTCTCCAAGGCCCCCAGGTTCTACTTTCTCACTGAGAGGAACCTAGAGGGGACCTACCCGACATCTTCAAGTTCACAAAGATTCCCATGGTCATGTGTTTATAAAACGTGCAAAATTCTTTTGTACTTTTTGTAATGATAAACCCTAAACTATATAAGCTTCAGGCCCCACAAACAGTGTGGAGCAACCCCAGGCTCAAAAAACCCTTAACAAAAACTTGAGCACAAGTACATATGAATAATAGCTAAGAGCCCACCATGGCTACAAGTTCAGAGTTAAGGAAAGCCAATGCACGTGGTATATGCTATAGAAGGCTAATGCCTAGAAAAAAATGAAACTTGCAGAAAATTCTAAGAACAAGCTCCTTTCCACCACCTAGTCATATTGAGACGAGAAATAAACATTTCCTCTCTCTCTTAGATATAATGGTCATAATTGGCTGAAAAACCAATTGTGCTTCTTCTTCTTCTTTTTAAAATTTTTTTTAATGTAACAGATAATATTAACTGTGGTTCCCGATATACTGTTAAGTGAAAAGACACTAACCTCATGATTCCACCTGGAAGGGGAAAAGGCATAGGGAAACAGAGGATATGCCGCTGCTTGATGATGGTAGCAGCAAGGTCTTCATCGTCAAGCTTATTTTTGGAATCTTAAAGAACAGAGGCAAAGGAAAGAGTGTAAAAAGCTGTAGGTCACAGGATAGAGAGCTTGATAATGATCCCCATTACTATTCCAGAGTAAATAAGTCTGAGTATTTTTAAAGGGGTAGCATGGTACCTCTTCTCAATTCAGCAAACTGTCTATTTCTTTAACTGTTTTGGTCAAGACAGGAAAACACACCAAAAAAGCAGGCAAACCACAATGGCACATCCCTACCTGGAGGAGCACAGTACCCTGGCAGGCTAAATGGCCACTTCGAAGGAGGTCTTTTGGGAGATGCATCTGACAGAGCCTTGCAGAAGGGGCCTCTACTGTTCCTCCCTAATCTGGGAGTCTAAGAAAGAACTTCAGCAACAAAGAAGGAATTATCTTACTGATAAGTTTTCAGTGTAATATTAACTAATAAAAGAAACTGCTCAAGAAAAGCAAACTATAAAAATCACCATGTCCTTCAAAAACATCACACTTGCACCACTGAACTCCTTTACACAGACTTGTCAAATATGGTTACTTTCCAGTTTCTAGAGATGGTAAAGTCTATTCCCGATGGGTAAATTCATTAAATCAGCAAATATTTATTGGGCATCTACTATGTGCCAAGTTATATTCTAAAATATAGATCTTGATATATCTCATCAGTGAATAAGACCGAGATCTTATTGCTGGTGGAAAGAAACAATAAACAAAAAGTTCTGAATTAAAAACCTATTTCTGGGGATTGACTTCCCTGGCGGTCCAGTGGTTAAGACTTCCTTCACCTTCCAATGCAGGAGGTCAGGATTCGATCCCTGGTCCTGGTCGGGGAACTAAGATACCAAATGCCTTGCAGCCAAAAAACCAAAACCTGATGGCGCAGTGGTTAAGAATCCACCTGCCAATGCAGGGGACACAGGTTCAAGCCCTGGTCCGAGAAGATCCCACATGCCGCAGAGCAACTAAGCCCATGCGCCACAACTACTGAGCCTGTGCTCTACAGCCCACGAGCTACAACTACTGAGCCTGCACGCCTAGAGCTGGTGCTCCACAACAAGAGAAGCCACTGTAATGAGAAGCCCGTGCACTGCAATGAAGAGTAGTCTCCCTCCCCCACTCGCCACAACTAGAGAAGACCCAACGCAGCCAAAAATAAATTAATTTTTAAAAAAGCAATGTTGTAACAAATTCAATAAAGACTTTAAAAACGGTCCACATGAAAAAAAATCTTAAAAAACCTATTTCTGAACTGTAAAGTTAAAAAAAAAAAAAAAGCTAAACCCATCAATACATTTTTACCATGCTTCTGTTCCTCTAGCAGAAAACAAGGCAGACTATCTTCGGATACAGTTTACAACAGGAGTCCACAGACACCCTGGGGTTACTCTGATCCGCAGAGCAGACCGGTTGTCCCAGCATGGCCTCATGGGACATTTGGTCCTATTTAATTATTACTATATGATTGTTTAACTTACTCTTCAATGACTTACAATTTTGGTAAAGACTTCAAAAGGCTTATTAGCCTTCCAAAGTGGTTTTTATCTGTTGAGGGATACCATTTTGAAACCAAGATTCTGTGAGAAGCTACTTTGCTCAAATCAGACATTCCCTGGGAGCAGAAACTGTTAGAATGTGCATTCCAATTCCATTCTTCTTAGTATCTCAGTTAGACGACTCCTAAGAAACATGCCCAGGTAAGATCATTTCAGCTCCACCCACTCCCACCCCACAACTAATTTCCTCCACGTTTCCTGAGACCTGTAAGAAAGCTCCCGGCAGCATGTGCTCTAAGACTGGTGAGGGTATGCTTCACTGCATCCTCAGCTCTACAAGAAAGTACCTGACTCCAACACTTGTTCAGAGCCAAGTGTCAGGAAATGCTGTGCTTCCTTTTGCGACCTGTCATGTTTCCATGGCTTATAAGGCACAGAGGTATTTACCTTTGGTCCCCAAGATGCAGTCAAGGGCCTGGCGTAACCTGTGTGATACATGTAAGACCTTACTACTTTACGAGTGTTTCCATCCCTCACTGAACTATCTACACCAGCTTCTATATATTCCCTGACCTTCTACTCCATTATAGTCTTTGTAGATTGCAAGTTATGATCCTTTTCTTGTCATTAGAGACATATTGATTATATCGCAGGCTGAAGGATTCTACTTTTTTTAGGCTGTTTTCAAACATCTTCTTGCCTATTAAAAAAAAAGTAAGTTTGTACGTTCTACCAGGCATTATTATCTTATCAAACAAGTATCTTAAATTTACTGACTTTTCCCTGAAATTTTACTAATTAAAACTATCTAAGATCAAATACTTCCTCAATTCAAATATAAAAAGACCAAAGGCTTTTTTAACAGAAATGGAATACTTAAAGAGGCAGTGACATACAAGTCTAAGAAATATAATACCAATACTAGTTTTCTATTACTAAGAACTGATAGCCACAACATAGTCATTGAGTACTTACTGCAAGCCAGATACATCTCAACAATGCAGAGTTTAGAGGTGGTAAATATCGCTTCCCCCATTTTACTGATTAGGAAACTAGGACAGAAATACCAAATAATTTGCCCAACATCATTCAAGGCAGTAAGTGGCAAAAGGGGGATTAGAACCCACATCTGCATCACTCCAAGGTCCATTCCACACTATCTCCCCCCACTTTGTTAAAGAGGTTTTAAGAAAAAAAATTAATATTTAAGCAACATATCAGTTATGCAATACATAAAGAAAAAGCAGGAAGAAATCAAAAGGTGTCCAAACCAAGCAATGACAAAGATCATGTTCCACAGACCCACTCAATCAGGTGGTTCTGAGCCCTCAAATGAAATGCAGTATCTCATACAAAGGACTAGCAAACATGGATATTTGATTTCCAAGCCCAGAAGAGATTAAAACAGCATTAAATGAATAATCATGATGCCAGGAACTGACAGGTGAACAGTAAAAATAGCAGGGAGGAGGGTGGACAATAGTGACATGTAGCAGAACATCCCTAAGTACCTCACTAAACTAAGATTTCACAGAATTAAAATTCTTAGAATATTCCAACATTTTTCTGTGATCTTGAGCAAATCCCATCTTTCTGAGCTTCAGCATTCTGATCTGTAAATGTTGGATAATCCCAGGAATCCTCGGAGGTCTGCTCTACTGCTGAGATCAAAAGACTCCCTATGGGGCTTCATTGGTGGCGCAGTGGTTGAGAATCCGCCTGCCAAAGCAGAGGACACGGGTTCGAGCCCTGGTCGGGGAAGATCCCACATGCGCGGAGCAACTAAGCCAGTGCGCCACAGCTACTGAGCCTGCGCTCTAGAGCCCGCAAGCCACAATTACTGAAGCCCTCGAGTCTAGAGCCGTGCTTGCAACAAGAGAAGCCACCGCAATGAGAAGCCCGCGCACCGCAACGAAGAGTAGCCCCTGCTCGCCACAACTAGAGAAAGCGCGCGCAGCAACGAAGACCCTGTGCAGCCAAAAATAAATAAATAAATTTATATATATATAAAAAAGACTTCCTATGAAAGAACACTGTATGAAATATAAATGAAAGGGATTATTAAGGATGGTTTGATGCTTAAAGGGATAAACCCACAGTTATATAAACCTAAAGTTAAAACTAACTTTCCAAAGGCTCTGAAAGCTGAGGTTTTACTATTTTTAAAAACGTATAATAATTACAATGATCTAGCCTCAGTCCACGCATTTCCTTCAGTCTGCTCAATGTTAAGTAGGCAAAGGGCAGAAGTTGCTTCATTAGTCAGCCAGAAGAAATTAACATGGATATTAACGTCCAAGAAAAGTAAGTCTCTAAAAGGACTGCCAAAGTTATCAGTACCTCATTTACAATGCAAAAGGTAGAGACTCAACTGTTGCCAGCCAAGAATCACAAGGGCAAATTAAAATTAATGTGCACAAGCCAGGCCAGGGTATCACATCCAGCAGCTTGGACATGCTGAGTACTCTGAAAGGATTCCTAAAGCTCCGCTTGCAAACCTTGGAAAGAAGTGAACAATATTCTGCAAGTTTTCAATTGGTGGGGTTTGTAATCAATCATACACAAACCACTCACTTTTCTGTTCTTTACAAAAATGGTCAGAAAATCGTCTTCTAAAATGGGCAACACACTTGACAAGGTAAAAGATCTAAATTTCAATTCCGGATACCTAGACTAAAATCAACTCCTTGCTTCAGAGATTGTTTAGAATTTATTACCAACTGAATTATAATATGATCTGGAGACTATATAACGGGGTGAGAAGAGCCACAATTCTCCCTTGGGGTGTGACAATGGTGCGCTTCTTGGCCTCTATATAATTCACTCCACAGCGCGTACACCCCCAACGCTGGGATGTTACAGCTCTGACAATGCCAGTGAATTCTACAAGCGGTAGGACGGTGCGGTGGCAATCCTGACATGCTTCGGCTCCCGGGAGGTTAATGGGAATTAAACCACAGCAGCCCTCCTTTGTGGCGCTTTGGCCAGAACAGCAGAAAGGAGACAATGAGCGTTCTGTGAGCAGTTCCGCGCCGATTGGCTGCTCTCTCCCCCCAGAAACCCCTGATGTCATGGGCTTGGAATGCAGGGAGGGAGGAAGGAAGGAGAGGATTTGGGGAGGGGGACGCCTCTCATCTCTTTCCCAGACCGAAAGTACTAAAGATAAACCCAACGCATTCTTATGCTGGGCAAAGTGGCAGAACCGAGCGTTGCCAAAGCCCAATCACTCCAAACTACAGCCCGCCTCAGCAAATAAACCCTAAACAAAAGCAACCCACAAAGATTTCCTTGATATCGTTGAAGTCTAACGTACTACAAACTTCTCAGTGTTTTATAAAAATAAATCTCAAGTCTACAGCAGATATTCCCAAAGCGGCGCACTCAGGCTTTGTCTCCGCTTCCCGCAGAAGCAGCAGCAATTGGCACCGGTATTCGACAACCGTGAAGGGTTCTGGACGGCTCCCGTTCTTCCGGTGGTCCCTGAGGTCTGTGCGTGGGATGCTCAGCGGTCTCCCACCCGGGAAGAGGCGAGGAACAATGGGGGACCCAGTTTGGCCACGTAACCGCCTAACTTTACTCGCGCACTTGAATTCGGCCTGGGGTTTGGAGTGCGAAAAGGTTCAGGGTCCGCCAGGAGCCCGGGCCGGAGCGGGTGGCGAAGGCTGCTTGCTGGGTCCCCAGCCGCGCGGACTGACCCCACCTAAGGGCGAATGACCACGCAGGAGCGCCCCCTTCCCGGAAGGGTGCGTCCTGCAGCCGCAGACCCGCTCCTGGAGCTGAAGGCAGGCGCTGCGGGATTCCAGGAGCCCAGGAACCCACCGCCCGCCGCCAGTCCCGGCCCGCGGCGCTGGAACAAAGCCAGAAGAGAGCCCGGGAGGCGGCGCTTGGAGCCGGGGATAGGTCGGGGACGCGCGGCGACTCTCGCGCCGCCCCGACATCTCCTCTCCGCGAAGCCCGCCAGAGACAAGACGCACTGGGCGAAGTGCCCACGCCACCCCCGTCCCAGGGCCCCTGGGCGGCGCCCTGCATCCCACCTCTGGCCTCGGGGTCCCGCCCCACCCTTGCCCAGGCGTACCTTGTTCTTGACTTCGGCCGAGAGCCCATAGGAAGGGCCCTTGTTGAAGTGGGTCATGATGATTCGGTAGGCGGGAAGAGGCTGAGCTCTGGTCCGGGGGTTTCTCGCACTCGTCTTCCCCGCTCCTGGCCCCGAGGAGTGGCCGCACCACAAGATGCTCGGAGCTCGCTCCCCTGGGCGGCGCAGGAATCGCCCGGACTCGGCGGCGGGTCGCGGGCGGTGCCTCCGCTACTCAGTCGGACGAGGTCCCGCAGAGCCTCCCGGTCGGCTCCGGAGTCCCGCACGAACTGCCCCCCACCGCCTCCTCCGGACCTTCAGGGATTGGCCGACTAGCCCGACCAATGGAGGGCCTCCTCCTCCCGCCTCTCCCGCGAAGGGGCGGCGCGGCCAATTGAAGGGCGGCGGGCGCGGCGCTCCCTCCCCGCGCGGGTCCCTGGACCCCGTCCCCGCCCTCACGCCATACAGGCCCACGGCGAGGCTGCCCCTCCTCCAGACCCGGCCGACGGGGCAGCGCAGGCGGAGGCCAGCCCCGCGATGGGAGCCGGCCCTGCCCCCGCGCCCGGGGGCTTCCCAGCGGCCCGGAGTTCGCGTCAACTTCCAGGCATTCGCTCGGGGGCCGGCGGAGGGGAGGGAAGCCCACGACGGCTGGCTCGCCGCCGACCCGCCACCTCCTTCTGTCTCCTCCCCGCCTCCAGGCCCAGCGGGCGCAGGTGGCGGGCAGGACCCTTCCACCCGCTGCGGAAACCACCAGGAGCAGGCTTGGGGCCCCTCTGCCTGAGAAAAGGGGCCCGTCCTCCGACACCTGCTTCTTCCTCCCATACCTAGCAGCTTCCCACGCCTGTTGGTCTGACCTCTCCCCTGCTGCCGCCATGGGAACAGTCAAGGCTTTGGGCCAAATTCGAGTTCACTCTGTGTGTGCCGTGCGGAAAAAACTGGGGAATGTGCCATGGCAGAGCCTGGGCATTTCAAGTCCTTTTCTGTATTCGCACCAGCTCCTTTTTACAAGCATCTTTATACGGGGTTCAGCTAATCCAAAGACCCAGGTGGCTGTTTTTTTAAAAAAAATCTGTAGGCTTCTTTGAACCAGATCTTTGTGTAGAGATAAATATCCTTGTATCCTTTCGGCCAAAAGTGGCCTCCATTCTTTAGTGGTCCCGCTTCCAACCCACCACTTTCTTTCCCTCTGATCTCGAAGTAATTTGATAGAGAGGAGGAAAGGAACAGAACTTTGGTCACTCGCCTGAGCGCCTGGCACTGTTCTAGATGCCTTCCAAACTTTCTCATTTACTACCCCCAAACAACCGGTAGGTAGACATCATGTCCGTTGTAGAGGTGAGAAAGCTGAAACCCAGAGACCTAAGTATCCTGGCACAGGTCTGCCAGCTTCCAAAGCTGTGCCTCCTGCCGTCACTTTCTCCTGCACACTTAGGACATGTTTCCATCCCTGAGACCCTAGTATAAGAGTTTTGTTTATCAAACACCAGCTACTGTGCCAGGACAGACCATGGAACCAGGTGTGGCAACCTGCTTGAGAAGAGGAACCAAATATTTTACCGTAGTTGAGCCATCCTGGAGCAGAAATGAATAAGTCAACTTTAAAAGAAAATGCACAAGACTGCTATTAGCTTTTCAAGGACTTTTGAATGACTGGGGGGTGGGGGGAGAAGGTGAGGGAGGCTAATAGGGAGGAAGGTGAATGATTTATATGTGATTTGCTAATTTAGTAAGGAGGTAGGAATGATAATTAGCTCAGTCTTCCCACACAAATATGACACAGGATAAGTGAGGCAAGCCGTTTGGGCTGTTTTTCCAGTAGTGTGATAGTGGCCAAGTGTCATGGACAAGACCTTACCCACTTTTCTTTGGGAGTAAAGAGTGTGGGAAATGGTGGCCAGATCTGAGGTACAAATCACAGTTCTATCACATTCCGTTCCTGCTATGATGTAAGCCTGTCTCACTACAGTGGCGACGGAGAACACAGGGTCAAAATCACTTTAATCTGCTTCAAGGTCATTCCTTGTAGAATGTACAAGAATCATATTCAATTTTGTCATGAAAACTTGACAGAAATGTGAGTTTTGTGTAACGGGAGTTACTGTTTAATGGGTACAAAGGTTTAGTTTGGGATGATAAAAAATTTTAGAGATGGATAGTGCTGATAGTTGCAAAACAATGAAAATGTGCTTAATGCCACTACATACTTAAAAGTGGGTCTTTTTTAATCCCTCCCTCTTTCTCCTCCTTGCTACCCAACCTGGTCAAGCAACCACGGATACATTTTCTGTCTCTACATATCAGTTTGTGTTTCCTAGGATTTTATATAAATGGGACCATACAGTGTGTCCATTTCAAATGGCTTCTTTCAGCAAAATTATTTTGAAATTCATTGACATTGTAGCATATATCAGTAGTTCATACCTTTTTACTACTGAGTAGTATTCCATTGTAAGGATATATCACTATATATATATATATATATATATATATATATATATATACCCATCCCCTTGTTTTTTTTTTTTTTTTTTTTTCGGTACACGGGCCTCTCACTATTGGCGCCTCTCCCGTCACGGAGCACAGGCTCCAGACGCGCAGGCCCAGCGGCCACAGCTCACGGGCCCAGCCACTCCGCGGCATGCGGGATCCTCCCAGACCGGAGCACGAACCCATGTCCCCTGCATCGGCAGGCGCACTCCCAACCACTGCGCCACCAGGGAAGCCCCTACCCATCCCCTTGTTGATGAACATTTATGTTGCTTCCCATTTTTAGCTATTGCAAATAAAACTCTGAACATTCATGTACAAGTCTTTTTATGGATATATGCTTTCATTTTTCTTGGATAAATACCTATGAGTGGAATGGCTGGATCATATGAAAGTTATACATTTAACTTTTTAAGAAATTACCAACTTTTCCCCAAATAATTGTACTATTTTACATTCCCACCAACAGTGTATGAGAGTTGTAGCTTCTCTACATCCTCACCAACACTTATTATGGTCAATATTTTTAAGTTTAGCCACTCTAATAGGTGTGAGGTGGTATCTCATTGTGGCTTAAATTTTAATTTTTCAAATAAGTAATGATGTTAGGCATCTTTTCATGTGCTTATTTTTTCATGTGTATATCTTTTTCATGGAGTATCTGTTCAATCATTTCTCCATTTTTTGTGTTTTCCTATTATAGTATACATCTTTAACTTATCATTGCCAGGACAGATTTAGAAAATCCTGACCAAAGTCTAACAATCAAATGTGTCAGCAAATGTTAGAGTTTAAGTAAAATTTCACATTACAAAATAGCTACCAGGGTATGTCCCAACAATCTCAAGTATTTTAACTGGAGCTGTCTTTAATATGCAGAACGCTTTGAATTGAAATAAATGCTCTTAAAGAGGTCAATGCTACCTTTCCAAATACCCATTAATTAAAAGCAGTTGGTGGGGAGCTTTAAGAAAGTGCTTTCACAGATACAAGTCTGTAGATCATATTGTCATGTACCTTCCCACCAGGACAATAGTAAAAAATATTTTGGAGAATATCCTCTGTAGAAACACAATGCCAGAGAATTACAAAGAAGTATAATAAGAAGGAAACAGTCAGTTCTATTAGAAGGCTCAGAGGAGGCTAAGTGACTTTTAAGCAGCTACTATGTGCTAAACAATATTAGAGGTGCATCATGGGCAGAGAGATCATACAATTTATCACCCAGATAGGAATACTTTTGAGAGTGAAAGGGGGTACTGCTAATATTTTTTGTCTCAGGCAGTCCTGATAAGGCTCCTTGACAGTGTTCCTTTTTGCTCTCAAAAGTGTCCCTGTTTAGATGATAAATAAAATGGTCATTCATTTATAGGCATCCCTCACAACAATCCTAAAATGGTAAATATTATCTATACCCATTTTACACTCAGAAACTGACTCAGTAAGAAAGGATACACAACCTGGCCAAAAGCAGATGGTTAATAGAGAGCAAAATTAAGATTTGAAACTGGGCTTGCTTTAGATGATTTCTGAAGAACCAACTTCCTAGATCCCTCAAGAATCTAAAATCACCCTTTGTAAGGCACATCTACTCCTTTTTAAAAATTTTTGGCTTCATCTGGGGAGTACCCACCACTCACTTCATGGGATACTGTCAGTCTCTCAATCTCAGAGCCACCTCCTTCCCCACCAGAGGCTTTCACGTGGCCGACTTGTCAAAGTGTTTGCCCTATCCCCCGAGGCACAGTTACTGGGTCCAAGGAGGCATGTGATCCAAGCAGGGCCCACCATTGTTCTTTTTGGTGAACAGATACAGAAGCTGCACATTTTGGTTAGAGCAGACAGAAGACTAACTCAAAGTGACATAGACAAAAATGGCTGAAGTCGTTCTAACTTTAGGCATGACTGGACCCAGGGACTCAATCAAAGTGAATCACAAGCCAGTGTATCTCCATATACCTCTTCTCTTCCACTGACTCTTCCCTTTTGGTGTCAGATTTACCACCAAAAGGTTCAGGCTTACATCCTAACCTCTCAGTAGCCACAAAGAAAAGAAAAGGAAAAAAAGGCATAATAGAAAAATGAACCATTTCCCAAGAGTTCCAACAAAAGTCCCAGAACTGAGTCTCACTGACCTACTTTGGGTCACCTACCCCTCTCAACAGCAATGTCTTAGCCACAGGGAGAAAAGCCCTGACTGGGAGGTCTGGACCTGAGATGGTATGGAAGGTGAGTAGGCAGCTCCTCCATCACCACAGGAGCTGAGAAAGGGGAGACGCATAACGCCAGAGGAAAAGGATGTCGGCAGGCCAGATAAAAGGATGCCCATGTCATCTGCAAGTACTCTTCTCCCTCAGGTGTACATTAGAAGGGCGCCCTCACTTCCATGGACCCCTTTCAGAACCTTGCACTTAATTTTTAAATTCATTTTAAAAATTCTTTTTCTCAAAGGGAGTCCCTAAACTTATATACACTTCAGGCAAAAAGTCTGGAGATACCCTGTAAGGGAGTCATCCAGAATCCCCTTCTCTTACCGCCAGTTAGGCACCAAGATCTTGTCAATTGCTTACCTACATTCCCTTCTCTTCATTCCCAATAGCCTGAAGTTGAGGTTCTTACCATCTCTATTCAGGGAATGGCATCCTGCCCACAGGTTTCCTCTTCCAGATTTATCTTCAACCCTGATGCCTTTCAGCATGGATTTCCTCAAAAAAAAAAAAAAAAAAAAAAAGAATATTACTAGGAATTCCCTGGCGGTCCAGTGGTTAGGACTCCATGCTCTCACTGCCAAGGGCCTGGGTTCAATCCCTGGTGGGGGAACTAAGATCCCGCAAGCCATACAGCACGGCCAAAAAAATAAAAATAAAAATAAAAATAGAATATTACTATATGATCCAGCAATTCCACTTCTGTGTATATACCCAAAAGACTTGAAAGCAGGACCTTGAAGAGATATTTGTACACCCAAGTTCACAGCAGCATTATTCACAATAGTTAAGAGGTGAAAGAAACCCAGGTGTCTATCGATGGATGAATGGAAAAGCAAAATGTGGTATACACATACAATAGAATATCACTCAGCTTAAAAAGAAATAAAAAGAAATTCTGAAACATGCTACAACATGGACATCCCTTGAGGACATTATGCTAAATGAAATAAGTCAGTCACTAAAGGAAAAATACTGTATGATTCCACTTATATTAGGTACCTAGAGTAGTCAAATTCACAGAGACAGAAAGTAGGATGGTGGTTGCCACGGGCTGCGGGGAGGGAGAAATGAGTTCTTGTTTAATGGGTACAGAGTTTCAGTTTTACAAGATGAAGAGTTCTGTGGATGAATGGTGTGATGGTAGCACAACAATGTGAATATACTTAATGCTACTGAACAGTATACTTAAAAATGAATAAAATGGGGCTTCCCTGGTGGCGCAGTGGTTGAGAGTCCGCCTGCCGATGCAGGGGACAGGAGTTCGTGCCCCGGTCCGGGAGGATCCCACATGCCGCGGAGCGGCTGGGCCCGTGAGCCGTGGCCGCTGAGCCTGCGCGTCCGGAGCCTGTGCTCCGCAACGGGAGAGACCGCAACAGTGAGAGGCCCGCATACCGCCAAAAAAAAAAAAAAAAAGAATAAAATGTATGTTATGTGTACTTCACCATGATTAAAAAATCCCTGATGCCTTAATCACTTTTCTAAATACACTATGATCATAGTATCCGCCCTACTTAAAAGTCTAGTGGCTCTTCATTTGGCCACAGGGCCAAGCCCCAAGCTCTTCCACTCACAGGGTTGTTGTAATGAGGATTTCAAGAAATCATGTGTGCAAGTGCTTAATTACATGGCAGTGCCTGGCACAGAGCAATCTGTCAATAATTGGGTGTTATCACCATTGTCATCACCACAGTATTATCTGGCCTCTCCATACTTTTCCAGCCTGAGTAGTCCATGCTGTTTCACAGTTAGGTGCCTCTACATAACCTGATTTTTTCTGCTTCTATTGTTTAACATTTATCCTTCAAAATCCAACTCAAATATCACCTTTCCCCAGAAGCCTTCCTTGTATCACAAACCTCCTGTAGATTTATTTATTCCCTTTCCTGTGTGTCCTTTCTAAATATTTTGTAAATATTCCTATTGTTGCTCCTGACACAGTGTATTTAATTTACTTGTTTACATGCCAATCATCTTCCTAGACTGTGAGTAGATTTAGGGCAGAAGATTGTGTATTGTTGATTGCACCATCTTATATTGAGGCTGGCATATACTCGATGGTCAAGATGCTTACTCAGTGAAAGACTATGACAAGCACTTTCTTACAAATCTTAACCCACTGAATCTTCACGACAAGAATTTTAGACATATATTATTGTCCTCAGTTTTTTTCAGATGGAAGAAGCAGAGGCTCAGAGAGGTTAGTGACTTGTTCAAGGTTGCACAGCGGTGATATTAGAACCAGAATTTAGGGTTTTTTCTGCTTCTGAACCCCATGTTTTTCTTACCACACTACACTACATCATTATAATCCATAGTTTCCTCAGGGAGGGAGTGTAAAGAAAACAGAAAAGTGAGAGCTAAACTCTGGGACTGCTCAGTTTTGGAGGGGAAAAAAGAGACGGAGCAAGTGAAACAACGAAGAAGTGCAAAAAAGTCACTAAAATGAACCCAGAAAACAAGGTAGAAGAGAGCTTTAAGGGCAAAGGTGAGTAACTATATATAAAATAAGTGAAGACAAGAAAAAACATTTTATTTTTCACTATGGTCCTTCTTCATGAGAAGCCCGAAGACCACGGTAGAAATCAAATAACTGGGTAAGACAGGGAAGGGCTGGTAAAGAAACGGAGGCAGCAGGAGTAGAAACCCCATCTCTCGCGGGAAGAAGCAGAGAAGTGCAGCGGTCCTTAATAATAAGGCAGGTGGGCTGAGAGAAGCAGAGCAAAGAAACCCTAGGCTTCCAATGGAAGGGGCCCGGGAGAGCTGGACAGATTGACTGGTCATGGACCAGAGGGGCCAGGAGGAGCTGAGGGAGTGCGTGCTTCCTCTGGAGGTCCGGACGGGAAGGCTGCCCCCCTCTCCCTATCCCCCACCTCCTGCCTCTGTCTCCCTTTCTCTCTCTCCTTCCTCTCTTCACTCCCATATTCATTCACTCCTCATTCATTCACTCCTCATTCATTTTCTCCCTGTGTCTCCTCTGCCCTTCTCTCTCCTTTGGCCTTTATTCTTGACTTATTCCTGCTTGAAGCCACTGCTAAATCCCAGTCATTTTATCTATTGTCATTCAGGATCAAAGAAATTGCCGACTGTTGAAGTTTGGTGTTCAAAATCAAACCAATCCTTCAACAGCTGCCAGAACTGGCAGTCTGTGGCAAGAGTTTAGGAAGAGCAGTGAGGTCCCAATCAGGGATTCATAACCTTCGCAAGACTGTTATGCAAGTGATTTTTGTGTATGTGCTCAGGGACACTTTTCTGGGAGAGGATCCTACTGCTTTCGTCGATTCTCAAAGGGAATGAGGATCATAAAGTTTCGGAGTCTCATTGCCTTTCACCTTCATCAAATACAGTTGCTTCTTTTGAGATTCTTTATAATGATTGTGTTCTTGATTTTGATAAGGATGTAGTTAAAAGCTTCGGTTT
This sequence comes from Leucopleurus acutus, assembly GCF_964270905.1. NCBI lineage: Eukaryota > Metazoa > Chordata > Mammalia > Artiodactyla > Delphinidae > Leucopleurus > Leucopleurus acutus. Next base: position 109,962,490 of record NC_139143.1, on the reverse strand, counting down.
GCAGCGAGTAGGGTAAACATCAAGAATCGCAGCTAAGCAACCATTTTGAAGTGCAAAATGACTCACATTCCAATCTTTGTTGCTTTTCGGAAAGCTTAGATAATTTAAGATGGTATCAAAATACTAATACAGTTTAATTCCTCTGTAAACTTGTTCACTCAGAAATGCAAAGACCAGAGCTCCCTATTGAAATGCAATTCCTTTTCACTCTTTGAGGCAGCAGGAATCATTTTCTCAATGGTCTGAATTTCAGCACACAGCTCTTCTAACAAAGGAGAGTATTTCCACAGAAAGTTGTTTAGCACCTGTTTCTTGAAATAAACATGTTTACTTTTGGCAATGAAGGCATTTGGGAAAGAGGCATTTTATTCAATAGTATTAAAAACATTAACATAGTAAACTAAACTAACTGGTTTTTCTTTTACCTCTCATTAGATTATAAACTCCAGGAGGGCAGGAACCAATCTGTTCAACATTGTATCTCCCACACTTTATACACAGTAGCTATTCAATAAATATCTAATAAATGAATGAAAAATAAGCTGATAACAATGTATTTTATAGAATGCATTTTTGAAGGTACGCCATTTGATCAACCTTTCCTTCACCCCATTCACTAGCTATTTGTTGAGTGCCCATCCTGTACTGGGGGCTCTTCTAGGCCCAGGAAATACAATGGTAAATGAGACAGTTAAGATCCTTCTTTTTATTTATGTATTTATTTATTTAGGCCGTGTCGTGCGGCCTGTGGGATCTTAGTTCCCCAATCAGGAATCAAACCCGTGCCCCCTGCATTGGAAGCATGGAGTCTTAACCACTGGGCAGCCAGGGAAGTCCCAATGGAAAAAGAAATTTAAAAAGAATAGAAAAAAAATTTTTAAGTAAAATTTTTAAAAATTTATAAAATAAAAATCACCCCCAAACCTGCTCAAAAACAAAGATCCTTCTTTAGGAGCTTTCAGTCTCCTGGGAGGGGGCGGGGGCGGGGGGACGATGACACAGGCCTTAATCAAGCAAATACAATAGGCAAGATAACTTCTTGTAGTCATGAAGACAGCAAATCGATATTGTGCTAGAGAGTCTGTGTGCAGCTTCCGAGAGGGTGGTCAGGGAGCAGGTGATATTTAAGTTGAGATCTGAATGGTGAGATGAGCTGGAGGATTCAAGAAACAGAGAGAAGTGGCTGGAGGTCTGGAGCAAGAGGGAGAAGGATGACGTGGGAGAGGTAGGCAGAGGGCCAGATCAAGCGAGGTATTGAAGGCTGTGAGGAATTTGGCCTTAAAAGAGTAACAATGGTGATCTGAGGCCCTAAAAATTCTTTTGTGCTTGTTTTCTGAATTAAAGGAAGATTAAAATAAGCCCAGAGAAGTGAAGTATTGAGGTGACTTAAAAATAGAAATTCTTGGGCTTCCCTGGTGGCGCAGTGGTTGAGAGTCCGCCTGCCGATGCAGGGGACACGGGTTCGTGCCCCGGTCCTGGAGGATCCCACATGCCGCGGAGCGGCTGGGCCCGTGAGCCATGGTCACTGAGCCTGCGCGTCCGGAGCCTGTGCTCCGCAACGGGAGAGGCCACAGCAGTGAGAGGCCTGCGTACCACAAAAAAAAAAAAAAAAAAAAAAAAAAAAAGAAAGAAAGAAAGAAATTCTTGAGTGAGTTATCTGATACCTCATCCAAAAAATGAAATTAAGTAGGTGGGCCCATTTCCCAGCCATTCTAGATAAATAACCACCTATTACATTATAATGCTTGTTCAAGTAAAATCCTTATTACTTAGGGGAAAATGTAGTCAACATAACAGGAAAACATTTTTCCACTCTTTTTTGTGTGTTTAGAATTGGCTACTCTACTAGTTTCCATTTCTTTCTCCAATTTTGCATTTTAAAATGCTTGGATCATGATCACAGATTTTAACAATATTTTGACCTCACTCAGCCTTTGTTTCAAAAAGTTTTCAGAGAAACTGCTTTGTAAAGTGATGGAAGCACTCTTTACTTTCAGCTTGAAGCAGGTATAGGTATGATTTTTAGGCCTTACAGGCACACCTCGAAGATACTGTGGGTTCAGTTCCAGACCACCGCAATAAAGCAAATGTTGCAATAGAGCAAGTCACACAATTCTTTTGGTTTCCCAGTGCATATAAAAGTTATGTTTACACTGCACTGTAGTCTATGAAGTGTGCAACAGCATTATGTCTGAAAACACAATGTACACACCTTAATTAAAAAATACTTTATTGCTGAAAAATGCTGGTCATCATCTGAGCCTTCAGCGAACCGTAATCTGTTTGCTGGTAGAGGATGCTGTCTCGATGCTGATGGCTGCTGACTGATCAGGGTGGTGATCGCTGAACATTGAAGTGGCCGTGACAGCTCCTTAACATAAAGCAATGAAGTTCGCCACACAGATGGACTCTTCCTTTCATGAACGGTTTCTCTGTAGCAGGCAGTGCTGTTTGACAGCATTTTACCCACAGTAGAACTTTTAAAATGGGAGTCAGTCCTCTCAAGCCCTGCTGCTGCTTTATCAACTCAGTGTACGTGATATTCTAAATCTTTGGCTTTCATTTCAACCATCTTCACAGCAGCTTCACCAGGAGTAGATTCCATCTCAAAAAATTAATTTCTTTGCTCATCCATAAGAAGCAACTCTTTATCCATTCAAGTTTTATCTTGAGATTACATCAATTCAGTCACATCTTCAGGCTCCATTTCTAATTCTAGTTGTCTTGCTATTCCCACCACAACTGCAGTTACTTCCTCCACTGAAGTCTTGAACCTCTCAAAGGCATCCATGAGGGATGGAATCAACCTCTCCCAAATTCCTGTGAGGGTTGATATTTTCACCGCTTCCCATGAATCACAACAGTCTTGATGGCATCTAGAATGGTGAATCCTCTCCAGAAGGTTTTCAATTCACTTTGCCCAGATCCAGCAGAGGAATCCCTATCGATGGCAGCTATGGACTTATGAAATGTATTTCTTAAATAATAAGACTTGAAAGTTGAAATTACTCCTTGATCTGTGGGCTGCAGAATGATTGCTGTGTTAGCAGGCTCGAAAACAACATTAATCTCATTTTACATCTCCATCAGAGCTCTTGGTGACCAGGTGCATCGTCAATGAGCAGTAACATTTCCAAAGTAATCTTTTTTTCTGGGCAGTAGCTCTCAACAGTGGGCTTAAAATATTCAGTAAACCATGTTGTAAACAGATGTGCTGTCATCCAGGCTTTGTTGTTCCATTTATAGAGCACAGGCAGAGTAGATTTAGCCTAATTCTTAAGGACCCTAGGATTTTGGGATTGGTAAATGAGCACTGGTTTCAACTTCAAGTCACCAGCTGCATTAGCCCCTAACCGAGTCAGCCTGCCTTTGAAGCTCTGAAGCCAGGCATTGAGAATCTGTCGTTTAGTGTAGCACCTTCATTCATGATCTTAGCTAGATCTTCTGGATAACTTGCCGCAGCTTCGACGTCAGCACTTGCTGGTTCATCTTGTACTTTTAAGTTATTGGACATGGCTTCTTTCCTTAAACCTCTGCTAGCTTTAAGCTTTTCTTCTGCAGCTTCTCACCTCTCTCAGCCTTCACAGAACTGAAGAGAGTTAAGGCCTGCTCTGGATTAGTCTTTGGCTTAAGGGAACGTCATGGGTGGTCTGATCTATCCAGACCACTAAAACTTTCTTTCTATCCAGACCACTAAAACTTTCTATGTATCAGCAATAAGGCTGTTTCGCTTTCTTATCATTTGTGTGTTCACTGGAGTAGCACTTTTAATTTTCCTCAAGAACTTTTCCTTTGCCTTCACAACTTGCCTAACTGGCACAAGAGGCCTAGTTTTCAGCCGTTCTCTGTTTTCAACATGCCTTCCTCACTAAGCTTAATTATTTCCAGCTTCTGATTTAAAGTCTCACATCTTTAAGAAAGATGTGGGGCTCTTCCTTTCACTTGAACACTTAGAGGCCATTGCAGGGTTATTAATTGGCCTAATTTCAGTATTGCTGTGTTTCAGGGAATAGGGAGGCCCAAGGAAAGGGAGAGTGTTGGGGAGTGGCTGGTCAGTGGAGCTGTCAGAACACGTACAACATTTATCAGTTAAGTTCACCACCTTATATGGGTGTCTTATGTTATACAATTACAACAGTAACATCAAGAATCACCATCATAAATATAATAATAACGAAATGGTTTGAAATATTGGGAGAATTACCCAAATGGGACACAGAGACATGAAGTGAGCAAATGTTATTGGAAAAATGGTACCATAGACTTACTCGATGCAGGGTTGCCACAAACCATCAATTTATATAAAATGCAGTATCTTCAAAGCACAATAAATGAAGTGCAATAAAACAATGCATTCTTGTATTCCAAATCCAAAAACAAAAATCAATTTCAGCTGTTGTAATTTGCCTTTGAATTATTCGGTTTTACTACTGTCCTGCCAGAAGTTATACAAGAAAAAAAGGATATTTTTCCTCCAATGGTTTCATGAGATTTAAATGATCATATACTATTATTTTTAAGCATATGTTCCCAAGGTGAAATTGCACGTACTTCATTAAAAACTATCCCTCAGTTATTTACATTTATTCACATACTCTTATCTTTGCATATCAGTTAAACCACCATTAGTCATTATCACACAGCACTGATAATGATCACCCTTTCTTTTTTTAACATCTTTATTGGAGTATAATTGCTTTACAATGGTGTGTTAGTTTCTGCTTTATAACAAAGTGAATCAGCTATACATATACATATATCCCTATATCTCTTCCCTCTTGTATCTCCCTCCCTCCCACCCTCCCTATCCCACCCTTCTAGGTGGTCACAAAGCACGGAGCTGATCTCCCTGTGCTATGCCGCTGCTTCCCACTAGCTATCTACCTTACATTTGGTAGTGTATGTAAATCCATGACACTCTCTCACTTCGTCCCAGCCTACCCTTCCCCCTCCCCGTGTCCTCAAGTCCATTCTCTACATCTGCATCTTTATTCCTGTCCTGCCCCTAGGTTCTTCAGAACCTTTTTTTTTTTTTAGATTCCATATATATGTGTTGGCATATGTTATTTTTCTCTTTCTGACTTACTTCACTCTGTATGACAGACTCTAGGTCCATCCACCTAACTACAGATAATTCAATTTCATTTCTTTTTTTTTTTTTTTTTGGCAGTACGCGGGCCTCTCACTGTTGTGGCCTCTCCCGTTGCGGAGCACAGGCTCCGGACGCGCAGGCTCAGTGGCCATGGCTCACGGGCCCAGCCGCTCCGCGGCATGTGGGATCTTCCCGGACCGGGGCACGAACCCGTGTCCCCTGCATCGGCAGGCGGACTCTTAACCACTGTGCCACCAAGGAAGCCCGCTTATATACCATTTTAACATAGGGACATGAATATGGAAGAGTGACATGACAAAAGTAAAGAGGTTCTGGCTTCTAGTGGCATAAAATTGGGGGAAGGCAAGTATATGGGGGAAATGAATGCAGATAAGGGTTATTTTAGTAAGGCTTGCTATGCAAACTCCAGTGATAAAAATCTCTTGTGATTAAGGGTCTCTTCTTAGTACAGGAGAGGGAAGGGGGATGACACCTTCACAAAGGGAAACTTATGCCCTGATTTTAGTCAGAAAACGGGAAGGCAGCAGGTTCCTCCTGTGTCTGTTGTTTCTTAATTGCCTTTGCTTCAAAATAATCCTCATGCCAAAGCAACATATTTGGTGGGGGCGGCATATTCTGATCCTCTTCACATGTTATCCCCATCTATTACATCTTACATCCATGGGATGGGGTCATGTTTTATCCCTAGTTGAGTTCTGAGTGCAAAGCAGGTGCCCACTTCTTATTTATGAGTTCAAATTGCAGTATAGTCAATTATACTGCATACACCTCAGTTTAAAAATGCAGTGTTACCTCCTGAAGACTACTGAGTTATTTATATAACCATCCAAAAGAGTGATTAATATGTAACTTATCAGCTCCTTCAGATGTAAGCCAAAAATACTGTTCTAATCAGCATCAATCCACAAAGGATAACTGAAGGTTGGCAAACAGTGCTCTTAAAATGCACACATCTTTCATCCAGTTCATTTATTCACTCAACAAATATCTGTTGGGTGGTTACTGTGTGCCAGGTTCTGTTTTAGACTCTAGAGAGACAGCAGTGTGCAAGACACAGTACATGCCTTCCAAGTCATGGCTTTCCCTGCTTGGATTTTACTATTTGAACTGATTCATGAAAAGTCAAGATGTTTGTTTTTATATCTTTGATTTAACGAAAAACACACGTGCCCCAAGATAGCAGCACACCCAGTCTTGTCCTACTCTCGTGGGACTCACCTGTGCTTCCAGGATGAATGCACACATCTTTGAGTTTACAAAGCCCTCCTCACGTGGAATGTCTCACTGATAACTACTGGGGTGGGGAGGGGGACACTCTCTGAGCCTCATATATTTCACCTTCACATTCTTTGTTCTAGGCAATGACTCGCTTTTAGTTATTTAGTAAACCATCTGTGTCCAGAAAGCCTTTTTCCATGTCATCTTCTGCTTTACCTTCTCTCTCTCTCTCACTAAGCTCACTAGTCATTTTCTTCAGGAAGGCTCCCTGGCTCCCCCTAATCCGGTTAAGTACCTCCTCTGGGCTCCTATGACTTTTAGTTTTTAACCTCTATCATAGAAATTATTGCATATTATAATTGTCTAGCCTCTCTTTTCACTAGACTGTATGCTCCTTTAATTTAGAGATTAATTCTTTTACATCTTTGATGACCATATTAAAAGAAAGAGAAAAAAGGGACTTCCCTGGTGGTCCAGTGGTTAAGGCTCCACAGGGGGGCCTGGGTTCGATCCCTGGTCAGGGAACTAGATCCCGCATGCAGCAACTAAAGATCCTGCACACTGCAACGGAGATCCCGCATACCACAACTAGAGACCCAGTGCAGCCAAATAAATAAATAAATATTTTAAATAAAGAGACCGAGAGAGAGAAAAAGAAAGAAGAAAGGGAACATGTGGGGCGAAACTGATAAGAATTCCCCTCAGAGCCCATTTGGTCCAAACCCACTTGGTCCAAACCCAGCATCAATAATTCTTAGTTGCGAAACTTTGGGCAAGTTACTTAACTCAGCTGGGTCTCTTGTTCTCAGCGCTAAGCAGGGGCTTAATAAGCATTTGCTTAATGAAAGGATAATAATGATTATTACGGGCTTAATAATGATAGCTAACATCCATAGCACTTACTTTGTCCCAGGCACTGTTCTGAGCACTTTCCCCATATTATTACCTCCCCTAGTCCTCACATAATGCTGTGAGGTGGGTGCTACTGTATTCCTTCTACAGATGAAAGTGAAGAAATTGTGGCCCAGAGAGGGCGACCTGCCAGCTTACTCAGGGGGGCTCCAGAGTCCATTCCCTTAACTATTACGCCCTGCTGCTGGCTGCTGGCTGAGAGGGAAAATAGGGGAAGAGAGAAGATGATGAACACAAAGAATCCCCTGCCTCATTCTTCCTTGCTGTTATCTCAGTCCCTGGGGGTGACACACCCATATACCCAAAGTGCTGCTCTCCACTCTGGCATCCTTTCCTTTCATCCCAAACTCTCACCTACCTACCAAACATACCTCATAGTTACTCTGTCTGGTTTGAGAGTCTAGCAGGAGAACACAGCTCCTGGGATACCCTTCACTGAAGAGTCTTTCTTCTCTACTTGGGATCATTCTCCTCCTTGGCAGAACCAGCAGCTTTGGAAGATCCACGTGGGAGGACGGGTCCACAGGAGACCTTATTAATTGGGAGAGAGATGTTGGTTCCCCTTCCAATTTCTGAGCTTTCCTTCTCACTCACTAATCCACTTAATGCATATGCTTTACGTTTACATATTACACATTATTTATTTCTAAAACAGTACATATATGCCTCTAGGAATGGTTAGTCTCAGTACGGAAGCCTGGGTCAATAAAGTAGATGGGCGTCTCTGAGGACCCCTGAAATCCGCCCCACCCACAGGGTGAGCCCAGCCCCTAGGCCTGTATCCTTCAACTCTCCCCTCTCAGTTTAGCTGACTAGAAAACCAAGATGGGGCAATCAATTCTCTTGCTTGGGAGTTTGATCCTTGGTTGGTCATTTCAACTTAGGTCTTATAAATTTAGAAGATATGAGGTGGTCATTTTCCATTTTATATGTAGAAAAGCAGAGAAAGCAGGTTTATGTGTTAGGTTCCAGGCTCCAGCTTCTTTCATAAAGACCAAAATAACACCAGCTTAAACAAGATAGAAGCATGTTTCTCTTTCCTAAAAGTGTCTGAACCTAGGCTGTCCAAGGCTAGCCTGATGACTCCACGGAGTTGGACACCCAGGCTCCTTCTACCTCTTGTCTCTGCCACTTTCTACTGGCAGTTTCCATCTCCAGGTCGAAGACATAGCTTCAGATCTGCCATCTTCAGCCACACCTAGGCAGTGAGGAGGGAAAATGAGGAGAGGAGCTCACGCCTTTCTATGTAAGAGCATAACCTGGAAGTTGTACACATACGTCACTCCTGTCTGTATCACATTTGGCCAGAGCCTAGTCAGCAGCTGCAACTAGCAGCAAGGGAGGCGTGGAAGCATAGCCTTTGGCTGGTAGCTTTGTGTCCAGCTAAAACGCTATTCCCATGGAAGGGGAGGAATGATCTCGCAGATACAACAAGCAGTCTCAGCTGGTTTCAAGCTCACACAGCTGGTCAGCATGGAGTTACCACGAAATAGAAACTCAGAGAAAAAGAGGCAGCGAGAGACTTGAGACCTACAAGGAGAGCCACACTGGTTCCTGTTGGCACTCAGTCCTCGGTTTCAGGCTCTTAGTGAGATCCAGCAACTTTCTTTCTCTCACTTATAATAAAGGCTTGGTTTTGCATAAGCCAGCCCAAGGGTGCTTTCTGTTCCCTGACACCAAAAAGCCTTGTCTTAGACAGTCAACCAGATTATATGCTCCATGAATGCAACATTTTACTTTCTTACTCCTGACTCAGCCTTTCCACAGCTTCCGTGCTCAGTAGACAAACATTGATTTGACTTAATGTATTGCTTCCTTTTGCAACTGGATGTATTGACTGTCTGTCTCCATCATTTTTGCCAGTTACAGACTGTAGGCTTCCAAATTACTTCAGAGAACAGAAAGGGTGGGCCTCCGAGGGGATCGGGAATGTTTCAATTTGAGGCTTGAAGTGGAAATACTAACAGCTTTGGCACGGGCCTTTCCCCGAAATCTGTCACCACTCAGAGGGAGGCGCCGTCATCAGCGGCAATAATGCAACAGCAGCGTTCACCCACCGTTATGCAAACTGGGAGGACCAGCAGGGCTTGGGCCCCTCGTGTGAAGGGACAAACGATTGTAGATATGTGAGTTAAATACAAACTCATCCAGCTCACCCTCAAATTGAAAATACTCCAGCCCAGTCTTGGAGAAGAGTCTTTTATGAAACTTCTTTTTTCAGTGTTCTAAATTTAACCAGCTGGAAAGAGTACCATGCTATTAAACGTTTTGTTTTTTTTTTTTAAACGAAGGATTTGCTTTTTTTACTGGGAAAGCTGCTGTCATCAAAAGGATGGAAAACAATACTTCTGACTAATTCATTTGATACAAAGCCCAGCACAACAACATACCCAAATACATGGTTTGATGATCAGCTTCAAGAGAGAATAAAGCAAGGGGTTTTGAGAGACTCGCCTAACCAGGGCCAGTAAGCTGCATTCCGTGGTATCATAATGAAAACAGCAGGACGGAAGTTAAACTAAAGATTTTACATGTCTGCCTGGCACATAGAAGGTATTCGATCAATTCTTTTTGAATGAATACATTTCAAAACTGATGCTGAAGCAGTTAGTCTAGAAATATCTGTAACATGATACATTTACATTTATCTCTTAAAACGCAGGACTTGTGAGTGAATATCAAAATTAATTTATACTGACAATGAAATCAAGTCCCTTAGGGGGTAAATTGTGTGAAGGGAGCAGGAGGACTTTTTTTTTTTTTTTTTTTTTTGCGGTACGCGGGCCTCTCACTGCTGTGGCCTCTCCCATTGCGGAGCACAGGCTCCGGACGCGCAGGCTCAGCGGCCATAGCTCACGGGCCCAGGCGCTCCGCGGCACGTGGGATCTTCCAGGACCGGGGCACGAACCCACGTCCCCTGCATCGGCAGGCGGACTCTCAACCACTGCGCCACCAGGGAAGCCCCTAGGCGGACTTTTAAAGTGTGAAGATTTAAAAATGATCAATTACAGCACTGCCATGTTCTGCCTTCCTCTCCACATTGCAGTTAACTTTTACAGCGCTGAAAGATTCCTATATCTTTACAATTTTACAGAGGGGTTACTGAGGACAGAATGCTGCTTGGCAGCATTTTTATCCTTTACTCTTTCAAGAACATTTTTTTCAAGTCCTATGTTTCTGAGTCTTTTTATGAAAATGATATGTTCATTTATTGACGTTAAGTTAGATAATGCCCTGGTACCAGTATTTTCCAAAAACATATTTTCCCTTCAGAGGCAACTAGTCTACCACTGTATCCGGAGGTCTCTAAGGCCACTCGCAAGTTTGATGATTATGAGAGGGACTCACAGGACTCAGTATCCCGTCCTGCTCATGGCTCTGATTTATTACAGTGAAAGGACACCAAGCACGGTCAGCAAAGGGAAGAGCAGGTAGGCGACGTCTGGGGAAAGCCAGGCACAAGCATCTATGGGTCCTCTCCCAATGGAGTCCCAAAGGACACACTTGGTTCTTTGATTAAGCAAAGAATTCTGCATGTGAGAGAGACGCCAACCAGATCTCCTTGGAGACTCAGTGCCCAAGGTTTTGATTGTGCACGCAGGCAGCCTCTGCCCGGAACAAGCCCAAATTCCAGACTCCCAGAAGGAGAGTGGGGGTTGAGCATAAACCACGTTGTTTGTATAAACAGTTTGGACACAGCAAGCCGGTCTTATCAGTTAAGGTTGGGAACCTTCTTAAAATCCATGTTCCCAGACACCAACCAAGGGCCAACCTTGCAAGCAGACCTCTCCGTGTATAGCAGTTTAGGCCTGTGTATTGGTTTCACATGATTTCAAACCCACTTTTTTTTTTTTTTTTGATCTAAGACTGAAGTTTTGATCCAAGAGTGAAGTTGTTTACATTGAGGAAGCTGTGTCCTGATGTCATAAACATCTATTGTCGTCTCTAAGCACTCAGTAGCTCAGCTGTCGGCAGGCACTGCTGGGGGCCTATGGATAAGAACGTGTGAGGAGCCACTCTGGCTAGGGGACATTTCAGCCTTAAACACCAAGAGTTGGTGAGGACTTGCCAAGACCATTCGGTCTGGGCAAGGCTACCCTTTGCTGATCTTAATAGCTCTCTGAAGACCTTGGGGCACTAGCCCCTGCCTCAGCAAGGTGACTCTTTGCCAGCAGTGGTGAAAACTGCAGCAGCCTCATGAAGGGGAGCATCTTGCCCGCCAACACCAATGCTTGCATCCCTAGCAACAAGGGACTTCCTCTTCTCTAGCAGCTGGAAGTCAGCTCTTAGCTGGCTAAGCTAACTATTCTGAACCAGCTCGTGCAAAGGCACACCTCAACTAAATTTGGACTTCATTCGTTTCATCTCCCCCCTTACCTGGAACAATACTGTAATTAATCTATCATTGGTTTGGACTATGTTATTTTTTTACTGGCTTATTAAGAGACTTATCCTGTATGTTATCGGCTTGTGAGATTACTATAATTCCCACAGTGAACCTATGTTAAATAAATTATTGGCAAACGCATTCTCAGTCTCTGAGCATAATTTGTCTGAAAATAAAAGAGCCTGCTATGTTAACTCTTTTCTGCACAAATATCATCAGAAGAACATCAATAAGCATGATAATGACATTAATAAGTTTGAAGTTTTTTCTCCTAAGTTGATGTCTAGTTCCTCTCTTTGATCATTATGTAATTAACATTTATGGAGTCCTTATCACATACTAGGCACATGGTTTAAGTCATTTAATTTTTACAGTAAACCTAAAAAGCAGGTCATGTTTTTGTCCCCATTGTACAGATGAAAACATTTATATCCAGTGCAATTAAGTAACTTACCCAGTCTTACAACTAATAACTGGTAGTACTAGGATTGGCCAGGAAGGTCTGACTCTAGAACATGTGCTCTGGGGGGAGTTCTTAAAAATTTCACTATACCCCTTTGATATCTTCTCTTTCTTTAATGTGGTTACTGAAAAACCTACACACAAACACACACACACACACACACACACACACACACACACACACACACACACAATCTATATCTCTCCATGTTGTACTAGTAGGTCACAAGGACAACCAAGAACAGAACCTGGTGTGGGCCAGCCTTTAAAGACATACTTAAATGAACAAATGATTAACCTTAACAACTGAATGCCTAGTGTTTATGAAATTCATCCTTAAAAATAACATCATGTTGATTCTTGAAACTCAGCAGAAGGAGCCCAATGCAAGAAACCTGGGCCAGCCACACGCATAAGTACTTTCCTTACCTGTCCATTTGGACATTTTGTGAATTGCTGTGTATTTTTCAAAGTTTAGAAGACTTAATATCTTACAAAATAATGCATGTATTTTTCATCACTTTTTGAGTTTTTCCAACGTGTAGACCACAGGATTTCTGCTTTTTTTTCCTAAAAAACAAGAGCCATGAGCAATGGAAAGTGTATTGGAGGCCTGCCTATACACTGTTCACAGATTTCTCTGGAGCTCAGCTTCCGCCCAGGTGAAGCCAGAACACTGTTGTTATACAGCACAATTTGATTTGTGAGAAAGTCACGTTGGCAACCCCAGTGCCTTTTGAAAGAGGCCAACTGTCCTAGAGAGGTTGTAAGGGGCCTGGAGGACCCAGCATCTGGGTCCTAGGGCAGGGAGGAAAGCAAGTTTGAAGAAGAAGAACCAAGAAGCGTGAGGATGCCAGGAAATTAGAGTTGAAAAGATTCCAGAAAGTATGAAACTGAGGGAATGATAATTGTTTGCTTCTTTGTAATCGATTCTTTCAGGGCTCTACCCCAAGGTTATAAAAATACCTAATTTTTAGATGGTGCTTTACTGTTTTTTCAAAGTACTTTCACATTCATCATCACACATCCTCCTCACAGCAGCCTGGAAGGGAGGCCACATCTGTATTATTATGCCCATTTTGCTGATAAGAAACTAAGACTCAAGGATAAGGTGACTTTCCCAATACCTTGGGACTAGTGATTTATGGTCTTTTAAGCTTGGACAGTGCTTCTCAATCTTTAATGTGCAGACAAACCACTGGGGCTCAGTAGGTCTAGGAGGTCTGAGGTAGGGTCCAGATTCTTCATTTCTAACAAGCTTCCAGGTGACATGATAAGAAATCAGAATGCAGAAGGCACTACTTTTAAATTATTTTTTTATGGTGAAATAAAACCTACATTCACAAAAGTATACAAATTACGTGCAGAATGGGAGAAAATATTTGCAAACAATGCAACTGACAAGGGATTAATTTCCAAAATATACAAACAGCTCATATCAAAACAATATCAAAACAACAAATAACACAGTCAAAAAATGGGCAGAACACGCAGAGCGGCTGGGCCCGTGAGCCATGGCCACTGAGCCTGCGCGTCCGGGTCCTGTGCTCCGCAACGGCAGAGGCCACAGCAGTGAGAGGCCCGCGTACCGCAAAAAAAAAAAAAAAAAAAGGGCAGAAAACCTAAATGGATGTTTCTCCAAAGAAGACATACAGATGGCCAACAGGCTCATGAAAAAATGCTCAGGGTCGCTAATTATTAGAGAAATGCAAATCAAAACTACAATGAGGTATCACCTCATACCAGTCAAAATGGCCACCATCAAACATCTACAAATAATAAATGCTGGAGAGGGTGTGGAGAAAAGGGAATCCTCCTACACTGTTGGTGGGAATGTGAATTAGTGCAGCCGCTATGGAGAACAGTATGGAGGTTCCTTAAAAAACTAAAAATAGAATTGCCATATGACCCAGCAATCCCACTCTTGGGCATATATGTGGAAAAGATGAAAACTCTAATTTGAAAAGATACATGTACCCCAATGTTCAGAGCAGCACTATTTGTAACACTTAAGACATGGAAGCAACCTAAGTGTCCATCGACAGATGAATGAATAAAGAAGATGTGGTGTATATATATATATACATGTACATATATATACATATATATATAATGAAATATTACTCAGCCATAAAAAATAATAAAATAGTGCCATTTGCAACAACACGGATGGACCTAGAGATGATCATACTAAGTGAAGTAATTCAGACAGAGAAAGACAAATATCATATGATATCATTTATATGTGGAATTTAAAAAAATGATACAAATGAATTATTTACAAAACAGAAACAGACTCACAGACATAGAAAACAAACAAGACCAGAGGGCAGGCAGCAGAAGCAAGAAGAACTACAATTCTGCAGCCTGTGGAACGAAAACCACATTTACAGGAAGATAGACAAAATGAAAAGGCAGAGGACTCTGTACCAGATGAAGGAACAAGATAAAACCCCAGAAAAACAACTAAATGAAGTGGAGATGGGCAACCTTCCAGAAAAAGAATTCAGAATAATGACAGTGAAGATGATCCAGGACCTCGGAAAAAGGATGGAGGCAAAGATCGAGAAGATGCAAGAAATGTTTAACAAAGGCCTAGAAGAATTAAAGGACAAGCACCTAGAAGAATTAAAGAACAAACAAACAGAGATGAACAATACAATAACTGAAATAAAAAATACACTAGAAGGAACCAATAGCAGAATGACTGACACAGAAGAATGGATAAGTAACCTGGAAGACAGAATGGTGGAATTCACTGCTGCGGAACAAAATAAAGAAAACAGAATGAAAAGAAATGAAGACAGCTTAAGAGACCTCTGGGAAAACATTAAATGCAACAACATTCACATTACAGGGGTCCCAGAATAAGAAGAAAGAGAGAAAGGACACGAGAAAATATTTGAAGAGATTATAGTCTAAAACTTCCCTAACATGGGAACGGAAATAGCCACCAAAGTCCAGGAAGTGCAGAGAGTCCCATGAAGGATAAACCCAAGGAGAAACAAGCTGAGACACATAGTAATCAAACTGACAAAAATTAAAGACAAAGAAAAATTATTGAAAGCAACAAGGGAAAATGACAAATAACATATAAGGCAACTCCCATAAGGTTAACAGCTGATTTCTCAGCAGAAACTCTACAAGCCAGAAGGGAGTAGCACAATATATTTAAAGTGATGAAAAGGAAGAACCTACAACCAAGATTACTCTACCTGGCAAGGATCTCATTCAGATTCGATGGACAAATCAAAAGCTTTACAGACAAGCAAAAGCTAAGACAATTTAGCACCACTAAGCCAGCTCTACAACAAATGATAAAGGAGCTTCTCTAAGTGGGAAACACAAGAGAAGAAAAGGACCTACAAACACAAACCCATAACAATTAAGAAAATGGTAATAGGAACATACATATCGATAATTATCTTAAACGTGAATGTATTAAATGCTCCAACCAAAAGACACAGGCTTGCTGAATTGATACAAAACAAGACCCATAAATATGCTGTCTATAAGAGATCCACTTCAGACCTAGAGACACATACAGACTGAAAGTGAGGGGATGGAAAAAGATATTCCATGCAAATGGAAATCAAAAGAAAGCTAGAGTAGCAACACTCATATCAGATAAAATAGACTTTAAAATAAAGAATGTTACAAGAGAAAAGGAAGGACACTACATAATGATCAAGGGATCAATCCAAGAAGAAGATATAACAACTATAAATATATATGCACCCAACATAGGAACACCTCAATACATAAGGCAACTGCTAACAGCTATAAAAGACGAAATTGACAGTAACACAATAATAGTGGAGGACTTTAACACCTTACTTACACCAATGGACAGATCATTCAGACAGAAAATTAATAAGGAAACACAAGTTTTAAATGACACAATAGACCAGAAAGATTTAACTGATATTTATAGGACATTCCATCCAGAAAAAACAGATTACAATTTCGGGTCATAAATCAAGCCTTGGTAAATTTAAGAAAATTGAAATCATATCAAGCATCTTTTCCGACCACAATGCTATGAGATTAGAAATCAATTACAGGGAAAAAAAAGTAAAAACCACAAAGACATGGAGTCTAAACATTACTAAATAACCAAGAGATCCCTGAAGAAATCAAAGAGGAAATCAAAAACTACGTAGAGACAAAAGACAACGAAAAGACGACGATCAAAAACCTATGCGATGCAGCAAAAGCAGTTCTAAGAGGGAAGTTTAGAGCAGCACAATCCTACCTCAAGAAACAAGAACAATCTCAAATAAACAAACTAACCTTACACCTAAAGGAACTAGAAAAAGGAATAAGAACAAACAAAACCCAAAGGTAGTAGAAGGAAAGAAATCATAAAGATCCGAGCAGAAATAAATGAAATAGAAACAAAGAAATCAATAGCAAAGATCAATGAAACTAAAACCTGGTTCTTTGAGAAGATAAACAAAATTGATAAACCTTTAGCCAGACTCATCAAGAAAAAGCAGGAGAGGACTCAAAGCAATAAAATTAAAAATGAAAAAGTAGAAGTTACAATGGACAACACAGAAATAAAAAGCATTATGAGCGACTACTACAAGAAACTCTATGCCAATAAAATGGACAACCTGGAAGAAATGGACAAATTCTTAGAAAGGTATAACCTTCCAAGACTGAACCAGGAAGAAGTAGAAAATATGAACAGACCAATCACAAGTAATGAAATTGAAACTGTGATTAAAAATCTTCCAACAAACAAAAGTCCAGGGCCAGATGGTTTCACAGGTGAATTCTATCAAACATTTAAAGAAGAGCTAACACCTATCCTTCTCAAACTCTTCCGAAAACTTGTAGAGCATGGAACACTCCCAAACTCATTCTACGAGTCCACCATCACTCTGATACCAAAACCAGACAGAGATACTACAAAAAAAGAAAATTACAGAACAATATCACTGATGAATATAGATGCAAAAGTCCTCAACAAAATACTAGCAAACAGAATCCAACAACACATTAAAAGGATCATACACCAGGATCAAGTGGGATTTATCCCAGGGATGCAAGGATTCTTCAATATACGCAAATCAATCAATGTGATACACCATATTAACAAACTGAAGAATAAAAACCATATGATCATCTCATAGGTGCAGAAAAAGCTTTTGACAAAATTCAACACCCATTTATGATAAAAAGTCTCTAGAAAGTGGGCATAGAGGGAACCTACCTCAACATAATAAAGGCCACATTGGGGCTTCCCTGGTGGCGCAGTGGTTGAGAGTCCGCCTGCCGATGGAGGGGACGCGGGTTCATGCCCCGGTCTGGGAGGATCCCGCATGCTGTGGAGCAGCTGGGCCCGTGAGCCATGGCCGCTGAGCCTGCGCGTCTGGAGCCTGTGCTCCGCAACGGGAGAGGCCACAATAGTAAGAGGCCTGCATACCGCAAAAACAAAAACAAAAAAGGCCATATACACGGCAAACCCACAGCAAACATCATTCTCAATGGTGAAAAACTGAAAGCATTTCCTCTAAGATCAGGAACAAGACAAGGATGTCCACTCTCACCACTATTATTCAACATAGTTTTGGAAGTCCTAGTCACAGCAATCAAAGAAGAAAAAGAAATAAAAGGAATACATATTGGAAAAGAAGAAGTAAAACTGTCACTGTTTGCAGATGACATGATACTATACATAGAGAATCCTTAGGATGCCACCAGAAAACTACTAGAGCTAATCAATGAATGTAGTAAGGTTGCAGGATACAAAATTAATGTACAGAAATCTCTTGCATTCCTATACACTAACAATGGAAGATCAGAAAGAGAAATTAAGGAAACAATTGCATTCACCACTGCAACAAAAAGAATAAAATACCTAGGAATACCTTGTACCTTGTACTCAGGAATACCTTGTACTCAGAAAACTATAAGACCCTGATGAAAGTAATCAAAGATGACACAAGCAGATGGAGAGATAAAGCATGTTCTTGGATTGGAAGAATCAATAATGTGAAAATGACTACACTACCCAAAGCAATCTACAGATTCAATGCAATCCCTATCAAATTACCAATGGCTGGCTTCCCTGGTGGCACAGTGGTTGAGTGTCCGCCTGCCGATGCAGGGGACGTGGGTTCATGCCCCGGTCCAGGGGGATCCCACATGGTGCGGAGCGGATGGGCTCATGGGCCATGGCCGCTGGGCCTGCGTGTCCAGAGCCTCTGCTCCGCGACAGGGGAGGCCGCAGCAGTGAGAGGCCCACGTACCGCAAAAAAAAAAAAAATTACCAATGGCATTTTTTATGGAAGTAGAACAACAAAGCTTACAATTTGTATGGAGACACAAAAGACCCCAAATATCCAAAGCAGTTTTGAGGGAAAAAAATGGAGCTGGAGGAATCAGACTGCTTGACTTCAGAATATATTACAAAGCTACAGGAATCAAGACAATATGGTACTGGCACAAAAACAGAAACATAGATCAATGGAACAAGATCGAAAGCCCAGAGATAAGCCCACGCACCTATGGTCAACTAATCTATGACAAAGGAGGCAAGGATATACAATGGAGAAAAGGCAGTCTCTTCAATAAGTGGTGCTGGGAAAACTGGACAGCTACATGTAAAAGAATGAAATCAGAACACTCCCTAACACCATACACAGAAATAAACTCAAAATGGATTAAAAACCTAAATGTAAGGCCAGATACTATAAAACCCTTAGAGGAAAACATAGGAAGAACATTCTTTGACATAAATCACAGCAAGATCTTTTTTGACCCACCTCCTAGAGTAATGGAAATAAAAACAAAAATAAAGAAATGGGACCTAATGAAACTTCAAAGCTTTTGCACAGCAAAGGAAACCATAAACAAGATGAAAAGACAACCTCAGAATGGGAGAAAATATTTGCAAATGAATCAAGGGACAAAGGGTTAATCTTCCAAATATATAAGCAGCTCATGCAGCTCAATATTAAAAGAACAAACAACCCAATCAAAAAATAGGCAGAAGACCTAAATAGACATCTCTCCAAAGAAGACATACAGATGGCCAAGAAGCACATGAAAAGCTGCTCAACATCACTAATTATTAGAGAAACGCAAATCAAAACTACAATGAGGTATCACCTCACACTGGTTAGAATGAACATCATCAGAAAATCTACAAACAACAAATGCTGGAGAAGGTGTGGAGAAAAGGAAACTCTCTTGCACTGTTGGTGGAAATGTAAATTGATACAGCCACTATGGAGAATAGTATGGAGGTTCCTTAACTAAAAATACTACAGTGATCAAGACAGTATGGTACTGGCACAAAAACAGAAATATAGATCCATGGAAAAGGATAGAAATTCCAGAGATAAACCCACACACATATGGTCACCTTATCTTTGATAAAGGAGGCAAGAATATACACTGGAGAAAAGACAGCCTCTTCAATAAGTGGTGCTGGGAAAACTGGACAGCTACATGTAAAAGAATGAAATTAGAACACTCTCTAACACCATACACAAAAATAAACTCAAAATGGATTAAAGGCCTAAATGTAAGGCCAGACACTATAGAACTATTAGAGGAAAACATAGGCAGAACACTCTGTGACATAAAACACAGCAAGATACTTTTTGACCCACCTCCTGGAGTAATGGAAATAAAAACAAAATAAACAAATAGGACCTAATGAAACTTAAAAGCTTTTGCACAGCAAAGGAAACCATAAATAAGACGAAAAGGCAACTCTCAGAATGGGAGAAAATATTTGCAAACAAAGCAACTGACAAAGGATTAATTTCTAAAATATACAAGCGGCTCATGCAGCTCGATATCAAAAAGACAAACAACCCAATCCAAAAATGGGCAGAAGACCTAAATAGACTTTTCTCCAAAGAAGATATACAGATTGCCAACAAACACATGAAAGGATGCTCAACATCACTAATCATTAGAGAAATGTAAATCAAAACTACAATGAGATATCACCTCATACCAGTCAGAATGGTCATCATCAAAAAATCTACAAACAATAAATGCTGGAAAGGGTGTGGTGAAAATGGAACCCTCTTGCACTATTGGTGGGAATGTAAATTGATACAGCCACTATGGAGAACAGTGTGGAGGTTCCTTAAAAAACTAAAAATAGAACTACCATATGACCCAGCAATCCCACTACTGGGCATATAGCCTGAAAAAACCATAATTCAAAAAGAGTCATGTACCACAATGTTCATTGCAGCCCTATTTGCAATAGCCAGGACATGGAAGCAACCTAGGTGTCCATCGACAGATGAATGGATAAAGAAAATGTGGCACATATATACAATGAAATATTACTCAGCCATAAAAAGAAACGAAGTTGAGTTATCTGTAGTGAGGTGGATGGACCTAGAGTCTGTCATACAGAGTGAAGTAAGTCAGAATTAGGAAAACAAATACCATATGCTAACACATATATATGGAATCTAAAAAAACAAACAAAAAAAGGTTCTGACGAACCTAGGGGCAGGACAGGAATAAAGACACAGATGTAGAGAATGGACTTGAGGACCCGGGGAGGGGAAAGGGTAAGCTGGGACAAAGTGAGAGAGTTGCATTGACATATATACACTACCAAATGTAAAACAGATAGCTAGTGGAAGCGGCTGCATGGCACAGGGAGATCAGCTCAGTGCTTTGTGACCACTTAGAGGGATGAGATAAGGAGGGTGCGAGGGATGCACAAGAGGGAGGGGATATAGGGATATACGTATGCATATAGCTGATTCACTTTGTTATACAGCAGAAACTAACACAACACTGTAAAGCAATTATACTCCAATAAGGATGTTAAAAAAAAAACAACTGAAAATAGAACTACCATATGACCCAGCAATCCCACTACTGGGCATATACCCAGAGAAAACCATAATTCAAAAAGACACATGCACCCGAATGTTCATTGTAGCACTATTTACAATAGCCAGGTCATGGAAGCAACCTAAACACCCATCGACAGACGAATGGATAAAGAAGATATAGTATATATATATACAATGGAATATTACTCAGCCATAAAAAGGAATGAAATTGGGTCATTTGTAGAGACGTGGATGGACCTAGAGACTGTCATACAGAATGAAGTAAGTCAGAAAGAGAAAAACAAATATTGTATATTAATGCATATATGTGGAATCTAGAAAAATGGTACAGAAGAACCGGTATGCAAGGCAGAAATAGAAACACAGATGTAGAGAACAAACATATGGACACCAAGGGGGGAAAGTGGGGCGGGGGTGGTGATGGGATGAATTGGGAGATTGGGATTGACATGTATACACTAATATGTATAAAACACATAACTAATAAGAACCAGCTGTATAAAAAATAAATAAGATTTTAAAAATTAAAAAAATAAGAAAACCAACCAAAGGGGAAGAGGGGGAGGGATAAATTAGGAGTTTGGGATTAACAGATACACACTACTATATATAAAATAGATAAACAAGATCCTACTCTATAGCACAGGGAATTATATTCAATATCTTGTAATAACCTACAATGGAAAAGAATCTGAAAAAGAATGCATATATATATAAATTGAATCACTTTGCTATCCACCTGAAATTAACACAATATTGTAAATTAATTATACTTCAATAAAAAAAATTACGTGAATACTTTAAAAAATTGCTATGAAGCAAATGCCATGTGACCCAAGCACTCAGGTAAGAAATGGAGCATTACCTGAAGCCTTCTCTCTGTGTCCCTCCCTGATCATTAACCCACTCCCTTCTCCTGGGAGGAAACCCTATCTTGACTTTTGTGATCGTCATTTTCTTGCTTTTCTTTAGAAAACTGAATTTTTGAGGTGATGCTTTTTCATCCCTGGTTCCTGACACTTTGGAGTCACCAGTGTTTCACACATGATGATAGTACACAGGCCAAAGTGACAGACCTTGTCTTTGGAAATCTTTAGTAGGAGAAGATCCCTTAGAGGAGCCCGCTATGCAAAAGTGTGCAGAAACAGTGGCACCCCGTCCCCCAAAATACTCACTATGGGAGTGGAATGTCCTGGAAGAAATGGATCCTGGATCCTCGCTACTGTACCAAGTCAATATTTAACACATCAGTTACAGTTGGTCAAAGTCCCTTACTGATGGTGGGACAGATAAGAAATGTCAGTATCCAGAGAAGACAATAAAACAGAGGAGGAGGGTGTTATTAAATGTTCTGTCTGCCTTTGGGTGGCCTTGCTCATGGGGGTTCCAATTCCCCTCACTTCATGGAATTATCAGTCCTGATTTTCAGTAAAACACATTTTCCTAAAACCACTGTTTGTAAATACGAATCTTTGCTTTGTGCAGCCCCTAGTCTGATTAAAAATTGGACTGGAGGCGTATTCAAAGGGGTTAGAGCATTGGAGCTGCCAATGCTTATTATGTTCAGCACTAGGTGTCCAGGAAGTATTGGTGTAGCAAAGAGATTGAAACTTCCCAGATAACTTGTGAATAGGGCTGAGGATGAAAAAAAAGGGATGGGAAGGCTAAAAAAAGGCTCTTGCTTCTCTATAGACTGACCCTTCCCATGCAATCTGTACTTTATGTGTATTAGGTAGCAATTGCTATATAACAAATCATCTCAAAACTTAGTGGCTTAAAACAATAACACATAATTTCTCATGCTTCTTTGGTTTGGCTGGGAGGTTCTTGTGCTGGTCTCACCTGGGCACACTTTGGCTGGAGAGACAGGTGGGCTGGAAGGACCAACAAGGTTTCACACACATAGCTGATGGTTGGTACTGGTTGTCATCTGGGGTACCTCAGATTTCCTCCACGTGGCAACTCATTCTTTTTGCTTTTTTTTTTTTTTCCAGCTGTACCACGTGGCATGTGGGATCTTAGTTCCCTGACCAGGGATTGAACCCGTGCCCTCTGCAGTGGAAGCAAGTGTGGAGCCTTAACCACTGGACTGCCAGGGAAGTCCTGCAACTCATTATTAAATGTTTGTCCCAGGACAGCTAAATAGTCAGGATTTTTGTGAGCTAGTTGTAAAACCTTCGGTGGCTTGAAATCAGCCACAGTGGGAGTGTTTCAACTACAAAAATTGGCAAATGCTATAAATCAGGGCATCTTTTCTGGAGTGCTGGTTTACCAGGGCACTACTACCTACATCTGTGTGGGCCCTGCAGAACCTCAGAGAGTGGGTGTTCAGCATGTGCTTGTTAAATTGAGTCTTTGGTTAAGAGGTAGAGAGTTGCAAACAGTGCTGCAGTCTTATTATCAAAAATGTCAAAAAAACTGTAAAACGAGGGGACTAAATCCAAGATAGCTGAGTTTGTTTGAGGGATGTGATGTGACTACTAAACACACACATCCACACATACCCTGCATATTGTAAAGAGTATCAGTAGCTCTGTTAATTTAAACTGTTATGGTGGGTTTTGGATGGGGAGTTTGTGACTCTGGCATAAATATGTAATTGTATACTTACATCTCCTGAAACATACAAGGGAATAATTGAGTTTCCCACAGGACCTTATCCATAAAGCGACACTGATGTTGTATCTGAGAGAGATACGAACTTGAGGAAGAGGTCGCACAGTTCAAGAAACATGCCCCTTTGCTATGTTCACGTATCTTTGTCTCTTCTCACTGTGTTGTCTATGTTCTATAGATTTTGATTTCTGTCCACCTGTGGCTGCCTCTGCACACATCTCTGCCTCATCTGATGTTGACAAGTGGCTAGTTTGTCCATATTTCTCTGCATTTGTTTGGGTTTTCCTCAGATCTCTGTTTGGGTGAAAGAGGAGCACAGGCAGCAAGGTTGTTTAATAATTTTTTCTCAGGGTTTGCCATGCCACTTTGCTGAGCATCTCCCCCGTGCCCTGGAATGCGATGGGGAACGTCTCACCACTGACCTGCTGTGTTTCTAGGGGTAGTTTGCATCCTGAGAATGACTGATTAGGTCCTTGGGATACCCTTCCATGACCATCCCAGGTAGAGTCTTGATTTCTTCTACTGCTTTTCTTTCTTTCCTCATTGATCAGCCAGAAAAAAAGGAAGAACAAAAGCAAAGTACATAAACATATTCTACCCCTTTTTAACTGTGTTAAAAAATTCCATCTCCTCTCCCGGCTTTCTTTCCTCTGCCCAAACTTAAAAGTTCGTGTTCCCCCAGGTTGTCTCTTCTGAACTTTGGCTTCTGCCTCCCCTCACTTGCAGGATGCTCCTTGGTGACTTAATCCAATCTCAAGCACTGAAAAGGATGATTCAATCCAGGCAGCCCCAGACCCGTGTATTCACCTAACGGCTGGACATCTGGACACACTGGAATACCCCAAAGGCTCCCAATGCTCATTACACCCTCATCTACATCCTTTATCTATTTCTTTAAAGCTCAATTAATGGGAGTCATTCTAGTCATTTTATTCCTCACCTTCCAACAAATTCTAGTGATTCTGCCTATTTCAGTTATCCACTGCCGCATACCACAATGCCCACAAACTTAGTGGCCTAAAACAGCAAGGATTTACTATTTCTCATAATTGCATGGTTTGGCTGGGAAATCCTCTTTTGTTTCTCCTGGGCTCATTACGCTGCCTGCAGAGAGCTAGAGAATGAGCCGGCTGGGAGGTGCAAGTGGCCTCACTCACAAGTCTGGCAGTTGGTGTCGGGGGCTGGTTGCTGGCTAGAGAGCCTCGGCTTTTCCCCACCTGGCTTCTCGTTCTCCGTCAGGCTAGACCGGCTCCCTCATAGCAGTCTCAGGGCAATGCTCCAAACCAGCAGCAGCTACCATGCAGGTGAGCCCTAATTTTCAGAACTCTCATGTCATATCTGCTGCATCTTATTGGTCAACCCAAATCCCAAGGCCGACCCGGATTCAAGGAGGCGGAAAGATGGACTCCACTTCTCAGCGGCAGAAGCGGCCAAGTCACATTGCAAAGGAGCGTACATACTGAGATGGGAGGAATTTGTGGGCATGAAACAAGCGACCACATGACCATACTAAGGATGATGGAATTTGTCCTATGTCAAGATCTATCACAATCTGACCTGCATTTTAGGAAGATAACTCTGGTAGATTGTACATAATGAATTAGAAAGGCCAGAGGTGAGAGGTAGAAAGCCCAGGAGGGAGTTTGTTGCAGTAGGCCAGGGAAGAAATGTGAGGGCATTGGTCATGGGGTAAGGATGGGGAGTGTGAATAGAAGGATGAGAGTAGAATTTCTGGAGTAGAATTCAGAGAGAGTTGAGTATTTACTATATGCTCAGTACTAGCATAGGTGATATAGAGAGATGAGATGGAAGATACTAGTAAAACAGAATCCAGCCAATGTAGAAGCACTTAAATGTTTGTATAAGTTGGAACTTAAAACATATTTAGGGGGGCTTCCCTGGTGGCATAGTGGTTGAGAGTCCGCCTGCCGATGCGGGGGACACGGGTTCGTGCCCCGGTCCGGGAAGATCCCACATGCCGTGGAGCGGCTGGGCCCATGGGCCATGGTCGCTGGGCCTGCGCGTCCGGAGCCTGTGCTCCGCAACGGGAGAGGCCACAACAGTGAGAGGCCTGTGTACCAAAAAAACAAAGAAACACATATTTAGGAAAAGGAGAAACCTAATGCAAAAAATTAGAGGTGGTAGTGAAGTGTACCCCTCTTTTCTCCTTTTGATAATAGAAGCTTTCTCCTGGTAGATCCATTTGCATGTTTCAGATGGGACTGGTTGGCCTGTCTACATCCTCCCCCAAATACACATATCTTCCCACTCTGGGGGCACAAGGTCCAGCACTGGCCAGAGCGTCCCCCACTCTGGCCATAGTACTGGTTCAGGGATGCCAATATGTCCGAAACCTGGACGAGAAGCATCTGCCCCGGGATGGCCCACAGGCACTGTCTAGTAAGACTGTCTCCTTCTGCTGGGCTTGCCAAGCCGTGAGGACATGAGGCTGGAGCTGCCAATGCCATGTTGCTCATGAGGGATGGAAAGACTGAACTCTAATGGTACACTTTTTGCTCCTGGATTCCAGCCATGCTTAAAACAGATGTAGCCAAGATTTCTCTTTTACACAAACCGAGAAATCCTCTTTTTGCTTAAGCCAGTTTAAGTTGCACTTCTTTCACATGCAACTAAAAATGTTCTGACTAATAAAAGACAACCACAGATTGTACAATCAGGGGTCATGAAGATTCTGGTCTGTTACTTCTGTGCACACCTCTCTATACCATCCTGCACACTTCCACTACATTGTTCTTCTAAAATACAAATTATTGTTTGTATGCAAAAATATTCTGAGGATCTCCATTATTTATATACTACTTTGATTCAATTCAAACACAATCCAGATTTAATTTGCTTTTTTAAAAAAGTCAATATTCTCCCTGGTATTCTCTCTAGTCAAATTGTTTTTCTGACTACTCCTCAAAAAATTACTTTCTCATTTCTGTCTCTGTTTTCTTACTCAAGCCTCCTATTCATCCTCTTTGCAATGTCCTCCCCATTCCCTCTGCCCGTTTGGGACTTCCCTGGTGGTGCAGTGGTTAAGAATCTGCCTGCCAATGCAGGGGACACAGGTTCAATCCCTGGTCTGGGAAGATTCCCACATGCTGCGGAGCAACTAAGCCCGTGCGCCACAACTACTGAGCTCGTGTGCCTCAGCTAGAGCCCCCAAGCCACAACTACTGAAGCCCGCGCCCCTGGAGCCCGTGCTCCGCAACAAGAGAAGCCACCACAATGAGAAGCCCACGCACCGCAACGAAGAGTAGTCCCCGCTCGCCGCAACTAAAGAAAGTCCGCACGCAGCAACGAAGACCCATCGCAGCAAAAAAAAAAAAAAAGAAAAGAAATCCCACTCATACTTAATGTCTCAGTTCAAGTACAGATCTTCCATAAATGCTCTCTCTGAACATAACAGCCCAAGAGTCTTTCCTTCCTCTGAACACCCACTGTATTTACCTTCCATCCTGCTCATTGCACATGTAATATGTTCTGCTTTCTGTTGTTATTTAACCTTGCTTTCCTTGTGAGATTTTAAATCTGTGAAAAGTCTAATGATGTGAGGTCAGTCACTCAGGAAATTGACACAAGAGGCTCTGTGTCATCTCAGAAGGAAACAAATTCACCGAAGAAAACACAAAAGGAATTAGAGTTGAGGTGTAGTAAATCTTCTTAAAAATACATATAAGAAGATGAGTGTTCACGAAGACGACTGTGGTAGCTACCAAATTCTTGCTTCCTTTTCTATAGTAGAGAGTTGTTGTCAGGAAGCAGCTTCCTGGTCAAGGACCACATTTCTCAACACCATCATCCTTCTTGATGGAGTCATGTGACTAATGTCCAGCAGTGGAAAATGAGTGGAAATGATGTATGTCTCATCTGGCCAAGGTGGTTAACAAGATGTGCCTTCTCTACTCTCACTTTCCTTTCTGCTGGCTGTACGTAGAGGACTCAAGCCTGGAGGAAAGTGGATCATAGGATGAAAGAAGCCTGGGTCTCTGAATCACCACATAGTGGAAAACTGGCCCCTGACAAGCTCCCTGAGCTTGGGAAGGTATTGGGAAGCTCCCTGAGCAAGACATCAATTCTACTGTGTGCAGCCACTGAAATGTGCAGCATTGTTTGTTATAGCACTGTATTCATCAGGGTTCTCCAGAAAAACAGAATCAGTAGGATGTGTGTATCTATCTATTTACAGAGAGATTTATTTTAAGGAGCTGGCTCATGTGATTGTGGTAGATGGCAAGTTCAAAATCTGCTGGGTGGGCCAGCAGGCTGAGACCTAGGAAGAGCCAATGCTGCAGTTCAAGTCCAAAGACCATCTGCTCAGGGCTTCACTCTTGCTTGGGGAAGGTCAGATCTTTGTTCTAGTCAGGGCTTCAACGGATTAGATGAGGCTCGTCCATATCACAGAGGGCAATCTGCTTTACACGGAAGCAACCAATTTAAATATTAATCTCATCCAAAAATGCCCTCGCAGAAACACCCAGAATATTTGACTCCATAACTGGACACCATGGCCCAGCGAAGTTGACACACAGAATTAACCATCACAAGCAGCCAGTATTGCCTGAATTTACACCAAGATGTGCTGAGAATAGGGAGCCACCCATGCAGAAATGGCATAATTCTCATGCCCCTGCCTTCACTCAGAGGCTGTTCCTGCTCTGGTAGAGGAAGACGCGTTATTTTCAAAATATGCTGAAAACATCAAACTTTCTACAAAGGCATAATAAATTATTTGCCAAAGCATTGGAGAATACACTGTAATCATTACACCGTAAGCCATCATGTCTGCATCAGAAAAGATACAGTCACCTGAGTTTTAATACAAAATGTGTCTCTCTTCCTAGAATCAGGCACAGTGAAGATGATCACCAAGGAGCCTGCCTTACGCGTCCATCTTCAACAGAACTAAGTGATGTGTTATTCTTGTGATGAGTGGTCTTTCAAGTGAGATCACCCGACCCCTGTTGTTCACCACTGCGGATTTCATGACATGGTTCTTATTACGAAGCTTGTAAGCAGAGGAGAAAAACAGGACTGAAAAGAGGATTGCTGTACATCCGTATCTCAGGAAATAACTTCCTTGCCTTCAACAGCAAAAAAAGATCACTCAAAAGCTAAGTGTCTCACTGCCCCCATATATCTTATAAGAAAGAGCTGGAAGGGAATTGGTATTGCTTCTCAATGTTTACACAACACTACAGGTTGTGTAGCTCTGACAATAACATTGAAAAGTTTACTATACCCAACATTCTGGTCAATGCCGCATAATGATCTTCTCCCTGAAACCCACCCTAATCAACCCAGAGCTCCTTATTTCAACAGGCATGCATTCATTTATTTAACAAATATTGATTGAGCATCTACTATGGCTATAGCACCGTATCAGGAATTATAAAGGATTCAAAGAAGTACAAGTTGTAGTCTCACACATCTCAGTAAACTCTTACTATATAATCTCCATGTACGGTAACTTTGTGTCTGTGTGTATACATGTAAAGGATGAGGCTATTCTATTTTAACCATGTGATCTGGAAAAAGGGGCCTGTTTTCTGGGTCTCCTCCCTTGAAGGCCATTCTATCTCTCTGATCTTTGAACTGTAATGAAATTACACACTCACGACATGGACAAGAGGGGACATGGAGACCCATTCTTTTGTGGGGTCGGGGTGGGAGTGCCCAGCAGCCCATGGCCCCTTATCCACTTCCCAGTGGCCCCTCCTCGATTCTAGAAGGACATCATGGCAGGTGTGGCATGAGGAGAAAGTCTGTTCACTTGCTGACCTGCAAAGGGTGTTAGCAAAGAACTAGAGCTACTGCACTCCCAGACAACAGGCAAGGCCACCCCACAGGCTCAGCTTGGTTGGTGCCTGTACAACCTGACTGCTGGAGACCAGATGCTGGAGCAAGAAGCCACCCGCCCGTTGCCTCCCTCCCCTCTTCTTCCTTCTATTTTCCTGTCATTACTTCTTGAAGCTCCGGGGGTCTTGGAACCATGAACCTGGAGCAGATCCTCCTTGTTTGGCACCGTGGCAGGGATACCCAGGCCTTCAGTGTGCAGGCCTGTCAGCCCGTCCGGCGTCTTTCATGCCTCAGAGAGGAGGGGGCCATTGGGAGGAGACTTCCTACCTCCCCATATGGTGCAGCTCTTGGTTTATTTATCAGACTGAAAGGTTTATATTGAAGTTTAGGTATTTTTGTTGAATTGAACCTTTCATAATTCCCCTGGCTAGGCTGCAATTCCAACATCTCAGCTTACCAGTCCTTGCTCCCGAATTTACGTGCTGCCTCCCTGCCCAGCCCCGCCCTCACCCCTGCTGAGCCTCAAAAGGGCAGGGCAGCCGGGAGGGCCTGGAGGAGGGTGGGATTCCCGCCCCCCCCCTCACATAAACAAGGAAGTGAAGGAAGCTTCTGTACTCTTACAACGCCAAGCATGAAATGCTGTGAGTCTGAGCATTTATATTACTCACCTGGGATTAAGCATGAAAGGCTTTACTTTTTCAAATCAGTTAAGCATGAGCCTCCACGATCTGTTTCAGGACTCCTGGTTATCCCTGTAATTATACTTCAATGAATGCACTGGATGTTCTGAAAAGCTTTAATAAAACAACAACAATAATAGCAGCTACCGTTTATAACTATGCTCCTGGCAGCGCACCAGCTGCTTTAACGGGTACCTTTAACATCTCCAAGCATTCTCATTTGTACGGAAGAGATAACTGAGGCACGGAGAGGTAAAGTCAACAAACAAAAACTTGCCCAAGACATACAACAGGTCAGAGGTAGAAGCAGGATTCAAACGTCAGGGCTTCCGTTTTACCAAAGTTCTTTTCATCTACTCCGCTATCTCATAGGAAAAATGAAGTAAATCAAATTACACTTTAAACCTACTGAGATTTGCTATCTATAGGACCTGGGGAATCCTTTCATCAAGTAAACAACAGTCTGTGTGTAAATCCAGACTTCATTTATGTACGTGTATAATACATAATTTGGGGCATGTTTAAGGTGAGCTACAATGTTTGGTCATCCTATTTGGGAAAGTAAAGATGTTTCAAGGTACACTAAAGAGGCCTTTGTTATTCCTTTGCAGATATTTATCGAGTGTTGCTCTGTGGGAATACAAAGGTGGGAACAGCAGAGGGTCCCTGTCCCCACAGAGTATATAGCTTTTGGCTTCCTGGAGTGCACCGCTCTTTACTACTGGGTTGCTTAGAAAGAGAACGTCCATTTTATTTGTGGCAACAAGTCAATAGTTTAAAAAACTTTCTTTTCTACTTATCACAGTGATACATCTCACACTGTAAAAGGGAAAAAAGCAAACATTACAAGAATATGAAATATACAAAGTTAGTTTCCAGTATTGCCAGACCCAAAGAAACAACCAGAATTACAGATGAAAACCTTTCATATTTAAGTCTCTTCCTCCAAAGGGGAAACAGAGGATACAGGCTGGTACCTCGTCCTCTGGCACAAGCGTCCCTGGAGACTTTGTTTCTAGACAGCTCCTAAGCTTGGGGCAAGCAAAAACCCAGCTGAAAATAAATACAAAACAAAACTCTGGCCAGCGGGTCCGACAAAGGCTTTTTCCCCCCTGCCTTGTTAATTTATTTCCATGAAAAGACGCCAAAGACATCTAAAATTGGGATTGTTCTAGAAAATCCAGGGTGGATGGCCACCAGATGTATATGGGGAATCAGGGCACACCACAGTAAGCGCTCAACAGATGTCTGCTGAATGAAAGGAGCGAAAACTCTGTCCTGATATTTAGAAAATTAAACCAAAACAACCTTGAAATACAACATGGAAGACTTTACAGGTTTTATAGGTTTTCCGTTTAACTCCCCCGCCCCACTTTTTAAAAAATACACAGCAAAGGGAAAAACAGCCAACCGTTTCCTGGCTGAATTTTAAAATTTTGCTTTCGGTTTCTGCCATTTCAGTTCCGGTATCATGCTCCGAGGTGCACTGAGGTGCAGCAAACCCCGGGGGTACCCAAGGCCGTTTGAAAAACTTTGACTGCACCCCAGGCAGCAGGAGATACTAATAATGGGATGTCAACACAGTCCACACTCAGGAACCTCCGGGAGAAGAACCCAGAGATAACCCTGGGTCTGCGGTACAGAGAACTTTGTGAAAATGCCTGACTGCAAAAGGGTAGCACGGGTTTTACAAGGGCCATGAAGAAATGAATTTGAGTTAGTAAAACTTTTCATTGAGTGTTTATTGTGCTGCAATGTGCTTTACATCTATTACCTCACTTCATCTTCAAAACAACTCTCTAAAGAAATCACAGGTATAACCCCCACCTTACAAATGAAACAAATGAGGCACAGAGAAGCTCTGTAACTTGCCCAGGGTGAGGGGAAAAGGCAGAGACACGAGGTAAATGCAGGCAGCCTGGCCCCAGACCTCAGCATTAAACCTCTCTGCTACAGGGAACTAGATTCAATATCTTGTAATAACCTAGAATGGAAAGGAATCTGAAAAAGAATATATACACATATATATGCATGTATGTATAACTGAATCGATTT
Organism: Leucopleurus acutus; assembly: GCF_964270905.1. Classification (NCBI taxonomy): domain Eukaryota; kingdom Metazoa; phylum Chordata; class Mammalia; order Artiodactyla; family Delphinidae; genus Leucopleurus; species Leucopleurus acutus. The sequence continues at coordinate 109,930,393 of NC_139143.1, read as the reverse complement.
GCTGTACACGTGAAACTAACACAACATTGTAAATCAACTATACTTCAATAAAAAAAAAACCCATCAAGCCAAAAATTAATTAATTGATTGATTGATTGATTAGTGGGACCAAAGGGGGAAAAAAAAGCCAACCTCACTCTGCTAGAGGGCCTGTCAGATGACAAAGAAACTTGATCGATTACTGCGTTGCTAAGTTTTAGGTGGTTTTTACCCCCCAAAACGTGAACAAAACATAACTGAAATGTAGACAGTAACATTTTTAAAAGTTCTTATGCTTAAATCTATCATTTGTTCATTCTTTTCGGGTTTTTTGTTTGTTTTGTTTTTTTTGGCTACACCACGCATCTTGTGGGATCTTATTTCCCCGACCAGGGATCAAACCCGTGCCCCCTGCAATAGAAGCGTGGAGTCCTAACCACTGGACCACCAGGGTATTCCCTGTTCATTCTTTTTGAATGAAGTCCCTACTATCTGTCGAGCAATGTGCCAGCACCTGTCGGGAAAACAAAGGTGAATAAAGTGTAATCCCACCCAAGAGTGTTTCGAGTGAGTTTTGGAATCACACCTATGTAGGTTTGAATCTCAGTTCTGCTGCCTATGAGCTGTGGGACTTTAGGCAAGTTTCCCAACTTCTTTGAGTTCAATTTCCTCGCATAGAACAGAGGGATAGTAGCAGCTCTCTTACGAGGTTGCTCCGAAGAGTAAATGCGCTGAGGTGTGCAGGGTGCCAGCCGAGTGCCTGATACATCGTGCACACAGCAACCACTAGCCAGGCTCCGGCTCAGACCCTTACACCCTGTGAGGGAGGTGAGACTCACTAGACAAAACGAATGATGCCTTCCCTCTGGGATATCCCAGTGTGAGCCGTGGAAGACCACTGGGAAGCACAACCTCAGGGTAGAGAATTCTTTTTTCTTTTTTTTCTTTTTTGGTACTTAAATTATGCAAGTAACATATAATTACCTGATCAGGGAGAAAATTCAAATACACAGAAATCTATACTCTAAAAAGTGACTGTCCTTCACTTCCCTAATTTTATCTCCTCCATAGTATAACTTTAAATGAAGAAACTGATTTTAATGAAGTCAGTTTTAGAAATTGGTTTCTGGCCTGAGAACCAGAATGACAAAGTTCACGCTTAGCCCTTTGTTGTGTTCTTGTTATCAGTTATTCAGTGATAGGCAGGAGTGTCTTTTTAGGTTTCACTACCATAGTTCCTATCTGAGCTCCAGATATGTAATTGTGTTTTTACTGCATATTCTTTAATGGCATTGTATGCTAAGTCAAGTCAATTGTTCTCACTTTAGTTCTTTGGATGAGATGCAGTGGAAAGTAGGCCTAGGAGTTAGGACACAGGACTAACTTTGTGACTGGCTGGCTCTGTGTTTTGGAGTGTCTTTGGTCCTATGTCCTCACCTGTTTCAAAAAAAAGAAAAGTGAAGGTGTCCACTTATAAACCCTCCATCTCTAAATTCCATGTTTCCACATCTGAGCTATTAACTTCTCTGTATGGTACTCACAGAAGACAAATAAAATATCCAATTGAAATAAGTTTTCTTTTGCTGACTGCAAGCAGAATTAGCATATTTGTGCTTTGGCAAACTGTTACTCCTATGGTCTTTTGTTTTGACCCCAAAATGGTTTATTTTATATCTCAAACTTATATTCAAATGATTATATCTGATTTATTTTGCATGTCGGCCTAACCACTAAGCATATGTCATCACATCACTTAATTTATAACAGAACATAAATTTGCTGTGTCGGCTCCTTTAGCTAAAATAGAATCTAGTAATTTACAGTCATCCACAAAAGAATTCACAGTGACTACTAAATAACGATAACAATAGCCAAAAGACTCTGGAGAGAAATTTAAACACTCAAGGCAGATTTCTGGAAAAAAATTATTTTCTTTAAAAAAATTTCCATTACTCTTCTTTTTTTCTGTCTTCTTTCTTGCATCCTGCTGCCTTCAGAGAAGGCTTTACACACACACACACACCCCATTCATTTTCAGGGGAGTGGGATGATTGAATAGGCACAGAGGGAAAGGAGATAGGTTGTTTGTTTTTCCTCAAATTGAAGAAAAGATTTTAAAATAAATAAATAAGTCCTTAAAAAGCCTCAAAATCTTAAGTATAAGTTTTGTTGCCTTTTTTTGGGGGGGGGTAACAGAAGCGTTACAGAAAATCTAAAGAAAGCTATGGTCTCTCTTTCCAGAGAATGCATAAATCTCAAAATTTGCAAACATTTCCATGGACCCCAGTTTAAAGATCCCTGGCTTAGTCACTGAAGAAACAATTATTGAAAAATATTGGATGTATGGGACTTCCCTGGTGGCGCAGTGGTTAGTACTCCACGTTGCCAATGCAAGGGTCTCAGATTTGATCCCTGGTCAGGGAACTAGATCCCACAAGCATGCCGCAACTAAGAGTTCGCATACCACAACTAAGGAGCCCACCTGCCGCAACTAAGACCAGGCGCAACCTAATAAATAAATAAAATGAATAAAATAAATATTAAAAAATATTGGATGTACGATTATCAGATATATTACATAGGTAATAGTGGTAAGCTAAATCCTTAGTTTTCCAAAATATTTAATGCATAATTTGTGTATGGTGTAGATCAATTCCCATTTATTATCCAGTAAACTTATGAAAAAAATAATGTTTACAGGTTTGGTTAGACAAATATGGGTTTTAGACCATTATACCCCCTCTCTGGAACAGTAGAGGGAAAAGTAAGGAAATTCTTCCATTGTACTAACTTGTTTCTTTCTCAAAACTTGAATACACCTTTTAACACATGTTGCCTTAAATCTACACATTCAGTATCCTCTGTAAGCCAGGACTCACATGGTGACACTTTGATACTTTGTGTGGACATTCACCTCTAAACTATTGATAGACAATAGAAGCAGCAACAAATCCATAAAATCCCGGACACTGAATGGGAATTGTCTTGATTAACATCAAGTTAGAATCTCCACAAAAATCCCTGATGCTTGTAAGAATTCACTGACTTCTGTTGCTCAAACCAGATCACTCTAGTCTATGTTGATAAGAAGTATGTGTTGGCAGCCCACCAAAGACGAGTTGCCACTTACCCCATTGTTTTTAGGACAGAAATAAAAACCTATCTTGGTTCTTTATGAATTCCTCCAGGGGTTCTTATTGATCTCCAGAGAGGCAGTCTTCTAAGAAGACTGCGTTCAAAAAAAAATTGTAACATATGGGAAGTTGTAGTAATAATTTGAAACATGGGTACATAAAGAGGAAACCAAAGAGAAAGACAAAAGAGACTCCATATAGGGGCCTGGAGTAGCTTTATTAAAGCCCATGACTTGGAAGCATGTTGAGAAGCAGACAAATTACTTCCATAACCAGTATCCTGAATAACCTTTTTCCATCCAAAAAAGGCCTTTGAGAGGTGAGTAGGTCATGAGGCTGGAGCCCTGTGAATGGAATGAGTGCCCTAATAAAAGAGACCCAGAGAGCTCTCTTGTCCCTTCCACTACGTGAGCTTATATCCAGAACACGGATGCCTATGAACCAGGAAATAGCTCACACCAGACACCAAATCTTCAGGCACCTTGATTTTGGACTTTCTAGCCTCCTGGAATGTGAGAAATAAGTGTATGTTGTCTATAAGCCACCCAGTCTATGATACTTTTTCATAGCCGCTCGAATGGACTAGGACAGAAAACATGGCAAAAATGGAACAGGCATAGAGATTCTAATGCCCATCAATATTCTCAACGATGCCACACTTTGGGTAAGAGAAGATGAGAAGGGGCGAGATGGTGCAGTAAGCACAGAGGCTAAAAGTACAGCATCTCAAGTCAGGCACATCTGGGTCTGAATCCTCAAGCTGCTGCCCATTGACTTCAGGTAAGTCAACAAATGTCCCTCAGTTTCTTCATCAAGGAAAGGGGAATTATAATAGTACCTATTGTTCATGGTTGTGAGGGTTCAATGTAAGTGCTAAGTGTTAGGGGCACCATGAGTACCTAAAACATGCTTGTTAAAATTATCAGACACTATTATGAATTTAATTTCATTGAATCATAGAATTCTTTTAAATAAAAACTGAGCTTGGAGTCCTTTGAGAGCAAGTGCTTACTTCTCATTTTATACGTTAACATTAAAATACATTATTAGTAATTAAATATTCCCTAGTCCCCCACCAGCTGCCTTTGGCTGGATGCAAATTCAAGAAGCTGAGACCAGGTTAGATTACTCCATCTACTAAAGGGATAGAATGTATCAATAAAGTCTGCTGCCATACCCTCCAGCACCAAGAATAGTCCTGGCAAGTCGTAGGCACTTGGAATAGGGAGAAATCTTGAAGAGGATGGCTCGAGAAAGAAGGGCAAAAAGGTGTGTGTGTGTGTGTGTGTGTGTGTGTCTGTGTGTGTGCGCGTATGTGTGCGCGTGCGTGTGTGTGTGTGTGTGTGTTTTAAAGGGAAAAGGAAACAGAAAAAGAGGCTGGTAGAGGAAGAGGGAATTTGGCAGAGAAAAGAAGTATTTAAAGGAAACAGTAAGGATGTTTTGCTGGTGATGTGTGATGCAACCCTCCTCCCCCTTCATCTTCAGCAGAAATCAACATTGTCATTCAAAGCCTTTGGAATCATACTTAGGGTATTTTGGCAGGTGACAAGGCAGTCACTGACCTCCAAGACAGTCCCTGGGCCCAGGAAGTTCTATTACATTTGTGTTGTATCTAGATCAGGGGTCCCCAACCCCTGGGCTACGGACCACTACTGGAGGAAGAATGGGCACGCGAGGGATCTAGGTTGTGTGCTCCCTATGAGGATCTAATGCCTGAGGATCTGAGGGGGAGCTGAGGCGGTGATGCTAGTACTGGGGAGTGGCTGCAAATACAGATTATCATTAGCAGAGAGGATTGACTGCACAGAGACCATAATAAATCAATTGCTTGCAGACTCATATCAAAACCCTATCAGTGAGTGGCAAGTGACAATTAAGTGCATCTGGTGGCCGACTTTATAGTGGCAAGTGAGTTGTACAGCTGCATCTGGTGGCAGGCTTTAAGTCAGAATCCGACACTTATTTTAGTCCACACATGGCCCGCCCATTGTTTTATTTACCACTTCCGTCTGCGCCTCTTTCCTGCACTGTGCACTTGTCTCAGTCACAGTTTTGGTAAGACAACAGGCTAACCCTAGCCAAAATGAGTAAAAAACAAATGTTGCTGGAGAGCTTCTTTGAAAAGGGGGAAAGACCCAATGATGAGAGCAGAAGACTCTAAGACTGCCAACAGAAAGAAAGTTGCATTTAAAAGAAAAAAACAAGAGTCCTACTTAAATTACGGGTTCATTGCAACAGGTGATTCACATTCTCCAAGCCCGCTTTGTGTAATACGTGATGACTGGCTATCCAACGAAGCCATGAAATCTTCAAAACTGCTTTGCCACATCGAGGCCAAGCACCCTGCATTAAAAGACAAGCCTTTGGAGTTTTTCAAAAGAAAAAAAAGTGAACACGAAGAAGATAAGCAATTATTGAAGGCCACCACTTCATCAAACGTGTCTGCACTGAGAGCATCATTCTTAGTGGCTAACCACGTTGCTAAAGCTAAGAAGCCCTTTACTATTGGTGAAGAGTGGATCCTGCCTGCTGCTAAGGACATCTGTCGTGAACTTTTAGGAGAGGCTGCAGTTCAAAAGATGGAATGTGTTCCTCTTTCGGCTAGCACCATAATTAGATGAACTGATGAAATGGCACAGGATACTGAGGCACAACTGTTAGAGAGGAAGTCTACTGATGTTGACAACAGGCAACAATGTTTGTTTTTGTTCGATATATTTTTCAGGAAGATGCACATGAGGATATGTTATGTGCATTTTTGTTGCCAACCAACACCACAGCTGCAGAACTATTCAAGTCTTTGAATGATTACATATCAGGAAAACTGAACTGGTCATTTTGTGTCGGTATATGCACAGGACAGAGCGGCTGCCACGACTGGACGGCTTCCTGGTTTCACTACTCGGGTCGAAGAGGTCACTTCTGAATGTGAGTCTACGCACTGTGTCATCCATGGGGAAATGCTGGCTAGCCGAAAAATGTCACCTGAACTTAACAACGTTTTACAGGATCTGATTAAAATTATCAACCACATTAAAGCACATGCCCTTAATTCACGTCTGTTCATGCAGCTCTGTGAGGAGATGGACGCAGAGCACACACATCTTCTCTTATACACAGAAGTGAGACAGCTTTCTAAGCGTAGATCACTGGCCAGAGTTTTTGAGTTTTGAGAGCCGCTCCAGAGATTTCTTTTAGAAAAAGTCACCACTGGCAGCACATTTCAGTGACACACAATGGATCACAAAATTGCTTGCTTGTGTGACATATTCAGCCTGCTCAACGAACTCAATCTGTCACTTCAAAGGAGAACGACAACTGTGTTCAAGTCGGGGGATAAAGTGGCTGCATTCAAAGCCAAACTGGAATTATGGGGGTGATGAGTGAACACTGGGATTTTTGACATGTTTCAAACATTAGCAGAGATTTTGAAAGAGACTGAGCCAGGGCCTTCTTTCTCCCAGCTGGGGCATGATCACCTATCTCAGCTTTCAAAAGACTTTGAGCATTACTTCCCAACCACAAAAGAACCCCGAACTGGGAAGGAATGGACCTGCAATCCATTTGTGAATAAGCCAGGTGAATCGACTTTGTCCGTGCTAAAAGAGGACTGACTGCTTGAGATCGCAAATGACGGTGGCCTTAAAAGTATGTTTGAGACAACTTCAAATCTCCATATGTTCAAGGCGGGATATCCTGAGACTGCCACAAAAACACTGAAAAGCCTGCTTCCATTTCCAACATCCTATCTTTGTGAAGCAGGGTTTTCTGCAGTGACAGCAACCAAAACAAGATTACAGAGTAGAAGCAACACACTTCGGGTGTCACTGTCTCCCATCACCCCCACATGGGACCATCTAGTTGCAGGAAAATAAGCTCAGGGCTCCCACTCTGCATTATGGTAAGCTGTATAATTATTTCATTATATACTACAATGTAATAATAATAGAAATAAAGTGCACATTAAACATAATGCGCTTGAATCATCCCCAAACCATCCCCACCCACCCACCCTGGTCCGTGGAAAAATTATTTTCCAGGAAACCGGTCCCTGGTGCCTAAAAGGTTGGGGACCGCTGATCTAGATGAATAGGGGTCCAGAGAGGTCAAAGGATTTGCCCACAGACCTAATCAATGGCAAGACCAGAACTTAGATCTCCCGATTCCTACCTCATGGGCCTTCCCATGAACTGGTGTGAGGCTCTCTTCATCTGCTGCCATACTTATTCAACCTCACTGTGAAGAAGTTAGAACATGGTCAGTACAACCTATTTCTGGCTCTGCCCACAAACCGGGCCTCTGTTCACGGATGCTGCACTGTGACTGAGTGTCCAAAGATTTCAGACCTGGCTTGATCATGTACCATCTGTGGAGCCTTGGAAAAGTCATAACCTCTCTGAGCTTCGTTTTCATTATTTGAAAAATGGAAGCCAAGACGACTTTCCTCTCAGTGTCTTTGCAGGGATCAAGTGAGATGCTGTGAAAGCTGCATGTAAGACGGTATTAGACACATGTTTACTGTGTTTTTTCTTCTGGGTGGGGAGGGCCGAGCTGCAAGTCTTGTGTGACCTTAGCTCCCCTAACAGGGACTGGACCCGGGCCCTTGGCAGTGAAAGTGCAGAGTCCTAACCACTGGACCACTAGGGAATTCCCTAGACACATGTTTATTAAGTAGTTATTTCTATTATTATTTGTTATACTGCTGTATAATATTTCTTAGAAGACATTATGTTTCCTTTTTTTCTACTCCCTAAACTAATGGTTCACAGGAATTGTCATTTTTTAAAATCTTATTTTCTTTCATTATGTAATACATAATCAATATAGATTTTTAAAAATTATAGAGCAAACTTCATACATAATTTCTTAACTCAGAGAGAGCCATTTTAAACCTTTTATATGTTTTTATCCCTTTTTAAACGTTGCATATATTTACGTAGATTTTCAAACTGTGCTCGCAATATACACTTATTTGCATCATTTTTAAAAATTTACTTAATATAGCATTTTAAGCATTTTTTACACCATTAAATATTCTTCAAGAATATGACTTTCTTTTTTTTTTTTTTTTTTTTTTGGCGGTACGCGGGCCTCTCACTGTTGTGGCCTCTCCCATTGCGGAGCACAGGCTCTGGACGCGCAGGCTCAGCGGCCATGGCTCACGGGCCCAGCTGCTCCGCGGCATGTGGGATCTTTCCGGACCGGGGCACGAACCCGTGTCCCCTGCATCGGCAGGCGGACTCTCAACCACTGCGCCACCAGGGAAGCCCAAGAATATGATTTTTAATGACTGCACAAATAGTCCATTATCTGGACATATCACAAATTTTTTAAATTTATTTTTTTAACAAAGTATAGCTGATTTACAATGCTGTGCCAATCTCTGCTGCACAGCAAAATGACTCAGTTATACACATGTATACTTTCTTTTTAAATATTCTTTTCCATTATGGTTTATCACAGCATATTCAATACAGTTCCCTGTGCTATACAGTAGGACCTTATTGTTTATCCATTCTAAAGGTAATAGTTTGCATCTACCAACCTCAAACTCCCAGTCCAAAATACCGTATGCTAACACATATATATGGAATTTAAGAAAAAAAAAATGTCATGAAGAACCTAGGGGTAAGACAGGAATAAAGACACAGACCTACTGGAGAACGGACTTGAGGATATGGGGAGGGGGAAGGGTGAGCTGTGACAGGGCGAGAGAGAGGCATGGACATATATACACTAACAAACGTAAGGTAGATAGCTAGTGGGAAGCAGCCGCATGGCATAGGGATATCGGCTCGGTGCTTTGTGACCGCCTGGAGGGGTGGGATAGGGAGGGTGGGAGGGAGGGAGACACAAGAGGGAAGAGATATGGGAACATATGTATATATATAACTGATTCACTTTGTTATAAAGCAGAAACTAACACACCACTGTAAAGCAATTATACCCCAATAAAGATGTTAAAAAAAAAATAATAAAAACCTCCCAGTCCATCCTTCTCTCTCCCCCCGTCCCCTTGGCAACCACAAGTCTGTTCACTATGGACATATCATAATTTACTAAATGTTTTCCAATTTAGATTGTTTCCAATTTTATTCTATTATAAATACTACTTTGATAAACCCCTTTGTGTATAATCTCGGTTCTAAGCTTACCATTCTTTCTGTATCTCGGTTTACTCATCTGTGAAGAACTAATAATATTAACTACTACATGTGGCTGTGTGAGGATCGAGTGAGTGAATTCATGCAAAAGAGGAAGGATTGTGCCTGGCACATAACAAGCACTCAATACCGTTAGTTACTATTATTAACACTAACTTTAGATATTTGTGCTTCATATCTAACACATAGCTAAATTGAGTACTTGGTACTAAATACATCAAATTATGCCTTCAAAAAATACTGCAAGAATATTTTTAGAGCTTTGTTCAGAAATTTGCTTTTTCAAATTACCTATAATAGGCTGGATGTTTCATGATGAATAGTCATTGAAAGCATGTTTAGTTAGATTTTATTTCTGTGCCTCAGGATGTCCTTGGAGGGAAGGTGGGGGTCTTAACATATTAGAAGTCATTTCCTGGCTTTAGAGTTTAAAGGAAATCAACAAAGGCCTACTTATTTGATTGGCCAAACACTTGTTTAACAGGGTTAAAATCTAGTTAAGGTACCTTCCTGATATTCCGTGGTTGGTCTAGCAGCTGTGGGTCAGAAGTTCAGAACAAAAAGTGAAATCCTAGGATTAACTGTCATACTCTTACATCAAATATTTTTCTGTTGAATCAACCTCCCATGGTAATTTTTTCTGGATGAGGCTTGGCCACCACTACTGTCTGCCACATTCTCAGTTGGCACCAATAACGTAGTTGGGGGAAGAAAAGCAGCTTAACTGGTGGAAGATAGCTTTTCAGGACCTTCCCTGCATCTCATGAGGCCCTCGGGGATCTGCGGGGTCTGCAGATTTCGCTGGGTGGCAGCATGAAAGGCAAGAGAGCCTGGAATCACAAGGACAACACTCTGAGCCCTGGCTCCACCACTAACCAGCTGTGCGACCTCAGGCAATCACTCAAGCTTTTTGCGTCTCAGTTTCACCCTCTGTAAAAATCGATGGTAATAATAATACTAATCTCATTATTCCCACCCCTAACATTTACAGGACCCCAGCCAAGAGCTTAAATAACTTCCCCCGGCACTGGCCTTCTCTTTCTACCTCGTTCCACCGAGGAGTTTTGTGCCTTGTATCCTGCCCCCAGCCTGCAGGGCCTAAAAGCCTTCCTTACTCTTCCCCACCGTAAACCAACCTGGGAGGGTACACCTGAGGAAGAGGACCCCGCAAGTCCTAGAAGCAGGCCTGGGCCACTGAGGCAGGGGATTCTGGGGTCCTTGGCAGCCAGAGCTTGGTCCAGAAAGGGAGTGTGGGCTCGGGTGGTCACACCCTTCTGGCCCCATAAGGAAGGAGTGGCAAGTGGAGGGGTTCTCTATAAAGTGTGGGAACTCCATTGCCTGGGTCTGAGGATTAAATAAGTCACTGCACGCACTGTGCTTAGTGCAGTACCTGGCATTGTTGCTAGCATGTGATAAAGCATGCAAGCTACTGTTACTATTGCCGTGGTGGCAGTGCTGTTGGAAGGGATCTCAAAGATGATCTCGTCCAAATCCTTCGTGTTACGTACGTGGTGAGGAAACACAGATATATTACAATTAACTGTGATTAAACACATGCATAGGGCTTCCCTGGTGGCTCAGTGGCTGAGAGTCTGCCTGCTAATGCAAGGGACACGGGTTCGAGCCCTGGTCTGGGAGGATCCCACATGCCGCGGAGCAACTAGGCCCGTGAGCCACAACTACTGAGCCTGCGCATCTGGAGCCTGTGCTCCGCAACAAGAGAGGCCGCGATAGTGAGAGGCTCGCGCACCGCGATGAAGAGTGGCCCCCGCTTGCCGCAACTAGAGAGAGCCCTCGCACAGAAACGAAGACGCAACACAGCAAAAATAAATTAATTAATGAAGAGTTAGGACTTCAACATATTCATTTTAAATAAATAAATAAATAAATAAAAATAAACACATGCATAGTGGCAAAGCCACAACCTGACCCAGGGCTCTTACCATGCAGCTGCCTTTCCTCTGCTCCATAATGCAGTCTCCTCAGCAGCACGACGAGTTTAGGGTCAGCACTGACTTTAATATTCCCAGTCCACAGAGGTGACTTGTGCTCTTGCCGTCTTCTGGATAGGAGCAAGGAGTGTGTCCTTGGAGAAAGGGGACACCTTCAGTGGGAGTCAGTGCCGGGAACCTCCTGTGAAGGTCTCATCAAGTTGAGGTGGGAACACCTCAAATATTTACTGAACAACGAGAAGCCCAGCCCTTACATGGATAAAGAAGAAGGTGACGTTCTGTACTCGAGAGCAGCGTAGTGAAAGCTCCAGGACTGAATATTCTAAGTCAGAAAAACGTATTCCGGTTCAGAAATCAGATTTGCAGACTGACTGAATTTCTTCTCATGAGTTAAATATGAACAAAAGTAATTTGTAAATTTCCTTCCTTGTTCTCATTTTAAAACCTAGTTTGTTTCATTTTACCTGTAATCAATACATTCTTTGACTTTTTAGCAGTTGAAGATTGCTAACATGATTTATATTTTTGAAACTTTTAATTTTGGAAACGCTCAAATACATACAAAAGTAAAGGGAATAATATAATATGATGAAGTTTGGGTATAATGATGCCCAGTGCACCCACTGTCTCCCCCGCCCCAATTCCAGGGAGATCACCTATGGCTAATCCTGTTTCATCTGTAAACCTGCCTTCCTTCCCCACCCTGGCAATGAAGTTTGAATCAAATCTCAGGCCTTTTATCATTTCATCCATAAACACTTTGTTTTCTATAAGATTTTGATGAATTTTAAGCTCTTTCTCCATCTGGCTGCTTTAGACTTTAGTTTGTTCAGCTGGGGAATCAACGGACCAAAGCTTAGGCCCTTCTAGAGGCCTTGCATGGTCACAGGTCCAGACAGTTCAGAGCAAATCAGCTTGAAAATGGAGCCTCTATCATTTGGCTGCCAGGCTGGAACTGAACAAGGCAACATTCTGGATACTTTTTATTCCTAGCTGAACTTCTGCCAACTCTGTATATGGTATTTCCATAAAAGTCTTGTTTTCTTTCTCTTTTCTTTGAAGAATGAAACTTCTTTCCCCTTTTTTCAAAAGAGGAGAAGACTGTCATTCCAGATTCCATCCCTCCTGCTGCTGTCGCCTTTTCTTCTGTTTGATTTCTGCACTAGTCTCAGTTTGCAAATTCTGGGGTTTGGCAGTTCACAGGAGGACCCAGGGATGGGGAGGGTGGCCCTACTCGATGTCATTGAAAGATGACTGTACTTCAATCACTGGAACTCAACTGAAAACTTTGAAAAGTTCTCTTTATAATCATTGAATTTTAAATAATTTTCCTAAAAAGACTGAGGGAAGAAAAAGGATGCCAAGTTCACATTTCCCTGCCAGAAACACTGTTCTTATTTTCAGTTGAATGGCTTGGCTATTAATTAAGGCTTCGTGCTCCGCAGCTATCTCTTTTTCTACATTCTTGCCGCTAATCATCATACATGTGACACATGACTTCTGTTTAAATGCTAAAGTTTATTAGAGTGGAAAAAAAATCAGTTATACAGGGAAGGAAAAGAGATTAGGAATCAAGTCCAAGCATTTGCTTATTCATCTGCATATGGTTAAAAGATTTAAAAGAATCCATTGGTTTCTATTTCACTGCTACATGCAGGCCAAGGAGCAAGGAGGAAAAAAAAAAAAAAAAAAAAGCCTTTTCCTATCCATGGTGTAGAAATACATTTTCTTCCTTTTGCCTTGGAGGGAGAAATCGTCTCCTCTCCTAATATTAAGCCAAAGTAACCAAACTTTAGAGGGACTGGCTCCTTCTGAAAGGTTATTGTTCTAATTACCTATTGCTTTGAAATAAACTCCCCGAAAACTTAGTGGCAGAAAACAGCAACCATTTAATTCTGCTCATGGACGCTGCGGGTCAGAAATTCACTGGGCACAGAAGGGAGGGCTTTTCTCTGCTCCATGGTGTTTGAGCCTCAGCTGGGAGGACTAGAAAGGCTGCGAGTGACTCAAATGGCGGGGCTGGAATCATCTGGAGGCCTCTCCCCTCACACGTCTAGCACCTGGATTGAGATGACTCAAAGCCTGTGCTTAGCTGTGACCATGACCCTGAACACCTACACCTGGCCCCTCCGTGGGGCTTGCGCTTCTCACAGCCTGGTGGCTGCCTTCTGTGACGGCATCCCCCGGGGGAATGTCTGAGTTAGAATGTCACTTCCCACTCTCGCTGCAGTCTGGTGGCTGGTTTAAATTCCAAGGGAGGGCAACCAAACTCCACTTCTGCGTGAGGAAGCAGCCGGGTCATACTGCAGAGCATGTGGCTGGCCAACTTTGGAAAATACAATTCACCTCCGTGGTCTGGGTTGAGGCCCTTTAGGGAGGAGGTGGGAGAGGGAGTTACTGCGTGCCAAGGCCATCTTCTCCCTCCAGGCCCCCCACTGGCTCTTTTCACCCAGTTCTTACTCAGCTCTTCCCCAGTGGCCACGCTTTGTCCCCAGACCTTCTGTCTTTGTTCAGTCTCTGGTCATGGGCAGAGATGGAATCACAATAAACAAAAACACTCCCTGTAGCAGCTTCCTGGCTGCTGTGCTTAGTTTTTGGTTTGTCTTTCTTCATCTGTATACACAGCCACAAATATCTAAGGACAGATTCCCTGACTACTGATGATAGTTTTTTTCATTGAGAAATAATTCACATGCCATACGGTACACCTTTTTATAGTGTACAACTCAGTGGGTTTTAGTATATTCATAGTTGTACAACCATTATCGAATTCTAGAACATCTCACTTAAAAGAAAACCGCACATCCATGTAAAGTCACCCTCACTGCCCTTTCCCACAGCACCTGGCAGCAATGAATCTACTTTCTCTCAATGGATTTGCCTATGCTGGACAGTTTATGTAAATGGAATCATACAATATGTGGGGTTTTATGATTGGCTTATTTCCCTTAGCATGTTTTCAAGGTTCATTCATCTATGCTGTAGCATGTCATGAATTAGTCACATCCTTTTTGTGACTGAATAATATTTCATCGTACAAATATATCACTTTTGTTAATCCATCCATTAGTTTGGTGGACATCTAGGTTGTTCCCACCTTTTGACTATTATGAATAATGCTGGAATGAATGTTTGGGTACAGGATACGTGTGAACATGTTTTCAGTTCTCTGGGGTATACACCTAGGAGTGGAATTGCCGGGTCACATGGTAACTTTAATTCTTTGAGGAACTGCCGAACTGTTTTCCACAGCTGCTGAACCATTCTACATTCCCACCAGCAACGTATAAGGGTTTCAATTTCTCCACATTCTTGGCAACATATGTTATTTTCTGCTTTGTTTGATAAAGGCCGTCCTAGAGGGTGGGAGTGGTTGCTGGGCTTAGTCTAAGGAGATCCTTCCTTTAGGCCACTATATACCAAGGAAGCCACCTTGGTTGCCTGGAGACATAAGGTAACCGAGGGCTTACTATGTGTCAGGCTCTGTGCTAAAGGCAGTACATGTACCATCTAGTTTGGTGTTCACAACTCTAGAACTAGGTACCATTATTATGCCTATTTGACAAGCAAACAAAGTGAGGCACAGAATAACTTGCTAGAAAAGGGACGAGGTTTGGAAGACATGAATTTCCCGTACTAAAAATAAGTTAGAGAACTTGGATACTAATGAAGGAGTCTGGTGGTCTAAGTAAAAGTTAAAAAAAAATTTTTTTTTTCGAAACAAAACAAAAAACGCCAGACACATTGTAGCTGGCCAAATTCGAAGCTGGCCTCCAGTATTCTAACCATGATGCCCACACCCCGTATGATCCCCTATCCTGAAGTAGAAATGGGACCTATGAATATCATGGGCTATTGCTCTCCTGAATATGTTATATTAATATGGCAAAAGGAATTTTGAGGATGTTATTATGGTTCCTAGTCAGTTGACACCGATTTAATTAAAAGGGAGAGAGATCACCCTAGGTGTGCCTGATCCCAGTTAAGTGAGTCCTTAAAAGCGACAAGCTGCAGTAGAGACTCTCCTGCTGGCCATTAAGAAACAGGTCACCACGAGCCCTACAACTGCAAGGAACTGAATTCAGCCAACAACACCCTGAACAAGTTTGGAAGATCTAGAGTTCCAGATCAGAACTCAGTCCTGGCTGCCACCTTGATTACAGCCTGCGAGACCCTGAGTAGAGAGCTAGTTAAGCCCTGAATGGGTTTCTAACCTACGGAGCTGTGAGGTAATGACTGTTACTTTAAGTCACTAAGTTTGCCGCACTTTGTTACACAGCAATAGAAAACTAGTACACAGAGCACAGACCGACTAAAGGCTGCTAGAGGAGATGAACTCATTGGTGTGTCATACATAAAGAACAGCACTTCTCAAAATGTGGCCCAGGGACCCCTGGGGGGCCTCAAGGTCTTTTCAGGGCTCCATGAGGTCAAAACTATTGTCATGTGATTAAGGCATACTGAGGTGTTATCTGTCTTTTTCCTTCCCATTATTTTATAGTTTTCTAGATGCTACAGGATGTGTGATGATGTCATTGCTCTGATGGTTAATAGAATGTGTCCCCGTCTATTCCTATGTTTAAAAACTTTCTGGTTTAATTTCTAATGTGGTAAATATTGACAAATATAGCCCCCATAAACAAAAGCTCATTGGGGTCTTTCAATAATTTTTAATGAGGTCTTGAGACCAAAAAGCTTGAGAACCACTGGTCCAGATGAAATGGAACTAAGTAGGCCTAGACAAAGTCTGAAAGTATAAGAATTCAGATGCTTAATGGCTACATTCTGTCCTGAGCTGTGGTAGGTGTGACCAAGAGTGGAGCAAGGGCACAAAAGTTGCGTGAGGTACAGTCCCTGAAGTAAGGCAAACATAAAGAATTAATTAGCAAAAGCATCCGTGTCTTCCCTTCACAGGTGTTTATGTAAGTACAAGGTACTGCAATATGATGGTACATAATCTGTGCTAACCTTAGGTGTGGGCAGCTAGAACACAGTGTGTAGAGAAGAAGTTGCTGAAACCAGGCTATGGGGGAACAGTGATATTTTACTGGAGAGGTGAGACGTAAGTTGGGAGGGGAAGTGGGAAGAGGACAAATATTTCAGGCACCCTGCCTCAAATCTCAGCTGAAATGTCTCTTTCTTAGAGAGGCCTTTCCTGATATCCCTCTCTAGAGCAGTCAGCACTGTATTCCCTTCACAGCACCCTGCTGATTTCCTTTCTAGCACTTTTAAAATTTTAAACCTAACATAGCTGTTCAAATAAGTCTGGCTGGAGCTACAGTACCTTGGTTCAAATGCCAGCTCTGCTACTTTCTAGTTGTAAAATCTTAGATAAGTTACTTAATCTCTTTATGCCTCAGTTCCTCAAAAAATGTGCTAACAAAGCAAGGAATTTATGTTAAAGCGTTAGCTTAGTTGTGACCATGGGACTAAAAGGGAAGGCTGGATATGAACTAGTTCAAACGCAGAATCAACGGGTGAAATCAGATGACAAGGAGAGAAGAGGGATGAAAAGATAAGGGGAAATTCTGGGGATATTAAAAAAAAAAAAGGCAACCAATTATATGTGGATTAAAGAAAGAGTAAAAAAACAAAAATTTCCAAAGTTTGTTGTTTGAGCGAGATGGCAGAGCCTGGCATCAGGTGACTACTTTGAAGGGAAAAGGAGGAGGCATGTCAAATCCACGTTTAAAGTGAGTGGGAACAAGAACACAGACCACTTGATTTGAGAGTCCTGGGGTGCCGGGGCTTACAGAAGCAAGCTCATGGCAGATGACGAAATCTGGATGTCTGCTCATCGTCTGCCAAAGCTGAAATCATGGGGAAGAAACTACACAAGGTCCCCAACACCGAGCTGTATGGAGGACGACCTTCTTTAATATTCACGATGGCATTACCGTGGATAAAAGAAGCTTCATACATTGCTATCAAACTCTTTCTGGTGAGATGGGGCTTTTTAGGAGATATGAAGCACAGATTCAATGCAGGGAGCTGCACAGTAAGAGGTGGTACATTTCCCAACGTTAACCTATCTTGGTAAAGACAATTAAACAGTGTGTTTCCAGATGTTTTTATACGGGGAAGCCTGGGTCATCTCTCTTCTAGCAAGCACCTCTTGCTATTCAGTTTAAAAGTGTAGGGCTTCCCTGGTGGCGCAGTGGTTGAGAGTCCGCCTGCCGATGCAGGGGACGCGGGTTCGTGCCCCGGTCCGGGAAGATCCCACATGCCGCGGAGCGGTTGGGCCCGTGAGCCATGGCCACTGAGCCTGTGTGTCCGGAGCCTGTGTTCCGCAACGGGAGAGGCCACGGCAGTGAGAGGCCTGCGTACCGCAAAAAAAAAAAAAAAAAAAGTGTACAACATTCCTCTTGTTGACATGGTTTCATAGCACTCTTCGTTCCAGGCGAAAGCTTCCTGTGATGACTTTTGGATGTCCCTTCTGAAATATTTAGGCTTTGACCTGGCAAGCTGCTAAGACCCATTAGGACAGCTGAACTGTAGATAAAATCTTCCAGGGAAGTAGGTGTGGGCAGGATGTGTGGTTTCCCTGCCTCTCATTTAAAGACTGATGCAACAAATTTTTCATGAATAGTCTCTTCCAGTAAGAGTTGCATTCCAGAGTGCCTCAAGAGAAATTGGAAAGGACAAGTTAGCTACTGATTTCTTCAGTTTCAGTTGAGACTAGAGCACTAGCTTTCTTCATGCCGCAGAAATGCACAGCAGGGATACAGCCCCTACTGCAATCTCAAACCAGCTCCCTTTGCTAGTGTGACCCTGAGGACTTGAATTAGCCATAACAATAAGACACAGGGGAATAGGCATTTGTTTACCAAATAATCTGCAACTGAGAAAGAAGGCATGATCACATGTGCCTCAGCTGGGCTCTGAAACGTGTGCATAGCAGCCCGAACCCAGGAAGAGATTTCTGAACTTTTAGTGATATAACACACACAGATTCTTTCTCTGACATTCCAGGCTAACCACTGTCTAAGTTAAGGCTCTGCAAAGCATCTGGGACATACATTTCTGGAAAAAATCGTGGCTTCTTTTCTACAATTCTCCATGGCCTAAGCATTGTAAGCTCTGGCCCGACAGGAGTCAATGCAGCAGGCTTAGTTGCGGGGGCCCTGGGACAGCTGCCCTGGAGCACAGACAGGCATTAACTGCACTGAATACAGTCCACTCATCAACTATTCACCTAGTGCCACTCAGGAACAGTGACAGAGAAAAACTTTTCAAAGATGCATAAAATGTACATGCTGCTGTCTCAAAAAAAAAAAAAAAAATCACTTTCTCCCTAAAAAAGTCGAGGCTTACTTCATCTCCACTCCTGCTGGAACCACACAAATATGGTACCTGATATTTCAGACCTTTATGTCAGGTGACACAGAGCCAGTGCCTGAGATCTGAGATTTAAAGTCAAAGCACAGTGAACTAGCGCTTGGCTGCCCCACTGGCCACCGGCAAAGTGCTTTCACTATTCTGGGAGTCTTCTGCCATGCGTTTCTCCAGCCAAAAACCTGGGGAAATGTCCTGACAGATGAGCCTACTTTACTTTATTCAGAGAAAGAGAATTTCTAAAAGAACAAGAAAGGCTAGGGTAGCCTCAGCATTTTAATTTTATGTCATCTTAGGTGATCAAGCCCCTTTTCACCAAAAGTCAATTTCTTTGTTAATTTCTTACCATTTCTTTATTAGATTTATATCATACTTATAAGACAGATTTAAGAGGGGAAAAAAAAACAACTTAAACATCACAAGAGGTCTTCTCATTGTCTGTTGCCTTGTTAAAATAGCAGGGAGGGGAATGGAATTCCTGTTTATTGCAGAGCTGCTGGGCCAGGCCCCACATTAGGTGTTGTACTTCTGTTGTAGTTGACAGGGCTCTTTAGGAGCACAGATTCTCAAGCAGGGCCAGCTAAATAATCGGCAAGGTCCAGTGCAAACTACAGTGTGAGCCTCTTGTTCAAAACATGCTAAGAAATTCAAGAGAGAGACAGCAGAGTACTAAACCAAGTGTCGGGCCCTCCTAACTATGGGTCCCTATGTGGCCGCAGAGGCCCCATGTCCATGATCCTGGCTCTGCTCTTAAGCTTGGGCTCGAATTCTCGATTTGGCACTTACTAGTCCTATGAGCTTGGAAAGTCATCTGTAAAATGGGGGAAATTACAGTCCCTACCTCATTGAGTTGTTATTAGAGTTAAATGAGCTAATATTTGAAAAGTGCTTAGAAGAACACCTGGCATACAACAAGCACTTAAGTAAATGTTAAGTAAATATATACCCTCCTGAGCCTACACATCTTAAAATGCCAGAGATAGCTATAGCCACAAAATCGTGAATTTACCATAACATTAAAAAAAATGTTTTGAGAGTTCGGCCCTGATAAACAGAACCATGTTTTTACTCGTATGACAGTAGTCACCTTTTCATTTATTTTAACAAACAAAAGATTTTAAAAGATATCCTGGAGTAAGGCCAGCTACTCACAAAGCAAAACGAAAGAATAAAAACAGATACTGGTTTATGCGCTCAGTTCTGGAAGCCTGTGGAGTGCAAACTGTCATGAAGCCAATTTAATATAACTGCTTCCTTTATGCTGAAAGGATTCACTAGGGACCTCTCTGTTTCCATACAGGAAATAAAGCCTGTTGTGTCTGAACAAAAACTAAGAAATATTTTTCTTTTTCTTTCTATAATGCAGAATACTGTAAAAAAAAAAAAAGCTGTAGAACAGGAAATGTGGCTAATCATACAAATTCTATATTTAGTTCTAGAAAATATTAGTAAAGTATTAGTAAAACAAGTCAGAAGATAACTTGCAGGTAGTGGTAAACACCTTTATATAGAACAGAAATTTGGAGCACAGAGGCATAAACACTTAATGGTTTATTAATGTTTGTTTTATAAAAGCAACCTCAGTTTCCTCACTGGGTTACTTATACATTTCTCTACTCTTGACCACCAATAATTCTCAGGATTCTCAAAAGCTTTTACATAAACATGTAGTTTTTTGTTCCCCATTTATAGTAAATATTGTTGACTGCAAAATTCTAAAGAAGTAAGTTGTCATTCATCAAACAATTCGCCCGAGGTAGACAGATTTGGGATATTTCTCCTTAAGAGTCGGCCACTGAACAATGAAGTAATCGGAGAGGTGAAACAGAATCTTTCCGGACAGGGATAAATGTTCCACTCGGCAGATGCTTTCAACGTAGACAATGATCACTTTCTTTATTCCTAGTATCCCAAGGAGAAGGGCAGATATACAGATAGGAACACATGTTCCTGGTCCGTTACATAACACCTTGAAAAAAAAAAAAGTTGAAGGTCAAATAAAAACACAGAATACTGCTCTAATTTTAAATGAAAAACAGTCCAGAATTAGGGAGGATTTTTTTATTATGCTAAGTCTTGAGCGATTCCTTGTTAAGATCCGGCCTGTAGCAAACTCGTGCAGTTAGAAGCCAGGTGGGGCTGTGTTGTCGGCTCTCCTGCTTACCAACTGTGTGAGTTGGGACAAATCAGTCCACTTCTCTGCACCTGGGTGGCCTGCCCTGAGCCACAGGACGTGTGCGCACAGTGCCCGGTGCTCAGCCAGCACCCACGGGATGGGCGCGTGTTGCTCTTCTCCGACTGCTTTGTGGGTCTTGAATGTCACACAAACATATGGAAAACAGATAAAATGAGTTGTGATTCACTGTTTTCTCATATATTGACTTGTTCGTGTTGATTTTTTAAAGTAATCTAATTAATAGTTGGAGGACTGACATGTTAAGATATAGGAGAAAATGTCTTTAAATGACTAATTATGTAGAATATTTTTGTTGGAGGTAGAATCACTGTAGGAGTTCAATCCAACACATGGGATATTCGAGAGAAGGTTACTAAAGGAATGAGATTTTCCCTCAAGAGAATTTAATCCACATTTGTGATCCCGAGAGTTTTAATGCTTTTGACTTCTGTTAATTTTTATAGAAAGCCACTGATTAAAAACAATTTAGTTGGTGAACCTAATAAGAGAAATAAAAATTTAACTCATAGAGTAACTGCAAAGAATTTTTATAAGTTTTTTAAGAAAATGAGGGGAAAGCTATTACACAGAATTGTTGGTAAGATAATTTACTATTATTCTCAGAGGAGAAAAAGCATTTTGCACAACATCTCAATCATATGCTCGTGCTGACTGAATTAGTACAATCTAATAAAGCATTTTTTACTCCACAAGTCATAAAACAGGAGATCCGTGGTTGTCTACACACGCCTACTGGGTATTACCTACAATGTCACATGATCGCTCCAGCACAAGGCCCACAAAACTTATCAGACATCAGAGAATCTTAGAGATGAAAGGGTCCCCAGAAATATTGTCTAAGCATCCCAGCATTGCAGGGACCTTCCCCAACAGATGTCTGTTGGAGCTGTGAGACAAGGTGAGGGATGTAACGGTTTGGTAAAGGTCATGTGAACCAAGCCCTGCCCTTCCTGGAGGCAGGACCACCTGGAACACCATTCACAGAGCTTTGGAATCAGAGACAGTAGCCTGTTTCAGGTAGGAACCAATCCTTTTTAGTCTCCCTTAGCTCCCACCTACGAGTTAAATCCCCTGCCTGTCTTTTATGAAGAAATTTTGTTCAGACTTTCTCCTGAAGTATCAGCTACTAAGCTGCTCTCCAGGCCAGTGCTCTTTAATCCCCACTGAGTTGCCCCTATAACCTTTCTTCATAGACCCTCAATGGAGCATAAAAGAAACAAAATGGGACAGGGAGTCCGGGGTTAAACAAGCTGTGTACTAGCTCTGTGACCCCGGACGACGGTAATCGTAATTACCACCTCAGCTCTCACTACCACTATTTATCAACAACACATCGTGGTCAGGTACTGTACTGAACATTTGACATGTATTCTTTTAGTTAATCTTCACAGCAATCATTTGAGGCAAGCTTTCATATCCCTTTTTGCAGAATAGGAATCTGAGGCACAGAGAGACTGGGCCAGCTGACTGATCACACACCTAGTCCAGACTAGATGACCTTTCCTGTTAGCTCCAGGATTTGATAATTCTTTGAGTCTCATTTGTTTCTAGTTTTGTCTGAAGCCTAAGTTACAAGATTGTTCTGAATCCTTTCAGGATTTAGAATTCTAAAAATCCTATTAATGCAAGGTTTCTCTAATAACGGCACTATTGACATTTTGGACCGGATTCTTTTTCCTTGTGGGGCCAGTCCTGTGCATCGTAGAATGTTTAGCAGTATCCCTGGCCTCTACCCACAATACTCCAGTAGCCAAGAAGATGAAGAATGTCTCCAGGCGTTGCCAACTCTCCAGGAGAGAACCACTGTGTTCATGTATTCCCTAATCCTCAGATTATCTGTGTTGCTTTTCTCAATTTTTTTTCCCATAGTACAGAACAAAATAAAACCTACAGCTAAAAGATAATATAAAGGTTGCATGTTGGATCTTGAATGTCACAAAAATATTTTCATGTTTGTTGCCTTTAAAAAAAATATACATATCCACATGTGTTCCCTTCAGTGTCTGATCGGCCTGCTATACACAAGCTGTGAATACATTAATAGAGATGTCTGGATACAAGAGGGGAAGCGACTGGGCACTGGTGGGAGATGCTTTAATAACCTGCCATAGATCAGAGGCAAAAGGTAAAAGTGGAAATTAAAGGTATTTTGTTTATCTCTGTTGTATCTCTATTTTGAGGTACCTTACTACAAAAGTCCCAGAAACAATAAAATCACAAAACCCTAAACCAAGTATATAAAAAAAAAATCTTAAGGAAAACTTAGGCAAAGGAAAGCTTCTTTTAATTAACCACAGGTTTTTAACTCTGAGTTTTACAGTAGCCTGGGCAAAAATTTAAAAATTGGGGATTATGGAGTTTCTATTATTTCATGGAGCATACCAGAGAGACTTATTCCAAGCACTAAACAAACTAGAATTTACTGAGATAGCCTGGGTAAAGACTTTAAACAATATAATGGTTGAAGTTGTCTTTTTAATTTTATAAAAAACACAGAAATACTCTTCATATTTCTATTTCTTAAAACATAAGTTCTCAGTAAATGTGGGTGCACTGCTCTTACTAACTCTCTACCTCACTACTTTGTAAGCTCCTTATAAGCAGGGTCAACTTCTAGGACAATCTGTGTTTTGAACCTGGAACAAAATAGGCACTCACTAAATTCTGCTGAAAGGAAGGAAGGAAAAGGATTGCAGGATAAGGGAGGAGGGACTCCTTTGCCTATCATATATGAAGTCAAACGTTCGCTCTGTCAGACTTGACCCTGTTTGTAGCTGTATCATACACATTTATCGTGAACATAATGGCTGTGACTGACAACTCAAAACTTTTTTACTATCTCAGATCCATCGCCTTTTCCTCAGGGGAACCACTGTATCCCTTGCTCTCAACTTAAATGTTTGAATAGAGTTGACTCCACGCTCAACTATAAGGAGAGAACATAGGACTCCAGTCTGACCAGCTAGATCATCGAATTGCCCTGGCCAAAGTCATCCGTTCAGGGAAGAGCATATAACCCAGTGAGAAACCGCAAGACGTAGTGGGACATTGGTTGGGGCTACTGAGAGAGCAGTACCTTTTCTGTTGTACTGGCACCTAGGAGAATGTGGACCTGGCAATGGTAACATCTATCTTGCCACCATGTGGAGGGCTTGAGAATGAAGCCATCACAAAGCAGAAGAGAGCAGAGCTGAGAGATGAAGACAAGCCAGGTCCCAAAGATAGCATTCAAGATCCATGAATCCAGCTGTGCCTGAAGGAAACCAGATCTACCCCTAGACTTGCCAGGTATGTGAGGGAATATATTCCATTTTTGCTTAAGCCAGTTTGAATCAGGACTTCTGTCATTAGCAATAAAAAGCATCCTGACACAGCCCTTTATTTTGTCTAACTCCCTGACTAAGCCCCGACTGTCTGCAGTGCCAACCGGTAGGTGTTCATACGTGCCTGTTGGATGAATTAGCAAATCAATAAACTTCTCTGAGAGCAGGAAATCCAAGAGATGTACTAAAGATAATATAAATTATGGGTCTAGAAAACTGCAAGAGGTCAGGGCTAAAATAAACATGAAGTCATGAGGCTAGATGAGCCCGATCGAGGATCAAGAAGAGTTACAAGAGGACTGTTGTTCTGTAGATTTGGGTCACCACAGGTCAAGTCCTGTTGGCTGAGACATGACATCGGCATGCATGAAAAGACAAATTTAACTAGGGTAGTCTGAACTTAATTCTTAGCCTAGTAGGAACCCCATACACAGAATACGGGCCAAGACCTTTGGGGTTCTAGGTTGGTTTGAAAGTCAGAGACCATAAAGTTGAGGGTGATCCAAGCATATGAAGGTGAGATTGAAAGCCAGATGGAGAGTCCAACTAGTCTGTAATCTAAAGAGACTGGACAGAAAAGCGGAGCCCAACTCTGAGACACTGGCCTGAAAACCAGACTTTTGGACACCAGCCTCTGGCTGGTGGAGCAGGATGCTGGAGAGAGCTAACAAACTGAGGAACCCAGCTGCAGGCAAGGTTTTACTGAGCTTCCAGGGCCATGCAAGAAGCTGGAGAACTAGAGCCCACTGTCAAAGCTGAGCTGGCTTGGGAAGACAGTCTCTATGGAGGTCACAGGTTCTGTCAAAACCAACACTTCCATATATAGGATACTGGTTCCATTATGTAGACAGGTAAAAGTGGAGATGAGGAAGGCAGTAACCACTGAGATGCAGAACTACTCAGGAGTCACAGGAAGAGCCTTACAGGGGCTTCCCTGGTGGCGCAGTGGTTGAGAGTCTGCCTGCCGATGCAGGAGACACGGGTTCGTGCCCCGGTCTGGGAAGATCCCACATGCCGCGGAGCGGCTGGGCCCGTGAGCCATGGCCGCTGAGCCTGCGCATCTAGAGCCTGTGCTCTGCAATGGGAGAGGCCGCAACAGTGAGAGGCCCGCTTACCGCAAAAACAAATAAATAAATAAAAATAAAGAAGCCTTATAGGTAAGTTGCTTAACAATGCATCCTTCTTTTTTTTTCTTTGTTTGTATTTTATTGAAACCCTTTATTTATTAATTTATTTTTTAACATCTTTATTGGAGTGCAATTGCTTTACAACGTTGTGTTAGTTTCTGTTGTATAATAAAGTGAAACAGCTATACGTATACATATATCCCCATATCCCATCCCTTTTGCATCTCCCTCCCACCCTCCCTAGCCCACCCCTCTAGGTGGTCACAAAGCACTGAG
This sequence comes from Leucopleurus acutus, assembly GCF_964270905.1. Taxonomy (NCBI): domain Eukaryota; kingdom Metazoa; phylum Chordata; class Mammalia; order Artiodactyla; family Delphinidae; genus Leucopleurus; species Leucopleurus acutus. Next base: position 109,904,906 of record NC_139143.1, on the reverse strand, counting down.
CTGATCTCCCTGTGCTCTGTAGCTGCTTCCCACTAGCTACCTACCTTACATTTGATAGTGTATATATGTCATTGCTACTCGCTCACTTTGTCCCAGCTTACCCTTCCCCCATACCGTGTCCTCAAGTCCATTCTCTACGTCTGCATCTTTATTCCTGTCCTGCCCCTAGGTTCATCAGAACCTTTTTTTTTTTTTTAAGATTCCATACATGTGTTAGCATACGGTATTTGTTTTTCTCTTTCTGACTTACTTCACTCTGTATGACAGACTCTAGGTCCATCCACCTCACTACAAATAACTCAATTTCCTTTCTCTTTATGGCTGAGTAATATTCCATTGTATATATGTGCCACATCTTTTTTATCCATTCATCTGTCGATGGACACCTAGGTTGCTTCCATGTCCTGGCTATTGTAAATAGTGCTGCAATGAACATTGTGGTACATGACTCTTTTTGAATTATGCTTTTTTCAGAGTATATGCCCAGTAGTAGGATTGCTGGGTCATATGGTAGTTCTATTTTTAGTTTTTTAAGGAACCTCCATACTGTTCTCCATAGTGGCTGTACCAATTCACATTCCCACCAGCAGTGCAAGAGGCTTCCCTTTTCTCCACACCCTCTCCAGCATTTATTGCTTGTAGATTTTTTGATGATGGCCATTCTGACTAGTGTGAGGTGATACCTCATCGCAGTTTTGATTTTTTTTTTTTAACATCTTTTTTGGGGTATAATTGCTTTACAATGGTGTGTTAGTTTCTGCTTTGTAACAAAGTGAATCAGCCATACATATACACATGTTCCCATATCTCCTCCCTCTTGCATCTCCCTCCCTCCCACCCTCCCCATCCCACCCCTCCAGGCGGTCACAAAGCACTGAGTTGATATCCCTGTGCTATGCGGCCACTTCCCACTAGCTATCTACCTTACGTTTGGTAGTGTATATATGTACATGCCTCTCTCTCGCTCTGTCACAGCTCACCCTTCCTGCTCCCCATATCCGCAAGTCCGTTCTCCAGTAGGTCTGTGTCTTTATTCCTGTCTTACCCCTAGGTCCTTCATAACATTTTTTTCTTAAATTCCATATATATGTGTTAGCATATGGTATTTGTCTCTCTTTCTGACTTACTTCACTCTGTATGACAGACTCTAGGTCTATCCACCTCATTACAAATAGCTCAATTTCGTTTCTTTTTACGGCTGAGTAATATTCCATTGTATATATGTGCCACATCTTCTTTATCCATTCATCCGATGATGGGCACTTAGGTTGTTTCCATCTCTGGGCTATTGTAAATAGAGCTACAATGAACATTTTGGTATATGACTCTTTTTGAATTTTGGTTTTCTCAAGGTATATGCCCAGTAGTGGGATTGCTGGGTCATATGGTAGTTCTATTTGTAGTTTTTTAAGGAACCTCCATACTGTTCTCCATAGTGGCTGCACCAATTCACATTCTCACCAGCAGTGCAAGAGTGTTCCCTTTTCTCCACATCCTCTCCAGCATTTATTGTTTCTAGATTTTTTGATGATGAGCATTCTGACTGGTATGAGGTGATATCTCATTGTAGTTTTGATTTGCATTTCTCTAATGATTAGTGATGTTGAGCATCCTTTCATGTGTTTGTTGGCAATCTGTATATCTGTTTTGAAAAAATGTCTATTTACATCTTCTGCCCATTTTTGGATTGGGTTGTTTGTTCTTTTGATATTGAGCTGCATGAGCTGTTTATATATTTTGGAGATTATTCCTTTGTCCGATGACTCATTTGCAAATATTCTCTCCCATTCTGAGGGTTGTCTTTTCATCTTGTTTATGGTTTCCTTTGCTGTGCAAAAGCTTTGAAGTTTCATTAGGTCCTATTTGTTTATTTTTGTTTTTATTTCCATTTCTCTATGAGATGAGTCAAAAAGGATCTTGCTGTGATTTATGACAAAGAGTGTTCTTCCTATGTTTTCCTCTAAGCGTTTTATACTGTCTGGCCTTACATTTAGGTCTTTAATCCATTTTGAGTTTATTTTTGTGTATGGTGTTAGGGAGTGTTCTAATTTCATTCTTTTACATGGAGCTGTCCAGTTTTCCCAGCACCACTTATTGAAGAGGCTGTCTTGTCTCCAGTGTATATTCTTGCCTCCTTTATCAAAAATAAGGTGACAATATGTGCGTGCGTTTACCTCTGGGCTTTCTATCCTGTTCCATTAATCTATATTTCTGTTTTTGTACCAGTACCATACTGTCTTGATTACTGTAGTACAATCTGAAGTCAGGAAGCCTGATTCCTCCAGCCCCATTTTTCTTTCTCAAGATTGCTTTGGCTATTTGAGGTCTTTTGTGTTTCCATACAAATTGTGAAATTTTTTGTTCTAGTTCTGTGAAAAATGCCAGTGGTAGTTTGATAGGGATTGCATTGAATCTGTAGATTACTTTGGGTAGTATAGTCATTTTCACAATGTTGATTCTTCCAATCCAAGAACATGGTATATCTCTCCATCTGTTTGTATCATCTTTAATACCTTTCATCAGTGTCTTATAATTTTCTGCATACAGGTCTTTTGTCTCCTTAGGTAGGTTTATTCCTAGGTATGTTAATCATTTTGTTGCAATGGTAAATGAGAGTGTTTCCTTAATTTCTCTTTCAGATTCTTCATCAATAGTGTATAGGAATGCAAGAGATTTCTGTGCACTAATTTTGTATCCTGGTACTTTAACAAATTCATTGATTAGCTCTAGTAGTTTTCTGGTAGCATCTTTAGGGTTCTCTATGTATAGTACCATGTCATCTGCAAATAGTGACAGTTTTACTTCTTCTTTTCCAATTTGGATTCCTCTTATTTCTTTTACTTCTCTGACTGCCGTGGCTAAAACTTCCAAAACTATGTTGGATAACAGCTGTGAGAGTGGGCAACCGTGTCTTTTTCCTGATCTTAGATGAAATGGTTTCAGTTTTTCACCATTGAGAATGATATTGGCTGTGGGTTTGTCATATATAGCCTTTATTATGTTGGGGTAAGTTCCCTCTATGCCTTCTTTCTGGAGAGTTTTTATCATAAATGGGTGTTGAATTTTATCAAAAGCTTTTTCTGCATCTATTGAGATGATTATATGGTTTTTAATCCTTCAATTTGCTAATATGGTGTATCACATTGATTGATTTGCGTATATTGAAGAATCCTTGCATTCCTGGGATAAACCCCACTTGATCATGGTATATGATCCTTTTAATGTGCTGTTGGATTCTGTTTGCTAGTATTTTGTTGAGGATTTTTGCATCTATGTTCATCAGTGATATTGGCCTGTAGTTTTCTTTCTTTGTGACATCTTTGGTTTTGGTATCAGGGAGATGGTGGTCTCATAGAATGAGTTTGGGAGTATTCCTCCCTCTGCTATATTTTTGAAGCGTTTGAGAAAGATAGGTGTTAGCTCTTCTCTAAATGTTTCACAGAATTCACCTGTGAAGCCATCTGGTCCTGGGCTTTTGTTTGTTGGAAGACTTTTTTTTTTTTTTTTTTTTTGCGTTACGCAGGCCTCTCACTGCTGTGGCCTCTCCCGTTGCGGAGCACAGGCTCCGGACGCGCAGGCTCAGCGGCCATGGCTCACGGGCCCAGCCGCTCCGCGGCATGTGGGATCCTCCCGGTCCGGGGCACGAACCCGTGTCCCCTGCATCGGCAGGCGGACTCTCAACCACTGAGCCACCAGGGAAGCCCCTGTTGGAAGATTTTTAATCACAGTTTCAATTTCAGTGCTTGTGATTGGTCTCTTTATATTTTCTATTTCTCCCTGGTTCAGGCTTTGAAAGTTGTGCTTTTCTAAGGATTTGTCCGTTTCTTCCAGGGTGTCCATTTTATTGGCATATAGTGGCTTGTAGTACTCCCTCATGATTCGTTGTACTTCTGCAGTGTCAGTTGTTACTTCTCCTTTTTCATTTCTAATTCTGTTGATTTGAGTCTTCTCCCTTTTTTCTTGACGAGTCTGGCTAGTGGTTTATCAATTTTGTTTATCTTCTCAAAGAACCAGCTTTTAGTTTTATTGATCTTTGCTATTGTTTCCTTCATTTCTTTTTCTTTTATTTCTGATCTGATCTTTATGATTTCTTTCCTTCTGCTAACTTTGGCGTTATTTTGTTCTTCTTTCTCTAACTTCTTTAGGTGTAAGGTTAGGTTGTTTGAGATTTTTCTTGTTTCTTGAGGTAGGACTCTACTCCTATAAACTTGCCTCTTAAAACTGCTTTTGCTGCATCCCATAGGTTTTGGGTCATTGTGTTTTCACTGTCATTTGTTTCTAGGTATTTTTTTATTTCCTCTTTGATTTCTTCAGTGATCTCTTGGTTATTTAGTAGCGTATTGTTTAGCCTCCATGTGTTTGTATTTTTTACAGTTTTTTTTTCCTGTAATTGATATCTAGTCTCATAGCACTGTGGTCGGAAAAGATACTTGATATGATTTAAATTTTCTTAAATTTACCAAGGCTTGATTGTGATCTATCCTGGAGAATGTTTCATGAGCACTTGAGAAGAAAGTGTATTAGGTTGTTTTTGGATAGAATGTCCTATAAATATCAATTAAGTATATCTTGTTTAATGTGTCATTTAAAGCTTGTGTTCCTTATTTATTTTCATTTTGGATGATCTGTCCATTGGTGAAAGTGGGGTGTTAAAGTCCCGTACTATGATTGTGTTACTGTCGATTTCCCCTTTTATGGCTGTTAGCATTTGCCTTATGTATTGAGGTGCTTCTAGGTTGGGTGCATAAATATTTACAATTGTTGTATCTTCTTCTTGGATCGATCCCTTGATCATTATGTAGTGTCCATGTCTCTTGTAACATTCTTTATTTTAAAGTCTATTTTATCTGATATGAGTATTGCTACTCCAGCTTTCTTTGATTTCCATTTGCATGGAATATCCTTTTCCATCCCCTCACTTTCAGTCTGTATGTGTCCCTAGGTCTGAAGTAGGTCTCTTGTAGACAGCATATATATGGGTCTTGTTTTTGTATCCTTTCAGCGAGCCTGTGTCTTTTGGTTGGAGCATTTAATCCATTCACGTTTAAGGTAATTATCAATACATGTGTTCCTATGACCATTTTCTTAATTGTTTTGGGTTTGTTTTTGTAGGTCCTTTTCTTCTCTTATGTTTCCCACTTAGAGAGGTTTCTTCAGCCTTTGTTGTAGAGCTGTTTTGGTGGTGCTGAATTCTCTTAGCTTTTGCTTGTCTGTAAAGCTTTTGATTTCTCCATCAAATCTGAATGAGATCCTTGATGGGTAGAGTAATCTTGGTTGTAGGTTCTTCTCTTTCATCACTTTAAATATGTCATGCCACTCCCTTCTGGCCTGTAGAGTTTCCACTGAGAAATCAGCTGCTAACCTTATGGGAGTTCCCTTGTATGTTATTTGTCACTTTTCTCTTGCTGTTTCAATAATTTTTCTTTGTCTTTAATTTTTGCCAATTTGATTACTGTGTGTCTCGGTGTGTTTCTCCTTGGGTGTATCCTGTATGGTACTCTCTGTGCTTCCTGGACTTGGGTGGCTATTTCCTTTCCTACATTAGGGAAGTTTTCGACTATAATCTCTTCAAATATTTTCTCGGGTCCTTTCTCTCTCTCTTCTCCTTCTGGGACCCCTATAATGTGAATGTTGATGTGTTTAATGTTGTCTCAGAGGTCTCTGAGACTGTCCTCAATTCTTTTCATTCCTTTTTCTTTTATTCTGCTCTGCAGTAGTTATTTACACTATTTTCTCTTCCAGTCACTTATCCGTTCTTCTGCTTCAGTTATTCTGCTATTGATTCCTTCTAGAGAATTTTAAAATTTCATTTATTGTGTTGCTCATCATTGTTTGTTTACTCTTTAGTTCTTCTAGGTCCTTGTTAAATGTTTCTTGTATTTTCTCCATTCTGTTTCCAAGATTTTGGATATCTTTTCTATCATTACTCTGAATTCTTTTTCAGGTAGACTGTCTATTTCCTCTTCATTTGTTTGGTCTGGTGGGTTTTTACCTTCCTCCTTCATCTTCTACATATTTCTCTGTCTTCCCATTTTGCCTAACTTACTGTGTTTGGGGTCTGCTTTTCGCAGGCTGCAGGTCTGTAGTTACCATTGTTTTTGGTGTCTGCCCCAAGTGGATAAGGTTGGTTCAGTGGCTTGTGTAGGCTTCTGGGTGGAGGGGACTGGTGTCTGTGTTCTGTTGGGTGGGGCTAGATCTTGTCTTTCTGGTGGGCAGGGCTGTGTCCAGTGATGTGTTTTGGCTGTCTGTGAACTTAGTATGATTTTAGGCAGCCTCTTTGCTAATGGGTGGGGCTGTGTTACTGTCTTGCTAGTTGTTTGGCATGGGGTGTCCAGCACTGGAGCTTGCTGGTCGTTGAGTGTGGCTGGGTCTGAGCATTGAGACAGAGATCTCTAGGAGAGTTCTCGCCAATTGATATTACATGGGGCCGGGAAGTCTCTGGTGGTCCAATGTCCTGAACTCAGCTCTCCCACCTCAGAGGCTCAGGCCTGACAACAGCCTGAAGCACCAAGACCCTCTGAGCCACACGGCTCAGAATAAAAGGGAGAAGAAAAGAAAGAAAAAAAATGTTTTAATAAAATAATTAAAATAAAAAGATAAAAAAATTATTAAAATAAAAAAGGTAAAAAACATTTAAAAAAAAAGAAGAGAGAAACCAAACCCATAAACAAATCGACCAATGATAACAAGCACTAAAAACTATACTAAGATAAACATAAAAGTCAGAAACAAGTCAGTCGCAGACAACAAACTCCAAGTCTACAGTTGCTCCCAAAGTCCACCGCCTCAATTTTGGGTTGCTTCATTGTCCATTCAGGTATTCCACAGATGCAGGGTACCTCAAGTTGATTGTGGGGACTTAATCCACTGCTCCCGAGGCTGCACGGACAGATTCCCCTTTCTCTTCTTTGTTCACACAGCTTCTGGGGTTCAGCTTTGGTTTTGGCTCCACCTCTGCATGTAGGTTGCCCTCAGACATCTGTTCCCATCCGAACAGGACAGGGTTAAAGGAGCGGCTGATTAGGGGGCTCTGGCTCACTCACACCAAGGAGAGGGAGCGGTATGGTAGTTATAATTGGAATGAGGGGCAAGCCTGCGGCGGCAGAGGTCAGCATGACGTTGCAACAGCCTGAGGCATGCCGTGTATCCTCCCGGGGAAGTTGTCCCTGAATCACGGGACCCTGGCAGTGGCAGGCTGCACAGGCTCCTGGCGGGGGTGGGGGGCAGGGGGTTGTGGATAGTGACCTGTGCTTGCACTCAGGATTCTTGGTGGCTGCAGCAGCAGCCTTAGCATCTCATGCCCATCTCTGGTGTCCGTGCTGAGAGCTGCGGCTCATGCCCATCTTTGGAGCTTGTTTAGGCGGTGCTCTGAATACCCTCTCCTCTTGCACGCTGAAACAATGGTCTCTTGCCTCTTAGGCACGTCCAGACTTTTTCCCAGACTCCCTCCCGGCTAGCTGTGGCGTACTAGCCCCCTTCAGGCTGTGTTCACGCAGCCAACCCCAGTCCTTTCCCTGGGATCCTACCTCCAAAGCCTGAGCCTCAGCTCCCAGCCCTCACCCATCCCGGTGGGCGAGGAGACAAGCCTCTCAGTCTGGTGAGTGCTGATCTGCACCGATCCTCTGTGCGGGAATCTCTCCACTTTGCCCTCCACACCCCTGTTGATGCACTCTCCTCCGTGGCTCCGAAGCTTCCCCCACCCACCCACTCCCCGTCTCCACCAGTGAAGGGGCTTCCTAGTGTGTGGAAACTTTTCCACCTTCATAGCTCCCTCCCAGAGATGCAGGTCCCATCCCTATTCTTTTGTCTCTATTTTTTCTTTCTTCTTTTGCCCTACCCAGGTACGTGGGGAGTTTCTTGCCTTTTGGGAAGTCTGAGGTCTTCTGCCAGCATTCACTAGGTGTTCTGTAGGATTTGTTCCATATTTAGGTGTATTTTTGATGTATTTATGGGGAGGAAGGTGATCTCCTCATCTTATTCCTCTGCTATTTTGAAGGTTCTCCCTCTTCTTTTTAAAATTTTTATTTATTTATTTATTTAGGCTGTGTTGGGTCTTCGTTGCTGCATGTGGGCTTTCTCTAGTTGTGGCGAGCAGGGGCTATGCTTCGTTGCAGTGTGCGGGCTTCTCATTGTGGTAGCTTCTCTTGTTGCAGAGCACAGGCTCTAGGTGTGCGGGCTTCAGTCATTGTGGCATGCGGGCTCAGTGGTTGTGGCTCGTGGGCTCTAGAGCTCAGGCTCAGTAGTTGTGGCGCATGGGCTTAGGGGCTCTGCAGCATGTGGGATCTTCCTGGACCAGGGCTCGAACCCATGTCCCCTGCTTTGGCAGGCGGATTCTTGACCACTGCACCACCAGGGAAGCCCAAAAATGCATCCTTCTTATTTTAGAAAATAAGAAAATCACAAAGTCACTTGCCTTAGCCGACAGAGACAAAATCTTCAGATTTGGGTAAGAGAAGGGTAATGGAAACCCCAGAGATGCCTACTTCTGTGAATCACTGAGCTAAAATACGGGGAGGGGAAGATGAGCATGAGGGAGGGAAAGCTCAGATAGGAGCTGGGTGCACTAAACAGGGCTGGGAAAGGCTTACAGAATGGAACGAATGATCTATACGTGAACATAAAGACTGCGGGAACGAACTGGTGGTGAGGGAGGAACTGATGATATAGAAAAAGTGAGTTCTTTCAACACCAGGAGAAAAGAGTAAGAATTCAGAGTATTTAGTTTGAGATTGGTTTGGGAAAAAATGTACCTTCTGAGAACATGACAAAGGATAAAAACGGTGGCACAGGAAGTTTGCCCTCAACGGATTTTTCTTTCAATATTTATAACTTTCCAGCTCAATGTGAAAAGTGCGGAAAAGCAAAAAGAAGATAATAATCCTTCTAATTTCATCAATCTGTTAACATTTTGGTGTATTATCTTCATATACACATTTATATTTCACTATAAAATATGTTCACGTATGCACATATATAATCTGAGAGCTTATATATAAATACTGTAAAGTGTTTTTTTGAAGTGTTATATTTTTGTGTGTTGTGGAAAGTTTTTAAAATTCATGATTTTTAATGACTGCATATATTTAATCCTATGGATATCTCATAATTCATCTAACTATTCCTTTATTGTTGGAAATTCGGGCTGACTCCTTTTATTGCTATTCTAAATCATGCTGTTATGAACATTTTTGTATATAAATCTGTGACCCCTAAGGTTTTAATTTTGCATTGAACTGTGTTCCAGAGTTCTTGCTGAGTGAGAAGTCAGAAGAAACAGCTTCAAGGACTTAAGGAAGTTGTAGAAAGTTTAATAAAACAACTGTCCTGAGTTGGGGATGGGCCATGTGGCCTTTTGTTTTGTTTTGTTTTTGTTCCTGTGTGGAAACTGAGTGATTTCCCACTGTATGAGTTGTGACAGCAGGCAGAGCCCATCTCACAAGTGAGATACTCCTTTCTGTGTTCCCTCTGCAGCTAGTGGATGGGCCGTGACTTGGCCAGATGTTTCTGCCTAGGTCTGATCAGGTGCTGGTGGTGCAGAGAAGCAAGGCCAGAGGAGAATCTGTTCTGGTGGCAAAGGTGCCACTGGCAGAGTCTGGCATCCAGTACCAGCGGGGCCAGCTACACTGTTCACTATCCAGCAGTGGTGGCAGCACTGTTCCCCCAAAGCAGCTCTGAGGCCATGGAATTTGGGCTGTGGTTCTAGCTGTTCAGCTCCCACCTTGTCCCTCCACGTTTACTAATCCTATTTCATTAGCTTTCCCAGTAACTCCGAGAGCTCTCAATAATCTTTCCCTAAATTCTTTTTCTGTTTCAGTCAGCCAGAGTGGATTTTTATGGTTCGTTACCAAGAACCTGACTGGTATGGAAAAAAACAAAGGCTTTGAGAGCAGCAGATGCAGAGTTAGAGAAGGAACAGGTCACGTCAGAACAGTCACAGGATTTCCTCAAGCAGGGCTCAGAGCGCTGCACGGTGAGCACAGGAAGAGGCAGAGTGAAACAAGGATGAGGACCAGGCAGCAAAAAGCACCCAGGGTGAGTGTTTTGGCGTAGGGAAAGGATACTCAAAAGTCGTCATCCAAGAGAGGAGGAGGGCAAGAGCCGTGGGATAAAAGCCGTAGAAAACTGGATAGAGAAGCATCTGTGAGTAATCAAGAGAGTGAGGAAGAAAATGCAGTTGGAGGGCAGGTGGTCTATAACGTGTAGAGGATATCGTCAGAGGACCGGAAGGCTGGGAGTGCAGCCTGAGGAAAGGCAGCACTGAATGTCAGCGCTCAGTGGAGGTGGACAGCAGGAAGGAACAGGACGCAGAGCAGATGGGATGACGTGTTCGCTTGGCTCACATTACGGTACACTGTATTTCTTCTTTTTTATGTGTATTTAATCATCTGAGTAGTAACAGTTAAACAGGAATATCTAAATATCAAGACCAACATGAAATAACCAAATAAAGCCCTAAACACTGGAATCACCAACTATTTGTGAACTTCAAGGTCTCTTACAATTCTATTGCTAACACACAGAGTCTTCAGAGTTGTCATCGCTGTGTGTATAGCATCTTGAGGTCTACTTTTCCAAGTATACCACTCTTCCTTCCATGTTGCTATACAGGCCTCAGTTGCTTCACTGCTTGAACATGTCACAGTCCACCTAGCCCCTTCCCTACTTGTCCTTACCCAGGCATAGCTTTCATCTTCTTTTAAATCATATCAAAAAGGTAAGTAAAGTTATAAATTGTTTTTATCTAGGCTAATGGCTTACGTTGTAAAGACGCTGAATTTATTGCTGGCTCCTCGAATATCAGTTACTTGCATTTCATTTGATAACAACTGGACCCAATTCTAACGTGTGTACACGTGCGCACGTGTAGGCTGCCTCACAACAAACAGTGCTCTGGACACCAGCTGGTTGTCCTACAATTTAGCTCAATTCTGACACTACCTACCTGGATATAGAATCAGATTCCACAGGTTAATGGCTCAGTCCCAAAGACTGCCCTCCCCCTTCAGATGCCTGTCACAAGCCCTGGCTGCTACCTCCACTTCTGGCTATAAGTCAGAGGTTCCCACGACCCACTCCTTGAGATCAATTAATACGCTAGAATGGCTCACAGAACTCAGGAAGGCCCATTTACTCACTAGCTTACTGATTTATTACCAAGGATATTAAAAAATACAAACCAACAGCCAGATAAAGAGATACATAGGGTAAGGTACGGGGCAAGGGGGGGGAGTTTCCACGCCCTCTCAGAGTGTGCCGTTCTCCCTAAGTCTCCACACGCTCACCAACCTGGAAGCTCTCCCAACACCGTCCTCTTGGGTTTTTATGGTGGCTTCATTACATAGTCGTGATTGATTAAACTACTGGCCATCGGTGACTGATTCAACCTCCAGGCCCTCTCCCCTCCCCAGAGGTAGAGGCTGGGGGTGGGACTGAAGTTCCAACCCTTTAATGACACAGTTGGCTCCACTGGTAACCAGTCCCCATTCTTGGGTCCTTTCCGAAAGTCACCTCATTAACTTAACAGGCACCTTTATTGCTCTCATCACTTAGGAAATTCCAAGGGTTTTAGGAGCTGTGAGTCAGGAACTGTGGATGAAGACCAAATATATACAAAAAATATATTTTGGTCATCTGAATAACCAAATATATATTTTTCTTTTAAATCACGTAATCATAGAATGTGATCAAATAAAGAACAGTAAACTTTGGCCCTGTAGGATCTTGCCCAATTGGTAAGTCCCTTATACCAACACCCCAACACTGATTACTCCCAGTCAGCCAGAATATTCCTGCTCCTGCTGCATTCACATAATCCATCAGGGAGCCGAGCAACATGGGGCTTATGGGCCAGGGCTTTGCAGTCACACAGATCTGGGCTGTCTGCTTAACAGCAACGTGAGCAGTCCGTTCTATGTCTCAGTTTTCTCATTCATGGATTCATTTGTTCAAGAAATAGGTACTGAGCAAAGATAATATGCCAGGTACTTTCTGGGTATTAGGGATCTACTAGTGAACAAAGGTCCCTGCCCTCACAAAGTTTACATTCCAGTGGGAAGACTAAAAATAATAGGTATACGTTTATATAATATAAAGTAGGATAAGGGAACAGGGAGATATGGAGGTCAAAGAAGATCTGGGAGGAGGTGAGCTGGAAGCCAGTAACTGATGAAGTGGTATGGTATTCTGGGTAAATCTGACAGCAACTAGAGCAAGACGGAGGAGAGAAGATGATGTAGATTTTGTGAACCGACCATAAGTCTGGGCCAGCAAAAAGGGTTTAGGAGGTTGGGGAGGGGTGTGGGCTTGAGACAGATTATAATTTAACAGAGCTGTTAGGTCCAGGTAACACTCTCTCTCAGGGGCTTGAACTTCTTGTGGTGAATAAGGTGAACAGAGACATATATATAAGGGCAAGATGAGACTGGTCCTGATGGTCCTTCAGGGGAGGTGGGCAGTAAGTTCTAATGTATTCTCCTTCTTGGGAATTAGCAACAGTAAGGTAGAGAATGTCAGGGGTGGGGAATGGTAATCCAACCAGAAACAAATATAAACACAGGGAAGACAGTATATCTACTTTTTAGTATTGCTGTGGAGATCAAATAAGATAACACATGTAAAGCATTTAACATAGTGCTTTGCCCATGGTAAAAATTCAATAAATGGTAGCTATTATTATTATGTATATATGTATTTTAAATTATTTATTTCTTTACTTTTGGCTGCGTTGGGTCTTCGTTGCAGTGCGTGGGCTTCTCATTGCGGTGGCTTCTCTTGTTGCTAGGGCACGGGCTCTAGGCACGTGGGCTTCAGTAGTTTTAGTACGTGGGCTCAGTAGTTGTGGCTTGCAGGCCTAGCTGCTCTGCAGCACGTGGGATCTTCCCAGACCAGAGATCGAACCCGTGTCCCCTGCATTGGCAGGCGGATTCTTAACCACTGCGCCACCAGGGAAGTCCCAGCTATTATTATAATCCATCCAAAAGTCAAGTAGAATACTTGTGGCATTTTTCAAATTCTTAAGAGTACTATGTGGCAGAAGGCTTGTCCCTCACTCTGTCACAGACATGGCACTGACCCGGCATGATCTATCCTACCCTTCAGAGGGTACCTTGTAAGACTGACCCAACCATCCATTTTAGCCTCTTTATCTTCAAGTCATATTTTTTGCTCTGCCTGATACACTCCACGTGATGCTTATGTAAAAAAATGACGGAAGGAGCCTGATTACCCGGAGCGGTGTTTTCTCTTTTTCCACACGTGTGAATGAGTGAAAGATTCTTGAGCTCCCCTGCTCTGGATCTGGGGAGCCACTGTAGTGTCCTTCTCAGCCAAATGGCCATGAAAGTCCGTGGCCATAACACGGTAAACAAGCCTGATGACCTGGTGAGTAAGCCTGATCTTGTTCATTTCAAAACAAGGGTCGGCTATTTTGCCCTTGTATGGGGAAACTAGACTTCCCAACCTTCCGCGACCATCCTGATTTGTTGCGTTTGGGCTGAGTTACAGGGGTGGAAGTTACGTACGTGGAGACACACAGACAGCAGACTCCAGTGTCCCCTCCACCAACTCTGGGATGCCCACCTGTAGTCTGAATGCATGTTAACAAGATCCTACAAGACCCAGGGCTCCACACAGTTTGGCCACTCCATGTATGTTTATGGCTCCTCCAGCTGTAAGTGCAGAGTAGGCGAAAGAGCTCAGAGGTTGTCGGTGCCCACACTGGGGTGACATTTGATTTTCTTGCCCTGACGATCCATCATAAAAGATATATAGATAAAATTAAAACTTAAAAAAATTTTTTTTCTCTGAATGGTTAAGCTGTACCTACTTTGCACCATCGTTAAAGATCAACGTCAGGCCAGCCAAACATTGTTTTCCTAACCTTCCTGGCTGATTCTACTTTCAGTTGAGGAAACTGGATCTTTTAGTTTTCCTGTTCTCTGGGCCAAACGGTCAAGGTGACGACTTCCTGACTTCTTGGTCTTTTTGTGTTTTCACTGTATTTTCAACACTCTGAAATGTGTTCACGGAGGTCTTTGAATCCTAGTAATCCAGTAATTTTTCCTTTTGTTTTCCCCACACCGTATACTCAGCAGCTCTCGCAGAAGCCCTGATTGCTAACGCTAGATGCAGTCTCAGGAGTCACTTAGTTCAATCCTTGCCCTTTAGCTTGAGAAGGAAGGCGGAGACCTTGACATTCACAGGGCACATACTACTTGCCAGGCCCAGAGCGTAAGTGTGGCATTCTGCGTAATGAGCCTTTTCTTAAACCTTACAACAGCCCTTTGAGGTGGATGTCTTTATCCTCATTTTTTAGACAAGGAGACTCAAGACCAGAGCAATTAAGTGACATATGAAAGATCACACAGCTGAGACTCAGACCAGCTTTAGAAAACAAGCCTGGGGCTCTCCTGTCCCCCATCCTGGTCCTGCACCTGTCAGTCAGGACCAGCATTAGTTGGAAGTGGGCTGAAGGCAAGGTAGGCTCCAGGGCAGATGTGACACAGGGAGTTTAATTGAAGGTAAAATTCTGGCAATTGTTATTAATATTTTATAGCTTTAATAAAGAAATTAGTGGCAGACTATAACATGCCATTGGACTAAGATGGATTATGAAAGCTTTTCAGCAGATAAAATGGGGGCAAATGGTTAACATTTTCAAAAGAAAAGGGAGTATCCTTTCTAAACAGGAAGAACTGGCTCGGATTCCAAGCAATTATGTAACTCCTGACTTCTGTCAAGGCCCTCTCTTAGGCAGATAAGTGGTATTTTATTCGTGATCCTTCCCTAATTTTTTTTTTACATCTACCTATGAATAAAATTGCTATCTTGCTGAACTGAAAACTAGTCAGCAGTTTTCCTTAGATAATTTCTTTATGTACAGATTATGTTTGCAGTATTAAAAAAGGCTTACAAATTTTTTTTATAGAGGAGTATCTAATTCCTTAATTCTAAACCAAAAGGATACATAAAAACACTTGTTTGTGAGTTTCTGGTTGTGTGTGTAGAAAAGAGAGGTAGACATAGATGCTCAAAGACAGACAATGAAATGGAGGCAAGAAGATAGAATCCAACAGAGTGAGATGCATTAAGGAGCTGTACCTCGTTGTGGTTAAAGAACATGGTACTCTGGAGCCGAGCTTGGATTCCACACCTAGAATGAACGGGCAGGGTTCTCCATAGAACATGTGCTTCACTCTGCACATTCAGGCATTCAAAAGGTGTTTCCCTTTCATCGTCCACCATGCATTTATCAAGATCTTAGCATTGGTGCACCTGACTCCATTGGTAACTTGCAGAAGTAGAATGACACTTCTTGTCAAAATCAGGGTGTCTCTTGGAGGTTTTTATTGCCTTCAAGCTTAGCTGAGTTTTGCTAGGTGTGTTTGGCTGTACTAACGACTCTCTCTTATTATACTCTTAGAAGACAGGAGCATTGATAGGAACTGAGAGAAGTGGTAGGTTTGTCCCAGTTTTATTCAGAGAGGACCCCTTTAAACCAGCAGGTAGAGAAGTGACTCCCATGTTAGTATTTTGCAGGCCTTCACATCCCATTCACCCAGGGATACTTGTCAAAAATGCAGATTCTTGGGGGAGGGAGGGGGTTGGACTGGGAACCTGGGATTGGTAGTTGCAAACTATTACATTTAGAATGGATAAACAACAAGGTCCTACTGTATAGCATAGGGAACTATATGTAATCTCCTGGGATAAACCATAATGGAAAAGAATATTTTTAAAATGAAGGTATATATGTGTAAAACTAAGTCACTTTGTTGTAGAGCAGAGATGGGCACAACACTGTGAATCAACTATACTTCAATTTAAAATAAATAAATAAATAAATAAATAAATAAAATGCAGATTCTCTCCAAATCAGAATCTCTGGGTCTGGGGCCCGGGAATATGCATTTTAAACAAACTGCCAGGTGTTTCAGTACAAATTAGCACTTGGAAACCTCTGCCCACCACCACAGGAAGGGGGCTGGCACTCTTCGTAAGTGGCGCCTTGTCTACCTTCCTGCAAAGGGGTCTGTGTGTGCTGAGGGAGAAAGCAGCGGCGGAGGAAACGTGGGGACTGGTAAGCCATCCAAGGCCATCCTCTCTCTCATCCTGCTCAAAACCACTTCGGGGACAAGCAGCCCAGCTGAACTCATCTGGAAGAGCTTTTCAGTGAGCCTGAGGTTCCTAATAGCAGTGAGAACTGCCAGGAATTGAGGAGCTCCACCATGACGCCCCTCCTTCCCTCTGTTGTCTAGATCTAGAGACTCCCTCTTAGAGAGCCAGCATCCCTGGGAGGAGTCCTATCTTAAAGACTAGAAGTTAGCTCCTTAATTATCTGTTAATTCTTTAAAAATGATTAGTTGACAACACTGCGAGAATAAGGACAGGTTACAGGGAAGGAAGGCACCTGAAGGATGGCAGAAAGGGACATTAGTAGGGAGGTGGCAAGGCGGCATATCCTCTGCTACTCAAAGTCACCCTAGCTGTCAAGGTGCCCCTTCCCACTGGTGCTGAAGGAGCATCTCTGCAGACGTGGAGAATGGTTTGCTCACACTTCTCTGCATCACAGTCTGGGTCTTTGGGGAGGGGAGGGCTGGACAAGCAGGGCCTCAGTGGTGGGGCTCAGTCTGTCAGTAGCACCAGAGTGAGTCCTCTACCAGAGTCATCTTAAGGGCAGGGCAACAGCTTTTAATCCAGCAGGTGATCTGGGAAACATCTTGCTTGACCAGAAGCCAAATTTTGTTAAGAAGAGATTCTCAACCACTATGGAGAGAATACCAAACCTGAAGGTTTTCTAATTCAAATGTGGAGCACCGCCCCCCCATCACCGTTTCTTGAAACAAGCTTCTGTCTTATGGTAAACAAGATGGGGTATCTGAGTCATTGACAGTCCAGGGAAAGGGCAGTGATGAGAGGATGGACCCTGGAGCCAAACCACCCGGGAGTGAATCCGGGCTCCACTGCTTCCTACCTGTGTGAGCTTGGGCTAGTTATTTCACCTCTCTGTGCCTCAGTTCCCTCATCTGTAAAATGAGGATTCAAGCAGTGCTTTCCACATAGCATTATAGTGAGGATTAAGTGAAACAGAGCTTGACAAGCACTTAGAACTCAGCAAGTCCCTTATGCGTATTTGCTGCTATTATTTTTCTTAGTCTCTCTGCCTAACGCTGCTTCACGACAAAGACCAAAAGAGGGGTCTTAGAGTTGAAGGGGGAACAGAATCCTTGTGTCATCTGTATGGCTCATGTTCTTTCAAGATCAACAGTGGCTCTTTTGACTGAACTGCAGTCTTCTCTCCTCCCACAAATCCTGCCGAGGGCACTGCTGGGCCACAGTCCAAGCATCTTCTGTTGGGGCAGCAGGTTCTCAGGTCCTCTTTTAAGAGCCTTTTAAGGGAAAAGGAGGTGGGATGGCAGATGAATCAACCCCCTATTTTGTACAGTTCAGCTAACAGGGCAAATAATGTACACCGAATTATTACTGGTAGGGCTTCCCAGGGCAAGACTGAAAATAAAATTCTGTTAGAGGGACAGTCCATTCAGGGTATAAAATGGAATTATCTTCACCAGGATTAAATCACACTTCCTGACTGTGACAGAGCGTTTCCACGGAGAGTAAGCGCCGTGCAGCCCTTAATGCCACTCGTTCATTGTTGCTCATGACTCCTACCCCCACTGGCTGTCTAACCCCATTCAGCCTCCCCCACCTGACCCACTGCGGTTTGAGTCTTTGAAACAGAGAGCTGGGTGCGGAAACAAGACTAGGCTCCCTCTGGTCCGGGGAAATGTTGGCAATGGGAATTCTGGAGGGGAACTGGAGCCAGACACTCACACATGTTACAGATGCTAACGTTAAATTTGATGTTAATTATAATCAAGTATGTTTAAAATCCATGTTGTAATTCTAATAACTACCACTAACCCATCATTCTGCGTGGTCTCAGCTGTATGACCCTATTAGGAAATTTATTCATAAATTCAATAGTTATGTCCCGGGACTTCCCTGGTGGCGCAGCGGTTGGGAATCCGGCCTGCCAGTGCAGGAGACACAGGTTCGAGCCTGGTCTGGGAAGATCCCACATGCCGTGGAACAACTAAGCCCGGGCGCCACAACTAAGCCCATGAGCCACAACTACTGAAGCCTGCACGCCTAGAGCCCGTGCTCCGCAACAAAGACAAGCCTCTGCAATGAGAAGCCCGTGCACTGCAATAAATAAGTAAATAAATAAATAAGCTCACAACTCAGCCAATGAAAAGCCACTCTTCTTCCAACTCCTCCGATGGACTCTGTTTACTATGGCCCTTCCAGCTTCCTTTTCCCCTCTTTAAAAGAGTTCCCCTCTCCTTGTGGCCTGGCAGCAGGGATCTGCGCATAGTTGACCACGGTTGCAGACCTTCAGATTGCAATTCTTTGCTGATCCCAAGTAAACTCATTTTTGCCGGAGAAGTAACTGGCAGTCTGTTTACGGTCAACAGGTATTATAATGATGCTTGGCATTTTTCTCAGCACTTGGGCCTGGGAAGCTGAGTAAGCAATCAGGGAGCCCACAATCTAGAAATGTGGCACTGCATTCAGCCCGTCAAGCACTTTGCACAAAACCGGCGCACAGCAAAAATCTTAGGGGAGCTGGCAGAAATTGCTGATTCACTGCTGGGTCTCTCTAGTTGTGGTCAGTTTAACATAACAAAATACCTCAGAAAAAACAATGGTTTTAAACATTGCCTCTACAAATACTGAACAAAACCCTTTTATAGTATGTCATTAGTTAAAATTCCCCGCTCCAATACTGAGTCTTTAAAAACTAGGAAACGGCGGGAAAAACTTTAGTCTTTAAACAGATAGAGAAAATAGTTTTCCATTGTTTTATGTAATCACTTACAAAACTAAAATATATGTTCACCATGGATATGCCCAATACTGCTCTGTTATGAGGGGTACAGAGTGCTATGTCCAAATAATACAGTCTATGGATATAAAAGGGTGAGAGAAGAACATCATGGACTGTTCTAAAGCCATAAAGTCGTTCTCCTTTCCTTCCCCTTCCACCTTGCAAAAGTATTCACTGATCTTTTCTTGTTTACTGTTTTCAGACCCTTGTTTTAAAACTGAAAAGTTCTATAGCATCCTATAAAAACATACTACAAGGAGAGAGCCTGTCCCAGGGATTGAATTCTCTCTATCCCATGCAATAAAAGAATGCAATGAAAAAAACCCAAAGAAAATATAGTTCACAATACAAAAAACATCTAGCTTAGTATCCACCTAAGTACTTTTGTGAGACCTGTTTTTTGGAAAAACTGAAATAAGGCTTCATGTGCCTTATTGTGTGAATGGTTGACATAACTATGCACGAGGCAGGAGAATCTGCAACACCATGGCACTCTTGACAGTGGCCCCCCAAAGCCCCCAACACTTTGGCTTATTTCTTTTTCTGCCTTCCTTTTTCCTCCTCTCTCTTTCCCGTTAGTGGAAGGCAAATCTGTTATGCCATACCCTGCAGCTTTAACCTGCCAGAGGGCTCCTTCTCTGCTCTCTCCTGGGGGACTGGTCCAGCCCCTCTTACTGGCCAAGTTAATCTCTCTTTTGGCTCTGACTCTCTCAGGCTGGATTCCCCATGTTAACCCTCTAATCCTGCTGAGGAAGGGCCTCTGGCAGCACTGCCGTTTGAATTCTTTTTATTTTAACTTTAGAAAACAGCCCTCTTACCAGATACATTTCTCTCTTTCCCCCTTCTCACCCAAACCCTGCCAATTCTACTCCTAAAGCCTCTTAAATCTGGGCGCTGCTGTTGATCTCCACTACTTGGTGTGGGCCAACTCCCCTCTCACCTGGTTCGCCTCCTCCCTGCTTTGCATGCCCCGCCCTCTCCTCCGTTTCACTCTCGTAGTGCTGGTACATGGCTTTCTCCTAAAATACAAATCTGACCCCGTTAGCATTTATCATCAGTGGCTTCCTGCTGCCCTCAAAATAAAGTCCAAATACCCTGAATTAAAAATTCTTCCCGGGGCTTCCCTGGTGGCGCAGTGGTTGAGAGTCCGCCTGCCGATGCAGGGGACACGGGTTCGTGCCCCGGTCCGGGAGGATCCCACATGCCGCGGAGCGGCTGGGCCCGTGAGCCATGGCCGCTGAGCCTGCGCGTCCGGAGCGTGCGCTCCGCAACGGGAGGGGCCACAACAGTGAGAGGCCCGTGTACCGCAAAAAAAAAAAAGTTTTTCCCTAAAGCTCACTATCTGTACTGTTTTCCTTCATCGTTGTGGTTTCAAGGCTCACCTGCAGTATTTTCTATGGTAATAGAGAAACTCATGAATATCGTTTAAGTTAATATAATAATAAATGTGAGGAATCAAGACATACATTTCTCATGTAATAATATACCTGTTTGTAGCCATGTATTGTACTTTGGTGACCCTTCAGGAACAAGTAGTTTTGTAGTTCTAAAGTAGACTTAATTATCCAAAATGCTTGCTTTGTCCAAATTAATGAGTTGTGTAACACATATGCCAGGGTTAGAAAAGATCTGGCCAGTGTGCTTACTGGAAATCAAAAGCTTTAGGACCAGTATTCCTTCCCATTTTTTTTTTTTTTTTAAGCAGTAGTGAGGAGGGGGAAAATGACCAAACCGGGGTTCAAAAAGAGAAGATAGAGGGCAACAAAGACATATCAAGCCACTGAATGACTAATTCTACTTTAGGCTGGTCCTGGTCAAAGAATGACAGCTAACAGGTACTCATATTCTTTGTGAACAGTATCTCATTTCATCTTAGTCTCCACAGCCACAATAAGAGATGGGTAAGATTATTCATATTTTATAGGTGAGGAAATAGACCGGCAATATTTATTTTGTCTCCTATGGTAATCGCTGGTTAAGTATACCACTTAGAGTTTTAAGGGCAAACACTCAACCTTCCTGTTTCCCTGGAAGGAAGGGAGTTTCCAGGTCCCAGGAAGGAGGAGTGAAGTTTCTGCTCGGTCTTCTCACTCAGCCCTTCCCTGGGGGGAGGAGTGGCCTACCCATCAGTGACTAGGTTAGGAGAACAGCTGAGGATGCACAGCTCAGCCAGGCCCCCCGGGCTTTTTTCACTCTCTTCTTTTCAGCTTGTCTGTCTTCAACATCTATCCTCTATACCTGGCTTGTGTGCTAAGTAGAGAGGCGGGCCTGTGGCCTAATTTAGCAGAGACGGAAACCCATGTTGGCTGCATATATTAGCCACATCCTCCAATCTGGCTTTCATCAGTTGATAAAGCTAATATTTTGATTTCTACTGTCTTATTTCTCAATTGGTTGAGAATATAAGAGAGGAAGACAGAGGGCTATTAATTGGCTCCCGAAAAGCCAAATACAGGCACATAAGAGGCACTCAATAAATATCTGTTAAATGAATGAATGAATCTGTCCAAGGCCACAAAGCTAAAAAACCACAGAGACTTGAATCTATGTCTGACAGAAGAGCCCATGGTTTTCTAAAATTCCCACTTCCGTGCTTCTTGTAGAGTGTTCTATTTCCAGGCTTCAATTCATGCTTCAGCATGGCTGCCAGGAAACTGGAAACAAAGGCTGGTGTAGGCATTAACTACCTTAAAAACACATGTCTGCCTAAGAACTTAGCTGATAATCTGTCTACAGCAGTGACTAGGGACGAGTTCAGCCTGTCTGCCTGTTGTCCGCTGTACTGACTGAGCCCTCAGGTACATGAAGAGGGACCTGGAGGATGACAGAAGCAGTGCAGGTGGCACCAGCAGTGCATGCAACAGACCAGGAAGGAGAAAGGCAGACAGCCAAGCATGAAGCAGGATGTGCACAAAAGGGGCAGGGCAAGGGCCTGGGGACCAAGGGGAGAATGAGGCCCAGAGGGATTTCAGGGAATGGAGGATGGGAAGGAGGCAGGGGAAGGAAGAATGAACAGAAGAATCCCAGGAGAACAAAAGGCCATAGAGACAGGAAATAAAAGTATGTCCAAACAAAGAGCATAAAGTGGAGGCAGATAAAAGGACGAGAGTAAATCACTAGCTATGAAAACAGCCACAAACTGATTTTCCATTTCTTGTCAAGATGATGAAAAGTGAGGGCTGTCCTGTGTGCCAGCAGCCTTCAGGAACTAAGAAATAAAACACCCAGGTTGAAAATAGTTTGGGGAGCCAGAGGATGACAAGATTCCTCCTGCAGGCAAAAGTGAAATTAAAGGAATGACCGCATCTTCTACCCCTTTTCCCCACCGACCCCCCTGCAGTCACAAAAGAGGGAGGAGCTGCTTGGCGGGCAACCACGTATGACCTCAGCGGGGACCCTGTTCTGACTGAGCTAATATAGTTGCTTTTTAAGAGAATCTGGTAGAACTCAGGATTGTGTGTTCACAAACACCATATAAAAAACAGGGTCATCGCTGCCTTCCAAGCAGTTTTTTTCAGTCTGTTTAAAGGCCGGACTTCGTCTTTTTTTTCCCCTCACTAGAGCAGCACACAAAGAATTCTCTGACACACTGCACCCACTGCAGATGAAAGTGCTTAAGTGTGAGTGAAAGCAACAATGTTTAGAGTGACATTTACTAGCTGCAAACAGTGAAATCAGAGAGCTCCAGTTCATGGAGATTAAATGTCAGGATTGAAAACATTTAGCAGAGTATTAGCTATGGAAGTTTTTAAAATTTAGGATTTGGTTTTACACTGCAAACAGCACTTAAAAGTTTTTAAAACAAACAACTGAGTCATAAGCTGAATAAGAATATATATTTTGTACTGAAGATGAGACCAGTGTAGGACAGTCACAGAGTTTGGCTCAACAATGCCAGAGGTGCTCGCTGATCTTCACCTGTTCAGATGAATAAGAGACAAGTGACAATCCCCACACTCCATGTTTTGGAAAATGCAAGTCAAAATCCAGAAAACAGGAGTTTCTAGGCACATAGTTTTCCACACTGGGCATGGACTTTACAAGCCCAAGCGTTTTTACATTACTGTTTCAGAATGAATGCTTTTTAATGAACCTATAAAAAGTCAGAGCAGAAAACAGATCCCCTTTTTCTTTTAAGAATATTTTCCATGGATAAATTTATGCATGATAAAATCGGCTATACGTGCCAAATATAACATCCGTTTGAACACGACTAAACAATAAAATCTCCAAATCTGACAATATCAGCAGTCCGTCCTTCCTTCATTCAAAAGAGCTGGTAAAGCACCCTCTCTGTTTTGCTTCTTATGAGGTGCTGGACAGATATAAAGCCAATGAAAATGATTAACATTTCAAGCTTTGTTCTAAACACTTTATAAGCAGTATATTATCCCCATTTTACAGATAAGAAAACTGGGGCTTCCAGAGGTTAAGGACTTTGCCCAAGACCATAGGATCGCCAAGTCATGTAGGATTCAAACTCTAGCCACTGACTCCAAAGTCTGAGCAACTGATTTCTATTCAAGGAACTCTCAGTCTGGCAGAAAGCACAGGCACGTGAACAAATAAAGGTTAACGCAAGACTATGACACAACCAAGATATGAACAGAGACGCAGAGTGAGTAATTCTGTCTCAGGTCTGGGACCCAAGGAGGAGACATTTAAGCTGGGTCTTGATGTATGAGGAGGAGTTTTTCAAGGTGAAAAAGCTAACAGTTTCTCTAGGCATAGGGAACTACACTACCCAAACATGGAGGGCTTGGCATGTCCATGGAATGTTCAGAGTTCACGGTATATTTGAAGGGGGGCGACCATGGAGGCCAGCAAACAAGCATATTATAATAGTCTGGATGAAGATATAAAGGAAGGTTGGAGCAGGGGAAACAGAGGATGCCGTTGTTTGGACAGCAGAAGTGATGGCCTGTGACCCACTGGATGTGCACAGTGAGGGAGATGAATCCATAGTTTCTAGCTTTTTAAGACTACTGTAAAGACTGAGAATAAAGGAAGTAAGACAGATTGAGGAGCGGGTTAGAGAAGAGGAAGATGATACCTTGTTTAGTTTTAGAAAAGCTGAGTTACAGATACTTGAGGGATATCTGGGCATCCTCTCTACTACGCTCTCTACTTTAACGAACACTGAGAGCCTCTTGTACCAAGTACTAAGGAAGTTAAAACAGAACAAAACTGGGGCTTGCCTTTTCAGAGTTCATGTACTGTACAGTCTGGCTCTCAATGGCGGTAATATATTAGGGAACTAACAAGATCATTTCTGGTTGTTACAGTGACTGAGGGGTGCTACTTGCAATTAGTGGACAGGTGCCAGTGATACAGATATTCTGCAATATTTAGTCTGCTTCATACAACAAAGCACTATCCTGTACCTCACTGGTCATCTATACGGGTGATAATCCGTTTACAATTATCTGAGCTTAGAACCTAATTCCGTTTGACAAAGAAAAACAAAAATTGTTTTGCCTGTTTTATATATACACTGAATTTTTCCGAATAGAACTACCATGGAAACTGAAGGAACACTGTTGTACTTTGTTTTGTTTGGACTTTTACCAAGAGTGTTCACTACTTAAGAAAATTACATCAGGAGTTGGGGGAGATGAAGAAGTTCTGGAGATGGAAGGTGGTGACAGTTACGCAACAATGTGAATGTACTTAATGCCATAGAACTGTACACTTAAAAATGATGAAAATGATATACTTTATGTTACATATGTTAAAATAAAATAATTTATAAATTGAAAAAAATTAAAGAGAAAAAGAAAAAGAATATTACATCATGGGCAGCAAACCTACTCATAGTTTTTGAAAAGTTACCCATGCAATGTGCCTATACCAGTCTGCATTGTAGCTGCCCTAATCGTGCTACTCCCACATTCCAAATATCTACTTTACTGTGTCTCCTGGTGTGGTCATACCTGGAGATACTGTAAAACATGTAATTTGATTACAAATTACTTTCTTTTTCTTTCTACCTTTAATTGCAACCAGGGCATTATATTGTACTTTTGAAATTATGTGCTGCGTAGGTGGGTTATATTAACTATGAATTTCACTTCAGGATAGGGAAGGGTGTGTTATATTTGTTATAAAAAGAATACATTAGTTTGAAAGAGTTGAGAATCACTAGTGAGAGAGACACATATAAACGGAACTAAAGTACAAGGAAAACCATGGCAGCACCTCAGAGAGCTAAAAGTACAAAGGAAGAACAGGGGAAGAGGTATAACTGGCCATGTAGGGTCGGGGAAGGCCCATGGAGTAGGTATGATGTGAGCAGGTGCTGACTGACATCCTCTGTTAGAATAATTCCAGAGATATGGGGCTTGGTATCTGCCTCCAATGATGTCCATTCCTTCTGCCATGGCGTTGATTTTTATCAAGTTCTTTTCGATGTTCTTCCTGTATCTCCCCCTCAGTGGCCCTCGTTCTGGGAGGCTCCAGTGGGCAGAGCATGATGAATCCCTAGCCTACGCAGCATCTCTGCCAGAATCTGAAAACTGTGGTCTCTGTAATACTCTCTGGTTAATCTTCTCTTCTTTCGGCTAAATCTCCCTGCTTCCTCCAACTGTTTCTCATATAACTTGGTTTCATGTTCCCTTACTATTGGGTCATTTTCCTCTGAACATGCTCCAATCTGTCAGTGGCCCTTTAAAAGTGTGGTGCCTAGAACTGTATGTGGTTTCCAGCACTGAAATATATAACTGTATTTCCTAATATCCCCCCAAAAGGGGAAAATGTTACTGCTCCAAACAGTGAGATCAGGATGGGGGAGGGAACAGGGGAGATCTGTCTTAATCATCATTGTATTTCCAGTATTGAAAATTTTTCCTTTTTTGTTTAAACAAGTTAAATCTGAATTTTTAATAGTCGCAAATAGAGTTCTGATCTCAAAGAGCTTTCTTTTTCTTCCTAGTTTGTTTTTGTTTTGAGGATACAATGAAAATGTGGGTTTGGCTAATAAACACTAACAATTATTTTTATTTGCCAATAGCATCTGTTTACCACCATCTTATAGTCATTTCTTATCTGCCAATGTCCCAGGTCAATCTAACCAAGACTGGCAAGTGTGCCACCCTTTCCAGGGGCTTGGCCTGTAAACTGGAATTAGTATTTCTGCATTAAGCATGGACCTGGTGTGTGTGGAAAGCCCCTGCATTCCTGTGTGTCTAGTGAACGTCAGCTTGAGCCCCATCATGCATAATTCCATCTAGGCTCCTGATTTTTCATCCCATTTTGGTCTGAGACAAACCTTGCAATAACTTGACTGGCTCTTACCAACGTTCTGTCCCCTCGGACTGAAACAGTACCAGCTCATCTCTTCATTCTAGATGCTAAGGACTCTTGAACCACAGTGACACCATCCACTGGTCTGAATCTTTGGAAGCTACAGCAGAACTCTGCAGAAGAACATCACTCGGACATAAATGCCAGCTTGCTATCCACCCTGAATGCAAAGACTTCAACTAACTGACCAAAAAACAGGGGACAGGTTAGCCTCAGAAGTTTAAGCACTTTATGTCACACCTGCTGGCTGCCCAAGTTCCAATACACTTTTGCTGCTGAAAAGACCAGCTCAAAGGTAAACTATGTGAGAGCTGGGTTATTTGTCTGTTTTGTTAGTTAATGTACCCCAAGCCCTCGGAACAGTGTTTAGCATATAACAGCTGCTCGACAGATATTTGTTGAATGAATTAATGAAATGACCTGGTATGGCAGATATCTATCTTTGTTTTGCCCAGTATTCTCTTCTTTTGAGAACTGCTTCTTGATCGTGCTGCCAATCATGAGACTGAACAAGCTAACAAATGGTGTTACGAGTCTGGAGCTTATTAGTCTACATACGTCCCTAGCCCCTAGATTCCCTACAATTCAAGCAGGTATCTGCACTCCTTCTTACTTCTGGAGAATCCGAGGCACAATGTCAGGAGGTTTGATGAATGTGAGTGGTACATTTTGCAGTTAGATCATTCAGAGGCTAAACTTTATGTGAATGTCAATCACAAAACCCAAGACAATAGGATAAAATGAATCTCTAAGCTTATGCTTCTAATATTATTGATCTTCATAACTAATCAAATACTAGTGTCATAATTTATCTTATTCACATTCAAATAAATTTCAGATGAAACTTTTTCAAACTTCTAATGACGGATGAAATACAGTTTTTATAATGTCAGCTTTACCATGATAATGCTATTTAAGGTTTCTCAGAAAAAAATTAATCTGTGAAATATGGAAAAAATATGTATTGGATTAAAATGATCCAATAAGTGGGGGGTGGGAAGGAGAGCAATACTTGGATAAGGCTTTTTAAAAATTGTGGTAAGATACACATAACAAAATTTACCCTTTTAACCATTTTTAAGTGTACAATTCAGCATCATTAAGAACATTTATAGTGTGTGCAACCATCGCAACTAACCATCTCTAGAACCTTTTCATCATATCAAACAGAAACTCTGTACCCAATAAATAATAACTCTCCACTATCCCCTCCTCCCAGGCCCTGGTAATCTCTATTCTACTCTTTATGAATTTGCCTATTCTAGGTACATCATATAACTGGAATTAAACAATATTTGTCTTTTTTTTTGGTCTGGCTTATTTCATTTAGCATAATGTTTTCAAGTATAGATGTTGTAGCATGTATCAGAATTTCATTCCTTTTTATGGCTGAATAATATTCCATTGTATGTATATACCACATTGTGTTATCTATTCATCTGTTGATGGACACTAGGGTTGTTTTCCCCTTTTGGCTAGTGTGCTATGAGCACTGGTGTACAAGTATCTGTTTGAGTCGCTGATTTCAATCATTTTGGGTAAACCTAGGAGTGAAATTGGTGGATCATATGGTAATTCTATGTTTAACTTTCTGAGGAACCTACATAATGGTCTTAAAGATAACTTATAAAATTAAAAAAATTATTAATTTAGGAACTATATTCTACAATAAGAAAGTTATTCCTCACCTGATACTTCACATATCATTACTGGAGACAGAAAGACTGCTGTAGTAAATAGAACAGAGGATACATCATTTCCTTGTAGTGAAGGAGGAGTTTCCAAATAACTATAGATCCCCAAGAAGGTAATACATGACAATAACTGCAACTTGCTAAAATGTAAACACCAGGGTTTTCACAAACACGAAATACAGTCTTCTTTAGAAAGCTCAAACTTTCATTCAGAAATAAAGAAAGAATGAATCCCACTATGTAATCATACAACTGTAGTCTCTGTATGCAAAATAACTGATCAGTTTGTTTCTAAAGTGTAAGGGTTATGAAAGACTAGGAAAGATTGGAGAAATGTCAGAGATTAGAAGAGACGATGGAGATCTGGTAAGTAACCAGGATTGGAATCTCGGATTGGATCTTGAACAGAAAAAGTATGATGACGGAAAAACTCGCGAAATCCAAATAAAGGCTGTAATTTAGTTAATAGTTATTATACCAGTGTTAATATCTTGGTCTTGATAACCGTACTATAGTTATGTAAGATATTAATTCCAGTGAAAGCTGGATGAATGATATACAGGAATTCTCTACTATTTTTGCAACTTTTGTGTAAGTTTAAAATGATTGCAAAATAAAAAGCATTCCATATTTTAAAGAAATTATGCCATTTCTCTACAATCTCTTTCAGAGGATAGAACTGGAGGGAATACTCCCTAACTCATTCCACAAGGCCAGAATTTCCCTAGTTCCAAAACCAGACAAAGACTTTACAAGAAAACTATAGACCAATATCTCTCATGAACACAGATGCAAAAATTCTCAACAAAATATTAGCAAATTGAATCCAACAGTGTTTGAAAATAATTATACACCACAATCAAGTGGGATTTATTCCATGTATGCAAGTCTGGTTCGACATTTGAAAATCAGTTCATGTAATCTATCACAACAACAGACTAAAGAAGAAAAATCACATGATCATATTAATGGATAGAGAAAAGAAGCATTTGATAAAATCCAAATCCATTCATGATTAAAAAAAACTCTTAGTAAACTAGGAATAGAGGGGGAACTTCCTCAATTTGATAAAAAATATCTACAAAAAACCTACAGCTAACATTATACTTAATGGTGAGAAACTAGGAGCTTTTCCACTAAGATCAGAAACAAGGCAGGGATGTCCCCTTTCATCACTCCTTTTCAACATTATACTATAAAGTCCTAGCTAATGTAACGGGATAAGAAAAGGAAATAAAAGGTGTACTAATTGGGAAGGAAGAAGTAAAACTGTCTTTGTTGGCAGACGACATGATCTGAAAGAAATGACAAAAAATTCCTAGAACTAATAAGTGATTATAGCAAGGTTATAGGATATAAGGTTGATACACAAAAGCCAATCACTTTTCTATTGGACAATTGGAATTTTAAATTAAAAACACATAACCATTTACAACAGCACCCCAAACAATGAAATACTTAGATATAAATCTAACAAAATATGTATAAGATCTATATGAGGAAAACTATAAAACTCTGAAAAACAGGATCAAATAAGAATGAAATGTATATTCCATGTTCATGGATAGGAAGACTCAGTATTACCAAGATGTCAGTTCTTCCCAATTTGATCTATAGGTTCAATACAATCTTAGTCAAATTCCCAACAAATTATCAATATTTTGCGGATATCAATAAACTAATTTTAAAGTTTATATGGAGAGGCAAAAGACACAGAACAGACAACATAATACTGAAGAAGAACCAAGTTAGTGGACTGACACTACCTGACTTCAATAAGTACATAATGACTTTGTACTTACAATAAAGCTATAGTATCAAGACAGTGTGGTATTGGTGAAAGAAGAGACAAGTATGTCAAAAGAACAGAATAGAGAGCCAGAAATAAAGCCACATAAATACTGATATTTGACAACAGAGTGAAGGCAACACAATGGAACAATGACAGTCTTTTCAACAAATGATGCTGGAAAAACTGGACATCTACATGCAAAAAAAAAAAAAAAAAGGAGAGAATCTAGACACAGATCTTACACCCTTCACAAAAACTAACTCAAAATGGATCATAGACCTAAACGTAAAATGCAAAACCATGAAATTCCTAGAACATAACACAGAACTCTATACAACCTTTGGTTTGGCAATGACTTTTTAGATATAATACCAAAGGCACAATCCATGAAAGAAACAACTGAAAAGTTGGACTTCATTAAAATAAAAAACTTCTATTCTTTAAAAGACATTATCAAGAAAATGAAGACAAGCCACAGACTGGGAAAAAATATTTGCAAAAGATATATCTGATAAAGGACTGTTATCCTAAATATACAAAGAACTTTTAAAGCTCAACAATGAGAAAATGAATAAACCGACTAAGAAACGGGCCAAAGATCTTTACAGACACTTCATCAAAGAAGACACACAGATAGCAAATAAGCAGGTGAAAAGATGCTCCACATCATATGTCATTAGAGAAATGCAAATTAAAACAATGAGAGACCAGTACAAATCCATAAGAATGGCCAAAATCCAGAACGCTGACAACATCAAATGCTGATGAAGATGTGGAGCAACAGGGACTCTCATTCATTGTTGGTGGGAATGCAAAATGGTCCAGAGCTTTGGAAGGCAGTTTGGCAGTTTCTCAGATAATTAAACATACTCTTACCATATGACCTAGTAACTGTGCTTCTTGGAATTTACCCAAGGGATTAAAAACTTATGTATACACAAAAACCTGTACACAGATGTTTATAGCAGCTTTATTCACAATTGCCAAAACTTAAAAGCAACCAAGGTATCCTTCAGCAGGTGAATGGATAACTAAACTGTGGTACAACCAGACAATGGAATATTATTCAGCACTAAAAAGAAATGCGTTATCAAGCCATGGAAAGACATGGAAGAAACTTAACTGCATATTACCACCTGAAAGAAGTCAATCTGAAAAGGCTACATACTGTATGATTGCAACTATGTGACATTCTGGAAAAGGCAAAACTATAAAGATAGTAAAAAAAAAAAAATTCAGTGATTGTCAGGAGCTGGGGTAGTGAGGAATGAATAAGCAAAGCACAGAGTATGTTTAAGGCAGTGAAACTACGCTGCATGATAATATAATGGCAGATACATGTCATTATATATTTGTAAAATATATAATGTGTAACACCAAGAGTGAAGAATAATATAAATATCAGGACTTTGGGTGAAAATGAGGTGTCGATGTAGGTTTATCAACTGTAACAAATGTACAACTCTGGTGAGGGACGGTGATGACGGGGGAGGCTATGCATCTGTGGGGGCAGAGGGTAAATGGGAAATCTCTGTGCCTTCTGCTGAATTTTGCTGTAAACCTAAAACTGCTCTAAAAAATAAAATCTACTTAAAAAAAAAGTGAGAGAAAGAAACAACAAGCTACAGTATACTGATCTTTCTATCAGCCATGTCACTACTCATTTGTGTATTATGGATTTAGAAAATACCACAAGAATGAGTTAGTTCTTTTTGCCATTCCTAAGTTCTACAAAGAAAAGAAAGTTCTTATTGACTGGAAGGGAAAAATATATCACCATATCCTTCCACATTTAGAGAAAAGTTCTACAAATTTGGAAGAGAAAATTCCAACAGGGCCTAGCAGAAACATAAACAAGCAACATGCTTCATTATATAAACAAAGAAATTGAATAAAGTCAGAGGAATTGTTCTTATCATAAACTTAGAATACTGTGTGGCCAGAGGGCCACACTATGATCAGAAAGCCAACTCAGAAAAGAATGAGGCGTATAAAAAAATAAATAAAATTCAAAAAAAAGAAAAGAATGAGGAATGGGGGTGCATCTAAATTAGCCTAGGGCTTCCCTGGTGGCGCGGTGGTTGAGAGTCCGCCTGCCGATGCAGGGGACATGGGTTCGTGTCCCAGTCCGGGAAGATCCCACATGCCACGGAGCGGCTGGGCCCGTGAACCATGGCCGCTGAGCCTGCGCGTCCGGAGCCTGTGCTCCGCAACGGGAGAGGCCACAACGGTGAGAGGCCCGTGTACCGCAAAATAAATAAATAAATAAATAAATTAGCCTAGAAACCTAAAGATACCAATTACTTCCATATAAAACAGGATTAAGATTCTTTATTATTCCTTATTATTGAAATTCAAAAACTAAATTTGATCATCGTTTTAGTCTTCACTTCTGATGAGTAAAAGTGATAAAAAGTTTGGGGGAGAATGGATACATGTATATTTATGGCTGAGTCCCTTTGCTGTGCACCTGAAACTATCACAACATTGTTAATCGGCTATACTCCAATATAAAATAAAAAGTTTTTAAAAAAGTGAATTTTAATTATTATTTCATCATATGAACTTCCATGTAAACATGGTTTGGATCTTTTGGTGAATGTCATGGTAATCCAAAATCTCTAGTTTAGGGAAATACTATACCATCCAACTTGGTGAGAAGTATAGTTGGAATTAAACTTATATCAACTATTTTCCAGTTGTATTGTCTTATTAGAGAAAGCTACCAAGTTATTATAGTAGAGCCCAGTAAGATTTTGCTGCTCATTAAGTAATAATGAGTCCTCCACATTTGTTACTAAAAAAATACAAATGCCAGATTTGGTGGTCACCAAGGCTATGCTGACAGCGTTAGGGCAAGTTCTGAGGTACCTCTAATCAGGCAATCCTCTCTGCAGGTCAGTCACACACTACATCATCATACACTGGGTTTCCCCTTGAGAACATCTATACTCCAGGGCCAACAGGGCCTGTACCAGGCAGCCCTGCTTTGGTGGAATTTCCTAGTATATCAAATTAGAATCAGTGAATCAAAGACTCAAAGCTGGAAGGAACCTTAAAGATCAAAAGTGACATCATAGGAAAAAGTATAATTTGGTAAGATATTGTCCAACTCTGTCTGCGCTGTTGATTAAATGAAAAAATAAAACAAAAAACAATCCAGGAGAATCTTTCCCTCTCATCAAAGATATTAGTTGCCATATATTTGTAATCATAGAATTGTCTCATTTTTCCAATGCAGGATAAGTAACAGGCCATATTTGAACTTGACCAAAAACTATTGTTAATTTACAATTTATCCTAAGCCTCTAATGCTTCTGATGGAAGTTTCCTGTGCATTATAATAAAAATACAGCAACCAGAACCTGGATGTTTACAGCGTTTTGCCAACAATTAAAACAAACAATCCACCAAAGCTGCACTGGCTCTGTAGACAAAAGAAATCAAGCAACTACTTCAGAGTTCCAAAACTAATTTATTGGTCTAATGAGGACTAGACTCCAACTTGGATATTCTACTGTTTCTGGTCCTCAGTAAGATAAAAGGCTTCAGCATATATTTTTAGAATTATTTTTATTTTAATAGCATTGCCTTTAAATCACTTCTCCTTAAAAATAACAAAACAAAAAACCTTCCAGCATTTCTAACTTTATGATTCTCTCATTAAATTATGAAACTCGATTATGAAACAACAGTTTAGTTTACTTTACCAACTTTTATCATTTTGTGTTTAGAATCATTCTCAGAAATCCAAATTGGCTGATTACTGAACAAGTTCTAATTACTCCCCAGAGACTGTGGGAGCGGGGCTTTTAGCATTGTTCACTGTTTGGCTGGGAAACAGGCTTCCTCTTGTAGTGCCCGATCTGTTATTGATTTAAAAACTGACCTAAAGGGCTATTTGTTCTGGGTTCTTTGAAGTACATTTGCTGCTCCCGCCTTCTGGAACTATGCTGTCAGACATCCTGAAGCCTTATGCCATATTCTTCACTGCGTGGTTTGTGAACGACGGGATAATGGCTCATTAACGTGCTCTCACCACCAAAAGAGCGCCTGGGATTTAAAACACCTCCGAATAATCACACTGGTGTTTCTGTCTTGAACCTTGAGGCCGTCAGTGCAGATCCCAGTTCACATGATCCCTCCTTCCTAATCCTGGACTTGGGGCAGTGCCTGCTTCCTAAATTATATACTCTTCTGAGCATGAATGCCACCCATTTCTCATGGTCACCTCTTTCTTCCACGGTGCCCAGCTCAGGTCTCAGCTCACAGCAGTTATTCAATGTAAAATAATAACACCACTGTAAATAAGTTATTTATTTACAGTTATTTATAGACAAATTACAATTATTTGTAAATTTATTTACAGATAATTTTTTATTTGTAAATAAGTTTATAAAATAATAACATATTCAGGAATAAATGACTTCAAAGGATAGAGATTCAGATTATAACCAGTAAAAAAATCTTGCTCTGATATCTAGGTTTTATGATCCTAAGAAGTGGCATCAGAAAGCAATTCTGCATTGATAGTTTCAGGTCCTCTTAAAAAATAAAAAGTAATTCAACGAATAACATTTTCCTTAAGAATCAAGTGGGTATTTTGGCGGAATGACAGCAGAGGAAGACCCAAGTTCCTCAGGCTTAGTTATGCTTCCCAATCCTTTTCAATATGAAGAGAGCTTTGCACAGTTTTAGACTTGCCACGGCACTCTTAGAAGAGGGGAGGTCCAAGTTCCCATGTTTTTTTTTTTTTGCGGTACGCGGGCCTCTCACTGTTGTGGCCTCTCCCGTTGCGGAGCACAGGCTCCGGACGCGCAGGCTCAGCGGCCATGGCTCACGGGCCCAGCCGCTCCGCGGCACGTGGGATCTTCCCGGGCCGGGGCACGAACCTGTGTCCCCTGCATCGGCAGGCGGACTCTCAACCAGTGCGCCACCACGGAAGCCCCCCATGCTCTTTGATAACTAAGAGGAAGGGGCACACCTGGCTAGTGGGGAGGGAAAGAGGCACAGGAATAAAGGTGATCCAGGAGGCAGTTCAAGGGTCCCCTGAATGTCATTCACCTCTGAGTGGGACCTAAGAAGGAAAAGAGGGTGGTGGCCGAGGAGGAGATATTTAACTGGCAGAGAAGGAAGACAGTGCAGCACTCTGGGGTCAGCTGGGATCAGGAGCTGCTAGTATTTGTCACGGTGTCTTCCAGTTCCTTACAATCCAGTTACTAATCAAAGACCTCCCTAAGCACCCACACACTGCTAAGCTCCCTGGCGGATAATAATACAGCCAGAAGACTGGTTTTGGCCCTTAAAGTGCTCATAATGTAAGTTGGGGAAGGAGAAAATGAATGGAAGTGAGATGACCAGTGACAGTGAAATGTTAGTCTGAGGAGTTCACAGGTGGGAAAGATCTGGATGGACTGATAGTCCAAGACACAGCTCAGAAGAAGCTTCCAGAAATTGAGGATATGAATTGTGTAACTGAGAATCAGGCCCATGCCCACAAGCTCCTCCTTGAGAGGGGGCAGATTCAGAAGGATGTCGTTGAACGGTGGCCCAGTAGGAGAGAGAACCTGACAGACTGCTTTTAGAAAGGCTGGAGTATGTGACGAAAACACAAGAGGGCCGAGAAGGAAAGGACAGAGAAGCAAATAATCCTTGGTTGTTTTCATGCCTGAAGGGGCTCACTGTGGCATGAAAATCAACATGAAAACAGTTAGACATACCACGTCATCCAAACTGGGCACTGTGCAGACATTCCTTGGCTTAAGTTTAAAAATATTTATTAACTCCTTGTTAGCCTCTCAATTTTTGGAAGAGAATATTGAACCTGGTGATAAAGGGGTGAGAAGGACCTAGGAACCTACCATGGAGGCCCCTTGTGTACATACTAGTTATATTCACATAAGACTATGAAGTAGGTTTCATGGTCTCTGTTCTACAGATGAGGAAAAGGAAGTTTATGGAGATCAAATAGCTCACTTAAGCTTGCCCAAATATTAGAATGGCAGACCTAGATTCTGAACCTTACTATACATGCTGCCCAAGCCCATTTCCTTTGTTTCATGTAGAGAGTACACACTTGGTTGCTCTTAGAGAGGAAAGAAATCTATGTTTCATTTGTAGTGTGGTCTAGAGCTGAGCCTGGAGCTGGGAGTGAGAAGAACTGGGTTTTTCATCCATGCTTTGCTATTAGTTCTAAGACTCGAGACAAGGCATGCCCCCTCTTGGCTTTATTATCTAAACTTTATAAAGAGGATGTGGGATTAAATGATTGCTAAGGTATTATCTGTGTAAGTTTATGATTCTAAGAGTACAAGTGGATTCCCCACCAGGGAATGACTTAATATGACTGTTCTAATAAAAAGAGGAGGGGGAATATGAGACACGCATTGATGGCTGTATACAGAAATCCACCAGGATATAAATAATCTAATAAATAGTTCTGCCACAAGAGCAGTGGCAGCTGCTCAGGACTTTAAAAGCCAGGACTTTAAGGAGGAAGGGTTCAGGGGCGGCAGGTTTGTCTTGCCACCGTGCACAGTGAGCCCACCGCCTTCATGTGCATAGCCTGCATCTAGCCCCCCACGTGGATGAGGGCTACAAACCACCCTTTCGCACTGCTACCACCCATTTTTGTTGCTGGGAAAGGCATGAAAGCTGAACACACACATAATCCGCTCAGGGAACCTATATAAATGAAACAACCAGAGGTAAGAGAGCATGTACCCCAGACAGAGCAGTCACGACTCAGCTCTAGGTGATACCTGCCCTGCAGTCACCTGCCCTTCCAATTTTTCAAAAAGAGCCAGAAATATGGATTTTTGTGCAACATGAAATACCTGAAACAACCATGTGGTACCAATGCCGACCAGCTATGTGAATCAGACAAAACATGTTTGTATCTACTTGTGATCCAAGATCATCAATTTGCTTCAGAATTAGCTGATAAAAAAAGAGAACGCAGGAGGCCTAGTCTTAAATATTTTAAAAAGGGCTCACTGAAGTAGACAGAGAAAAGGCATTGAGAAAGACCTTAGCCATTTTATTTGAATAAAGTCTATCAGTAATGCATAAGCTCTTACACATCTAACTCTGATAATGCTTACAACTTTTGTCAATACCCATCTGTTTCCTATAGTCAGTAGTAAGAGAGCCCTTAAAACAAAGATGAGTGTGCTAATTCAGGGACAAAAAACTGGGAGACTTATGAAAACTTAAAATTTAGTTCTATCCGGGACTTCTCTGGTGGTCCAGTGGTTAGGACTCCATGCTCCTAATGCAGGGGGCACGGGTTCGATCCCTGGTCAGGGAACTAAGATCCCACATGCTGCACAGCACAGCCAAAAAAAAAAAAAAAAAAAAAAAAAGTTCTATCTCCTAAGAGACCTAAGGGAAGAAGAATTTCTGCAGCAGAAGCTGATCAAGGCAGCCGGAGAAAAGTGGAAGATAATGGGCCAAACCCCGGGGCCATCAACATGAATCCCAGTGGGAGGGCAGAGGTGTGAGTGAGAAAGAGGAAGAAAGAGAAAGAAAGGTCAAAGTACGAAAAGAGACAGAAGAGAGAACGCTGCTGTATAGGGCGGGATAGTAGAAGGATAGCCAAGCTTTCGAATGCATGTGTATGGGTGACAGGTGTTCCTTAAATAAACTATGAGGAACCCCAGAAATACTCTCAGAGCTAAGTCATCATCATAATTTAAAAAATATGTTTTGGGCATCCACTATATCTAAGATATTATGAGGTGCAGGAGCTCCAACCAGCGCCAGTCATTCAGACACCAGGTGAGCAGGAGTTAGTGGTTTTGAATGGTAGGGAATCAATCACCTTCCCGGCAGAGGGAGTGGCCTGTTCAAAAGCAAGTGGATCTGACATCTGTGCTCTGCCTATTGTGCCTTCCTATTATTCCTGTTTGATTGGAGGAGAGGCTAAGCTCAGACAGGCTAAGTGATTAGCTTCGGGTCACATGCCTAATTATTCACAAAGCTGAGAGCAAAACCAAAAACATCCCAAACCAAAAATATCCCAGTATGGCATATTTCCTCCTCTACCACGATCAAGGTATAGTGGATGCAAGCCAGAGAAAACAATAATGTGGAAACTTTCAGAAAAAAATGTAAAGCAAATACTCAAAATGAATTCTTGATGAAACCTATATAACAAAAATGAGGAACTCTTCTTCGTGACCTGAAGACTGGAAGTTTGCGCCACACACAAGCCTCACCTAGTTCCCACAGAGGGAGGGAAATCCATACTCCCACCCACTCCCAGCCTCGACCCCACCCCAATTCTCTTCTCCCTTCGTATTGAGCAAGGAGGGATTTTTTTTTCTCCCTGTATGACTTCACAGAGATGAATCATGGCTCCTTGAAAAGCTGAAACAGGAAAGTTGGCTTGGGAATAATAAAACAGCAACAGACTAAGTCCCCTGAGCTGTGGGCACTGCCTCCACTAATGAGACTTATCTACAAAATACTGTATTGTGTAAGCAAATCTTTTGAAAAATAGCATCTGGAGCTTTGAAGATGTGGACACAACTGATTTGAGCATGACACACCTGTCTTTAGAGAAAAGTAATTATTTAGCCCATAAGTGCAAACCTGTTTTCACAAACTGTCAGCTATAAACATTTTTTAAAAACTGCTTTGTCAAAGATTTGTATAAATGGCTTAAGTATGATTTCAGGAAGACCAAGAATGCAAGACGGTATTCTGCTAACAAATGGAATTTGCTGCCCTTTGCAATTCTACAGCTGACCCCACTGCAGATTTCATTCTTTACGGCAGAATATGGAAATTTTGACATCATATACATAGGAAACTTATAAATCTGCTGTTCACATTTCTTAAAAGGAATGATCAGTCATGACATGTTCTTTCTGTAATTCAAAGGTCTTATCAGCAGGGAATGTTTTGCTATTTTTAAAAGAGCTCTCAAGCTCTCTAACCTGCTTCTAATTGGACCATTTTCACTCCTCTAAACAATAATGCTAAAATATCTTTTTCTGTAAGCTACAACGTTTGAAATTTGTAAGGTGTTTATTCCTTCCTTTAGTAAATCTAGAGTAATCACAGTTTCCTCATCCCTGATTATAAGGTCCTTTTGAATATTTTTATAATTATTTGTCCATGTGTCTTAGAGAAAATCAGAGTTTGCCCTTTTTATCCTGTGGCAAGGATCCATGGAAGATGAGAAGCACCTGACTTACATCTCCTATAGAATGCTGTCCTGGTATAAGCGGAATCTCAAATCTCATGCTCCATGTAGAGAAGTGATAAGCTTTCTGGAGCTCATTGAATTTCCAATATGTTTAGCACTAGAAAAAGAAATCCTTGACCAGGAGGCTTCGCTGTATTCACGTTACAAAAAGTAAGAATTATACCAGGAGGCCAGGAGAAAAAGAAATCACCAAAAAACAAACTACCAAAGAGGAAATGCCAATCTGAAGAGGTAAGTTTTACCCAATGATTCATGGGGAGGGAAATGAGAAATTTAAAAGACAGACTATGAAGAAGATGGCATTTAGTCTCCAGAGGCTGTTAGAAAACACTGACTAGGTTTCAGTCTTCTTTTTAAAATAAAGTAAAAAGGGGCTTCCCTGGTGGCGCAGTGGTTGAGAGTCCGCCTGCCGATGCAGGGGACACGGGTTCGTGCCCCTGTCCGGGAGGATCCCGCATGCCGCGGAGCGGCTGGGCCCGTGAGCCATGGCTGCTGAGCCTGCGCGTCCGGAGCCTGTGCTCCGCAAAGGGAGAGGCCACAACAGTGAGAGGCCCGTGTACCTCCCAAAAGAATAAATAAATATAAAATAAAGTAAAAAACTCTAAGTGGTTTCATGATACTCAGGCATTAAAGCAACTGTTGATGAAAATGTTTTGGAATCTAATACAGGTGGTGTCCAACACCATGAATGTATACTAAATGCTACTGAACTGTACACTTTAAAATGGTTAATTTTATGTTGTGTGAATTTCATCTCAATAAAAAAAGTAAAGCAACTGTATTCTGCTTGAGTTGAAAGAGAAATTTTTGCCATTTCCTTTTGATTGCTTCGACAAAGACAATATTTAACACTTCAGAAACGTGCTATCAAGAAAATCCTTAGATGAATTCCAGGGATTAATTCAGTCAGGTGCAAAGGTTAGCCAAGGAGCAGTTATGCAATGCTTTTCCCCTATTCTATTTTTTCCACCCCCTTAAAAGTGCTAAGCAGTCATCACTAAGTTTTAATAGCTTCTCTCTTTCCTTCCTATATTCCTCCTACCCAACTTCTCTCCTTCAATATTTACTGAAATCCTACATGCCCCCGAGCACTTTAATAAGTGCTAGGATTGCCAAGATGAGTAACACATCTTACCTTTCCTCAAGGAGTTCACAGTTTGCATTCAAATTTCAAAAACTCCCCAAGCAAATGCCTCCAGTGTTTTCCAATTAAATAAGAAACTGCCTGCATTTCTTCTTATATATATACACATATATAAAATATTATTATATATTATCATGCTAAGTATTTCTCATGTTACTCATGTCCAATTTTCTTGAATATTTTGCTCATAATGGGTGTTGAATTTTGTCAGACTTGCTAAGTATCTGTTAATATAGCTATATGACCTTTTTCTCCTACACTTACTAATATGGCATATGATGTTAATGGATTAACTACATTAAAACAACCTCATATTCCTGCAATAAACTCCACTTGATTATGGTGTATTATTTTCTTTAATGTGGTGTCAGATTCTGTATGCAAATATTTTACTTAGTGATTTTGAATTGACATTTATGAGTTATATTTCTCTGCAATTTTCTTTCTTTATATTGGTTTTTAAATCTGGCTTGGGCTTCTGTTTTATTATTTTATTCTTTACTGTCAGGTTTATCAGTTATTTTCAGTATCTTTTAATGTCCATCTATTGCCCGTACAACAATAAGCTTTTTCATTTCTCTCTTTCCTTTTCTTTCTCTCTCATATTTCAGTTGCATTATTTCAAATTTATCACAATACATAACCTTTGTGCATTAGCGTATCACCTTCATTCCACCTCTGTTTTATTCTTACGTGTACATTTATAGAATTTAAAATGTTGACCATCTGTCTTTTTGCTGAAGTCTTCCCAATAATCTTTCGGTTGGTTGATGTCATTCATTAGTAGTTTCCTTAGGAAAGGCTGATGAATGCAGAATTCCTTAAGTTTTTATGTGCTGAATATTGTTTTTTCAGTGCCTTGGTCTTTGAAGGACACTTTAGCTGAATATAAAATCACTGGTTTACACTTTCTCTCATTGAGTTTTGAAAAACATATTGTTCCTCTGCTTTTTAGATTGCTTTTAAAATGTCTGATGCCTCAGTCTAATTATTTTGCTTATGTAAATTATTTAATAATTATTAATCATTTAATGATTATTTAATTATTGAAGGCTTTGATGAGTTTAGCTTCACATTTGAAATCTAGTAGTGTCTTAGATTTGTCTAGGATGTGTCTTACAGCTGA
Source organism: Leucopleurus acutus (assembly GCF_964270905.1). Classification (NCBI taxonomy): domain Eukaryota; kingdom Metazoa; phylum Chordata; class Mammalia; order Artiodactyla; family Delphinidae; genus Leucopleurus; species Leucopleurus acutus. The sequence continues at coordinate 109,863,745 of NC_139143.1, read as the reverse complement.
CTTTATAAAATATTTCAGAGACTAGGTTTAAAAATTATCAATCTATTTGTAAAACTGTAAAATTAACATAATCTTGACATGTTAATTTTAAATAAAAATAGTAAACAAACAAAAACAAAAAACAAAAAACTCCCCAAGCTACTTCTTCCACACCAACTCGAGTTCCAGACATCTCCAAATCTTTAATGACTCCACTTGACTTGGACTGCAGCAGCCCTTCCTAAGCTCTCACATTCCATACTCAATTATTTGTGCTCTGATTGTGCTCCTTTCTTTTCTTTTTTCCTTCGGACCAAAGGGAGATTTTTAAAATTTTAAACAAAAACAGCACTTTAGTGATTTTCAGATACTATAAAAGTAGAGCTATGCTGATTCACATGAAACTTTAAAATAGGCACCGTAAGGCTGTGAAACTGGCTGCTTCCAGGAATCATTATTAAAATTGAAGATCATTTCAAAGATTTCCTTTCTCTTGATCCCACCCTCTGTTCTCACTTAGCCACTGGTGCCCCCATCACCTTTTTGTACAAGGCCAGGTCTCTCTGAGTTCATTGTCTCTGATTACGTATCAGTCCTTTCTTGGAAAACAGCTTTGTTTCCATCATGCTTGCTTCCCTTATTCTTATCCTTTCACAACTGAATTTCTTTACCTTCAACTTTTATTTCTGTTTTCACTGTAGCCACATTGTTATTCTTAGGAAAACACACTAGCTTTCACCTTGAAAGGAAGAGGCCCCACCAGGCCCAGATCTCATATGTGCCTGTAATGGGCTGAAACAGTGACAACTCAGAGAGTGATGCAGGCAAAGCGAAACAAGAGAAAAACGGTAGGCAAAGCCACACTGGCTTCTGCAGAGAGGAAAAACGTAACGTTTGCCAAGTGGAAAAAGGATCAACTCGGAAAAGAAAGAAAAATCATTTTCAAGCTTCAGAGAATTCCCCCAAAGTGGAGAGAAAGAAAAATAATTCAAAGCCATCTCTAACTGATAATATACAGCCTAATTTTGACACAGATTTTGTTCTAAGGTCATTCAAAATGTGAAACAGAAACCATAACATTTAAATTAAATACCTCATTTGTGGATGGAAGTAGCTACAGGTTGTCACCCAGCCAATGTATCAGTGGCACAGCTGGCAATTTCACCATGCAGCTGGGAAATGCAGTTTGTCAGTCATAAGAAACCAGATATGTGGGAGGATTTTCACATAAAATCACTCCTCACGGTGGACTCTGACCTTCATCAGACTCGCTAAATGAACGTACAATACAGAGCTGGTTCTTCTGTATCTTTATGAAAGCTGCTAAATTTACAGTACATGTAAGGAGGGGAAATACAAACTGGGAAAAAGTAACACTTGGTATTATTTTAATGTGTTACAGAGGACTGGTCAACAGAGGGACAGGAACTGAACAAGCTTAAACAAATGGCTCCCAAGTATGATTTCATTAATCTTGGAAAACAAGAAGCAGTAGATGATTGCGATCTAATTGTTTCTTATTTGACTTGGCTTGAAAAATCTTATTCTCACTTAACTCCATTTATAGATAGGCATCTTGGGCCGGCTGACCTTTTCTTTGTCTAGCTAAGTTTCCTTTGAACATGCTATAAAGGTTTTGATCACCAAAAAATATAATACCAGATGAAGGTCATTACATAAAGAGAATCAAACCAACAGCAATTAAGGGGAAAAACAAAGTTCCTGTAAGGATTCTGGCATATCAACAAGAAGTTAATTGATTCTTCTTAATGTTTGAAACACATGTCAATCAACAGGGCAATAAAAATTTTATACACTATGCAAACAGTGGTAATCCCAGTTCCATCCAGTTGTGGCTCACCACAGAAAATACCTAATTAAAAGAAAAAATCATAGTATCCCATTTATGGACAACAACCCATTATCCATGTCATCAACTTGCTACTGCTATGAACTTAGGCATTTCACAGCTCAAACTGGATACAGAACATGGGAAAAAATGACTAAGTAAAATAATGGCTTTCTTTCATACAAAGCACGAGTGTACATGTAATAAATACATCTAAATTTGTCATAGTGAATTAAATCAGCCTCAGCTTCAGGCAAAAAGGCAGAGTATTAGGATGAAATGGTCCATTTCTTTCCAGTTTGTTATACATGTAGAATCTGAAATTTATTTTTTTACTTGATTAAAAATTAACTTAGCTTTCATTTTTACACGCAGAGTTCTTTCTTTGCGTATTTCATTTAACAACAGCCAGGCTGGAAGGAAGCCAGTAATCAAACACTTCAGACTTGGGAAACGCTTCTGGTTTTTCAGACTCTTAATAAAGCCTGAGAAGAATACCAGTTTAGGGAGCGGGTGTCTTTGTTTTGGGGATGACTCACATCATTCAGTATTCATTCATTTATTTTTAAGTCATTCCACAAATATGTGGAAGGCACTTTTCTAGGAAGGGACCATGGGAAACACACAAATACATGGCCTTTACCCTCAAGAACTTTACAGATCTTTCCCCCTCAACATGAGCATTCCTCTTACTTTAGTTTAATGATCAGCAACCTAACAAATTCAACGTTCTCTTCCTCACCTTGAAACAGACAAATTTCTTCTCAGGAATATATTTTCAAGAGAGTATGAGATCAGCCCACTTATTCAAAGAACGATTCAAAGACTCCTACTTTTAGGAGAAACTAAAAAGACACAATAGAGAAGAAATATTGGGGTTTTGAGAGACAAAACAGTGAACTACAAGGACTACTTAAAATTCATATGACTGTGGGATCAATACGTACATTACACTAGGGGAAAAAGGGGATAGAACGAATTATGAAGGGCCAAGATCAATGAGACCATTTAGACATGGTTTTAGAAGGGCTAATGAAATGTTCCATGTCTCTCACAGTTATCTGTAGACCTATTAGATGGAAAATCAGCAAAGATATAGAAGGGCTCAGTAACATCATTCAGCAACAGGATCTAATGGGCAATTACAGAACACACCACACAGCAGAACACACGTTCTTTTTAAGCACCCATGGACAATATATTCACCAAGATAGACTGTATCCTGGATCATAAAACAACAGGGCTTCCCTGGTAGCACAGTGGCTGAGAGTCCGCCTGCCGATGCAGGGGACACGGGTTTGTGCCCCGGTCTGGGAGGATCCCACATGCCGCGGAGCGGCCGGGCCCGTGAGCCGTGGCCGCTGAGCCTGCGTGTCCGGAGCCTGTGCTCGCAACGGGAGAGGCCACAACAGTGAGAGGCCCGCATACCACAAAAAACAAACAAACAAACAAAAAACACTTTACCTTAACATATATAAAGAAAAGAGTATGTTCTCTGACCATAATGGAATCAAACTAGAAAACAATAACAAAAAGATAATAGGAGAAAAATCTCCAAATACTTAGAAATTAAAGCACTCTAAATAATCCATGGGTCAAAGAAGTATCAAAGGATATAAAAAATACTTAGAACCAAATGAAAATATAACATACCTACATTTGTAGGATGATGCTATAGCAGTGATGAAACAGAAATTTATAACACTAAATGCTTACATTAGAAAAGAGGAAAGGTCTTCAATCAATAATCTAAGCCCCTACCTTAAGAAACTAGAAAAAGAAGGGCAAAATGAACCCAAAGCAACCACAAGAAAGGAAATAGTAAAGATAAGAGAAAATAAATGAAACAAAAAGCTGACTCTTTGAAAACATCAATAAAATTGGTAAGTCTCTAGCAAGACTGACAAATATAAAAAGAGAGAAAACAGAACTTGCCAATATCAAGAATGAAACCAAGGCTATAACCACAGATCCTAAAGCTGTAAAAGAGGACAACTGGGAACATTACAATTCTGTGCACATAAACTTGACAATTTAGATGAAATGGAATAATTCCTTGAAAACCACAAACTACTAAAATTCACCCAATATGAGACAGAGAATCTGAATAATCCTATGTCTAATAAAGAAATATAATCTGTAGCTAAACACTTCTGAAAAAGAAATCTCCAGGACTCGATGGTTTCACTGGAGAATTTTACCGAACATTTAAAAAAGCATTAACATAAATTCTAAACAGTCTCTTCCAGAAAACAAAGAGGATGAGTCATTTTATAAGGCCAGTTTAATTTCAATACCAAAATCAGACAAAAATAGTACAAAACAAAAAGCCAAAGACAAATATCCCTCATGAATATCATCATAAAAATTCACACGAATTATTAGCAAATGAAATCCATATAAAAATGTTTAAACAACATGATCAGGTGGGATTTATTCAGGGAATGCAAGCCTGTTTCAATATTTGAAAATCACTCAATGTAATGTACTGTATCAATAGCTAACAAAAAATTATGATTGTATCAATCAATGCAAAAAAAACTTGTAACAAAGTTCATTTTGTCATTAATACATTAATTTTTCTATTGTCATTAATAAAAACATTCTCAGTAAATTAGGAATAGAGGTTATAATGGTTAATTTTATGTGTCAACTTGACTGGACCATGGGTGCCCAGACATTTGGTGAAACATATGTCTGTGAGGGTATTCTGGGGTAAGATTAACATTTGAATCAGTAGACTGAGTAAAGCACATTGTCCTCCCTAATGTGGACGGTCCTCATCCAATCAACCGAACACCTGAATAGAACAAAAAGGCTGAGTAAAATCCTATCCCATTGATTTTGGTTCAGTTTTTCTGGAGAACCCTGACTAATAGAGAAGGGAAAGTTCTTCAATTTGACAAAGAGCATCTATAAAAAACCTACAGTTGACACCATACTTAGTGGTAAAAGAATGAAAGCTTTTTCCCTAAAATTGGAAAAGAGACAAATTGTCTGCTCTCATCATTCATATTAAACATAACACTAGAAGTCCTAGCCAGTGCAATAAGGTAAGAAAAGGAAACAAATTATATACTTGTTGGAAGAGAAGAAATAAAATTTTTTCTATGTGCAGGACATATGATTGTCTAGAAAATCTATTTAAAAAAGCAAGATCTCAGGATATGAGATAAACAAAGCTCAGTCGTATTTTGATATGTTAGCAATGAACATGCAGAAACCAAAATTAAAAACACAATACCATTTATAACTTACAATTATTCCAAAAACGTAAAATACCAAGATATTAATTTAAAAAACATGTACATGATCTTGATGCTGAAAATTACAAAACTTGGATAAACAAAATAAAAGGAGATCTAAATAAATAGAGAAGCATACCATGTCCATGGATTGGAAGACTCAATATAGTGAAGATGTCAATTTCCCCAAAACTGATTTATACATATAATGCAAGTCTTATCAAAATCCCAGCAGAATTCTGTTGTATACATAGACAAGCTTATTCTACACTTTTTATGGAAAGGCAAAGGAACTAGAATATCTAAGACAATTTTGAAAAAGAAAAATAAAGTGGGAGAAATCACTCTACCAGAAGTTAAGATTTACTATATACAGCTATAGCAAACACAGCAATGTGCTATTAGCAGAGGAAAAGACTCAGAGATGAATGCAGCAGAGATTCCAGGAATAGATAAACACAAATACACCCAACTAATAACTTCTTTTTTTAAAAAAAAAAAGAATTCCAACTGATTTTTAACGAAGGGGAAAAGCAATTCAGTGGAGGAAGGAAAGGTTTGTTTATTTGTTTTTAGCACACTGTGCTGGGCATCCATAGGCAAAATGAGCCTTCATCTAAACCTCACACCTGATATAAAAATTGATTCAAAATGACTCACACATTTAAATGTAAAACATAAAACTATAAAACTATTATGAGAAAACATGAGGAAATCTTTGGGATCTAGGACTAGATGAAGAGTTGTTAGATGTGACAACAAAAGTACGATTCATTGGGCTTCCCTGGTGGCGCAGTGGTTGAGAGTCCGCCTGCCGATGCAGGGAACACGGGTTCATGCCCTGGTCTGGGAAGATCCCACATGCCGCGGAGTGGCTGGGCCCATGAGCCATGGCTGCTGGGCCTGCGCGCCCGGAGGCTGTGCTCCACAATGGGAGAGGCCACAGCTGTGAGAGGCCCGCGTACCGCAAAAAAAAAAAAAAAAAAAAAGTACGATTCATGAAAGAAAATTTGATAATTAGACCTCATCAAAAGTAAAAATCTTTGTTTTGTGAAAGACCCTGTTAGGAAGATGAAAAGGCAAGCTATGAACTGAGAGAAAATATTTGCTAAACCACATATTAGACAAAAGTCTTACATCTAACATATACAAAGAACTCTCAAAACTCAAAAGTAAAACAAACCAATTAGAAAATGGGCAAAAGACATGAACAGACATTTCAGTGAAGAAGAAATATTAACGACAAATAAGTACATGACAAGATGTTCAACCTCATTAGCCATTAGGGAAATACAAATTAAAAACACAATGGTATATCCCTACACACGTAAAAAATACTGATAATACCAAATGCTAGAGAGAATGCAGAGAAACTAGATCTCTCAGACATTGCTGGTGAGATGTAAAAATGGTATAGCCACTATGGGACATAGTTTGGCAGTTTCTTATAAAAGTAAACTTGAACTTTCTATCAGACCCAGCAATCTTATTCTTGGGCATTTACCCAGATAAATAAAAACTTACGTCTATACAAAAACCCGTACATGTATGTTCACAGTAGTTTTATTCATAGTAGCAAAAAAGTGAAAACAATTCAAATGTCCCTCAATGTATGAATGGTTAAACAAACTGTGATACATCCATTTAGCAATAAAAAGGAATTATTGATACATGTAAAAAACTGAATGGATCTCAAGGGCATTATGCTCAGTGAAAAAAAGTCAATCTCAAAAAGTTCCATAGTGTGTGATTCCATTTATAGAACATTCTTGAAATGACAAAGTATAGTGATGGAAAACAGATTAGTGGCTACCATGGAACAGGGACTGGGGATAGCACAGGGGAGTTCCTTTGCAGTGATGGAACAGTTATGTATCTTGATACATGGATAAAACAGCATAGAACTATAAACAAACACAACCACACATGAACACATAACAAATACAGTGAAAACTGAATAAGGTTTGTAGTCTAGTTGACAGAATTGTACTAATATCAATTTTCTGATTTTGATATTGCACTATGGTTATATAAGACCACCACTAGTGGAAGCTGGGTGAAGTGTACATGGAACGTTGTGTACTATTTCTTCAACTCCTTGGAATCTATAATTATTTCAAAATAAAAAATGCTAAAAAAAATGTGTTCAAATGCTTTTTAAAAAATTTTTATTTTATTTATTTATTTTTGGCTGTGTTGGGTCTTTGTTGTGGTGCACAAGCTTCTCATTGCAGTGGCTTCTCTTGTTGCAGAGCACGGGCTCTAGGCGCATGGGCTTCAGTAGTTGTGGCACACGGGCTTAGTTGCTCCGCGGCATGTGGGATCTTCCCGGACTAGGGCTCGAACCCGTGTCCCCTGCATTGGCAGGCGGATTCTTAACCCCTGGGCCACCAGGTAAGTCCTAAATGCTTTTTTTTTTTTCTGGCGGTACGCGGGCCTCTCACTGTTGTGGCCTCTCCCGTTGCGGAACACAGGCTCCGGACGCGCAGGCTCAGCGGCCACGGCTCACGGGCCCAGCCGCTCCGCGGCATGTGGGATCCTCCCGGACCGGGGCACGAACCCGTGTCCCCTGCATCGGCAGGCGGACTCTCAACCACTGCGCCACCAGGGAAGCCCCTCTAAATGCTTTTTAAAAGAATCTCAAGCACCAAAATAAGCTGTAGGCTGAAGAGATGGAAAAACTATTTCTGATTTTAAATAGCTTTTTTTCCACCAACAGAATTACTCTCTATTTCATGCCTACCTGTTGTTTCTTTAGTCCACTTTTCTTGAAGCTAACTAAATATAAGCTTCTTGAGGACACAGCTATATTTTATTCATCCCTTTCAGTGCCTGCTGCAATACAGACATTAAAAAAACAAAAAAAACTACTAGTTAAGTTTTGAGTGAGTTATCTAATTCTGGCAAATCTGATACATTTCTAAAGAGAACTAGAATTATGCTACTCTGACTAGCTCTGTGACCTTGGTTACTTAGACCTCTCTGGATTCTGAGCTCCTCATCTATAGAATGGCGGTAAAGAGTATTATGTCAGAGAACTGTTAGGAGAATTAAATGAGTTAATATATGCGAAGTACTTAGAATAGTGCCTGACACATAGGGAGAGTTCAATAAATGTTATTTTTCTAAAAATTTTTAAAAATACAACTTTTAGGTGTTCCGGTCACATGAATGAAAACGATAAATCAGTAAAACATTTAAGTGTCCATTTCCTTTAACTTCTATTGGATTTAAATGAAAAGAAGTCTGTTTATGGGGTTTATAGAGGAAAAGCCCAAAACGCCATCTTAACAGTATCCATAATATTTAACCTTATAAAAATGACTACCTTGCTACTGCATTCAGGTCTTAAGTTCTAGATCCCATTAATTTCTAATAGCAAGAAAATATTATATTTAAAATGCTAATTAATAAAAATTCAGTCTGTGACACTCACTCAACTGACTTATTAATCTTTCACTCTTCTTAAAATGACCTTTTCCTATTCTCTGACTGATTAACTCTTATCTACCTTTGCTTAAACGTCATCTCCACTCTCAAGCCTTGTCCAGCTCCCCAAAGAGGACCTATCACACTGCAACCACCCAGCTGTGGGCAAGACTGCTGTCCACTGTGCTTACTTACTTTTATACTTCTCACACACAGTATAAATCCTGTCACAGAGTAGGGTCCTTGACAAGTATCTGTGAATGAATGAACCACTGAGTTCTTGTGATAGTCCCACAGCAATTTTCACTTACCACCATAAGGCACTTGGCACACTACATTATAATTACTTTCCCATTTGTCTCCCCCACTAGAGTGTAAGCTCTTTGAGGGAAGGGCCCACAGCTCACCCATGCACAGTGACTGGACCATTCATCAAAGATACATACTGTGAGGCTACCAAGTGCCAGGCACTGTTGCATCAGTATAATGAACAAGGCAGTTACAGTTTCTTATGGAATGACAAACACATACATAAAAATGGGATTAGTACTATGAAGAAAATAAAGCAGGGCAGTCTGACAGAGGGATGAGGACATGAGCTGGAGGAAGGGCTAGTATCAGGACAGGCCTTTGTGAAGAGGTAACATTTGAGCTCAGAGAACAAAAAGGAACCAGTCACGTTTACAGCAGGGGTGAAGAGCCCCATGCACAGGGAATGGCAAGTACAAAGGCTCTGAGACAGGAATCAGCTGGGTTTGTTGGAAAAAAACAAAAAAAACAAACAGGCAGGTCTGGCTGGCACACAGTAAACTAGGGGAAGAGAGGAGGAGAAGAGGTCAGAGAAGCAGGTTGGGCTAGAGCGTATAGGCTACACCGAGAAATTTGGACTTTGTTCTAAGAGCACAGAAAACCGCTGGATGATTTTAAGTGTGGAGTAACGGAATCTGATGTACGTTATAAAAGAAATCACATTGGTTGCTAAGTGGTGAAGCAACTGCGAGGGATCATGAACTTCCTTCCATAGGCAGACAAATTAAGAGGCTATGCAGTGGGGGTGGCGTGGCGCTGCATGGCTTGGGGCAGAAAGATGGACAGAAACAGACAGAAATCACGGAAAATTGAGAAGACATGGCTGGCAGGCCTTGCTATTGAACAGGGGAAGTAGGTGTGGCAGAGAGGAATCAAAGATGTATCCTGAGGATTTGACTGGAGCAAGTTTACCAAGATGGGGAAGAGTAGGAAATACCTACTATCTTGAACCAAGAAACTTTCAGATGCCTACTGGATATACAAGTGGAAAAGTAGTACATGTTAGGCACTTAATATAGACTTTCAGTAACCAACAATTCGAGGATGATAGACTCACCTAAAATCAAACATATAACATAGCATTCCAAACATGACCAACTCTATTTACTGCTTCCAAGGTTACAAACGTAAAATAATAAGCAATTGAAATGAAATGAACTGAGAAATCTCAGTTCATTTGATAAACTATGTCATTTTTGGCTGCTACTGATGCTCCCTGACCCAGATGTTTAATTCAGCAAAGGTGCTGAATTTTATGTTAGAACTTTTAGACAAATGCTGTAACTCGATTCCGGTATTTGTGCCACTTAGAGAAGGTCTTAAAAACACTGGAGAGGTGAGGTGCCGAGAGGAGCAAGCAATGACTCACCAAATCACTTTTACTCAAAGATAGGTACATGCCATATATGAAGCTACTGCGAGCCAAAGGGTTTGATGCTTTTGGCCATGATTCACATTTTAAAACTTATATTTATTAAGATATAAGTTACACAGAGTAAAATTTACCCTTTTTAGTGTACAAGTCTGAGTTACGACAAACGCATACAATTAAGTATCGACCACCATCACCACCATGACCACTACTATCAAGATACAGAACGGCTTCTCACCCAAAAAAGTTCTTTCAAGTCTTTTTGTAGTCAGTCCCTCCCCCACCCCTGGAGGCTGAAAACCAATGATCTATGTTCTGTCCCATTATCTTTTTAAACTCAAGAATAATCTTATGACTCTTATTCACAGGATGCCTGGCAAAGCCATATTTCTTGAAAGGTATGATATGTGAAACACCAGAACCACCTAAAAAGTATTTAATGCCCTTGTAGAAAAAGAAACCATCCACTCCAATTACTAAGGATTAGATTCAGGCCTCCAAAACAGAGTTTATAACTTTCCTCTAAGATGCTTTTTGTCTAATAATTGGCTTGGATGAAACAAGCATGACTTTCAATATACACTCAACAAGCAGATTTACACATTTTTTCCTCAAAACAACCTGATGTTTTTGATTACTATCTCATTCAAAAAAAAAAGAAAAAAAAAATTCTATGTTGACAAATATACATGACACTTAATTTTGAAATATATACTATTATTATTATTCAATTAGATCAGGCTTTGTTAAATCTACTAAAGCAGATACTTAATTTGATCTGTTGGGATCTATTTAAATTTTACACTCTTATTTAGAGGGAGTGATGCTTAATGTAATTTATTTTAAAAGTAATTTATTAACTGATTCTTTTTTTTTTTTGCGGTACGCAGGCCTCTCACTGTTGTGGCCTCTCCCATTGTGGAGCACAGGCTCCGGACGCGCAGGCTCAGCGGCCATGGCTCACGGGCCCAGCTGCTCCGCGGCATGTGGGATCTTCCTGGACCGGGGCACGAACCTGTGTCCCCTACATCGGCAGGCGGACTCTCAACCACTGCGCCACCAGGGAAGCCCTATTAACTGATTCTTAATTAGCCTGAATGAATGAACACATCTTCCACGGTGAGCTAGAAATGGTGGCATACAGTCCAGCGGTTAAGGCCTTGGGCTTTGGAATCAGAAAGACCTGGATGCTAGACCTAGCTCTGTTATTTACTGATTGTGCATACACTCTGGGCAAGTAACTTCCTGTCTCACAAAGCCTCACTTCCCTCCTCCATTAAATGTGCATAACAGTACTACCCACCTCATACAGCATGAATGCCAGTACTTAGGACTAGGTCTGGTACATGTAAGTGTGCTCAATAAACGTTAGCTAGTACATACTGGATGGAATTTCCATTTAAAAAACATTGAAATGTTCTATTATTCAGCATTTGCTCTGAAACAACAAGGAAAGTGACTTTATTTATATTTTATAGATGACAAAGTGAGGCACAGAGACAGCTGAATGGAGAGCAGACTTACCGGCCCAGGTGCATACAGTTAAAGAGAAGCAGAAAGTCACCTGGTTGTTCAGACAACTCAAGTAATTTAAAGTCTGATGGTACTATAGTTTCTAAAAATGGTTTTGTTTTTTTTTTTAAGAAGTAAAGAAGAAATTTTGATGAAAATCATAAGAAAGCTAAGGATGCACAAAAACAGACATATGGACCAATGGAACAGAATAGAGCCCCCAGAAATAAACGCAGGCACCTATGGTCAATTAATTTTTGACAAAGGAGGCAAGAACATACAATGGAGAAAAGACAGTCCCTACAGCAAGTGGTATTGGGAAAGCTGGACAGCTGCAGGTAAATCAATGAAGTTAGAACACACCCTCATACCATACACAAAAATAAACTCAAAATGGCTTAAAGACTTAAATATAAGACATGATACCATAAAGCTCCTAGAAAATAACATAGGGAAAACATTCTCTGACATAAATTGTAGCAATGTTTTCTTAGGTCAGTCTCCCAAGGCAATAGAAATAAAAGCAAAAATAAACAAATGGGACCCAATCAAACTTATAAGCCTTTGCACAGCAAAGGAAACCATAAACAAAACAAAAAGACAATCTACATACTGGGAGAAAATATTCACAAACAATGCGACTGACAAGGGCTTAATTTCAAAAATATACAAACAGCTCATATACAAAAAAACAAACAACCCAGTCAAAAAGAATGAGAAGATCTAAAGAGACAATCCTCCAAGGAGGACATACAGATGGCCAACAGGTACATGAAAAGATGCTCAACACGGCTAATTACTAGAGAAATGCAAATCAAAACTCACACTAGTCAGAATGGCCATCATCAAAAAGTCTACAAATAATAAATGCTGGATAGGGTGTGGAGAAAAGGGAACCCTCCTATACTGTTGGTGGGAAAACAGTATGGAGGTTCCTTAAAAAACTAAAAATAGAGTTGCCATATGATCCAGCAATTCCACTCCTGCATATATCCAGAAAAGATGAAAACTTTAATTTGAAAAGATACATGCACCCCAATGTTCATAGCAGCACTATGTATGATAGCCAAGATGTGGAAGCAATGTAAGTGTCCACCAACAGATGAATGGATAAAGAAAATGTGGCATATATATACAACGGAATATTGCTCAGCCATAAAAAAGAATGAAATAATGCCATTTGCAGCATCATGAATAGCACTAGAGATTATCACATACTAAGTGAAGTAAGTCAGACAAAGACAAATACCATATGATATCACTTATTTGTGGAATCTAAAAAAATGATACAAATGAACTTATTTACAAAATAGAAAGAGACTCACAGACATAGAAAACAATCTTATGGTTACCAAAGGGGAAGGGAGCGGGGGAAGGATAAATTAGTTTGGGGTTAACAGATACAAACTACTATATATAAAACAGATGAACAACAAGGTCCTACTGTATAGCACAGGGAACTATATTCAATATCTTGTAATAACCTATAATGGAAAAGAATCTGAAAAAGAATATATACATATGTATAACTGAATCACTTTGCTGTATACCTGAAACTAACACAACACTATAAATCAACTATACTTCAATTTAAAAAAGGCAAAAATATTCAAAAAGAAAAATGAAATTAGTGCCATTTACAATTTTAAAAAAAGAAAGCCAAGGATGAATACAGGAGAGATCTGCATGTTGTTCTTAACCATTAACTTTGTGTGTGTGTATAAGGGAATTTCATTACGTGGGAGTTCATTTTGTGAAGCCAGCCACATCAAAGCAACTGACTGGATAATGTTCAGGTTTGAAATAATTTTCAAAACTCAGTTTAAAACAGAAATAAGTATTTCACATTTCCCCGCTTTTCCCTTTTTATTCCTTTAGAAACATAATAGTCTTTTTTTTCCCTTCCACTCTTTATAGGCAAATTTATGGCACTCATAAAATTTTAGACTAAGTTTGAAGGAAACTGAGAGGACATCTGGTCCAATCCTTTTGTTTTAAGGTAGAGAATGATGCCCAGAAGGGAACTAAAATAAAATAAAAGCCAAAGTGAGCCTGGGACCAAGTGTCCTAATGCCCCATCAGTTACTCTTCCTACTACAAGGGTATCAAAATACTTAGGCAGGGCCGTCACCAGAGCTCCTCCATGTCCACAGCAGACATCAGCCATCATGTCACTACTTCCTTCTCACCTTGACACCTTAGAGTCCTAAAGTCACCACATTCAACATGGCTGCTGCCACTGACAGTGGTCATGCCCCCAGTGATTTAGTAAATGTAAACCCCAAATTTCCAGCTTAAAATGTGAAGACTTTTTTTCTTCCTTCCATTTTGTCTCTTAAGTTTCAGAAATAATTAAATCTTTAAGAGTAGTAATGATCTTCTAGGAAAACATCTGAGTTCCACACTCTTAAAATGTGGTTGGAGACTGTGAGATAAACTTATTCTGTCAAAAATTTAAAAATAAATATAAGCAAAATTAATCTATGGTGAAAGAAATCAGCAGAAAGTGGCTGCTTGGGAAGGGGCAGGTGGGGTGATGGAAATGTTCTATATCTTGATAGAGATGTGGTCAAACTATATACTTAAGATCTATGCATTTCACTGTTTGTAAATTATAGCTTTTAAAAACAATCTAAAGTACTCACGTAGACAATTCAGATTTTTAAATTCTCATCCAAGGGAGGGACCTGAATTGCAATCCAGCTGGTGAAAGGCAATGACCAAACTGATAGAGATCTTTCAAAATCATGGTAGCTAAAGGCATTTTTGTTCAACTATTCATGAGAATAACATCCACTGTGACAGAACTCATGTATATGGAAAGCAAATAAAGGGTTTCTTTAAGGCTATGCAGATTAATGGATTCTGCCTTAAACAGGAATGAGCATTATTTAAGTACTGTGTACACTACTGTGATAACATATCTGCTGATCTGCCTTGCCTACTGAAGTGCATTTAGCATTTAGTAATAGAACTTCATCCTAAAGACCACAGAGAACTTAAGACTTTTATAGATAAGGAAGGTAAGGTTTAATACAGTGCACTAAAGCCTTCACATTTCTATTTTCTGTATTACTTTCCTATAAAAACTTGAGTGTGTATGACATTCTGCCCACTGCATATCATTTTCTGGTAACAGAGCTTTTTGTTTTTGTTTCTGTTTTTTTGTGCCTACTAGATCGCTAACTTAAAAAAAAAAATTCATTGGGGTATAATTGATTTACAATGTTGTGTTAGTTGTTGTGTTAGTTTCAGGTGTAGAGCAAAGTGTATCAGTTATACAAATACACATATCCACTCTTTTTTAGATTCTTTTCCCATACAGGCCATTACAGAGTATTGGTAACAGAGTTTTGACAAAATAAAAAGAGTACTGAAAAGGAATTAAAAAAACTGGCTCTTCTCTGGCTGACAGGCAAGCACATGACGTTGGCTTAGAAACCACAGGTGGCTAGCAGCACAAATTGCTTAAAGATAGTGCTGGGTTAGTCCCTATTGCCATGAGACAGAGGGGAGAAAAGGGCAAATTTAGAGTTCAAGTTATAGCTAGAAATGGAAGACAAATTTCCCACCTCTTTGAGCAAAGTGCATTGAAATAAATTTTAGCACATGCTGGTAAAAGGTCTGGTATAGTATCTGGCACACTGATGAATGGAAGCTGTTCAAGAAAACAATATGTCCTGTTACTAATGAAGGATCCACAGGAGAGTGACCTTCTCTCTCCTCCGATGCTCATACGTACCAAATCTGGCTTCACTCGGTGAGTCAGGGGGAAGGAGAGCCACATAGAGTACAAGGTGGTGAGTACCGTGGACAGCCAGGACTGCTGGACCTCCCGGCTTCTGGGAATGCGGTGAATATAGTATTCGGTAAACTAGAAGGAAAGAGTGAAAATGCAAATCAACTGGGCCAGTGATGCTGAAGTTAAACATAGAAACAGTTAACATTTGTACAAACAGGAAATGCTCTCTCAATTTTAATTTTCATTGGAAATATTTTTAAACTAAGTTATAAAGCCTTTTTCATGCTCTATACAACACACATCCCTGGGTTATGACAAAAAGTTCCTGAATATGATTCAAAATGTTAAAGTCAGTGTTGACAATAAGCTGGGGGAAATTTTCTATAAAATATGTTTCAGGCAAAGACCTTAACATACTTACATACAAAGAGTCCTTACAAATCAGTATAAGTAACCTAGTATCAAGATGGGCAGAGGAGATGGACAGACAATTCCAAACAGAAGAAACACAAACAGCCAATACACATTTGAAAAGACTGTTAACAATTAAACACAAAAGAAAGCAATGAGTCATTTTTCACCTACCTAGCTGGTAGAGACTGTGGATACTCAGCGTTTTTGAGGATGTAAGGAAATAGACATTTACATTCCCTGGGCAAATACATTAGAACAACTTTTGGGGAGGGCAATTTAGGAATATCTATCAGAATTTTAAGTGTGTCTGCTTTTGATCCAGCATTACTGCTACCAGAAATACATCCCACAGATTTACCCACATGCTATCTACTTTATCACTGTTTGTATTTGTGGAAATTGGAAACAGCCCAAATATCCTCCAACAGGGATTGGAGGAGTCCATACAATAAAATATATGGAGACACATGAACAAATGACATAGATTTATATGAACAGATATGGAAGATGTGCCCAGATAAGTTGTTAAAGTGAATATACACGTTGCAGGACAGTATGTTTAATATGATCCAGCATGTATTAACAAATCACACAGCTGTGTGTGTTTGTATACACAATGGTACACATATCAGTATTTGCATGAAGAAAATCTGGAACTGTTTGCCACAAACTGTATATGATGTGGAAGGGATTACACAGGGAACTGAATACCAGAAGGTGAGAATCACTGGGAGTTCCTTGCAGCCTGGCTACCACAAACGTTAAGTCAGAGAGTAAAGGACTAAAAACCTAATACATTCCTCTCCCCATCCCCCCACCTTTGGCCTTGAGGAACAATACGCTCCTAGAGAAAAGAACAGAAAAACCTTTTCCTAAACTAGTGCAAGACACAAAACTACTGATCCTAAGTTTTTTCAAATTTAGAAAAAGGTGTGAGATTGTGTGTGGAAGCTTCTGTTATGCTCCAGGAGGGCATCTGTGTAGCTCCTATAAAAATGAAAACGAGGGCTTCCCTGGTGGCGCAGTGGTTGAGAGTCTGCCTGCCAATGCAGGGGATACGGGTTCGTGCCCCGGTCCAGGAAGATCCCACAAGCCACGGAGCGGCTAGGCCCGTGAGCCATGGACACTGAGCCTGCGCGTCCGGAGCCTGTGCATCCGGAGCCTGTGCTCCGCAACGGGAGAGGCCACAACAGTTAGAGGCCCGCGTACCGCAGAAAAAGAAAAAACGAAAATGGGCTGCACACGTGACCACTCCGTTTCATATATGATGGACAGTCCCTCTTCCTTCCATACTACACCAGTGGGGAAAGAAAGATCTGGACTCAATATGTTATCCACTATTTTTATTTATTTATTAATCATTTATTATATCAATGGTTTTTTTTTCTTCCAAAGGATTAAGGTACTAAATGTTCAACTAGAAAATAATACTGAATAGTTCCCAAACTATAGACCATACAAGGGGCAGTATCCAAAAGGGGGCAAACTTGTAAGGAATCTTGTTGGAAGTTTGTGCTTGCCTAATTTGTGGAGATTATTAATTTAAAAACATGTAATGGGTAAAACAGTACTGAAACTGAGCCCCCCTAACACTGAGTTTCCTTACTGAGCTTATGATTAATCTCTCTATCCAAATCTTTATTCCCTTTCTTGTCCCCTCTGACCTCTATGCTGTGCTAACTGAACACTTATCCACCACAGTCGGATGACTAAAATTGCTGTTGTCCATAACATCGTTAATGCACTAAAATTGCTATTATATATATCATCATTAACATACAAATCCAGGTTGTTTCTCCAGGGCAAGATGAGCTAACAGACCCGTGAGCCACGGACCACCTGGTCTGAGCCTCATAAACCAGAACATCCCGACTCCCGAGATTATGATGAAGAAACGTCACAAGATGATGATTAGTCCCAGCCTTTGTTCATCCCTTTAAAAAAAAAAAAAAAATCCCTAACTCAAAGACCAAGTGGGAAGGGATTGGAGGCTTGTCTCCCACACTCTTGCTTGGCCCCTTGCAATAAACCCTTACTTTGCTGCAAACTCTTGGCTGTCAGAGTCTGGCCTTCCGCACTGTGGGTACATGAGGCCTTGCTTGGTTTCAGCACTAGAGAGCCAAAATGCCTCATCAGAAACCTTCTGGATCAGAAGTATTTCGAACAGGTAATAGAGGACATATACCATATATTACATAATATCCACCGCTGAAGTTTGGAGAAGTAACCAAACATATTGACATTTCTATAGCAAAACACGGACATTCACACTAAGTGGGATAAAGACTATACTCCTCGTGCCAACTCAAACCAGGTTTTACTGTCAAATAAACTTGTGACAAACTTGGAACTTTTCTTTTCTCCCTCAGTTTTCCGAGCTTTCTAGGATTTCAGATCAGAGATTGTGGACCTGCACTACAAAATACATTTGAACCCAATAAGATGTCAGTATTATTATAGTGAAAATAACCCAGTAGGGTCTCATTATAAAGGATTTTTCAGTGTTACTTCAAAAATTTGAGGCCTGATCTTAGTATCTGTAATACTTTCTTTAAAAAAACATGGGTGTCTACCATGTCCCCTGAATCTTTTAAAGCTGTGAGCATATAACTTTAAAAACATTTTTATTTTATTGAAGTTTAGTTGATTTACAATGTTGTGTTAATTTCTGCTGTAGAGCAAAGTGATTCAGTTATACATATTCTCTTTCATTTCATATACATATTCTTTTCCATTATGGTTTATCACAGGATACTAAATGTAGCTCCCTGTTCTATATAGTAGGACTTGTTGTTTATCCATTCTACATATAACACTTTGAATCAGCTAATCCCAAACTCCCAATCCATCCCTCTCCCCTCCCCCTCCTCCCTTGGCAACCACAAGTCTGTTCTCTATATCTGTGAGTCTTTTTCGTAGATACGTTCATTTGTGTCATATCTTAGATTCCATATATAAGTGATATCATATGGTATTCGTCTCTTTCTGACTTACTTCACTTAGTATAATAATCTCTAGGTCCATCTATGTTGCTGCAAAGGGCATTATTTCATTCTTTTTTACAGCTGAGTAGCATTCCATTGTATATATATATACACACCACATCTTCTTTGCTTATAGCTATGTAAAGAAGCAATGAACAGTATTTTTGGGTATTTTTAGTGTCCTGAGGGGCTGGAAGGGGTGGTCAGCATGATTCTGGCTCTGGAAGCCCAGCTCCCCTGACTCCATCTGAGCTCCAGAGAGGCAAACACAAAAGCCTGGTAGGGCCTACGCAAGGGTCTGGAGACAGCTCTCTTAGACTTGGACATGGAAGAAAAGACTACATCTCGTCGCGGGGAGCAGCCTGAGGAAGCAGAGAAAGTGGGTTCTAGAAGTCTCCAGTCCAGTCCCAGAAGGATGGAAACTAGTGGAGGCATGTTCTGGGGTGCGACCTGAGGGTCCTCCTAGATGGAGACTAGAAAAACAGGCCTGAGGGTGAGCAAACAAGGTAATGACTGAAGAGTGATGACCTGTCTTCTGACTTCTGGCTGCACCATGGAAGGAGCCCAGCCTCAGCCTTCAGATCAGATGCTAGGCTGGGGAGGGGAGTCTTGGCTCCACCTGCGGGCTGGAGCTAACTGAGCCAATGACCTCATGCATACAGTGACCCACCACTCAGTTTACACAGGATGGTCCCAGTTTATGTCTGTAGTCCTGGCATAATTATTAATAGTGCTCCCTTCTGCTCTCAGAAGTATCCCACTTTAAATGATAAAGTATATGGTTACCCACAGGGTGGGCAAAGAGTAGGTTCTTCCTCGTGATAGGGAGGGAAATTTACTCAGAATAGGCCAAGGCAAGGTGATGCAAGAATCTACATTACCATCAAGGACAAGAGTCTACGTGGTAGCTGCGAAGAAAGCCAAGCTGGAAGTCCTACCAGTGAGATAAACAGGAAAACAGAGAGTTGGTGACCAGCGTGAGGAAATGCGGGTGGTGAGGATCGAGCCAGGCAAGGGGTCAGAACCATGACCCTGACTGGCAGGAGACCAGGGACGGGGGGCAGGGTCCATATGGTACCCCTCTCTGGCTTATGGCTCTACGCTAGAGAGGCCTATACCTCCAAACCCCATCTAAGTCTTCGCCACATTATGTCGTTTTGATAATAAGTTCAGGGAACTGGAAATCCTACCAAAAGAGACTTCTCTCCAAATCCAAGCCTCTTCCCACCCATTCCCCCACCAGTCAGTTCTCAGAGGTACCTTTCCCGACTGACCTTTCTAAATAACCCTGCTCTTCCCACCTGTACGCACACTCCTCTCTCCTCCATCACCAAGCTTGCTTTTTGTTTTAAAATTACTCTATTTCCTCTACTGGCATATTATATGTTTATTTACTGATACCTCCACGAGAATATAACTTACCTGAGAACGCCAGGAACTTTGATCGTTGCAATCTCAGTGCTTGTAAGAGTATTTGGTTTACAGTTGGTGCGCAATATATATTTATTGAATAAATGATTCAATATGTTTTTGCATATTAATATAAAATAACTCAATCTTCCTGTCACCTACCTGAGATGTTCTTAGACTGGGAATGCAGAAAGGACACAAAGGAGGTAATTTCACAGTGCTTAACCTGGGGCCTTATTTGTAAGGTCCACTCAATAAATGGGTTGAACCGAACGGATGGAATTCCTGGGGCAAGAGGGAAAATGCCAGAGCAAAGCAGGGTATTGAGAGTTTATAAACAGCCAGAGTCAGGAGGCACCAAACCCTAAGGGGAGATGAGAAGGAACCAAAGACAAACGTGCCCTCCCCATCAATGTGTCCTAGATACACAGCCTAGAGGGCCTCAAGGAACTTCTCAGCCCTTGTGGGTCCTCTCCCCAGAAAATAAGTCCAAGAGAGAAGACTGTCCTGAGGCTTTGAGGTCTGAGCACAAAGGGAAAGGAGTCTGCTAGGTTAACGCGACCAGAGCCTTCCACTGTACACCTAAAACTTCTTGAAAACTTCTATGCCCACTGGTTCTGTATTAAACCTGCTATGCGGGGGTGCAGTCAAGCGGAGGGAAACCTGGGGCCATCTTGATAGGGACAGAGCCCTCAGAATAGCTATGCCTGATACACAGAAGTGGGTGCTAGGGTATCTGATGTCCTGTATCACCTAGAAGAAATACTGAGAACCAGGCCATGACAAAACCTTAAGAGAGTTTTTATTACTTTATATAGTTTTAGAAGATAATCAAATATGTAAAGAAGTCAGTGAAGAAAAATTATCAATAGAATGCTTGTATTTTGGTCGTCACTAAAGTTCCTTTGAAGACAAAGGAATGGGAGAGAGTTTCAGAGAGCTACAATTTAGGCTCGGCTATGACCAGGCGTTCCTAGGGGTTGTGGCATCTAGAGAAATCCCAGTGAAGGCACCTTTATAGACATACTGTTTTTATTAGTCTGTACCTCTGCCTTGAGGAAACTGTCCCTGATCCTCTTCTATGTGCTATTAATGGGATGCAGGACACAAAGGATACTTCATCCATCATTTTACCCCCTGAGTCCCATCTCCAGACCCAACATTTGGTTTCAGAGTGGCCACATGACCCAAGCAGGGTCAGTCTTTTCCTGGATTCTTACAGAGACCCAGGGAAAGCTCTTCCTTCTAGAAATACTGTGGGCTGCTAAACTGGCCCTCAATAATCCATTCTACTGGGGCAAGAAATACATACTTGTTTTGGTATTCCTCTATTCACTAGGCTTTTCTGTAACAACTCAAAACTGAACTATCATATTTGCCACCAAAACATGCTATTCCTGTGTTCCCAAGCCAGAAACTGACAAATGAACAGTAGAACCTGTCATAAACAGGTTTCCTGAATAGATGTGAAGATCATGAAGATCTATGTTGGGACTGGCAGGGACGAGGGCTGGTGGGGGACACTCTGAAACCAAATTTTGGGTCTGGTGATGGGGGTCAGTGGGTAAAATGATGGACGAAACATCCTTTGTGTCCTGCATCCCATAAATAGGACATAAAAGAGGGTCAGGGGCAGTTTCCTCAAGGCAGAGGTACAGACTAATAAAAACAGTATGCCTATAAAAACTGTCCCCATGTTTCCTTCTTCCAAAACCTCTACACACACTCCTACCTACCCATCTATTCCCAACATCCCTGCTACTCTCATGGTCCCAGCCATCACCACCTCTCACTGTGACTACTGCAATTGCCTCTCAAGTCGTCTCTGCTTCTTCTCTTGCTCCCCTTCATTTTATTCTTTACAGAATCTCCAGAGCGATCTTTTTATAATGTACAGCAGATCTTTCTTTCTCCCGCTTAAAACCCTCCAAAGGCTCACCACTGCACTTGGGATAAGATCCAGGTTTCGTACAACTGCCTCCAAGGTCCCATGTAGTCTGGCGCTGGCTTATGTCTCTAGCCGCTCCCTGCTCACTCCCTCCAACCACACGGGTCTTCTTTCTGCTGTTTGAATGTGTCAGACTCATTCCTTCCTGAGGGCCTTTTCTGCTCATTCTGAGCTGTCTGCCCTGCTCCCAGACTGTCTCATGGGAAGCTCCTTCCTACAAGTCAGCTCTCGCTTGAACATTATCTCCTCAGAGAGGATGCAGTTCTCCCCCACCATCCCCTACCCCCAAAACATGGCTGCCCTCCACCGCACTGTCTCATTTTACCATCTTCACAGCAATTTATTGGTAACTCAAATTAACTTGCTCATTTATAGTTTGTCTGATTGCTGTCTGCCTCTCTCCCCAGAACATAAGCTCCGTGAGAGGAAAGGACTTCATCTCGCTGCCTGCTGTGATCCTGATGCGCAGAATGGTGTTTCACACGTCATGGGTGCTCATCCCTACTCGCTGAATAGATCAATGACTGTCATTACAGTTTCTAGAAGTTCAGTCTGTCGTCTATGCTGGGGAAGATGCGAACTCCTTATCTCATAACATCTCAGGAATGTAAGAGACCAATTAATCGAACCTTCTCACCTTCACAGGTGAGGCATCTGAACCTTCCCGCAGGGACAGAGCCAGCACGTGGTAGAGCTAGGACCTGAACCCAGGCTTTCCACATGTCCTGAAATAGGCTGCTGACTCACCTTCATGAAGGCCGTTCCTGATGCCTGTGCCTCCCTGCTGAGAAGCCTGCCCCCTCCAACACACAGTGAGTTGAGCCAGCTTCCTCTGGAGCTGTGCTCCCGGCTGCCTGTGGTTTCTGTGATAGCCAACCACCCATCCTGACCCATTTCCTTTCCCTTCTCTGCTTTGTAACTCACCAGCCCTATAGCTCACAGCATTCAACCCCGAGTGTGCTGTGTCTCTACCTGCTCTATGGGAATTGGGCCGCTGGCCTCCTCTCACCTCTCTGTGCTTTGTGCCCTGCTCTGCGCTATAGGTTTGGCACCGCTCCCCCGCCTACCACTGTCACCAATGACTCCCTCCTCTGCCCGCAAGCCTCTCTGTGGGAAAAAAACCAGAAAAAAAAAAGGGGGGGGGAGCTTAGAAATCTTCAGACTTTTCTGTTGAACCTTAGGCCCCCAAGTCCCTTCTGGTAACTGTTGTTTTGCTGTTGCTCCTACCTGGCAGCTGACTGGGAAAGTATGCTTTAGTTGAGTCCTTGCTTTCTGTGCAGGTCAATGTGTATACCCTGCAGTATGTGCACATCTTGCAACGTGATCCAGTCTGTTTCACACAATTGGCAGTCATATAAAAGAGAAGAAAGACTCTTTCTCTCTTATTCTCTCTCCACCATGTAGTTAATGAAACATCCTTTCTGTCTATCTATACAAGCTTCCTAATTAAGAAGTGGCAGGGACCATGTGCTACATTACTGTGTATGCCCACAGAGCCTCCCAGCGTTCCCCACACGTACTTGATGGATGCATAACCAAACCCACAGTGGCAAGACAGACAGCAAAGGTAGACTGTCTAAGAGTAAAAAAAAATAATGCGGAGAAATGGATTTTTTTCAAGCTTCTAGTTTGTCTGGAATTATGTGAAACACTGAGTTAAATGCTAATAGTATATGACAACTTGTAACTTTCACAGTATCTTTCAGAATTACATCACTGCTGAAAACCACAGACATATCTGGCCTTAGATTTGTGACAAACTAAATAGAAGTTTATAGTGATTCAGATGGAAATAATTCCACCAAGGAATCCAAATGGCATCATAAACCACAACAGAGCAGGTCAAGTGGTCTATGAAGTCATTCTCTGCTGTTACCACACACTGAAACATACAATACATTTATTATTTAGTGAATGCCACGCTGTTGCAGAATCTTGGAAACAAGACAAAATGAAAATGGTAAAATTTCATTCAACCAAAAATGGTTTCAGTTTTCCTTCATAGCCACTTTTTTTAAAATAATGAAAAGTACAATATATAGTAAAAGCATGCTGGATGATTCACCCAATCATTCTGAAATCAAGATGACCATAATTTACCACCCAAAAGCAGTTTTTATATGCATGTCCTTCAAGAACTTGGTAGCTGCCCACTTCAACGTAGGTGATGACGAGGTACCATGAAGTGTCTTGGGATGAACGAGCCGTGGGTTCCAGGCTGGGTCCTGCTCAGATAACCAGCTCTGTCACCTTGGGTGAGTTAGCCCCTCTGGACCTCAAGTCTCTCACTGTGAAGCAAGGAGGCCTGGCTGAGATCAGAGATCCTCCACTAGCCATCATGACCCCACTACTGGTTCTCAAGCCTGTCTTGTCAGAGACAGGCTTCCTTTTACCTTTAAAATGGTATGAATTTAAAGACCGCTGTTCCAGGCCTGCCTCACGACTTGGGGCCACTCCTCACTTTACCTTGAGAAGCTCTTCCTTGCCTGGAGGTCTCAGGCTTCAGGGAAATAAAAAAGAAGTTTGTTCTTGAAACACTTAGGGGAGTCTGGCACAAAAGATTTCTAAAGTCCTTCATAATGAATATTAGTATTCCTCTTTCCAGCCTTTCATTGCCCCTTTCTTTTGTAAGAAATAATCCAATGTTTCCTTTGGGTAACTCACCCTTGCTCACATTCTCAGCCAGATGGTTTTGGTGGGGTTTCAGCCGCTGTCTCCTTAACCCCTAACCTGTAGCTCCAAGAGTAGGACTGGAATGGCTTAAGCACCATGGAACAACACTCACCTGTGGCTATGAGGATTAGCTGAAAGATGTGAATATAACCCAGTTGGAGACCATCAGGCAGGAGACATTTTCTGGGACTTCTGGGAAAAAGAAGCTTCACCTCTCCCTCTCCTACATGCTGTAAGAGAGCTTCTTCTTCCTTAGAACTTTAGTGCAAAGATATGAAGCCAGGAGGCGCTAATGCTTCTTGCTGCCCTGAGGGAAGAGCCTGGAGCTGCTGGAGGCAGCACCGGGGAGCCTGACAGGAGGATGCTGCAGAGGATAGAGCAGACACATCACTATCCTTGGTGGCCTCCCTGGGCAGCTGGACCAAGTCTTGCCAGAAACAACACTGAATTTTTCCCATTTCGTTAAGTCAAAAAATGCTCTTTATTGTTCAAGCCAGTTTTGAGTTTAGTTTTACGTCACTTGCAGTTGAAATACCCTTCCTTTTAGCTTTAAAATGGTATTAATTAATTAATTTATTTTTAAAATATTACTTACTTATCTGGCTGCACCGGGTCTTAGTTGTGGCACGCGGGATTGCCACACGCAGGATCTTTAGTTGCGGCACACGGGCTCTTAGTTACGGCATGCGGGATCTAGTTCCCGGACCAGGGATTGAACCCAGGCCCCCTGCAATTGGGAGCGTGGAGTCTTAACCCCTGGACCACCAGGGAAGTCCCTAAAAATGGTATGAATTTAAAGACTGCTTTCCTCTTCTTAAAAAGGAAAAGATATTAAAATCATAGATGCAACAAGTCTTTACAGTGCTGGTTATTAGAACTGTATTCTTCATTGTGAGCACAGATATACTCCCAAGAGCACCTACCAGGTGACAGAAACTGGGCTAGGAGCACAAGGGTAAATAAGACGTTTATAAAGAACTGACTGCAGTCTGGTAGGACAATACAGGACAACAAATAATTGCAATCAGAGAGACTGATACGATAAGAGACGTCATTATTAAATATAATGTTAGCACCAAGTAAGAAATGATGAATTATACTTTGATAAACCCAGTCAGGCTCTATAGAAGAGATACTTTACCTAACTTGGAAGAATATGACATTTACCAGGTATAGCAGAGGAGGAAAAAAGGTTCTTCTGGCGTGTTCATAGCAGAGAGACATGAAATGGCATGGAATTATCTGGGGAACTATATTTTGGCATGTAAAGAGGACAGAGCAGCAGAAAATGGAGCTGGAGAAGTAGGGCCTTCAAAGCCATGCTAAAGAGTATGTACTCAAATCTAAAGGCAAAGAGGAGTTACTGAAGGATGTTAAAAAAGGAGAGTCAGATCTGCTTTCAAGAAATACCACTCTGGCAGTTACGAACAGAATGGACAGAAGGGTGGCAACTCAACCAGAGGAGGAAACTCATTTGAGAGATCACTGAAACATGCCAGGGGAATGACGGTGAAGGCCTGAAGCAGGGGTCCCCAACCCCCGGGCCACGGACCGGTGCTAGTCTGTGGCCTGTTAGGAACCGGGCCGCACAGCAGGAGGTGAGTGGGCCGCTCCCGTTGCTCGCCTTACCGCCTGAGCCATCTGCCCCCACCCGCCCCCCGCGGAAAAAGTGTCTTCCACGAAACTGGTCCCTGGTGCCAGAAAGGTTGGGGACTGCTGGCCTAAAGGATACTTACAACACTAAGCTGAAGGACTGGAGAGGGCAAACAGCGGGGAGCAGAGATTTAAGGAGGCTGGGGAGCTTGGGGTGACTCTCAGGTTTTTAGGGGAGTGAATGGTAAAAGGGGAAACAGACTGAGAGCATATCGTTATTCACTGTGGTTCAGTTTTGAGCATAATTTTGTGAGTCAGTAAAACACTCTCTAAGTACAAAATATATCCGTATTAGAGAATATGTACAGGTAATTGTCAGGTTGAAATGGGATAGACAGGGGTTTGTACTGGGAACTTGGGCAATGAATTCACTTGGCAGGTGGGCAGACAGAGCAAGACAACTGGGAATCTCAGAAAAGGCAGTGTTGGGAAATCTAGATTCCAGGCAGGCGCTGACAGGTCCCAGGGTGGCCTGGCCTGGAGCAGCGGCCTTGCTTGTCTTTGACAAGTCTGACTTGACAGCCAGTTGTGGGATCAAGGGTGCTAGTTGAGGATCCCTGATCTCAGCCAGGCCTCCTTGTTTCAGTGAGAGACTTAGGTCCAGAGAGGCTAACTCGCCCAAGGTGACAGAGCTGGTTATCAGCGGGACCCAGCCTGGAACCTTCATCACAGGTCACTTCATGGCACTTCACCCTCTACCATGACTCGAGCATCTTTCATATCCTTGAAGGACAAGTGAACACCCTCTGTACCCGCTATTCCACTTTTGCTTTCTTCTATCACTCAGCTCATTGGTCAATCCTGACTAAAACCACCACCAGTCATCCTCACTACTTGTAGCGCTCAGAATTATGTTGTCCCTGGCAGGATTGTAACTACTGGCTCCAGAATTACTTCTTTGAGCTTAAAGGCTAAAAGAGACCAAAAAAATCTCCATTTGTGCAAAAGGAAGGATAAAAGGAAACAGGCCACATCCTGATTTTGTGACAACAACAAAAAAGAAATTATTGTATGTTTGGGCCCATAATATAAGTTTTCATTTTAAAAATACGCTATTTATGGAAATGTTTAAATTCAAACATTGGTTATTAGAATGTCTTTAATTAGCTTTAAAAGAGAAACAATAGCACCATATTGCAAAATGTTACTAGCTCTGCATGTTGTAAGAATCCCATACAAATTTCACTGGCACAGGGAAAATGGTCAAATTACCTTAAAGCTGAAATAACTGCAAGACATTATTCACAGTTATTTCAATACCATCAATTCAGGATCTGATTCAAAGAAAGTTTAACCTAACATGCCTTTGTTGTAGAGATGGAGGATGAGAAAACTAAGATTTGGGAAGGAATTTAAGAGATTAAGCTACTTAAAATACTTTAGAACCATATATAACATCTATCTGAAAATAATCATTTATTCACTGAAACAGCCACATCACAGGATCTCTATGTGCAATAAATTTCAAATACTTTCTATTTTTCACACATCTAGAATGATCATCTTCCAAATTAGAGATGTTTTTTTAACTTTTACCTATAACTGAATATAGTTAAGGTCCATTATAAAGAGGAAAAGTGCATATATACATTAGTCACACACTAAAAAGGTAAAAATGTTAAACTATAAGTTGTAATACACAATTTAGAAACTGAAACAAAACCCCACAACTGCAATTACATAGTTCACAAACTTATTTCTTTTAGAATTGCTTGGGAATTAGGAAAGAGAGATACCAAATGCATTAGCATTAGATTCAGAAGTCTCAGCAGTTAAACAGTCTTAGTTCACTGTGTGAAGTGAGCAGCCCACCTGGTGGAAAATAGCAGGTGTTGTTAAATGGAAGCGCATCATGCTAATTTCAGAAGTACTGATAGATCAACCCTGCAATCACGAAACTGTCACTGAATCATACATACATATGGGCTAAAAGATGAAACCAAAAGATCCTTATTTATTAAAGTAAAAGAAAAACTAATATGCTTCCAAAACATAATTATATAATTATACTAGTCCCAAAATATTAGTGCTGATGATATGTGGGTTATTTAGAAAATTATTACTTCCACTGGGGCTTTTCTCTCTTCTCAGCTTTGTTTCTTCAAAAAAACAAACAAAAAAAACCCCAAAAAAACTTGCATTGTTTTCTAATTATAACTTAGAAAACACAGAAAATGTTCAAACAAAACCAAAAATGAACCACTATTCATAACTCAAAATGATCCCTATACCCTCTCTGTACAACCTTAAAAGATAGTCAGATCACTTAAATCCTTTCTGCAACTGAAAACACTCTAAGATGGTCTCAGGTTTCTACAATTGAAATAATTTCTCCTCTTGTAATTTAACCAACTGCTTTCCCAATCTCCTGCCACTCCCTCCTCTGCATTCAAAGCAGCACTGCCTTTTCTCTCTCGAGGCCTGTTGAACATGGCTGTCTTCACACTGGAACTCCCTTCACTGCCATCCTGAGAAATCCCCTTGCTGCTCTCTTGGGCTGGCGCCCAGATTCTGGGACTGGAGTCTTCCTCCTTCTTGGGTTTCCCTTGTTTTGGTGGAGCACATCCTCTGTGAAAGGGTATATGGGGAATCCGTTTGAGGACATTTCTCCACTGTCATTCTGAATGTCATTAGAACCCCCTTTCTGGATGTTTTTGGAATTCTTCTCTTTATCACTAGTTCTGAAATAGTATGATGATATATCTTATTGTGACTACAGTTTAACTCGGCTGGGGATAGTCCTTTAGTTTGAAGGTTATGTCCTTCCAGTGCTGGGAACTCTGCTTCGGTGTTCACTTGTTTTAAAAAAATTTTTCCCACGTCCTTGTCCTTTTTAGATAGTACACCGCCAAAATCCAGTTTAATTATTTAATTTTCTTACCTTTCCTCTATTGTTTTTATTTTTTGTTCTGATTTACAACAGAGCTCTTGTATATGATCTTCCAATTTTTTTTATTCCTATAGTTACAATTTTAATAGCCAAAGGTCTTTCTTATTCTGTGAGGATTTAAAAAGAATAGATCTCATTTTTTTTTTTAAAGACACAATGTCCTCTCATTTCTCTGAGGATACTGCTTTCCTTTAATACCCATCCCCCAGCCCCACACATTCCTTTTCTCAAAGTTCCTTTCCCTGTTTTGCTTTCTCTTATGAATGGGACTTTCCTCCAATGGCTGGTAGTCTGTGGATGCCGGTTCAAACCAGTAGTTCTCAAGGAAGAGGGGGAGATTTCTCCCCCCAAGGACATTTGGCAAGGACGGGAGACATTTTTGGTCACCCGTCACATTTTTGGGAGTGAGGGGTGGGAAGGGGATGGGTGCTACTGGCCTCTAGTGGTAGAGGCCAGGGATGCTGCTAAACATACCACAGTGCAGAGGACGGCTTTCCAATGAGATTTATGTGGCCCCAAAAGTCAACAGTACCGAGTCTGAGAAACCCTGGTTCCTATTAAAGAATGAGGCACTAAAAGGAAGACAGAAGCTCTGTGTGCTGGGTAGAACTTGTCAAGTAAAGGATAAAAATAGTCAGGACTTGACCACTTCATTGGGGGAAATCCCAACTGTTGGACTCTATAGTTCTCTTCTCCTGAGCAAAGCATTTTCTTCAAAGCTAATCTTTCATCCCCTACCTGGGGGAAATACATGAACTGATTGGAAAGGAGACCTTAGTGGTATGTGTTGTGGAGACAGGCGTAGTTATTTACATTCCTTATACCCTGGGTTTTCAGAGCAATTTCTTATCCCATTCATAATTTGGCTTGTTGTTCCTAAAGCCAAAACCTCTTTATTCAACTTTTCCAGTGGGTAAATCTTGGGTTTTCTATCAGCGTAGGGCAGAGGGGCTGGGAACCTAACTGGTCTATAGGCAGACTTCAACCAAAAGGCTTCTTTTCAGCCCCACCGTGCATTCCAGGCTCCAGAGGTACCTGGTGCCTTTATTATTTTTTAGTCACTAGCACTGCGCAGTAACACTTTTATTAATTAATTCCTAAGGTTTCCAGTGTTCATGCTTTTGCCTCTCCAATTGCAACAAAAAACTTCACACAAAGGGCACTTCCTTTCCTTACTTCTTCATAAAACATAGTCCAAATTCTGCATATAGAAACTACTCAATCAATATCCACTTCTGATTTTCAAGAAGGATTTTACTTTTGGGAAGGCTTCTAGGGAGCTGTTCTACCTGTCTCGAACAAAGAAGAGCATATAAAACAAATACACCAGTACTACAACCTCAGCAAGGTGTTTGATGAATAAAGTCTTTAAATAAAAACACTCTACGTGGAAAGACTGCTAGAAAGCCATATAGAGCCTTTTCAAACTCAAGAAAGGAAAATCAACCCTAGCAAGGATATATGATGTTTCTAAAAAAAGAATTGGAGACAATCTCTCCTCATCTTCCCCAAGCCAGATTTGTCTGTGATATATCAGCCCATTCTAAAGCTCAGCCCTGGGCTTCCCTGGTGGCGCAGTCGTTGAGAGTCCGCCTGCCGATGCAGGGAACACGGATTCGTGCCCCGGTCCAGGAAGATCCCACATGCCGCAGAGCGGCTGGGCCCGTGAGCCATGGCCGCTGGGCCTGCGCGTCCGGAGCCTGTGCTCCGCAACGGGAGAAGCCACAACAGTGAGAGGCCCGCGTACCTCAAAACCAAAACGAAAACAAAATAAATAAATAAAGTTCAGCCCTAGCCCCTCTCTACTGAGAAGTAATGCAGGTCCCAACAGTGCAATGTTTAGCAGTGCACTGCCACCTGGTGGCAGCACGAGGGAATAACAGTGACATGGGCTGAGGAGGCAGCAGAGTCCAATAACAGAAGTCCTTCAACACCTGGAAGGATTTTCTAGGATGTTTCTGGAGCTTGAAGGACCTTTTGGGGTTGGAAGACGGGAAGAGAGGGAGAGCCAGGGAGGGGAGAGAAAAAAGGGAGACAGAGTACAAGTACACAGGACTTAGGAAATGGTTTTAAACTAGCAAAGGGAGGGCCTCGGCACGCCCATTTGAATCCCAGGTTGCATCCAGGTTCCTCCAGCCAATGCAGAGGCTGTTGATTCGCTTGGATGGTATGAAATATTATTTGTAAAGACACTTGGAGACTAGGATACTCCACTGACAGATTTTCCGGGGTCAGTGATGGCAACTCCAAAGTTCTGCTTGATTTCTCTCTTTTCTTCGCATCTCATATCCAATCTGTCAGGAAATTGTTAACTCTACTTTCAAAAATAAATCCAGAATCCAACCATTTCCCCCTATTCCTTATCCCTAGTGGTGTAAGCTACACTACCTCTTGCTTGGATTGCTTCAACCAGCTCCAAACTGGTCTCCTTGGTTTCACTCTCGAACCCTACAGTCTATTTGCGACACAACAACCAGAGTGATCCGTTTAAAACAGCAGTCAGGCCGCTCCTCCGAGCAAAACCTTCCAACAGCTCCCTGTTTTCATTTTTTTTTTCTTATTAGTCATCCATTTTATACACATCAGTGTATATATGTCAATCCCAATCTCCCAATTCATCACACCTCCACCCCCACCCCCCGCCGCTTTCCCCCCTTGGTTTCCATACGTTTGTTCTCTGCATCTGTGTCTCAATTTCTGCCCTGCAAACCAGTTCAACTGTACCATTTTTCTAGATTCCACATACATGCGTTAATATACGGTATTTGTTTTTCTCTTTCTGACTTACTTCACTGTGTATGACCATCTCTAGATGCATCCACGTCTCTACAAATGACCCAATTTCGTTCCTTTTTATGGCTAATATTCCATTGTATATATATACCACAACTTCTTTATCCATTCGTCTGTTGATGGGCATTTGGGTTGTTTCCATGACCTGGCTATTGTAAATAGTGCTGCAATGAACATTGGGGTGCATGTGTCTTTTTGAATTATAGTTTTCTCTGGGTATATGCCCAGTACTGGGATTGCTGGATCATATGGTAATTCTATTTTTAGTTTTTTAAGGAACCTCCATACCATTCTCCATAGTGGCTGTATCAATTTACATTCCCACCAACAGTGCAAGACGGCTCCCTTTTCTCCACACCCTCTCCAGCATTTGTTGTTTGTAGATTTTCTGACGATGCCCATTCTAACTAGTGTGAGGTGAACCTCACTGTAGTTTTGATTTGCATTTCTCTAATAATTAGTGATGTTGAGCAAATTTCACGTGCTTCTTGGCCATCTGTATGTCTTTGTTGGAGAAATGTCTATTTAGGTCTTCTGCTCATTTTTGAATTGGGTTGTTTGTTTTTTTAATATTGAGCTGCATGAGCTGTTTATATATTTTGGAGATTATTCCTTTGTCCGATAACTCATTTGCAAATATTCTCTCCCATTCTGAGGGTTGTCTTTTCATCTTGTTTATGGTTTCCTTTGCTGTGCAAAAGCTTTGAAGTTTCATTAGGTCCCATTTGTTTATTTTTGTTCTTATTTCCATTACTCTAGGAGGTGGATAAAAAAAGATTTTGCTGTGATTTATGTCAAAGAGTGTTCTTCCTATGTTTTCCTCTAAGAGCTTTATAGTGCCCGGTCTTACATTTAGGTCTCTAATCCATTTTGAGTTTATTTTTGTGTATGGTGTTAGGCAGTGTTCTAATTTCATTCGTTTATATGTAGCTGTCCAGTTTT
The DNA here is from genome assembly GCF_964270905.1 of Leucopleurus acutus. Lineage (NCBI taxonomy): Eukaryota > Metazoa > Chordata > Mammalia > Artiodactyla > Delphinidae > Leucopleurus > Leucopleurus acutus. The sequence goes on along the minus strand of NC_139143.1, from coordinate 109,830,601 downwards.
CCCAGCACCGCTTATTAAAGAGACTGTGTTTTCTCCACTGTATATCTTCGCCTCCTTTGTCATAGATTAGTTGACCATATGTGTGTGGGTTTATCTCTGGGCTTTCTATCCTGTTCCATTGATGTATATTTCTGTTTTTGTGCCAGTACCGTATTGTCTTGATTACTGTCGCTTTGTAGTATAGTCTAAAGTCAGGGAGCCTGATTCCTCCAGCTCCATTTTTTTCCCTCAAGACTGCTTTGGCTATTCAGGGTCTTTTGTGTCTCCATACAAATTTTAAGATTTTTTGTTCTAGTTCTCTAAAAAATGCCAATGGTAATTTGATAGGGATTGCATTGAATCTGTAGATTGCTTTAGGTAGTATAGTCATTTTCACAATATTGATTTTTCCAATCCAAGAACATGGTATATATCTCCATCTGTTGGGATAATCTTTAATTTCTTTCAGCAGTGTCTTAGTTTTCTGTATACAGGTCTTTTGTCTCCTTAGGTAGGTTTATTCCTAGGTAGTTTATTCTTTTTGTTGCAATGGTAAATGGGAGTGTTTTGTTAATTTCTCTTTCAGATTTTTCATCATTAACGTATAGGAATGCAAGAGATTTTTGTGCATTAATTTTGTATCCTGCAACTTTACCAAATTCATTGATTCACTCTAGTAGTTTTCTGGTGACATCTGTAGGATTTTCTATGTATAGTATCATGTCATCTGCAAACAGTGACAGTTTTACTTCTTCTTTTCCAATTTGGATTCTTTTTATTTCTTTTTCTTCTCTGATTGCCATGGCTAGGACTTCCAAAACTATGTTGAATAATAGTGGTGAGAGTGGACATCCTTGTCTTGTTCCTGATCTTAGAGGAAATGCTTTCAGTTTTTCACCATTGAGAATGATGTTTGCTGTGGGTTTGTCATAAATGGCCTTTATTATGTTGAGGTAGGTTCCCTCTATGCCCACTTTCCAGAGAGTTTTTATCATAAATGGGTGTTGAATTCTGTCAAAAGCTTCTTCTGCATCTACTGAGATGATCATATGGTGTTTATTCTTCAATTTGTTAATATGGTGTATCGCATTGATTGATTTGCATATATTGAAGAATCCTTGCATCCCTGGGATAAATCCCACTTGATCATGGTGTATGATCCTTTTAATGTGTTGTTGGATTCTGTTTGCTAGTATTTTGTTGAGGATTTTTGCATCTATATTCATCAGTGATTTGGGTCTGTATTTTTCTTTTTTTGTAGTATCTTTGTCTGGTTTTGGTATCAGGGTGATCGTGGCCTCATAGAATGAGTTTGGGAGTGTTCCTTCCTCTGCAATTTTTTGGAAGAGTTTGAGAAGGATGGGTGTTAGCTCTTCTCTAAATGTTTGATAGAATTCACCTGTGAAGCCATCTGGTCTTGGAGTTTTGTTTGTTGGAAGATTTTTAATCACAGGTTTCAATTTCATTACTTGTGATTGGTCTGTTCATATTTTCTATTTCTTCCTGGTTCAGTCTTGGAAGGTTATACCTTTCTAAGAATGTGTCCATTTCTTCCAGGTTGTCCATTTTATTGGCATAGAGTTGCTTGTAGTAATCTCTTAAGATGCTTTTTATTTCTGTGGTGTCTGTTGTTACTTCTCCTTTTTCATTTCTAATTTTATTGATTTGAGTCCTCTCCCGCTTTTTCTTGATGAGTCTGGCTAATGGTTTATGAAATTTGTTCATCTTCTCAAAGAACCAGATTTTCGTGTTATTGATCTTTGCTATTGTTTTCTTTCTATTTCATTTATTTCTGCTCTGATCTTTATGATTTCTTTCGTTCTGCTAACTTTGGGTTTTGTTTGTTCTTCTTTCTCTAGTTCCTTTAGGTGTAACGTTAGATTGTTTATTTGAGATTTTTCTTGTTTCTTGAGGTAGGCTTGTATAGCTACAAACTTCCCTCTTAGAACTGCTTTTGGTGCATTCCATTGGTCTTGGATCATCGTGTTTTCATTGTCATTTGTCTCTAGGTATTTTTTGATTTCCTCTGATTTCTTCAGTGATCTCTTGGTTATTTAGTAATGTATTGTTTTGCCTCCATGTGTTTGTGTTTTTTACGTTTTTTCCCCTGTAATTCATTTCTAATCTCATAGCCTTGTGGTCAGAAAAGATGCGTGATATGATTTCAATTTTCTTAAATTTACTGAGGCTTGACTTGTGACCCAAAATGTGATCTATCCTGGAGAATGTTCTGTGCGCACTTGAGAAGAAATTCTAATCTGCTGATTTTGGATGGAATGTCCTATAAATATCAATTAAATCTATCTGGTATATTGTATCATTTAAAGCTTCTGTTTCCTTATTAATTTTATGTTTGGATGATCTGTCCATTGGTGTAAGTGAGGTGTTAAAGTCCCCCACTATTACTGTGTTACTGTTGATTTCCTCTTTTAGAGCTGTTAGCAGTTGCCTTATGTATTGAGGTGCTCCTATGTTGGGTGCATATATATTTATAATTGTTATATATTCTTGGATTGATCCCTTGATCATTACGTAGTATCCTTCCTTGTCTCTTATAACATTCTTTATTTTAAAGTCTATTTTATCAGATATGAGTATTGCTACTCTAGCTTTCTTTTGATTTCCATTTGCATGGAATATCTTTTCCAGCCCCTCACTTTCAGTCTGTATGTGTCCCTAGGTCTGAAGTGGGTCTCTTGTAGACAGCATATATATGGGTCTTGTTTTTGTATTCATTCAGCGAGCCTGTGTCTTTTGGTTGGAGCATTTAACCCATTCACGTTTAAGGTAATTATTGATATGTATGTTCCTATTTTCATTTCCTTAATTGTTTGGGGTTTTTTTTGTTTTTTATTTAAAGAGAGAGAGAGAGGTATGTAGTGGTTTTTTTTTTTTTTTTTTAGGTGTTGGGGGTAGGAGTTTATTAATTAATTTATTTATTTTTGCTGTGTTGGGTCTTCGTTTCTGTGCGAGGGCTTTCTCTAGTTGTGGCAAGCAGGGGCCACTCTTCATCGTGGTGCACGGGCCTCTCACTATCGCGGCCTCTCTTGCTGTGGAGCACAGGCTCCAGACGCGCAGGCTCAGTAGTTGTGGCTCACGGGCCTAGTTGCTCCACGGCATGTGGGATCCTCCCAGACCAGGGCTCAAACCCGTGTCCCCTGCATTAGCAGGCAGATTCTCAACCACTGCACCACCAGGGAAGCCCTTGGGTTTGTTTATGTAGGTCCTTTTCTTCTCTTGTGTTTCCCACTTAGAGAAGTTCCTTCAGCCTGTGTTGCAGAGCTGGTTTGGTGGTGGTGAATTCTCTTAGCTTTTGCTTGTCTGTAAAGCTTTTGATTTCTCCATCAAATCTGAATGAGATCCTTGCTGGGTAGAGTAATCTTGGTTGTAGGTTCTTCCGTTTCATCACTTTAAGTATATCATGCCACTCCCTTCTGGCTTGTAGAGTTTCTGCTGAGAAATCAGCTGTTAACCTTATGGGAGTTCCCTTGTATGTTATTTGTCATTTTTCCCTTGCTGTTTTCAATAATTTTTCTTTGTCTTTAATTTTTGCCAGCTTGATTACTATGTGTCTCGGCATGGTTCTCCTTGGGTTTATCCTGTATGGGACTCTCTGCATTTCCTGGACCTGGGTGGCTATTTGCTTTCCCATGTTAGGGAAGTTTTTGACTATAATCTCTTCAAATATTTTCTCTGGTCCTTTCTCCCTCTCTTCTCCTTCTGGGACCCCTATAATGCGAATGTTGTTGCATTTAATGTTGTCCCAGAGGTCTCCTAGGCTGTCTTCATTTCTTTTCATTATTTTTTCTTTAGTCTGTTCTGCAGCAGGGAATTCCACCATTCTGTCTTCCAGGTCACTTATCCGTTCTTCTGCCTCAGTTATTCTGTTATTGGTTCTTTCTAGTGTAGTTTTCATTTCAGTTATTGTATTGTTCATCTCTGTTTGTTTGTTCTTTAATTCTTCAGGATCTTTCTTAAATATTTCTTGCATCTTCTTGATCTTTGCCTCCATTCTTTTTCTGAGGTCCTGGATCCTCTTCACTATCATTATTCTGAATTCTTTTTCTGGAATGTTGCCTATCTCCATTTCACTTAATTGTTTCTCTGGGGTTTTATCTTGTTCCTTCATCTGGTACATAGCCCTCTGCCTTTTCATCTTGTCTATCTTTCTGTGAATGTGGTTTTTGTTCCACAGGCTGCAGGACTGTAGTTCTTCTTGCTTCTGCTGTCTACCCTCCCTCCCAGTGTTTAATATTTAAGGGATCTTTTCTCATGATCTTTTATTATAGTTGCTGGCATATAAGAACATTACTAATCTTTGCATATTCCGTTCACACGACACCTTCCTGAACTTCTCTTATTTGATAGTCTTTAAGTTGAATTTGTTTCGAGATATACTTTATAGAATATGTGACTTTATTTCTTCTTTTTCAATACTTACACCTCTTATTTCATCTTAGGTGGAGGGTCAAATCAAAAAATCGATGACTAATGCCAGGTATTCTTGTTTTTGGTTCTGATTCTAGGGAGAAAGAATGCCTCAAATGGAGATTGGCTTTTGCCTCCAAACACACGTTTTCATATTAAGGAAATCATTTTAAATGTTAGAATAACAGGTTATTTGCGCAATGCAGTGTTTTAGGACGATAAATGTGGGCAGTCATGAATATGAATGTGACACCGACAAGAAGGCGAGAGACCAAAGCAACTGTAGCACATGTAGGGTTTGCATATAACATGCATTCAGTACTGCTGGCCCGAGCAAATTACTGAAAAATATGAATAGAGCACATGGAAGGTTTTATTTTATTTATTTATTTATTATAACAACAAGAGTTTGGGATATCTATTACACTAGGCTCTACTCCACGTGATACTTTTTCATGTTTATTACATTTACCTCAAAACAGGAATTCAATCAACATACTACCAGAATGCTATAGTGCCAATGGGGTGACATGCCCTTTCATGTCAGCAAGGTACTTAATTTAGGCTTTTCGTTTTTAATTTTTCTTTTAATCAACGTCACACCCACATTTGTAGAAAATTTGGAAAGTTATAAGAATACTTGCAGACTGTATATAACATAAGTACAAAAATGTTTACTGCAGTATTCAGTGAAAAAGTGAAAACAGCAATAGGGAAAAGGTACATCAATACTACAGTCTACTATCCAATCATTAAAAAGTACAAGGTAGACCTACAAGTACCAACATGGAAAACTATGAAGGTATAAAGTTAAATGCAAAAAAGGTGAAAGCAATATATAGGGTGTGATTTATAAATTAGCCATACTCTGCTCCCTCAATGCTGTTTATGTAGTTATGTGTATATATGTACATGTAATGTCATAATATTTTGTTATAAGTACATGTATATACAGCAGGAGAAAAAAAGTGATACCAGCAGGGTATGACTCAAGCTGGTACAGTGTTTCCCTCCACAGAGTGGGTTGGAGTGGTTATAGGAAACTCCCATTTTTTACTTTATATGCTTCTTTGCTGTCTACAGTTTTTCAATTAAGAAACGAACAAATTTTGGAAAGAAAAGCATAACGAAACAAAAATAACCACTTACAGTCCTGAGGCAGATATTCTCGGGCATATTCAATAAAGATTTGCTGAAATATCCACATAAACACAGTGTCTGTACAGAATTGGCACTCATTTAATATTTTTTGACTAAATAAACAAAAAAATAATCTTTCTTGGTGAAACATTATAAGCTTAATTATTAGAGGAGTGAGAACTCTAGTTAAGTGACCCAGAAGTAAAGAATGTTGGCTCTAATTTTTAACCCTTCAAATCAGTTTTCACAACTTCTATTGTTTTATATATGAAAAAAGCCCACTCTGACTTTTTTTTTTTTTTTGCAGTACGCGGGCCTCTCACTGTTGTGGCCTCTCCCGTTGCGGAACACAGGCTCCAGACGCGCAGGCTCAGCGGCCATGGCTCACAGGCCTAGCCACTCTGCAGCATGTGGGATCTTCCTGGACCGGGGCATAAACCCGTGTCCCCTGCATCGGCAGGCGGACTCTCAACCACTGCGCCACCAGGGAAGCCCTCACTCTGATTTTTATGTGCATTTTAAAAATGTTTTATTCGAACGTCACTGAACTCTTTCCTTTAGTGATATGATCTGAAGGTGCCAACTCATGCTCTAACAGAAGTCACCAGGAGTAAGGGTTGTCAAGCGACGTGGTTAACAAATGAGGTGCAGACAGAGAAGCAAATAAAGGATGAACCAGAAGCTACAGTGCAATGCCCTGAGTCTCATTTCCCACCGTGTGTCAAAGGGGTGGACGTCCCTGCTGAAACACAGGCCAACAAGCGGACTACTGCTTTCCAGGAAGAAAGCTCTGGTGAGATTTTTCACTTACTGTCATTTAATATAGCTCTGGTAATTGGTTCTATTTGGAAAGGTTACTATCCAATTTTCCTGAAAGATATTACTTTAGCTACTCTTTACTTTAGAGCTAATCCCAGGGGAAATTACATTTTCTTTAGACGGCATTTCAAGATATTTTTTTCATATAAGTAATTTCACAGCTAAACATTCGCTTGCTTTTTGTTTTGCCTAGCTTTCTGCCCCTCACCTTTCTAATCTCACTTGCTTTATTTGAGTGGGATCGAGATGTTTCTCCCCAGAGATGCCTGTTTCTCTTAAAAAGCTACTTAAACTACTTAGAGATACACAGACTATAGAGGAGTTAGAAAGTGCACCAGGAATAACTATTTCTCTTCACTCTTGTGTAACTACAAATAAGATGAATTATGTACCTAAAGATTTTAAGTATAATTAAAAGAATACACCGAATCAAAGGAATTAGGAGGAATGTGAATGAAGTTTCTGTGACAAAAGTAGGTCATCTCTACCATTCAATTAATAAGATTACATTAATTTAATATTTAGCTTTAAAATCTGCTGTATATTTATATCTAGCACAAATAGACAAATATGAACATTTAAATATTTTTCTACAAACTAGCAAAAACATTTAGAAATTAACTAATTCCATATCAGAATAACTTATTAACCAAACAATAGAAAATTCCTATGCTACTTGGGCAACTCCAAGTGAGTAACAGTGGGTCATTTGTATCTTCTGACTTCTGGGAAGGTCTTCTTTATGTTTCTGGAAGAGCAGGCTTGTGCTGAAAACGTGGGGTTTGGCTTTCTAACAGAGCCAAGTGGGAACTGATGTACTTTTATTCCTAAAGTGCTCTGAGAGATATGGATGAGACACCTTGCCCAGGCACAGAGTACAATTACTGATAATGCTTTAAAGTGGTACAGAGTTTCTGGGCTTACTTAAGAGGTCTGAAAAAAATCTAACTATAAAGAGATGGTCAAGGCCTTTAACCACAGTAGTATTATCTACAGCTAGGAAACTGCAGTTGGTACAGTTACACCAGATTTTAAAAAGTGAGGCGGGACTTCCCTGGTGGTGCAGTGGTTAAGAATCTGCCTGCTAATGCAGGGGACACGGGTTCAATCCCTGGTCCAGGAAGATCCCACATGCCACGGAGCAACTAAGCCCGTGCACCACAACTACTGAGCCCGCGTGCTGCAACTACTGAAGCCCATGCACTCTAGGGCCCATGCCCCGCAACAAGAGAAGCCACTGCAATGAGAAGCCCGCACACTGCAACCAAGAGTAGTGCCCGCTCACCCCAACTAGAGAAAGTCTGCGTGCAGCAACGAAGACCCAACACAGCCAAAAATGAATAAAAAAATTCTTTTAATTAAAAATAAATAAATAAGTGAGGAAAAGCGGGGGGGTAGGGGGTGCTATTTACACAAATAGTGCAGAATAGGCATCTAAACAGAGGATATGATAAAACTCTGACTTAAACCAACACCCAAACCCTCCTTCTATAAATGGATTAAAATTCTGTAAGATATATATTGAAATACTATTTTACTGAACTGAAAAGAAGGGAAATCCCTACTTGCCAGAAACAAGAAGAAAATGAAACGGCAGCAGACAGCCTGTAACACTGAGGTTTGGGAGGAAGACAATGATGCCAGAAACCTAGAGCTGGAGTTTGAGTGCTCCCCCACCCCACCCCACCCCACCCCCAGTTCTGGAGGAGAGGCATACAGAGGAACAATAAATTGGCAGTCGATATTTCCATGACAGTAACAGCTCCCCTGAAAGCTAGAGTGCTTTGGGCTCAGTTCTCAGTCGTCTTCTATTTCCTAACTACATTCAATCCCTGGGTGATCTCACAGTTTCCTGTTTTAAGTACTACCATTTAAACACAGATGACTCCAAAATTCATATTCCAGACCAGCCTCCCTCCTCAACTTCAGGCTCATATATCCAACTGCACAGTCCACATCCTTGTTTATATGGTTACAGACATCCCACATTAGCCCTCCTGCTCCCTCAGATAATCTTCCTCATGTAAATGAATGGCAACTCCATTTTCCTGGTAGCTTAGGCCCAAAATCTGGATGTCGTTCTTCACTCCTCATTTCCCCCCCCCCCCCCCCACACCTCACACCTTATCTGCCAGGAAATCCTATTAGCTCTTCCTTCAAAATATGTCCAGAATCTCACTACTTCCCAACACATCCACTGTTGCCATCCTGGTCCAAGCCAGGTTGGTCTCTCACCTGAATTACTGCAATAGCTCCCAAACTCCTTTCCTTGCTCTGCCCTTCTCCCTTTGAGTTTATTCAGCAGCCAAAATGATCCTATTAAAATATAAGTCAGATGATTATCACTCCCCTACCTATACACTCCCAATGGTTCCCCACATCACTCATGGGGAAAAAATCTAAGACTAAAAATGGACCAAAAGATCTTAAAAACTCTGACCCCATTATCCTCACTTTGACCTCCATGGCCTCATAACCTACTCAGCTTTCTCTCGCTTACTTTGCTTTGGCCACACTGATCTCCTTGCTATTCTATAAACATGCCAGGCACAGCCCCACCTCAGGGCCCTGCGTTGCAGTTATTGCTTCCTCTTCAAGAATTCTCTTCCCTCAGTTTGCTTTACAGCTCACCTTCTTCAAGTCCTTGTTCAAATGTCACCTTTCCCAGCCACTCTACCCAAAACTGAAACCTCCCTTCAACTCCCCAATACTCTCCATTCCCTTTCCCTACTCTATTCCTCTCCTCAACATTTATCATTAACATATTATACATTTTACTTAATTATCTTGTTTACTATCCCCCCACTGGAACATAGTCACCACAAGGGCAGAGATATTTGTATTCTATTCACTATTGTATCACTAGCACCAGTGGGAATTCAATAAATACTTGTCTTAAAAAAATGAATAAATGTTAAATTCACAACTACGAAGGAAAAAATTCAAACTAGAATTCTAAACACAGAATGCAGTCAAAGGAGGGCAAAACGAAAACATATTTTCAGGCAAACAAAAAACATGGAAAGAATAAATCACTTACAGACCTTCCATGAAAGAACTAATAAAATATATATTTCTGGGAAAAAGACATTGGAGGGCTTCCCTGGTGGTGCAGTGGTTGAGAGTCTGCCTGCTGATGCAGGGGACACGGGTTCATGCCCCGGTCCGGGGAGATCCCACATGCCGCAGAGCGACTGCGCCCATGAGCCATGGCCACTGAGCCTGCGCGTCCGGAGCCTGTGCTCCGCAACGGGAGAGGCCACAACAGTGAGAGGCCCGCGTACCGCAAAAAAAAAAAAAAAAAAAAAAAAAAAAAAAAAAACCATGGGATCCAAAAGAAAGAAGCAGTAAGGGTAAGGAAAGAAAATACTACATAAATCTAAATAATTACTAACTGCATAAAACAATAATAGTAATAAGTAATTTAAGTGGAATAAAAACAAGGTAGAACCAAAACACTAAACAATAAAATAATATGATGGGAGGAGGTCCTCACAGTTAAAACATTCCAAAAGCTTTTTTTTTTCAGAAGGATGCTGGAGATATTAAGTTTTTGACTTTAAGGTGGATATCCATGTTAACAGTTTAAGGAAAATGGCTAAGATAAGAGAATAATTTCCATTCTAGGAGAAGGGGAAAAGGGAGGACAATGAAAGCTCAATTAATCCAAAAAGAAGACAGAAAAGGAAAAAAAAATTGAAGAAAAGTATGGTAAATAAAAAGAATCAAATAAAATAGTAGAAATAAATCTAATATATTAGTAATCAAAATAAATGTACAGATACCAAACATGCTTGTTAAAAGACAATGATTCTCAGTTTTGAATTTTAAAATTGTGCTTTATGTCATTTATAAAAGACACAGTTAAAACAGAATGACAAACAAAAGTCAAAAGAGATGGAAAAAGACATACCGCACAAACACTACAGCACAGATTACAAAAAATAGCAAGAGAATATTTTGAAAATATTAATGCCAATACGTTTGCAAGGTTACCAAAATTAAATATGTTCCTAGAAAAATATCTTAAGTTATACTGATTTAAAAAGAAGCAGAAATCCTGCAAAGTCCTATAACCATAACAAAAAGAACACATCAGGGCCAGGTGGTGTTATAGACAAGTTATACAAAACTTAATATTGTAAAGGAAGAAGTAAATTGTCACTATTTGTAAATGACATGATATTATACATAGAAAACCCTAAACACTACAACAAGAAACTGTTAGAACTAACAGACACATTCAGTAAAGTTGGAGGATACAAAATCAACAGGCAAAAACCTGTTGTATTCAACAGGCAAAACCTGTTGCATTTCTACACACTTTTAACAAATTACAGAAAGAGAAATTAAGAAAACAATACCATTTACAACTGCATCAAAAAGAATAAAATACCTAGGAATAAGTTTAGCCAAGGAGGTGAAAGACTTGCACACTGAAAACTATAAGACACTGATGAAAGAAATTATAGAAGACACTAATAAATGGAAAGATATTCTGTGCTCATGGATTAGAAAAATTAATCTTGTTAAAATGCACCACCAGGGGGCTTCCCTGGTGGCGCAGTGGCTGAGAGTCTGCCTGCCGATGCAGGGGACATGGGTTCGTGCCCTGGTCTGGGAAGATCCCACATGCCGCAGAGCGGCTAGGCCCGTGAGCCATGGCCGCTGAGCCTGCGCATCCGGAGCCTGTGCTCCGCAACAGGAGAGGCCACAACAGTGATAGGCCCGCGTACCGCAAAAAAAAAAAAAGCACCACCAAACCAGCTATATAAGAAATGTTAAAGGACATTCTCTAGGCAAAAAAGAAAAGGTCACAACTAGAAACATGAAAATATGAATGGAAAAAGCTCATCGGTAAAAGCAAACATACAGTAAAGGTAGGAAATTATCTATGCACAAAGCTAGCAGGAAGGTTAAAAGACAAAAGTAGTAAAAACCATCTATATCCACAATAAGCAGTTAAGGGATACACAAAACAATTATTTGTAAAATATGATATCAAAAACAGTAATCATGAGGGGAGGAGAGTACAAATGCATTAAAATGCATTTGAAATTAAGATGCATTTGAAATTAAGAGATCAGAAACTTAAAACAATCATATCACAATCATAATCATATATATCACATACAAAAGAAAAAAGAATCCAAAACTAATACTAAAGATAATCATCAAATCACAAGAGGACAAAAGAAGAAAGGAACAAGAAAGACCTACAAAAAGAACCCCAAAACAATGAACAAAATGGCAATAAGAGTATACATATCAATAATTACTTTAAATGTAAATGGACTAAATGCGCCAATCAAAGACACAGAGTGCCTAAATGAATACAAAAACAAGACCCATATATATGCTGCCTACAAGAGACTCACTTCAGATCTAAAGACACACACAGACTGAAACTGAGGGGATGGAAAAAGGTATTCCATGCAAATGGAAATCAAAAGAAAGCTGGGGTAGCAATACTTATAGCAGACAAAATAGATTTTAAAATACAGACTGTTACAAGAGACAAAGAAGAGCATGACATAATGATCAAGGGAGCGACCCAAGAAGAAGATATAATAATTGTAAGTACATATGCACCCAACATAGGCGCACCTAAATACATAAAGCAAATATTAACAGACACAAAGGGAGAAATCAACAGTAAAAATAACAGTAAGGGACTTTAACCCCTCACTCACATCAATGAACAGATCATCCAGACAGAAGATCAATAAGGAAACACTAGCTTTATATGACACAACATAACTAATGGACTTAATAGTTATATATAGAACATTCCATCCAAGAGCAGCAGAATACACATTCTTTTCAAGTGTGCATGAAACATTTTCCAGGATGTATTACATGGTTTGCTACAAAACAAGCCTTGGTAAATTTAAGAAAACTGGAACCATATCAAGCATCTTTTCTGACCACATGCTATGAGACTAAAAATCAACTACAAGAAAAAAACTGCAAAACACACAGACACATGGAGGCTAAATATTATACTATGAAACAACCAATGGATCACTGAAGAAATCAAAGAGGAAATAAAAAAAATACCTGAAGACAAACGAAAATGAAAACATAATGATCCAAAATCTATGGGATGCAGCAAAAACAGTTCTAAGAGGGACATTTACAGTAATACAAGCTCACCTCAGCAAACAAGAAAAATCTCAAATAAAAAATCTAACCTTATACCTAAGGGAGCTAGAAAAAGAAAAACAAAACCCAAAGATAGTAGAAAAAGGAAATCATAAACATCAGAGCAGAAGTAAATGAAATAGAGACTAAAAGACAATAGAAAAGATCAAGGAAACTAAGAGGGGGTTCTTTGAAAAGATAAATAAAATTGATAAACCTTTAGCCAGACTCATTAAGAAAAAAAGAAAGTGGGCCCAAATCAATAAAATCAGAAATAAAAAAGAAGTTACAGCTGACTCCACAGAAATACAAAGGATCATAAGAGACTATAAACAACTATATACCAGTAAAATGGACAATCTAGAAGAAATGGACAAATTCCTTAAAATACATAATCTTTCAAGACTGAATCAGGAAGAAATACAAATATGAACAGACCAATTACCAGTAATTAAATTGAATCAATAACAAAAATACCTCCCAACAAACAAAAGTCCAGGACCAGAAGGCTTCACAGGTGAAATGCACTAAACATTTAGAGAAGAGTCAACACCTATCCTTCTCAAACTATTCCAAAAAACTGCAGAGAAAGGAACACATCCAAACTCATTCTATGAAGTCAGCATCACCCTGACACCAAAACCAGACACAGATATTACAAAAAAGAAAATTACAGGTCAACATTACTGATGAACATAGATGCAAAAATCCTCAACAAAACTCTAGCAAACTGACTTCAACAGTACATTAAAAGGATCATACCCCACAATCAAGTGGAATTTATCCCAGGGATGAAAGGATTTTTCAATATCCGCAAATAAATAAATGTGATACACCACATTAACAAACTGAAGCGTAAAAACCATACAATCATCTCAACAGATGCAGAAAAAACCTTTTCATAAACTTCAACATTCATTTACAATAAAAACTCTCCAGAAAGTGGGCACAGAGAGAACATACTTCAACATAATAAAGGCCGTATATGACAAGTCCACAGCTAAGATCATACTCAATGGTGAAAAGCTGAAAGCATTTCTTTTAAGATTAGGAACAAGACAAGAATGCCCACTCTCACCACTTTTATTCAACATAGTATTGGAAATCCTATCCACAGCCAGAGAAGAAAAAGAAGTAAAAGGAATCCAAATTGGAAAGGAAGACATAAAACTGGCACTGTTTGTAGATGACATGATACATTAAAAAATCCTAAAGACACCACCAAAAATCTACTAGAGCTCATCAATGAACCTGGTAAAATTGCAGGATACAAAATTAATATACAAAAATCTGCTGCATTTCTATACACTAACAATGAACTATCAGAAAGAGAAATTAAGGAAACAATCTCATTTACAACTGCATCAAAAAGAACAAAATACCTAGGAATAAATCTACCTAAGGAGGTAAAAGAGCTGTACTTGGAAAATTGTAAGACACTGATGAAAGAAATTGAAGATGACACAAACAGATGGAAAGATATACCATGTTCATAGACTGGAAGAACTAATAATCTTAAAATGACCATGCTACCCAAGGCAATCTACAGGTTCAATGTAATATCTATCAAAATACCAAAGGCATTTTTCACAGAACTAGAACAAATAATTTTAAAATTTGTATGGAAACACAAGAGACTCCAAATAGCCAAAACAATCTTGAGAAAAAAGAACACAGCTGGGGGAATCATGCTTCCTGACTTCAGACAACATCATGAAGCTATAGTAATCAAGAGTATGGTACTGGCACAAAAACAGACACACAGATCCATGGAACAGAACAGAGATCCCAGAAATAAACCCATGCACTTATGGTCAATTAATCTAGGACAAAGGAGGCAAGAACACACAATGAAGAAAAGACAGTATCTTAAATAAGTGGCACTAGGAAAACTGGACAGATACATGTAAAAGAATGAAATCAGAACATTCTCTAACACCATGTAGAAAAAATAAACTCAAAACGGATTAAAGACCTAAATGTAAGACCAGAAACCATAAAACTCCTGGAAGAAAACATAGGCAGAAGACTCCAACATAAATTTTAGCACTATTTTTTTGGATCTGTCTCCTAAAGCAATGGAAACAAAAGCAAAAATAAACTAATGGAACCTAATTAAACTTAAAAGCTTTTGCACATCAAAAGAAACCATCAACAAAATGAAAAGACAACCTACTGAATGGGAGAAAATATTTGCAAATGATATGATTAATAAGGGGTTAATATCTAAAATATATAAACAGCTCATATAACAACATCAAAAAAAAAAAAGTCCAACAACCTGATTAAAAAATGGGCAGAAGGTCTGAATAGACATTTTTCCAAAGAAGACATCAGATGGCCAACAGGCACATCAAAAGATGCTCAACATCGTTAATCGTGAGGGAAATGCAAATCAAAACCACAATGAGATATCCCCTCACACCTGTCAGAATGGCTATCATCAAAAAGAACACAAATAACATTTGTTGGTGAGGATGTGGAGAAAAAAGAACCCTCCTACACTGTTGGTGGGAAGTACATTGGTGCAGCTACTGTGGAAAACAGTATGAGGTTTCCCAAAAAACTAAAAATAGAACTACTATAAACCCAGCAATTCCACTCCTGGGTATATATCTGAAAAAAACAAAAACACTAAGTCAAAAAGATACATGCACCCCAATGTTCATAGCAGCATTATTTACAATTGCCAAGATATGGAGGCATCCTAAATGTCCATCAACAGATGAATGGATAAAGAAGATGTGGTACACACACACACACACACACACACACACACGCACAATGAACAAGAGATAGTAAGTGTTGGCAAGGATGTGGAGAAAAGGGAACCCTTGTACACTGTTGGTGTGGTCACTATGGAAAACAGCATGGAGGTTCCTCAAAAAATTAAAAATAGAACTACTATATAATCCAGCAATTCCACTTCTGGATGCTTATCCAAAGAAAATGAAAACACTAACTCAAAAAGATATACACTACCCCAAGTTCATTGAAGCATTATTTACAATAGGCAAACCATGAAAACAACCTAAGTGTCTACCAATGGATGAATGGATAAATACTGAATATAATGTGATTGATACACACACACACACACACACACACACACACACACACACACACACACACCAGAATATTATTCAGCCTTAAAAAAGAAGGAAATCTTTGTGACTACCTTGATGAACCTTGAGGGCATTATGCTAAGTGAAATAAGTCAGACAGAGAAAGACAAATACAGTATGATCTTACTTATATGTGGAATCTAAAAACACCAGAAAACAAAAAACCCAAGCTCACAGATATAGAGAACAAATTTGGTGGTTACCAGAGCTGGGGCATTGGGGGTGAGGGAAATAGGTGAAGGGATCAAAAGCTGCAAGCTTGCAGCTATAAAATAAAGAAGTCATAGGGATGCAATACAGCATGGTGACTGCAGTTAATAATACTGTAAGAAAAAGAAACTTAAAACAATTAATTCCATACTTATACAAATTCCCCCAAAGAGCAAAAAGTTGTGTATACCCTACAACTCACATAATGAGACTAGTGTAACCTTGATACCAAAACTAAAGAACAGCATGAGAAAGGAAAAATACAGGGCAATCTCCGTCACGAACATAAACAAAAAAGTCCTAAATGATATGTTTGCAAATCAAATCCAGCAATGCATTAAAATACAATGCACCATGAACAAACTGGGTTTATTCCAGGAATTCAAGACTAGTTCATAACCATGTAATTGTCCATATAAACAGAAAAAGTTGGAAAAATTATAAGATCATCTCAGATGCAGAGGAGACATTTGATAAAAATCAACAACTAACTATTATTTAAAATAAAACTCAACACATTTTTTAAAGCAGAAAGAATGCAAAGATGACCACTACACGGCTCCTATTCATTACCGTTCCAGAAGTTCTAATAACAAAATGAGAAAAAAGAACTAAAAGATGTAAGGATTACAAAGAAAGAATCACAATTATTACTACTTGTAGATGATAAGATTATCTTCATTAATAACACAAAAGTGTACAAATTAGGATTAGGGTGTTGCCAGGTGGTTCTTATAAGATCACTTTATAAAAATCAATTGTATTTCTATATATTGCAACACAGGAAATATTATTAAAAGTTATATCACTTACAACAATAATAAAAGAATACAAGGTACCTAGAAATAAACACAACAAAAGATATGCCAGACTCTTATGAAGAAAATTAGAAATGTTACTGAAAAGCATTAAAGGAGATCTAAATACTGTAATGGAGAGAAAGGTGATGTTTCCAGATAGGAAGATATCATCAAAGAGATGTAAGTTCTCCTCAAACTGATGGACAGATTCAATTCAATTCAACCCAAAATCCCAACAGAGTTCTTTGTGAATTTTTCAAAGCTAATTTAAAAACCTATGTGGGGGGCTTCCCTGGTGGCGCAGTGGTTGAGAGTCCGCCTGCCGATGCAGGGAACACGGGTTCGTGCTCCGGTCTGGGAAGATCGCACATGCCGCGCAGCGGCTGGGCCCGTGAGCCATGGCCGCTGAGCCTGCGCGTCGGGAGCCTGTGCTCCGCAACGGGAGAGGCCACAACAGTGAGAGGCCTGCGTACCGCAAAACAAAAACAAAAACAAAAACAAAAAAAAACACCTATGTGGGAAAAAAAAAAAAGATACTTCTGAAGAATAAAAGAGCTTGACATTAGCTCAAGGATAGACAAATGTACCAGTTAAAGTAGAAAGCTCAGATACAGACCTATACATACATGGAAACTTGATCTAACGGTGGAAGCACCACGGATCGGTGGGCAAAGGACTATTCAATAAATGGTACTGGGTCAGTACTGGTGGCTCCTCTACTAGACACTGCAGGTCTAGAGCGTTCAGTATTCTTGGCTGACGTGGGCTCTGCAGCAAATGTATTGATCGCTATTGATTTCTTCAGTTAGACCCTTCCTCTCCCCAATCTGGTGAGCTCCACGGTAGGTACAAAAGATAGCTGTCAGGGACGCTGCGGGTACAAGTCCCCTTAGCTGAAGTGTAGAGAGGGACAAGAAGTGTATTCCTCCCTTTATAAGGCTTGGTCAGAAGGTGTCTCTCCACCCTGCCTCCTGTCCGCCTAGTGTGGCTCATAGGGGTGGTCGACACAAAGGACAACAGTCATGTTCCTTCTACTGCCCTCAACAGCTCTCTTCTGCTTCTCTGCAGAAACTCTCCCCAGCTTTAGATTCACGCATGAGCAGACCATTTCAGAAACGAGATAGAGTTTTTTCTCTAACAGGGGTTGCACTGCCCCAGTAGGAAAGTAACCGACAAAGGAAGGAGGTCGAACAGAGATGCTTAGTCCTATACTGTGGTGTTACTTTGATAACAAGAAAAAAATAATGGCACTTATAAAATTGAAATCTTTGGCTTTCTTATTAAAGTGCATCAAATCCAACTTACTGGGTT
Source organism: Leucopleurus acutus (assembly GCF_964270905.1). Lineage (NCBI taxonomy): Eukaryota > Metazoa > Chordata > Mammalia > Artiodactyla > Delphinidae > Leucopleurus > Leucopleurus acutus. The sequence continues at coordinate 109,812,645 of NC_139143.1, read as the reverse complement.
CTAAAGCATCATGATACACAGTACATAACAATCTTCTAAATGTTTCACTAAATCCTGACATAATTCAGCAAATAAACGGTACATACAGTGATGAACCTGGAGGGAAATATTCAATATGTATGTTAAATTAAACCTGGAGCCTCCAAATTGGGTACAATTTCAGAAAGAAGAAAAGAACACGCACACTAATAATTAGGTAAAAACAAAGATACCCACTCTGTATGTTGAAAAACAATAAAAAATTTGTAATCCTTTGATCTTTATATTTTTTTCTAGTAGTGTATGCCACTGCTAAATTATAAGACTTTTAACATTATTGTGAGAAAATTACCATCATTTTCTATAAACTCTCCAATTCTAATATATACTCTAAGATAAGAGATTAAATGACATTTTAAGTCTCTGATGCCTTGGATAAGAATTCTCAAGGCATTCTGTTCACATTGAGTGTTTTGAATTGTAAAAGAATACACAAAAGGGGGAGAGTGGGCTGTGCAGCAAAAGCACAGGCTTGGGAGAAGACACATGTAGGTAAGTCCCACATATCTGGCAGGGCCTTGGCTGAGTTTTTTTTGTCTCTGAGCCTCATTTATCTCATTTGTAAAATGAAGCTACTATTATGTTTCACCCATTACTGAAAGGCTCAATTATTGGCATACTCAATAGTCTCTACTATTTTCTCCTTTCACACTTGCTAAAAGGAAAAAGTTTGTCTTGCTTTATGTCAAACAGGAGGCTTTTCCTGAAATAGTCCAGTGTATATATTTATATAGGGATGAATAGTGTCCTCTAGAAAGTCATGTCCGGGCTTCCCTGGTGGCGCAGTGGTTGAGAGTCCGCCTGCCGATGCAGGGAACACGGGTTCGTGCCCCGGTCTGGGAAGATCGCACATGTCGCGGAGCGGCTGGGCCCGTGAGCCATGGCCACGGAGCCTGCATGTCCAGAGCCTGTGCTCCGCAATGGGAGAGGCCACAACAGTGAGAGGCCCGCGTACCGCAAAAAAAAAAAAAAAAAAAAAAGCCATGTCCACCTGGAACCTATGAAAGTGACTATTTGGAAATAGGGTCTTGTAGATGTAATCAAGTTAAGATGAGGTCATACTGGAATAGGGTGGGCCCTCAATCCAATGACTGGTGTCCTTATAAGAAGGGCCTGTGAAGACAGACACAGGAATGGCCCTGTGACAATGCAGGGAGAGACGAGAGTAATGCTGACACAAGCCAGAAAATGCCAAGGACTGCTGGCCACCATCAGAAGCTAGGGAGAGGTGAGGAAGGATTCACCCCAGAGCCTCCAAAGAGAACACGGCCCTGCTGACACCTTAATTTTGGACTTCTAGACTCCGGAACCATTAAAGAATAAATTTCTCTTATTTCAAGCTACCCTGTGTGTAGTACTTTGTTACAGTAGCCCTAGGAAACTAATACAGTATTGAGTCCTGAAACAGAAATGAAGGATTTGGGCTCACCTCCCACAAAGAAAAAACATACCACTTATTTCGCTACGGCTGAATAGTCATCAGCGCATTCCAAGATTGTTTGATGTGGATTTTCCAAGAACACAATTTAGCAGTGCGTTATTGAGGGATCATGTTTACAAGTGAACAAAACGTAACTAAAGCAGGCTTTAACTAACTAAAAAGGTCAGTGGAGGATGAGTTATATTAGTGGATCCTGACTTCCAAGAAACGTAAGAACCACCAAGACAGGGCCCATATGGAAGCAGCTCTGGAGTCAATGAAGGCAGGAGTCACCATCTGGTTTCCCACCTTGTTCTTCCTGTGGATGAACTTCATTCTTTTGTCTAGCTGCAGTCTGTCTTTAGCCAGCAGGTGAAAACATGACTGCTGGCAGCTTCCAAGTTTTCTTTTACAGAGTTGAACCCCTGAAGAAAGACTACTTTCATTTTCTGGGTCCCCAAGTCCAAAAAGCCTGGAGGAACACTTTGAGTGGCCTGAGCTGGGTCGCCTGTCCACTCCTGAACTACCTGTTGGAGCCCTGTGGCCGGGCAGGTACCAGAGAGAGGGATGGATGGAGACGATCTAACAAGGAACAGCTCTAGTTTCCTTCCTGATTAAGTAGTTCCACTTTTTTCAATTTACCCCAAATTCTGCTATCATGCTAAAACGAAGTGAGCAACCAGGAGCAGAGAAGTAATTTTAAAAGCAGGTACAGATAAAATTGGAAGAAGTAGTAATAGATAAATCAAATTATCAATACACGTAATACACCGAAAAACAACTTTAACGAAGAACCAATAAGCACGTGAACTGGATGCTTTCTGTAAGTATAAATAAAACAATTTTCACAGTTGGAATTACTGAGAAACAATTTTCTCTATTTAAATAATAGAAGAGAATATAAGAAATCAAGCAACCATTTTGATTTGAAGATTTATTTTAAAGCAGTTTTTATATTTGGGTAGTAAAAGAACTATATTTCATCAGCAATAAACAGTTGACTGCATCGTGTAAGCAGGGCACTGAAGGGTCATGAGATTGTTTCTAGAGAAAATTAAATTCAATACATAACTTGTAACTTTTCTTAGACATAGAAATTACCACTTACCATAGCACTGGGGTTTCTATCAGCTCGATTTCCTTCAAAAGAATTTATTTTATGGGCACTCATTTCATCAGTGTCAGCAATGATATAATGTCTAGGAGAGTAAGCATCAGACAAGTTCTCAAGCAGCCTCAGGATCTCAGTGGTATGCCCACCTGGAAAAAAATATTGGAAGGCTTGAGATTCAGAAACCGGTAATGGACACATCCACCTGACTACATTATACTAATACTATGCTTTGTGTATTTCTCAAAACACAGAAGGAATATTTAGAAATGATAATCTATGCCCTTGTATAAATACTACCTTTATATGGGGGAAGAGGATAATAAATGTATAAAAACAAAATCAGCACCAGCAGTAGGTTGTGCTACTATACTACCTGAGGAAGGTACAAAGAAGTATAAGACACAGATTCTGTTGTCAAGAAGTCTGGTGGGGGGCTTCCCTGGTGGCGCAGTGGTTGGGAGTCTGCCTGCCGGTGCAGGGGTCACGGGTTCATGCCCCGGTCCGGGAGGATCCCACGTGCCGCGGAGCAGCTGGGCCCGTGAGCCATGGCCGCTGAGCCTGTGTGTGCGGAGCCTGTGCTCCGCAGCGGGAGAGGCCACAACAGTGAGAGGCCCACGTACAGAAAAAAAAAAAAAAAGAAGTCTGGTGGGGAAGGGACAAGACACACAGATATACAAAGAGCGACGCAAGACAGCAAGAAAAATTAAAATGGGGTTTGGGGGAGGGAACAAGCAAAAGGTTATGAAAAAACAATGTCCTAAGCATAGGGGAGATCCCTGGTAAAGGCTGAAATGACTTGAAAGGTGCAGCTAATGGACAGATATGAGTAGGGAGGCCACTGGGTGGGGGTGGGATTATTAGGACAGGAGAAGGTAAGATCTGGGATGGGTGATCAAGGCATGGTGGGAACACTGGGAAGAAAGAGGAGAGTGAAGTAAGGTCAGGAAAGTAGGCCGGAAAATGGGAAGACAGTTGCTGAAGGTGTTGCGAAGTAACATCAGGGAGGCATGAGCACTGACTCCCAGGGCTCAGATCTTCCTAAGGAAGACTTTTGTTCAACTGCTCCTAACAGAGGTCTCAGACCTAACAGAGGTCTCAAATATTTACCAGCTTCACCCAACAACTGTGTGTTCAATTTCTGAAATTGTACAATCTCCAAAATTTTCATACTTTAATTTTAAAACCATGAATTTTAAAACCAACTGTGTTCACTGAGTTTTCCTTCGGGGGAAAAAACCCAAAAGAACATTTACCTATTACATTAACTATATACCAATTAAGCAAAGCAATCAAACTCCTTAAGAATGGGCCCTACTATACCTATTTAATTTAACTGCATGAGCCCCTGGCCTCAGCCAGGTTGATGTCTTTAACATTCTCTGTGTTCATCTCATTTGTTACCTCTTCCTTGTCTCTGGTCACACTACAAAGCTCCCCCGACTCACCTCCCTTACTGTTGCAAGAAAGCTTTCAATAGTGATACAGTGAACATATAGGATAATCAAACAAATTATGTGTTTTCTCCAAACGCATATATTTTCTTATAATTAAAAGGGAATGATTACTCTCTAGATCCCAGAAGGAATTAGATAGAGAAATAAAGTCATCAGAGAGTAAGTATAACAGGAATTAGAATCATGCTTTAACTTTGTAACTTGTCAGCCATCTTCTTATATAGGGCAAGCAATTTACACATCTTATACTCATTTTATCACTTTTGTTTTTAACTTTGAAAAAGTGTGGTGGTTTGCAAAGTAGGTACTTGTTTTCAGAGCTGGAACAATTACGGATAAATCCGAACATATACATCTTCCACTGCTATTAAAACTTCATTTTACCTGCTTTAACAGTCTTTTCTTTTTTCCTTAAAAGGAAACCCTTTTCCCTTAAAAGGAAACTGAATACATTCTTTGAAAAATTAACTGAATAAATGTTACTGAATAAATAAATAATAAGAGCTTCATCTTGCATTTTACGTTTTTATTAAGACTTATCCTTTGGGAATGAAATCTTCTCAGTTCTATCTTAAAGTATATCCAGAATCCAATCACTTCTCACCACCTCTTTTGCTAGCACCCTGCTCCAAACCACATCACTCTCACGTGGATTATGACCAAAGCTTCCTGGCCTGTTCCCCTCTCTGCACTTGTCCATTCAAGTGTCCACTTGAGTCTACTCTCAACACAGCCTCTAGACTGATCTTCTTAAAAAGAGTTGATCAAATTATTTACCTCTGCTCAAAACCCTCCAAGGGCTCCCCTTCTCATATGGAATAAAAGCCTTTTTGTAAGCTGACCCTTATTGTTACCTCTTGGACCTCATCTGCTTCTTCTCCCCTTACTCAGTCTACTCCAGCCACTCTGGCCTCCTTGCTGTTGGGTATCTGTCGTCTCCCCAGGGAGGCTTTACCTGACAATTCTGATGAAAATGCAACTTTCTTTCTCCTCGCCTCTTCCTAACCCACATTTTTCAAACTGGAAACAGAAGACTCAGTGAGGTTAACTAATTTGCACAAGACCATCAAATTAGTAACTGGCAGAGATGTGATTCAACTCTGGTGTTATGTTCATTTAGAGGCACATGGTCCTAACCTCTGCATGGTAGGAAGCAGTGGAGTAGTGCCAACAGCTCTGTAGAGCAGGGTTTAAAATACCCTTCCGCGATCTGCATGGGGCTTGCCTCCCCACATCCAACTCAGTACAATAGTGCCCTCGCACCTCTGGTCATCCCAAGTGCTATGGCCTTCTTTTCACACCCTCCCAGCCCTCAAAGCCCCAGCTCCCCCTTGTCTGGCTACTTCTTAGTCATCTTTCAAGTCTCAGTTTAGACATCACGACTTCCAGGAAGCTTCCTGTCTCAAGTTCAGAAAAAGTGGCGCCCAGCGTGAACTTCCATAGCAGTGTTAACTTCCCAGGTTATAGCATTTATTGTGGCAAGTACCCATTCTGCTTTTCGTTTTCTATTCTCCATTTCATTCACTGCTGTGTCCTCACAGCTTTCACACTGCTTGGGACATAGTCAGTACGCCACGGCAAGTCGTATTCGTCAGTTTTGTTATTTCCAGGGCTTAGCTTAGTGCCTGACCTCCCCTGTGGCTCAAAATACATTAAGTGAATAAAGTAATGAATTACACGCGAACATAAGTTTAGACCATTTGCTAATACTTATAAATATTATGCTATCCGAATGCAATCTCCTGGCATTTCTGAATGTACACAGCATGTATATGTATCGCTCTGTCAGAGCCGTCCATTTAAAGCGGTACGCCTACAGAGCTGGCCCACTCCGTTTGGATTGTATTACCTGATTGCACAGGTTGTTGTTTCTATACTTGTGGGTTTTGTATATGTATATTTATAAATGTGACAAGTCGCTTTGTCTCGCTTATCATGTAGTATTCCTGATTCCTAAATTATGCCAAATGCCTAGATTAATAATGCAAAACAGCAGTTTTTATTCAGGCAAATTGCATGTTAGCATCACGGGCTTCTGTGTCCTCTCTGTTCACTAATAATTTGTTAGAAAAATATACGCTACAGAGACGCTTAATTACAGAGAAGTGTAAGTAACTCATTTGTTATTAAAGACGCGGCCTGGGCCACATCAACAACAGACCAGCATTTTGCCCAGCCTGGGCTGACCCGCTCCAGTCCCGCAGAGAAACTACAAATCTCAGCATGCAACGCTGCACAAAGCGCTAGGGGTCCTGCGAACAGCGCCGCGGTGGACTCTGGGGTTTGTAGTACCCGACCCGAGCCCGCCAGTCACCGCCCGGATACTCACCGGACCCAGCCACCACCAAGAGGCTGAGAGACCGCCGGGGCACAGCGGCGCGGGGACGCAGCACTACCCATAGCCGCACTGCCAGCAGCACGGCCACGGCTCCTGCAGCCGCCGCGAGGATAAGGGTGCCACCCATTCGAAGATAAGACGCATGCGTGCTATCCCCCGACGCCGGCCGCAGGAGCGGTGAGAGTTCAAAACTACGGGCGCTGCGGAGACCCAAACTCGAAGTGCGAGCCCCTTGGTGGGCGGGGCTTGTTGGCGGTGGGAGGAGTTCAGGGCCAGAGGCGGAAGCCTGGCCTCTGACCACCCCGCTGGGTGCCCCGCGGGAGTCTGCGCACGTACAGCCCATGCGTAAACTGAAATTCGCGGATTAAAGCGCTGGAGGAGTTTTGGTTTCGATTCGTGAGGAGGTGAGGCCCGCTGGGCGCCCTAAAAAGGACCTACCAAGTTAGCAGGTGTTCCAAATTAACCAACTTTGTGAATTCCACCTGAGGCCAGTGGCATACGTTGCCTTCTTTTTTTTTTTTGGTGCCAAGGGAAATGTTTCTGTTGCACAGCAACTGAAAGTGCTTGCCAGTGAAAGGTACCTTAGTACAAAAAATTGAATTTCGGGTTCTCATACAATTCTCCTCTTTCCCAGGCACTCATATTTTTAATTTTTGTAGTCTTTTTCACAGATCTCAGTGTGACCAGAGTAGCCAGCTGAGGGTGATCACCTCAAGTTACACCATGTTCCTAAGCGCAGTGGAAGTTCAGTGGCTCAAGGTAGTGAGATAGAGAAATAACCGTCCTATTCAGTTAATTTTACCGCAAAGGCAACACCTCCCCCAATCCCAATTTTGCTTATTTTTATGTTTACTTAATCCACATTGTAGCAATATAAAAAGGCTGAGATTAGAGAAGCCCCTTCACCCCAAGTGTAATTTGCCTTCAGTCCCCAATGGACCTGTAGGTTAGATAGGACAAGTATACAGATGAGTAAACAAGTCCAGAAAGGTGAAACAGCTTGCTCAAGTGAAATAGTGGCAGATGTAGATTTAGAAACTGGAAACCCTAACTGCTGCTGCATAGCAATTTACGCCATGTATTCCTTTGCCAAATACAAACTTCCTTGATTTTCAAACTTGCTTAGATCCTAGAATGTGCTTTTAAAAATGCAGCCTTGGGCTTCCCTGGTGGTGCAGTTGTTAAGAAGCCACCTGCCCATGCAGGGGACATGGGTTTGAGCCCTGGTTCGGGAAAATCCCGCATGCCGCGGAGCAACTAAGCCCGCGAGCCACAACTACTGAACCCCGGGCGCCTAGAGCCCGTGCTCCACAACAAGAGAAGCCACCACAATGAGAAGCCCGCGCACTGCAATGAAGAGTAGCCCCTGCTAGCCACAACTAAAGAAAGCCCGCACGCAGCAACGAAGACCCAACGCAGCCAAAAATAAAATAACTAAATTTATATATAAAAAAAGAATGCAGCCTCTCAGGGTACAATAGGGAGCTCCTGAATCAGAATCTCCAGGGGAGAGGGCTGAGATCAGCTCCTCTAACCAATGTGTCTATTTCTATCAGCAGGCAAGTTTGGGAGACATTTAGGTACTTTGTAGCATCATTTTCTGGCTAATGGACCTCACATACTTCCTGTATTCTATCAAATCCTCTTAACCCTATATCCTCACAATAACGTTATAAGGTGAATATTATTCCCCTCTTTACAGGTAAAGAAAAGGATTCTATAAAAGTTAAATGATTTGCCTAAGGTTAGCTAGTGGGGAATTCCCTGGCAGTCTAATGGTTAGGACTCGGCGCTTCCACTGCAGGGGGCACAGGTTCCATCCCTGGTCAGGGAACTAAGATCCTGCATGGTGTTAGTAAGTGGTGGAGAAATTTTATAATTGTGGGCTTAGAAGTCAATGCTTCTCAAATTTTGATGGAATCAGAATCCCCTGGGCTTACAAATACGTAGTTGCAAGTCCAGAGGTAGGGCCTCTGGCGCGGTATGAAAAACAGTTTAAGAATATTACAAAAGATGTAGTTTTATTTCATCTGCCCACTCTGCCATTCCCAGCAATGGCTTCAGCCTAAGACTCTCTCCCATCATACTTTTAGAAGAAGACATTAGTTGTCCCAGAAATTTACATCCAGGCAGGGCAGTCTCCAGATTTCAAGAGGTTATCTTGTCCTTGAGTCTTTTTTTTAAGAGTGAGGAAACCTTTTCCAGAACCTCCCACAGCAGACTTTCACTCCTTTTGGCCAAATTTATATCACTTGCCCCTTCATAAAAGGAATGAGACCACAAATCTGGCTGAGGTAGGGTGGAGGATGACATACAACTCACCTGTGGTACCTGGCTGTTTGGTGGAGGGTGGGTACTGAACAAAACAGGCATTCTCCTGGACAGGAGGATGTTGGGGGAGGGTGGAGGAAAGATCATTGCTGGGTAGGCAAATAATAGTGTTTGGATTGCTGCAAAGGTAATGCGTCTGAGCTGGTGTTGTAAACTGACACAGGCAATGCAGATGTTTGGCATATTAATAATGTTAGTCTCTAGGCCCCAAAAGATACCCTGCATTCCCTAGTACCCATCCCCTCACTACTGTCATTACCTGCGTCTGTACGAAATAGCAGTTTGACCACACTTCGTTGTAGATGGAATGAATGGGGAGTGATCAAGCATTTTAGTGGCTGCCAGTAAATGCAGAGAGTCAAAGAGGGTGGAATAGCAGACATTGTTTGGAGTTATTGGTTGAGTTATTTTGAATTAAGTCTAGGGTCGAACTGTTCAGTGTTCCTGACAAGGAAGTTGAGGACTGCAGGGAGGAGCTGGGTGGCAGGTGGAGACAGGAACACAGTTGGGAACTCCTGAACACAATAAATCAGGAGTGTTTTATTCACCCACAAATTGCTGGGTGAGCTGAGTCCTGGGCTGTGACAGGCACGGAATATAATTAAGAGGTGAATAATATGTACTGGATTAATCAGAAAAGGCAGGACTGAACAGGACGAAGCAACTAAAATTTCTCTTGGGGAGGTAAGTTGCACAGACAGTGCAGCTAACAAATGCACAGAGGTAAATTATACTGTGTGAAAAGCATGAAAATGTATTAATAATGGATAAACTGAATAATAGTATTGAGCCATACCAATCATAAGTAAAGTCTGCCTGAGAAGTGATTTTTATTATCTTCTTAAATCAATTTTCTGAAGTTTCTGTGACAAGTATTATTCATGAATATTTTTAAAATTAAGATTATTTTGCACTATTGAATGGAGTTGTACTTGTTAATTTAGTCAGCATATTTAATGAGCACCTGCTATGTGCTGGATTTAGGTGCAGGGGATCTTGTATGACAGTAGTAGTCCAGACTAAAACCTTAGACGAGGAAGATGACAGTGGAAGGTAGAAGAGGGTAGATTTGAGATATATTTTATGGATAGAGTCAGTAAGACTCGTTGACGGATTAGATATTGGGAATCAAAGTGGCTCTTAGATTTTTGGCTTCAAAACTGGCTGGATGGTGTCATTTGCTCAGACTAGACAGACAGGAAGAGAAACAAGGTTTTGTGAGCAGAGAAAGGGGAGGAGACGATGAAAATGAAGTGTTCTGTTTTGGATATTAGTTTGAATAACCTGTTAAACATCCAAGTAGTTGTGTCAAATAGGCAGTTTATGTATAAATCTGAAGTGTGGGTTAGAGCTAGAGGTATAAATTTAGAATTCAGCATATAGATGGTATTTAAAGCCACGGGACTGGGTGAGATCACCTGGGGAGGGAATTTAGGTCAGTCCTGTCCAACAGAAGTTTCTGCAATGATGGAAATGTTTTGTGTCCATGTTGTCCACTAGACACATGGCCTGCTGAGCACTTGAAATGTGGCTAGTGCTATGGAGGAACTGAATTTTAATTTTATTTCATTTACATTATTTTAAATTTAAATACACTGGCATTAGCCAATGGCTAATGTATTGGATAGCTTAGGATAGAGAAGAGTCTGGGGTCATTAATATTTAGAGGTCTAGTCAAGAAGACTGGGCCAGCGAAGAAGATGGAGAAGAAAAAGCCAGGAAGATAGGAGGAGAATCAGGAGATAATGGTGTCCACAAAAACCACAGGAGGAAAATGATTCAAGAATGGGAGTGCAGTTAGCTATGTCATATGCTGCTGATACGTGGCATTAGGTGACTTGGGAACAAATTAGTCACTGGGGATCTAAACAGGAGCAGCATTACCATGGAAGGGTGGTTGTGGAAGGCAGATAGAAATGGGCAGAGGAGAGAATGGGAGATGAAGAGAAGCAGTGTCTGTAGACAGTCATTTCAAGTTTTTCTTTGGAGGGGAATGGAAAAATTGGATGGAAAATATGGGAGAATTTGTAATCAAGGAAACGATTTTTTTTTTTAGGATAGGAGTTAACTGACATATTTATTTGATGTTAAAAATGATCCAATAAAGGGAAATTGATTTAGGTGAGAAAAAAACATTTATCTTAAACATGAAAAGGGTTGGAATCTTGAGCACAAGGGGAGCAGTTGGGCTTTGATAGGAGGGACCCTTATTCCACGGTAACAGAATGGAGGGCAGGGACATGGATGCAGGTCCTGGGAGGTTTGTAGAATTGGCGGTGAATAGATAAGGGTGTGGAGACTGGGGGTACAGAAGAGTATGAGAAGCTCAAGAAGAAAGAAGGTATGAAATAATCACCTTGAAGAGTAATTGGCATACGCACCAGGATCAGCCTAGGATTTCGGGGCAGATTGGGATGCCCATTTGTAGCTTGTGATAACAAATAGAGAGAGAAACCAGTCGGCGTGATTTTATGTCTTTTCCCCCCACTGGAAAAGGCAGACAGTTGGCTTTAACCACAGTTAGATTTTTGACAGGTGACTACATAAGAGAGAAGGTTCTTTTCAAGGGAGTGAGGTCCATGGAATTTCCTCTTGACATAGTGGAAAGTGAAGACAGGGAAGTGGAGGTGGGACAGTGGATGAATCGTGGAAGAGTATAAGGCCAGTGGACTGGAGGCCTAAAGAAAGTTGAAAACTTGCAATGAAAAACTAGAGTCAGTGAACTATAGATATAAGAGGTGGTGATCAGAGAGTGGGATGCTTGAAGTAAATATTGTGTTATTGGTGGTGGTAGTATTTAGGGTATGACAATAGGAATGGATGAAAAAGATCATTAGGGGTCACTAAGGGGTAGAGAGGAAGAAAATGAGCTAGGAACTCGAGTCTTCAAAGAGAGGTTGAAAGATGACAGCAACCAAAAAGAGCATTGATTATAAGCTAGATATGTTCCATTTGTCCTTCCAGATCCACGCTTCTCCACCCCACTCAGTGCCATGGGAGCCCAAACCTGGATTAAATCAACGGGTTTCCTTGCTCTCTGGTTCTGGCTGGGTTTGGCCAAGGGGGATCCTTAGCAAATTGGATGGAGAGAGGCTGTGCCCCTGAACTGAAGATTTCTGCTCTTCAGTGTGGCCTTCTCTACACATCTCTCTCCTTCTGGGTCCCAGAGCTCCCTTTCCTTGTTCCCTCAGGCTAGGGGTGGTAACAGTTCCGTTGTTACCAACCCTGAGTCACTGTATGATCCCTTGTGCCTTCCCTACCTCATTCACACCTTTGTAAATACAGTTGACCCTTGAATCGCACGAGGTTGAACTCTGGGCATCCACTTATACATGAAGTTTTTTCAATAGTAAATACTTCAGGACTACATGATCTGTGGTTGGTTGAATTTGTGGATGCAGGAACCGTGGATGGAACCACAGATACGGAGGAACCATGGATATGGAGGGCCGACTATAAATGATGCTAGGATTCTCCACTGCACAGAAGGTTGGCACCTCCAACCCCTGAGTTGTTCAAGGGTCAGCTGCAGTCCCTTTAGTAAATCATCCTCAAATTAACCTAATGCACGTGTGCCATCCGTATCCCGTTAGGGATGCTGATACAGGGTGGTACAACTGCATGACCAGAACTTCAAAGGAGCTGGAGTTTTGGAAAGAAGGAGAAAGCTACAAGTGGTTTGGAAGCAGTGATAGGGGTCAAGAGAGGTACTTTCCCTGCCTCCCGTGGGGGTGTGAGAATCAAATGGCCACTATTTGAGAAACATATTGAGGAAATGTGGGAGAGCAAGGGTTCAGCTTATGCAGCAAAGTGGAGAAGACATTCAGAAAGAAGTTGAAGATATAGAGGAACTTTGCAGATACAGACCAGGAGGTCCAGAGGTGCAGTGAAAGTGTTTGAAAGGTGGTGAGGAATGCGAGTTGGGGCAGATTTGGGCATTTACAAGTAACTACAGAGATAAGAATCAGGATGATACTGGCTCACCTGGGAGCCTTCTGGGGATTGAAGTAAACAGGGGTGAGGGCAGGCTCTCAGTTCAGTTCTACTAGTACCTGTTATGTGCTGCACCCAGGGTCGGGGCAGGGACAGTGGTAAGGCAGTTGACAGTTAACACCCAAGCAGTGATTTAACAGTGATCCTGGCTATATGAACTGTGTACCTCTTACCAGAGCCTCCTAAAGCAAAGTCACCTTCTCACGCTCTCATGGGCTGCCTGGGAGGGTGGGCTGCTAGGAAGCCTGGCAGCTAGGCTGTTCCCACCAGAGTTCAACAATCTTCAGTCCTAATGAGCGTGGTAAAGCAAAATGAAGCTTTTCTGCAAGAGCCAGGGAGACCCACTTTGATCAGCATCATGTTTGCCCATGATAAGGTAGGATAAAGTTGGAAGGGAGTTCTTAGTCTGGGCCAGAGACAGAGCTGTGGCCACCAGGACTGATGGTTGTATGCTTTAACATTAAAGATCTTCTGGAAGGTTGGGTAGGATGGGTGACAGAAATTGTGCCAGTAGAACCCAAATATCTGAATTATAGCCAAGACTTTTTTTTCCTTGTCAAGTATACTTTATATATATTTAAGTCAAGACCTTTTCCTGGTTGAAGCCACTTCCTAGGACTCCTTGAATACTAACCCTTGAAGGCCATTATATAATCCTTAACCGGCATTTTACTGTGTGCTTACTATATGCTAAGCACTGAGAACATGATTTAACTTATCTAATGCTCACATCACCCCCATGTGGTAGGCATTATGATGATCCCCATTTTGCCAATAACAGAGAGATCCCATCATTTGCTCCGAGTCACAAAGCTAGGACTCGGTAGTCAGGATTCAGAAAAGCTCCCTACAGTATCATTAAATGTATTTATTGTATATTTACACCAGCTTTTGTGCTATATATTAAAGAAAGAAAGATAGAAATATAGTATCATTTACTATGCCCAACTTTTCATTTATAAAATTAGAACTAAATAGGAGGGAGAGGATTTTGAAAAGTGGCTCTTTCACAAGCCAGTCAAGAATTGCTCTTCTGTTTTCTAGCTTTTTCTCCAAGTACATTAAAAAAGGATACTAGATTAGACAGATAGATAGATAGATAGGTAGACATATGTATGCCTCTCTCTCTCTCCCTCCATATAGTTTATATAAATATATACATATACATATAAATATATATATATATATATCTTGATTCAAGCCTTGTTTAAGATGAATTTACAGTGAAATTACTAGACATGCTAATTTTGTTCTTTCACTTTATGTCCATTTATCTCAGATAAACCTTTCCAGATATGTTTATAAATCCCTTGCCCTAGCCTTGTGCACCCAAAATGCCTCATCAGTTCCAAATTTAACAAGACATTAAAATCTTATTTAAATCTACATTCCCAAACTATCACAGTAAGTGTCATACCAACTTATACCATTTACTAATGACAAACACAATAAAAGTAGCTTCTTTAATTTTCAAAGTTACCATATTTTCAGTTTTAGACTTATAAAGAAACAATTCTATTTCTGCACGTAACACCGCTTGTCTTTGAAATCTGTTGAATTAATGTTCTGCTCATCCCAACCCTCTCTCCCCACCAAAGCCTCTGCCCAACACCTCCATCAAGTCCATCTTTTCTTCTTCATTGTACATCTGCCCTTTTTTCTGTTTTTCTCAAGTTCTTTTCTGCTTCTGTAGAGCTTTTTGTCCTTGATAGAAACACACAAATTATGTCTTCACTCTTATCTGACTATACATTATTCCTTAACTGTATATGAAAAAAAATAAATTTATATACACAATCAAACATGCAGTCTACCGTTTAGTAGGCATTTATGTAGTTTCTCAACTACCTCTCAGAACCGTCCTATGAACTTAAGTACTATTATTATCCCCATTTTGTAGGTGAGGAAATTAAGGCCTTAACCATGCTAAGTCTACACTGCTGGTGCTCTGATTTGACTTCCTATGGATGTACTGTGGCCAGCTAGTGGCTTCAGGGAATATAGTGATGTTACTTAGGGAAGGTAATTAATGCAGAAAATATGTTACGTTAAGAAGAAGGGGATAAGAAGAATGAAATTTACAGATGTGCCACCTAAAGCTTAGTGTTATTTTCTCTTGGAAATTTTGTATAAATATTATATGAATATACTTTACAACAGCGGATATGTAGCTCTTGCTGTGCTCTTTAACCTGGTTTTTTCTCTGCGTCTCCATGATTTATTTAATATACTGTTCATCTTTCTTTTTTTTTTTTTAATAAATTTATTTATTTATTTTTGGCTGTGTTGGGTCTTCGTTTCTGTGCGAGGGCTTTCTCTAGTTGTGGCAAGAAGGGGCTGCTCTTCATCGCGGTGCGCGGGCCTCTCACTGTCGCGGCCTCTCTTGCTGCGGAGCACAGGCTCCAGACGCGCAGGCTCAGTAGTTGTGGCTCACGGGCCCAGTTGCTCCGCGGCATGTGGGATCTTCCTGGACCAGGGCTCGAACCTGTGTCCCCAGCATTGGCAGGCAGACTCTCAACCACTGCGCCACCAGGGAAGCCCTGTTCATCTTTCATCTATATTAGGTGCCCTATTCATTGTGAATTCCTTCTGAATTTGTTACAAACAGGCTTGACAATTTACTGAAAAACCTTTTTTGGATAGAAATTTCAAATTACTTAGCTATTTCCCAAACTTAAGATTCCCTTCTCCACACCAGTGCTCCAGTGGGGTCTTTGCTGGTTATATTTGTTTTGGAATAAGTTAAAAGATAACTTAAATGAACCTGAGAAAGTCTTAACACTTTGTAATACTTTATTAATGTTTACCTAGGGAACTGTGGAATAACTGTGTCTTAACTTAGAAATTTAAAAGAATCTCTAAATTTCCCTTTCTGAAAAGATGCTATGAACTAAACAAAAACTTTATGGTCAGTTTCCTCCATCAGTAATGCCTTCTCTCCTGAATCTTTAACTATCGACTCTCATTGTATCTTTGCCCTTAGCCTATAAAGTTCAAGTCTCTCCCATTAAAAAATAAAAGCACAATCAATAAAACCCTCCCTCAGTCAGCCTGGCTCAGCATAACTCCTTTAAACTACCAGTCAGACACAGCCCAACCACATTAAAATGGCACTCCAGCCTTTAACCACACCATTTATCCCTTTGCCAGAGTGTTTTTCCACTCCCAGTCTATTTTTAAGCAACTGGGCTATTTCGTGGAACTGAAGCCTTCTGGTGTGCACAGAGCAAAGTTATTTTTCTGATGTTGAGGGGCAGTCATCCTGAACGTGTAGCCAGGCAGCCTGTTTTTGGTGAACTCCAAGTATATGTAGGCTCCTCTCAGCATATGGAAGAAGCATGGCCCTCCCAGCGCTACAGAAGTCAGGTATGGATTGACACAGGCCTTGCCCTAGAATAACACTGTCCTATGCATACTGGTTACCTCTATAATATACTTGACCCAAAGAGTTTCTGAGTGTCTGAGAGCTTGGTTGAATTAGTACTTGTTCACGATGCACGTTAGGTATATGCTGGGCAGCTAGAACTGTGGACCACCCTAGTCCCTAGGACCCAATGCCCCAACTCTGCTCCCGGAGCCTGGTTCTCATCCTAGTCCACGTGCCAGTGGAACTAGTTATACCTAGTTGCCATCTTATCTCTTCTTTCCTAAAAAGTCAGTGTTCTTAAAGACTAGTCCATGCTTGCTGTCATGTTTTGCTTTGTCCATTTTCACTCCTTAATTCACTGAAATTTAGCTTCTGCCATAATTATTCACCAGTAACTGCTAGATTTTCAAATCCAAAGAACATTTCCTTTTCTAGTTTTTCCTTGTCTTCTCTCAGGCAATTGAAATTTTTCTCCTGTTGACTTTCATTACTCCATTTTCTTCCTATTCTCCTCATATCACTATTATTCTACCTTCATATTCTTCCGGGGTCCCTTTTTCTCTGTCTAATTCCCTTAAAATAAATTTTAAAAACCTTTTTATTTAAAAACCATATTCAGAAAAGAACTGGAAATAATAAAATGGAAACTTGGGTACCCACCAACTAGATTTTGCCTTCCTTCCTTCCTTCCTTCCTTCCTTCCTTTCCTTCCTTCCTTTTTCAGACTATCATTTTCTTTCTAAGAAACAAAATGTTTATTTATCCACTGCCCCTCCCCCCCACTTTGGCTTTATATTTCTGAGGTTTCTTAACCTTGGCTATCTTTTCTCCCAGGTCAATCGTTGTCATAATAAAATCCATTCTCTTCTTTCTGGTCACATGTTCACTCAACTGGAGATTACATTTCTTATCCTCTTTTGCAGCTAGGTATGATTTTGTGGTTAGGTTCTTGCCAGTGGAATATAACTAGAAGTGATGGGTGCAACTTTTGCCTTACCCTTTTAAAAGAAGATGGCTTGTCTTGGACTGCTTTCTGTCTCCTCCATAGACATGTCTGTGACCAGCTGCAGCCATGAAGATGAGGAATACATGGTAGGAGAGGATGTAATAACAGATAGAAGGAATCTGGGTCCTGAATGACCTCATAGAACAGAGTGCCCTGTCAGTCTAGGCCCAACTATGATATGAGCAGGAAAGAAACTTCCATTTTCTTTATGTCACTGATTTCTGGGGTCTCTTTATTACAGCAATATAGCATTTACTCTAATACAAAAATTAATACCTGGAAATAGGGAACTTCTAATAGAATCTTAAAACATATAGCATTACCTTAACAGTCAGACAATTGGCAGTGAGGAAACAGATCTTACAGGCTGGAAAACTGATGATCCTTGTAATACCATTGCAAAATATTGTAGAAATTTCTCCTACTCAACTTGGAAGCCTGACCATGTTCCGTCTATGGCTGAATTTTAGGGGAAGCATTTGGGGAGAACCAGAATATAAAAGTGTGATGGTTGCTTCTCGCTGAATTTAGCAAGATTTTTTGAGAAAGAAATGAGCTCACATAAGAAATGAGGGGTTTGCAAGCAGAAATGGAAGGAAATAAAGGGTATAGAAAATTGGGGCCTCACAGGGTTGGAAAATCCAACTATTTCTGTAGCCCAAACAGGAGGTAAAAGACTGTTTTTCAGAGACTTTCTTAAAGCCCTTCCATTAAGATTCCTCAGACAAGGAAAGAAATATAGCCTTCCAGCAAAGATCAGATTAAGGATGTTACCCTCACTTATTTTGTAAGATTACGTCAAATTAGGCACCATTAAAACAATGAAAAGAGGAATGGGTAGAGCATAGAAACTACAGAATAAGCTAGTTTAAGAGCCAGATCCAGAAAAGAACTTTGGTACCATTTCTGGCACATAGACTAGAGATGAATAGTACAAAAGCCTGTTAAGTTTTTGAGGAAATTGCATTACTAAAGAAACCATAAATCTGACCTGCAAAAGCCATTCATTGTTTGTGTCCTCAGGCAGTCTCCAGGAGAGCATAGTCTCCAACATCCTCTTCAATCTTGAACCTGGTGAATGATGGACAAGGTTCACCAGAGGGTGAACCCAGGGGTCTTCAGACATAACAAAAGGCATCCAGAAGGGTTCCTCAGGGAACTTCTTCCATGTCAGGGCAAAAATTTCTGTCTGGAAAGAAAACTATTAAGGATTACTCCTTGCTATATGTTTCCCATTCTTTCGTTTTTCAAATGGAAGTTTTTATTCTATTCCTGATCCACCATTGCATATTGGGTTGAAAGTGGGGATCAAGTAACTATTTTTTGGTTTATATGTCATTGGACTATATGTTGCCACATCTGGACAAGACGGAGAAGGCTGTACTCTCCCCAGAGATGGTAGACCTTGAGCTGGCTATGGAAATGAATAGGCCCACAGATGGTCTCTGTTAGAGAGGGAGGTTGAGACGTATGGGAAGAAGAGTGCACTTAGATATCTGGGTGGTCTGAGGGATTGACTGAATCTCTTTGTTTACCTTTACGTGAACTAATGCAGTCTTCCTGGGTGTTGTGATTTGTTTACTCAGAAACCTATCACCTGCATAATGACAACTTTCAAATTTGTATGTCCCACCAGGATTCTCTTTTATATTCTAGACCTATATTATCCAAATACTGAACACCTCTGCATAGATTTATCACAGGAGAAACCTTAATCGCCACATGTCCAAGACTGAAATGATTTCATATCTCCTTAAACATGTACCTCCTCTGTGATAGATTGCAATAAATGGTCACAACCTCATCCCATCCCTCTACACACGCTCCTTTGCATTGTGACTTTTTGTTCTTCTCATCAAGAAGTGGATTCTAGGTCTCCACTTCCTTGTGTCTGGGCTTGCCTTGTGACTTGCTTTGATCAATAAAATACAGCAGAAGTAATGACATGGGAATTATGAGCCTAGACCTCAAGAGGCCTTTCAGGCTTTGCTCTCACTCTCTTGGAAAGCTTCTGTCATTATGTGAAGAAACCTGGGCTAGTCTCTTTGGGGATGAGAAGCTACGTGGAGAAAGGTGCCCAGCTGACATCCAGCACCAACCACTAACATGACTGGCAACATAATGTGCAAGGCCCAGTAGGGCCCCTTGTTTCATAATTATTAAGAATTTTAAGACAGCAATAGCAGAACAGTGAACCAAGCACAAGTTGTATGCCCGTGAAGCTGGCCTTGACCGCTAGAGAAACAATTGTGGAGCATCAAGCCCTTGCCAAGCTGCCACAGCTGACTGTCACCACGTGAGTGAGCCCAGGCAAAACCAGCAGAAGAACTTCTCAACCAAGTTCATCCCAAATTGTCGACCCACGTAACTGTCAGCTAATAAACAATTGTCGTTTTAAGCCATGAACTTTGATGATAGTTTGTTTGGGCAGCAATAAATAATTAAGTCATCCTTATAATGTCTTATCCTGGATAATTACAGCCTGAATCAATTAAACTCGCCAACACTTTCAACCTCATCCTATGAGGCTTGAAGAGTTCTTTATGTTATCTGCTTCCCTATGTGTTCTCTCCTTACCCAGAAGTAAGTGTTGTGGAGTCAGACTACTGTGGTTTAAATTCTAAGTCCTCCCATTCTAATTGTGTGCCCTTGGACACATTATTTTACTGTTTTTTGCCTCTATTTCCTTATCTGCAAAACAGAGCTAACCTTGTGTTTTTTAATGAGGGTCTTTGAAAGTTGAATGAGTAACATGAACAGCACTTAACACAGTGACTGTGCTCAATAAATGTTAGTTATTACGATCACCTTGGATTTAACACACTAGCCGTGAGATTCAGGATGAAACTTGCAGGAGGACTGCAGAAGACTTCTGGGGTTGTACAGGAATTCAGAGAGGTAAAAAGAACAACAACAACAAGAAATAACAGACATGGTCTGAGAGAAACTATAGAGTAGTATGAGGTTAGAAATGTGATTTCTGGCGTCAGACTTTCTTCCCTCACATCTCAGCTCTGCCATTTGTTCTGTTTCTTTGGCAAGTTACTTAACCTCTTTAAGTCTTAATTTCATCAACTATAAAGTGGGACCAAGGAAAGGAAATCTCTTATAACATTATTGTGAGGCTTGAGTAAGGACTAAATGATTACATCCTATAGGCCTGGCTTATAGAAGTTCTGTGAGCTTGGCATATAGAATACGCCCACCACATGATATTTGAAATGTGAGTGTTGGTCAGAAAGGCAAGCCAAGATCACCTTGAGAGGAGAATTACCAGATATAAAGTGACACTGGGGCTTCCCTGGTGGCGCAGTGGTTGAGAGTCTGCCTGCCAATGCAGGGGACACGGGTTCGAGCCCTGGTCTGGGAAGATCCCACATACCGCGGAGCAACTGGGCCCGTGAGCCACAATTACTGAGCCTGCGCGTCTGGAGCCTGTGCTCCACAACAAGAGAGGCCGCGATAGTGAGAGGCCCGCGCACCACGATGAAGAGTGGCCCCCGCTTGCCACAACTAGAGAAAGCCCTCACACAGAAACGAAGACCCAACACAGCCATAAATTAATTAATTAATTAAAAAAAAAAGTGACACTGTATACAAGACTGTAAGCAGGATATGAGGTAAGAGATTAGGAGCCAAAGAGAGGGTGAACAGATTAAGTTTGGAGATCAAGGCAGAAGTGAAACCATTCAAGACTTTGGTTGCCACATCAGAAAGTCTGGAAGACATATTGCATGTTTCCTAAACCTTTCTGCAAACTATAATGGCAAAGCAGAAAATGCTCTAGGAGCAGATTTTGGATTAGAGGGAACAGTTCAAACAAATCTTAGCTTATTCTCCACCAATTAGCCTTTGAAGGTTCTCTCCATTTTTAGGTTGGTTCTTGTCTTTTCCTTCCTCAACAGTCAAGAACCCATTTATTCAGCAATTATTTATAGAGTACCTTGGAATACAATGGATGAGTGGCAGACCAATTTCCTGTCCTTACAGAGCCTTGGACTAACAGGAGATTCAGACAATTAAACTAGTAATCTCAGCACTGTGTGAGAATTTAATGTGAAACTTGAAAAACAGATAAGTAGACATCAACTAACCTGGTGAGTGTGGGAGACATGGTGAGTGTGGCTGCAGGGAGAGAAGAATATTCCAAGTAAAAGAACAGCATATGCAAATTTGTGGAAGGAAGAGAACCAGGAATTTGGGGGGAATTCAAAGTAGTTCAATTGTGCTGAAAAATTGAGTTAGGAGCTAGAAATTGCTGGAGAGGAAGCTCTTCTAAGGAATCTGGACTAAGGGCAATGGGAAGCCATTCAAGTGTTTAAGCAGAGGAGTGATATTTAGAAAGAATACCCTGATTATAATATGGAAAACAGAAGGAGCAGGACAGAAAGCCTGCTACCTGAGCTTGTAAAAACGTTTTATTGGAACACAGCCATATCCATTCATTTACATATTGTCTACTGCTGCTTCCAGGCCTTAAGTGCAGAGCTGAGTAACTGACCATCTGGCCCAGAAAGCCTGAAATATTTATGATTTGGTTCTTTAAGAAAATGTTTGCTAATCCCAGGGAGACTACTGTAGTAACCTGGGTAAAACAACATTGCTGTCTTCCCAGCTTTGGGGAAGACTGGAATCCTAGAAAGGCAGTCATTGTCAATAACTGAAGAAATCATAACCTAGATATCAGTTGTGAAAATCTGTTGTTTTTCAACTAAATAAGTGTTCTTCCTATGTTTTCTTCTAAGAGTTTTAGAGTAGCCAGTCTTACATTTAGGTCTTTAATCCATTTTGAGTTTATTTTTGTGTATGGTGTTAGAGAATGTTCTGATTTCATTCTTTTACATGTAGTTGTCTGGTTTTCCCAGCACCACTTATTAAAAAGACTGTCTTTTCTCCGTTGTATATTCTCTCCTCCTTTGTCATAGGTTAATTGATCATAGGTGCATGGGTTTATTTCTGGGCTTTCTATCCTGTTCCATCGATCTATATTTCTCTTTTTGTGCCAATACCATACTGTTTTGATTACTGTTGCTTTGAAGTATAGTCTGAAATCAGGGAGCCTGATTCTTCCAGCTCCATTTTTCTTTCTCAGGATTGCTTTGGCTATTCGGGGTCTTTTGTGTTTCCATACAAATTTTAAATTTTTTTGTTCTAGTTCTATGAAAAATACCATTCATAATTTGACAAGGATTGCACTGAATCTGTAGATTGCCTTGGGTAGTATACTCATTTTGACAATATTCATTCTTCCAATCCAAGAACATGGTATATCTTTCCATCTGTTTGTGTCATCTTTGATTTCTCTCACCAGCATTTTATAGTTTTCAGAGCACAGGTCTTTTGTCTCCTCAGGTAGGTTTTTTCCTAGGTATTTTATTCTTTTGCTGCAGTGATAAATGAGATTGTTTCCTTAATTTCTCTTTCAGATCTTTCGCTGTTAGTGTATAGAAATGCAAGAGATTTCTGTGTATTAATTTTGTATCCTGTACTTTACCAAATTCATTGATTAGCTCTAGTAGTTTTCTGTTTTTAAAATTTTCTTTAGAATGCTGATTGTCATCTTTTTTCCCCCAACATCTTAATTTTTAATTTTGGTATTTTATTTATTTTTTTATACAGCATGTTCTTATTAGTCATCTATTTTATACACATAAGTATATGCATGTCAATCCCAATCTCCCAATTCATCACACCACCACCACCACCCCAGGCCACTTTCCCACCTTGGTGTCCATATGCTTGTTCTCTACGTCTGTGTCTCAACTTCTGCCCTGCAAACCGGTTCATCTGTACCATTTTTCTAGGCTCCACATATATGCCTTAATATACGATGTTTGTTTTCCACTTTCTGACTTACTTCACTCTGTATGACAGTCTCTAGATCCAGCCACGTCTCAACAAATGACCCAATTTTGTCCCTTTTTATGGCTGAGTAATAGTCTGTTGTACATATGTACCACAACTCCTTTATCCATTTGTCTGTCGATGGGCATTTAGGTTGCTTCCATGACCTGGCTATTGTAAATAGTGCTGCAATGAACATTGCGGTGCATGTGTCTTTTTGAATTATGGTTTTCTCTGGGTATATGCCCAGTAGTGGGGTTGCTGGGTCATATGGTAATTCTATTTTTAGCTTTTTAAGGAACCTCCATACCATTCTCCATAGTGGCTGTATCAACTTACATTCCCACCAACAGTGCAAGAGGGTTCCCTTTTCTCCACAGCCTCTCCAGCATTTGTTGTTTGTAGATTTTCCGATGAGGCCCATTCTAACTGGTGTGAGGTGATACCTCATAGTAGTTTTAGTTTGCACTTCTCTAATAATTAGTGATGTTGAGCAACTTTTCATGTGCCTCTTGGCCTTCTGTATGTCTTCTTTGGAGAAATGTCTATTTAGGTCTTCTGCCCATTTTTGGATTGGGTGGTTTGTTTTTTTCATATTGAGCTGCATGAGCTGTTTATATATTTTGGAGATTAATCCTTTTCCTGTTGATTCGTTTGCAAATATTTTCTCCCATTGTGAGGGCTGTCTTTTTGTCTTGTTTATGATTTCCTTTGCTGTGCAAAAGCTTTGAAGTTTCATATGGTCCCATTTATTTTTGTTTTTATTTCTATTACTCTAGGAGGTGGATCAAAAAAGATCTTGCTGTGATTTATGTCAAAGAGTGTTCTTCCTATATTTTTCTCTAAGAGTTTTATTGTGTCTGGTCTTACATTTAGGTCTCTAATCCATTTTGAGTTTATTTTTGTGTAAGGTGTTAGGGAGTGTTCTAATTTCATTCTTTTACATGGAGCTGTCCAGTTTTCCAAGCACCACTTATTGAAGAGACTGTATATTCTCAATTGTATATCCTTGCCTCCATTGTCATAGATTAGTTGACCGTAGGTGCGTGGGCTTATCTCTGGGCTTTCTATCTTGTTCTATTGATCTATGTTTCTGTTTTTGTGCCAGTACCATATTGTCTTGATTCCTGTAGCTTTGTAGTATAGTCTGAAGTCAAGGAGTCTGATTCCTCCAGCTCTGTTTTTTCCCATAAGACTGCTTTGGATATTTGGAGGCTTTTGCATCGCCACACAAATTGTAAGATTTTTTGTTCTAGCTCCGTAAAAAATGCCATTGGTAATTTGATAGGGATTGCATTGAATCTGTAGATTGCTTTGGGTAGTAGAGTCATTTTCACAATATTGATTCTTCCAATCCAAGAACATGGTATATCTCTCCATATGTTGGTATCATCTTTAATTTCTTTCATCAGTGTCTTGTAGTTTTCTGCATACAGGTCTTTCATCTCCCTAGGTAGGTTTATTCCTAGGTATTTTATTCTTTTTGTTGCAATGGTAAATGGGAGTGTTTCCTTAATTTCTCTTTCAGATTTTTCATCATTAGTGTATAGGAATGCAAGAGATTTCTGTGCATTAATTTTGTGTCCTGCAACTTTACTAAATTCATTGATCCACTCTAGTAGTTTTCTGGTGGCATTTTAAGATTCTCTATGTATAGTATCATGTCATCTGTAAACAGTGACAGTTTTACTTCTTCATTTCCAATTTGGATTCCTTTTATTTCTTTTTCTTCTCTGATTGCCATGGCTAGGACTTCCAAAACCATGTTGAATAATAGTGGTGAGAGTGGACATCCTTGTCTTTTTCCTGATCTTAGAGGAAATGCTTTCAGTTTTTCACCATTGAGAATGATGTTTGCTGTGGGTTTGTTGTATATGGCCTTTATTATATTGAGGTAGGTTCCCTCTATGCCCACTCTCTGGAGAGTTTTTATCATAAATGGGTGTTGAATTTTGTCAAAAGCTTTTTCTGCATCTATTGAGATAACCATATGGTTTTTCTTCCTCAACTTCTTAATATGGTGTATCACATCGACTGATTTGTGTGTATTGAAGAATCCTTGCATCCCAGGGGTAAATCCCACTTGATCATGGTGTATGATCCTTTTAATGTCTTGTTGGATTCAGTTTGCTAGTATTTTGTTGAGGATTTTTGCATCTATATTCGTCAGTGATATTGATCTGTAATTTTCTTTTTTTTGTAGTATCTTTGTCTGGTTTGGGTATCAGGGTGATTGTGGCCTCATAGAATGAGTTTGGGAGTGTTCCTTCCTCTGCAATTTTTTGGAAGAGTTTGAGAAGGATGGGTGTTAGCTCTTCTCTAAATGTTTGATAGAATTCACCTGTGAAGCCATCTGGTCCTGGACTTTTGTTTGTTGGAAGACTTTTAATCACAGTTTCAATTTCATTACTTGTGATTGGTCTGTTCATATTTTTTATTTCTTCCTGGTTCATTCTTGCAAGGTGATACCTTTCTAAGAATGTGTCCATTTCTTCCAGGTTGTCCATTTTATTGGCATAGAGTTGCTTGTAGTAATCTCTTAGGATGCTTTGTATTTCTGCGGTGTCTGTTGTAACTTCTCCTTTTTCATTTCTAATTTTATTGATTTGAGTCCTCGCCTGCTTTTTCTTGATGAGTCTGGCTAATGGTTTATCAATTTTGTTTATCTTCTCAAAGAACCAGATTTTAGTGTTATCGATCTTTGCTATTGTTTTCTTTGTTTCTGTTTTATTTATTTCTGCTCTGATCGTTATGATTTCTTTCCTTCTACTAACTTTGGGTTTTGTTTGTTCTTCTTTCTCTAGTTCCTTTAGGTGTAAGGTGAGATTGTTTATTTGAGATTTTTCTTGTTTCTTGATGTAGGCTTGTATAGCTATAAACTTCCCTCTTAGAACTGCTTTTGCTGCATCCCATAGGTTTTGGACTGTCGTGTTTTCATTGTCATTTGTCTCTGGGTATGTTTTGCTTTCCTCTTTGACTTCCTCAGTGATCTCTTGGTTATTTAGTAACGTATTGTTTAGCCTCCATGTGTTTGTGTTTTTTTCCCTGCAATTCATTTCCAATTTCATAGCCTTGTGGTCAGAAAAGATGCTTGATACGATTTTAATTTTCTTAAATTTACTGAGGCTTGATCAAGATGTGATCTATCCTGGAGAATGTTTTGTGTGCACTTGAGAAGAAAGTGTAATCTGCTGTTTTGGGGTAAAATGTCCTATAAATATCAATTAAAACTATCCAGTCTATTGTGTTATTTAAAGCTTCTGTTTCCTTATTTATTTTCATTTTGTATTATCTGTCCATTGCTATAAGTGAGGGGTAAAAGTCCCCCACTATTATTGTGTTACTGTCGATTTCCTCTTTTAGAGCTGTTAGCAGTTGCCTTATGTATTGAGGTGCTGCTATGTTGGGTGCATATACATATATATAATTGTTATATCTTCTTCTTGAATTGATCCCTTGATCATTATGTAGTATCCTTCCTTTTCTCTTGTAACATTCTTTATTTTAAAGTCTATTTTATCTGATATGAATATTGCTACTCCAGCTTTCTTTTGATTTCCATTTGCATGGAATATCTTTTTCCATCCCCTCACTTTCAGTCTGTATGTGTCCCTAGGTCTGAAGTGGGTCTCTTGTAGATAGCATATATATGGGTGTTGTTTTTGTATCCATTCAGCAAGCCTGTGTCTTTTGGTTGGAGCATTTAATCCGTTCATGTTTAAGGTAATTATTGATATGTATGTTCCTATGACCATTTTCTTAAGTGTTTTGGGTTTGTTTTGTAGGTCCTTCTCTTGTGTTTTGCACTTAGAGAAGTTCCTTTAGCATTTGTTGTAGAGTTGGTTTGTGGTGCTGAAATCTCTTACCTTTTGCTTGTCTGTAAAGCTTTTGATTTCTCCATCATATCTGAGTGAGATCCTTGCTGGGTAGAGTAATCTTGGTTGTAGGTTCTTCCCTTTCATCACTTTAAGTATATCATGCCATACCCTTCTGGCTTGTAGAGTTTCTGCTGAGAAATCAGCTGTTAACCTTATGGGAGTTCCCTTGTATGTTATTTGTCATTTTTCCCTTGCTGCTTTCAATAATCTTTCTTTGTTTTTAATTTTTGCCAGTTTGATTACTATGTGTCTTGGCATGTTTCTCCTTGGGTTTATCCTGTATGGGACTCTCTTCACTTCCTGGACTTGGGTGGCTATTTCCTTTCTCATGTTAGGGAAGTTTTCAACTATAATCTCTTCAAATATTTTCTCGGGTCCTTTCTCTCTCTCTTCTCCTTCTGGGACCTGTATAATTTTGTTACGATTAATTTTGTCCCAGAGGTCTCTTAGGCTGTCTTCATTTCTTTTCATTCTTTTTTCTTTATTCTGTTCTGCAGCAGTGAATTCCACCATTCTGTCTTCCAGGTCACTTATCCGTTCTTCTGCCTCAGTTATTCTGCTATTGATTCCTTCTAGTGTAGTTTTCATTTCAGTTATTGTATTGTTCATCTCTGTTTGTTTGTTCTTTAATTCTTCTAGGTCTTTGTTAAACATTTCTTGCATCTTCTCGATCTTTGTCTCTGTTCTTTTTCCAAGGTCCTGGATCCTCTTCACTATCATTATTCTGAATTCTTTTTCTGGAATGTTGCCTATCTCCACTTCATTTAGTTGTTTTTCTGGGGTTTTATCTTGGTCCTTCACCTGGTACATTAGCTCTAGTAGTTTTCTGGTAGCATCTTTAGGATTTTCTACGTATAGTATCATGTTAAGATCGGTTCAAGCCCCTATTACACAACTCTTAAACAAAGTACAGTATCTCCTGAAGTGTTCTGCCAATTTTCTAGACATATACAGTTTTAGCATTATCTTGGGCCCTGCTTCTACTGATGGGTTCATTTTGTGTACTGTATCATTTTTCTAGGTGTGCTGTCTCCATTCTTTTCCTTTTTGATCAAGCAGTGGAACTTGGCCCCATGATTTCTTTACTTACCCCACCAACATCTCCACTCACAATGTGTGTACTGTGGGGAGGTGTGATTGTGTAGGGGTAATGGAAGACTAACTGGAGATTTGGAAGACATGAGAGGAGTTGAAGGAATGCAAATAACTTAGAATACTGCACATGAAGAAAAAACATTTTAGGCATATTATGGAGTTACTCTGCCTTCTGTCTCTTTTCTTTCTCTTCTGTCTTCTCTTTTCTCCCCAACTTTTTCCATCCCCCCAAGTGAATTTCTAATGTAGAACAGTCTTTGATTATCCTCTCTCTTGCTGACCCAAGTTCTCAAGCACTCCGTGTCTACTCATAGCAACTCATCAAAGTATTTCCCTCTGAGAAGAATTCTGGTGCCAGCTGTTGAGAGAATTGGTTTAACTTCACTACAGTAGCAAGGTTCCTTGGAACCAGGGTAGGGTTCTGAGGATAGGTTTCGATCAGATGAAGTGTAATCTTACTCATCCAGGAAAGGAAGGAGTACAAATTTGGGGGAGGAGAGTAATGAAGTAGGGAAACCAAGATCACTTTCAAAGAGTAGTGTAAATATCAGACCCAAGGGACGAGTGAGAGGTTGTAAGTAAAAGAGGAGGCCAGGAATCTAGAATAAAGGAAATCAGCCCAAAGAACTGTATTGTAGATACAGACTGTACAGCTTGACTCCTTGTGAAGGGAGACTGTGTTTTAACTATTTTTATGTATGCAACACTTAATATAGTGTTGGACACAAGAAATGTTTGATAAACTGAACCCTCAACCTCATGCCATTCCTGAAATCTGGTTCTCTTTGTGCTCCTGGGACTTTGCTGTTCTTATACAGGTCAATTTACTATGTCTGAAAAAATCAAGCAGTATTGATTTTATTTCTAAACGACCCAGATAAAAGCACACCACTAAGTGTATTTAACATGTTCTTCCTTCAAAAATACCTAAACTAGGTCTCAAGATATCTGTCTCACAACAAAAATGGCAATAAACAACTGTTAATACAAGCACCATCATTTATTGAATGCCTACTAGATCTAAAGTACAGTCAGGTGTTTACCTATGTTCTTTCATTTACACCTCATAATGACTGTATTATATTCATTTTACAGATGAGGAGACTCTGGCTCAAAGAGGTTCTCTTTCCTTAGGTCGTGATAAGTGGCATGGTGACTGGCTCCAAAACTCTTGATCTCAATAATACTAGCCTTTGCTGCTTCATAACTCGTTGCCCTGCCTCCAATCTAAACCTTTGTTTGCTTTATTCCCTTGCTTAAAGTCATCCATTGTTTCCTCATTTGCTCCTGAGCAGAGTCTGCAATATTTAGTGTGGCATAATTTATTTTTCACAATCTCTGAAGTGATCTTTAGGGGCTTCATCTCCTATTGCTGTTTCTATATATGCATATTGAGTTTCAAACATTTTTGGTTCCTGGGGACATGCCACGCTCCTCCATGCCTCCAAGGTTTTGCTCTTTCTCCTTCTTTCTGGAGTGCTCTTCCTCCCCAACTTGCCTGGGCTTTAAAACCAGGAACCCAGGGGACTTACCTGGTGGTGCAGTGGTTAAGAATCCGCCTGCCAGTGCAGGGGACACAGGTTCGATCCCTGGTCCGGGAAGATCCCACATGCCGCGGAGCAACTAAGCCCGTGCGCCACAACTACTGAGCCTGCTCTCTAGAGCCCACGAGCCACAACTACTGAAGCTCGCGTGCCACAACTACTGAAGCCCATGAGCCTAGAGCCCATGCTCCAAAACAAGAGAAGCCACCACAATGAGAAGCCCTCACAATGCAACAAAGACCCAACACAGCCAAAACTAAATTTAAAAAAATAAAATAAATTTATTTTTAAAAAAAGAATGTGAATTGTAAAAATATATATATTAAAACAAACAAACAAACAAACAAAAAATACCCAGGAGCCCAGTTGCCAATCAGTTTTTCCTGGAAGTTCTCATAGTCTCTCTGGGTTTTGATTCTCTTATTAGTAAATGGAGATGATATTTCCTACATTTTGGAAATAGGTTATCTGGGATGAATTGTGGCTTTGCCACTCACCAGCTGCATCATCTTGGGAAAGTTGCTTGATTTCTCTAAGCCTCGGGCTTTTTCTTCATAAAATAGGATAATGAAGGTTATTTTAAAAAGGGCCTGACACAAAGTAAGTACTCAATTTGTGTGCGCTCTTATTATACGGCCCTTGTGCGAATTAAATAAGATTAACGTACATAATGATCTAGCACAATAATTGTTAGCGCACTGTGCTTCCTTAGTGACTTCCTGGTCACCCTTCAAAATTCAGCTCAAATTCACCTCTATAATGCTTTTCTGGAAGCATTCTGTACATTCCACACACGGTTAGCCATTTTGTTAGTTGTACTCACATACCTCTATTTTTACTTTTTGTATCCTGTGTAACTATTTGTTTAACTTCTCATCTCCTCTGCTGGCCTGGACTCCTTGCGGGCGGAGACCATTTTATAATCCACCCAAACGTAGCATAAATAGGTATTTTATACACATTGGTTGATTGATTGAATGACTACATTCACTAATAAACAAAAATGAGTCTCAAGGAACTTCTAGTTGGTAGTAATAGTACCAGTAGCACTACTACCGCTGTGTGATGTTTATCGAGTATCACGTGCGCATCACTGTCCTAAGATCTTGGAACTCATTAGCTCATTTAATTTTCACAATAGCTCTGTCAGGTAATTATTGTCCCCATTTAAACTTTTCAAAAACTATGAAATCTTATTACCATTTTACAGATAAAGTAACTGAGGATCAGAGAAGTTAACATACTCAAAATTGTACAGCCAGTAAGAGGCATAGAAAAAATGTCATGTTTTAGTAGAAAACTTGGCATTGCCTACAAGATACCTTCCAGGTCATCTCACTCTTGCCTTTCATTGTCTTTGAACTACTGCACATCCTTCTGGATTATCTGATCATAGCCGTTTATCATCTTTGCATCATTTTACAACTCTGTATAAATGTCTTTTCTCAGATTCTCTTTTGAACAGGTTATAACATCTCCCTGTTTCCCTCACTGAACGAGTTAAATAACATCTTTAACTTTTTTTTCTTTTCTATCTGTATCAGAGTCACGATTTTTGCTTTCTCTGAAAATTATCTTTTAACAGAGATACAACTGGAATGCAACTCTCAGTTGGACTGACTTCAAGGCCCGTTTCTGTACCTCACAGGCCTCCAACTTCTCTGTGCCCTTTACTGGGGAGCCTGTTTTCAAACTGCAGAGTTCTGAGTTCTACCTCAAAAGAGTCCGATTCAGTAGCGTTTTTGTTTTGTTTTTGTTTTGCTGTACGCGGGCCTCTCACTGTTGTGGCCTCTCCCGTTGGGGAGCACAGGCTCCGGACGTGCAGGCTCAGCGGCCATGGCTCACGGGCCCAGCCGCTCCGCGGCATGTGGGATCTTCCCGGACTGGGGCACGAACCCACGTCCTCTGAATCGGCAGGCGGACTCTCAACCACTGCGCCACCAGGGAAGCCCTTGTTTTTGTTTTTAACAAGACTCCTGTTATTCTGCTGCTGGTGGTCTGAAAAGCACTGCTTTGAAAAACTGTATGATACTGCTTCTTTAGTAGGAGAAATAAAATACTTGTACAAAGCAAGTAGCAAACTAGTTTCAAAGAAGGAGAGAAGAGGAAGAGAGAAATTTTGTCTGGAAGAAACAGTAAGTTTTATGAAGAAAGTGGCATTTGATCTGGGCCTTAAAACTAGGAAAGCTTTTGACAGAAAGATATGAAGGCAAGACATCCTGCGTTTTGGAAGCAGCATGAGCAAAGGCAAAGAGGCAGGAAAATGCACAGCATTCTGGGGGAGAATGACTAGTGGTTGAATTTGGCTAAATTGAGTAAAGAATATGAGAGGGAGGGTATGAACAATAAGACTGGAAAGGTAGGTCTGAGCTAGAATGGAGGATCTTGGTGCCATGCATTTACTTGATAGGCAATAAAGAGTAATAGAAAGCTTTGATTGGAGGTAAAAGGATAAGAAGAAAATCAACAGCAAGTTAGAAGAATCCTGAAGAAGCATGAGGTTGGATGTAGAGACAGAGGCAATCAATGAATGGCGAGGAAAGGAAAGATGTGAGATCACGAGGATTTGAAGTCTCTTCTGTAATTAATGAATGCTTATTGATGGTCTGTCATGTGTGAAACCTGTGGTGCTAGGCACTGGGAAGGAAATTATTATCCTGGAACTTTCTGTGTAAAGGCTCAAAGAGGGAAGACACCAGAGAGACATCAGAGGTTAAAGAAGGCACGTGGGTCTAAACTGGGTGAGTGAAAGAGGAAGGGTAGAGGACATAAATATATGAAAGATCTTTAGGGAGTAGAATTGACAGAATTTGGTGTCTACTTGGATACAGAGAGCTAAGTAAGAGGGAGGAGTCTAGGAAAATTGAGGTTTCTGGGTTGGGTGATTAGGTGCACAATGATTGCTTAAACTGAGAAAAGTGAGAAAGAAGAGTATGGGGAGGAGTGGGGGAATAATGAGTTACATTTTATTGCATTTGAAGAACCTGAGAACACGTAGTGGGATATTGGGAATGTCGGTCTGGAGCTCAAGAAAGAGAGCTTTAGATAGCTATTGTGTAAGTGGAGTTGATATCAGATGTACCTTGGTGGATTGTGGAAATAGGAAGAACAGAGTGGAGACAAAGCTGAAACAGGTCCAAAACTGGATGAGGCTGTTACCTGGAGTGGGTGGAAGTGAACTGAGTAAAGGTTAATTGCAAAAGTTAGAGCTCAGAATTAAAGCAGAAAAGCCCATATGTTATCAGGTTACTCAAGAAGTTGTCAAAACTTGGAGATGAAAATGTCAAGGGGCTAGGAGAGTGTAAGAGTGTACTGAGAAATGAAAGCGAGGGAGGTGAATCAAGTTGAAGAAAGTTTTTCACAGGACTTATTTTAGGATTCGTGCTGTATTTGTTTGGAAGAACTACTTTAGGTAAGCAGTGAAACTCCAAGGAGTTTGAGAGACAGAAGATGCCCATTCAATTGTCATGTAGGGAAAAAGAGAGGAACAGAGTTGATGGCAGACCATTCAACTTCTCAGGAATCTCCTTAATCGTCTGTAAAGTTGGGGTAAATCTTGAAATTCTTGGAGATAATTTTCTATGAAAACTAGAGAGAGGGCTGAACTCTGGGTCCAGGGTGATGAAGCACAACAGGGGTGTCAGTGAGTTGACTCTTTGTATTTTTATGTTGATTTCCAATTTCAAAGAATGATTGGTTTTTACTGTTGTAATGGTCGTTACAAACCAAAGAAGGGCAGATCTACCAAAAAACACATCTAAATATTGAGACACATGGTTTTGAACTTTAGCTCTATTTGTTTGTTTGTCCCCTCTCCCTTCCAAATCAGTATAATAAATGCTGAATCTAGACAGTTGGTGTTTTTAGCTGTTAGTGATAGTTACTTTTTTCTAAGAATTTCTTGTCTGGCTTGCAATCAAAATTTATGCAATTTTAGGGCTTCCCTGGTGGCGTAGTGGTTGAGAGTCCGCCTGCCGATGCAGGGGACACGGGTTCGGGCCCCGGTCCGGGAAGATCCCACATGCTGTGGAGCGGCTGTGCCCGTGAGCCATGGCCGCTGAGCCTGCACGTCCGGAGCCTGTTGCTCCGCAACGGGAGAGGCCACAACAGTGAGAGGCCCGCGTACCGCAAAAACAACAACAACAACAACAACAAAATTATGCAATTTAAAAACTTTCCCGTGATGCCCTTACAATGTGCATTCTTTGTTGAAAGATTTAATAATTTGGATTAAGACAAAGTGAATTGAAATTGAGTTCCTTTCACTTGTGATATATTAGAGGGCCTACTTTCCCTTTCTGTACTCGTAGAATATTGTGTGCATAAAATTGTGTTAAAAGCCAAATCCTGATAGTTTGTAAAATGTCATCTGGTACAGCGCTTCCTGTACAAACCAAAGGGCAGTCTCTCTGTAGGAGCTCTAAAAGGAACGGCAAAGTATTTCTTTAAATCACTTGGTTCCTTTTATTAACTTTAGATAATTGCTCAGGATAAAAAATGAGGGAAAACATGTCGTTCTTTTGCCCTTTTCCACTCTAGAATGTAGACTGTGAGTTTAGACTCTCCCCTAGCCATAGAACTTCCAAGTCTTTTTAAAAAATATTTATTTATTTTATTTGTTATTATTTTTTTTTTTGGCTGCGTCGGGTCTTCTCTGTGGCACACAGGCTCTATCAACGCGGCGTGCAGGCGCTTCGCTGCCGTGCGAGGCCTTCTCTCTAGTTGTGGCGCGCGACCTCCAGGGCGCGTGGGCTCTGTAGTTTGCGGCACGCGGGGTCTCTTGTTGAGGCGTGTGAGCTCAGTAGTTGTGGCTCGTGGGCTTAGTTGCCCTGAGGCATGTGGGATCTTAGTTCCCCAACCAGGGATCGAACCTGTGTCCCTTGCTTTGGAAGGTGGATTCTTTACCACTGGACCACCTGGGAAGTCCCAGAACTTCCAACTCTTAACTGAGTTCCTTTGCTAGCTAAGAAAAGTGGGGAAAATAGGTATGGGGAGAACACATAGAGAGCACCCACCTTGCAAGGTGCAGTGTAAGGTGCAAAGGTGGAGAAGACAGAAACTTTGTCTTCAACCAACTTAAAATCCATGTGTGTTCAGCGATCAAACTCCCAGAACACAATTGTGAGACTCTTAGTTGTGCTTTGGACTCTGATGTACCATAATGTTGCCTCTTCTATTGGTGGTGGGCTTTGATAATTAGGTACTTGTCCAGAAGTCAGCTGGACTTTGGGTGAGTATGTGATTTCATTTATTTCTAAGTTCAGAAAATATTCATTGTTTTCTTACTGACGGCAGCAATTGAGGTAGATTAGAAGATGTAGGAACAAGACTGGAACAAAGGAGACTAGTTTGCAGGCAGTTGCTCTAATGCACATCCTAAAGCTTCTGTGGAGTGAGAAAGGAGTCAAAGGTGACTTCCAGTTACTGGTGGATCATGTTAGCCATGCAGAGAGATAGACAACCACTGCAGATAATATTCTCTCTGCCAATTGGTTATCACCAAACATCCAAATTCTGAAGACCTCACCTTCTATCTCTACATGTTTTGAGAAATAGTGAATTTCATATCTACATCAAAAGAAATAATTTCTATGCTAAAAATACTGACATTTCATTTTGACTTGGTATATATATTATTTTTGTGAAATGCTTGATTTGTATTTGACTGGAGGAAGAATTCATAGATTAAATTAAATTTCCTTATCCTGATGGTCTTCTGATTATTGATATTATAGTTCCTAATATGCCACATATAAATAGAATTAATAGTTAAAATTTTCTTTACCCCAAAATTCATTCCTACCTACTTTTTGCCTATTAAATATTATGTTAGCATTTTGGGATACTCCACATTTTATTACAGAATATATTTGACAAAGTTTGAAGACACTTAATTGTAACAGTCTTTCAATAATTATTTTTGACCTTGTATTTTCTGCCAAGGATAATTTAAAAATCTGTGACTAGGGACTTCCCTGGTGGCACAGTGGTTAAGAATCCAGCTGCCAATGCAGGGGACACGGGTTCAAGCCCTGGTCCGGGAAGATCCCACATGCCATGGAGCAACTAAGCCCGTGCACCACAACTACTGAGCCTGAGCTCTAGAGCCGCGAGCCACAACTGCTGAGTCTGCGTGCTGCAACTACTGAAGCCTGCATGCCTAGAGTCTGTGCTCTGCAACAAGAGAAGCCACAGTGAGAAGCCCGTGCACCACAACGAAGAGTAGCCTCCACTCGCC
The DNA here is from genome assembly GCF_964270905.1 of Leucopleurus acutus. Lineage (NCBI taxonomy): Eukaryota > Metazoa > Chordata > Mammalia > Artiodactyla > Delphinidae > Leucopleurus > Leucopleurus acutus. The sequence goes on along the minus strand of NC_139143.1, from coordinate 109,776,984 downwards.
GCAACTAGAGAAAGCCCATGCACAGCAATGAAGACCCGATGCAGCCAAGAATAATAAATTATTAATTAATTTAAAAATAAATAAAATGAAATAAAAATCTGTGACTAGAACTACACGTCTCCTGTTGGAAAAAAAATTTACAAAGGATGATTTCTTTTTTACTAAAACTAGATTGACTTCTTCGTATATTGCAAAGTATAACAAGTATTTCGAAAAGAGATGGAAATGGATAATTTTTTTAAACTGTTACTTGCTAGAGGGCAAAAATGTTTTGTTTGTACTAAAATGCAAAGAACGTAGGCCTCATGATTAAGTGGGAGATCTGAATGTAGCATGTGCATTTTCTATATAAACAATAATTATAACTCTCATTCTTCTTTTTTTACTGTTTTTTTTTGAATTTTATTTTTTAATACAGCAGATCCTTATTAGTTATCCATTTTATACATATTAGTGTATATATGTCAATCCCAATCTCCCAATTCATCACACAACACCCTCCCTGCCACTTTCCCCCCTTGGTGTCCATACGTTTCTTCTGTACATCTGTGTCTCAATTTCTGCCCTGCAAACCAGTTCATCTGTACAATTTTTCTAGGTTCCACATATATGCGTTAATATACAATATTTGTTTTTCTCTTTCTGACTTACTTCACTCTGTGTCACAGTCTCTATATCCATCCACAACTCTACAAATGACCCAATTTCGTTCCACTTTATGGCTGAGTAATATTCCATTGTATATATGTACCACAACTTCTTTATCCATTTGTCTGTTGATGGGCATTTAGGTTGCTTCCATGACCTGGCTATTGTAAACAGTGCTGCAGTGAACATTGGGGTGCATGTGTCTTTTTGAATTATGGTTTTCTCTGGGTATATGCCCAGTAGTGGGATTGCTGGGTCATATGGTAATTCTATTTTTAGTTGTTTTTTTTTTTGTGGTACGCGGGCCTCTCACTGTTGTGGCCTCTCCTGTTGCGGAACACAGGCTCCGGACGCACAGTCTCAGCGGCCAGGGCTCACAGGCCCAGCCGCTCTGCGGCATGTGGGATCTTCCCAGACTGGGGCACGAACCCACGTCCCCTGCATCAGCAGACAGACTCCCAACCACTGTGCCACCAGGGAAGCCCCTATTTTTAGTTTTTTTAAGGAACCTCCATACTGTTCTCCGTAGTGGCTGTATCAATTTACATTCCCACCAATAGTGCAAGAGGGTTCCCTTTTCTCCACACCCTCTCCAGCATTTGTTGTTTGTAGATTTTCTGATGATGCCCATTCTAACTGGTGTGAGGTGATATCTCATTGCAGTTTTGATTTGCATTTCTCTAATAATTAGTGATGTTGAGCAGTTTTCATGTGTCTCTTGGCCATCTGTATGTCTTCTTTGGAGAAATGTCTATTTAGGTCTTCTGCCCATTTTTGGATTGGGTTGTTTGCTTTTTTCATATTGAGCTGCATGAGCTGTTTAGATACTTTGGAGATTAATCCTCTTTCTGTTGATTCATTTGCAAATATTTTCTACCATTCTGAGGGTTGTCTTTTCATCTTGTTTGTACTTTCCTTTGCTTTGCAAAAGCTTTTAAGTTTCATTAGGTCCCATTTGTTCATTTTTGTTTTTATTTCCATTACTCAGGGGGTAGATCAAAAAAGATCTTGCTGTGATTTATGTCAAAGAGTGTTCTTCCCATGTTTTCCTATAAGAGTTTTATAGTGTCTGGTCTTACATTTAGGTCTCAAATCCATTTTGAGTTTATTTTTGTGTATGGTGTTAGGAAGTGTTCTAATTTCATTCTTTTACATGGAGCTGTCCAGTTTTTCCAGCACCACTTATTGAAGAGACTGTATTTTCTCCACTGTATATCCTTGCGTCCTTTGTCATAGATTAGTTGACCATAGGTGTGTGGGTTTATCTCTGGGCTTTCTATCCTTTTCCATTGATCTATGTTTCTGTTTTGTGCCAGTACCATATTGTCTTGTTGCCTGTAGCTTTGTAGTATAGTCTGAAGTCAGGAGTCTGATTCCTCCAGCTCTATTTTTTTCCCTTAAAACTGCTTTGGATATTCGGGTTCTTTTGTGTCTCCATACAAATTTTAAGATTTTTTGTTCTAGTTCTGTAGAAAATGCCATTGGTAATTTGATAGGGATTGCATTGAATCTGTAGATCGCTTTGGGTAGTAGAGTCATTTTCACAATGTTGATTCTTCCAATCCAAGAATATGGTATAACTGTAAATCTGTTTGTATCATCTTCAATTTCTTTCATCAGTGTCTTATAATTTTCTGCATACAGGTCTTTTGTCTCCCTAGGTAGGTTTATTCCTAGGTATTTTATTCTTTTTGTTGCAATGGTAAATGGGAGTGTTTCCTTAATTTCTCTTTCAGATTTTTCATCATTTGTGTATAAGAATGAAAGAGATTTCTGTGCATTAATTTTGTATTCTGCAACTTTACCAAATTCATTGATTCACTCTAGTAGTTTTCTGGTGGCATCTTCAGGATTCTCTATGTATAGTATCATGTCATCTGTAAACAGTGACAGTTTTACTTCTTCTTTTCCAATTTGGATTCCTTTTATTTCCTTTTTTTCTGATTGCCATGGCTAGGACTTCCAAAACTATGTTGAATAATAGTGGTGAGAGTGGACATCCTTGTCTTGTTCCTGATCTTAGAGGAAATGCTTTCAGTTTTTCACCATTGAGAATGATGTTTGCTGTGGGTTTGTTGTATATGGCCTTCATTATGTTGAGGTAGGTTTCCTCTATGCCCACTTTCTGGAGAATTTTTATCATAAATGGGTGTTGAATTTTGTCAAAAGCTTTTTCTGCATCTATTGAGATGATCATATGGTTTTTCTTCTTCAATTTGTTAACACGGTGTGTCACATTGATTGATTTGAGTATATTGAAGAATCCTTGCATCCCAGGGGTAAATCCCACTTGTTCATGGTGTATGAACCTTTTAATGTGTTGTTGGATTCAGTTTGCTAGTATTATGTTGAGGATTTTTGCATTTATATTTATCTGTGATATTGGTCTGTAATTTTCTTTTTTTGTAGTATCTTTGTCTGGTTTTGGTATCAGGGTGATGGTGGTCTCATAGCATGAGTTTGGGAGTGTTCCTTCCTCTGCAATTTTTTGGAGGAGTTTGAGAAGGATGGGTGATAGCTCTTCTCTAAATGTTTGATAGAATTCACCTGTGAAGCCATCTGGTCCTGGACTTTTGTTTGTTGGAAGATTTTTAATCAATCACAGTTTCAATTTCATTACTTGTGATTGGTCTGTTCATATTTTCTATTTCTTCCTGGTTCAGTCTTGGAAGGTTATACCTTTCTAAGAATTTGTCCATTTCTTCCAGGTTGTCCATTTTATTGGTATAGAGTTGCTTGTCGTAGTCTCTTAGGATGCTTTGTATTTCTGCAGTGTCATAACTTCTTTTTCATTTCTAATTTTATTGATTTGAGTCCTCTCCCTCTTTTTCTTGATGAGTCTGGCTAATGGTTTATCAATTTTGTTTATCTTCTCAAAGAACCAGCTTTTAGTTTTATTGATCTTTGCTATTGTCTTCTTGGTTTCTATTTCATTTAGTTATGCTCTGATCTTCATGATTTCTTTCCTTCTACTAACTTTGGGTTTTGTTTGTTCTTCTTTCTCTAGTTCCTTTAGGTGTAAGGTTAGGTTGTTTATTTGAGATGTTTGTTGTTTCTTGAGGTAGGCTTGTATTGCTATAAACTTCCCTCTTAGAACTGCTTTTGCTGCATCCCATAGGTTTTCGATCATCGAGTTTCCATTGTCATTTGTCTCTAGGTATTTTTTGATTTTCTCTTTGATTTCTTCAGTGATCTCTTGGTTATTTAGTAACGTATTGTTTAGCCTCCATGTGTTTGTGTTTTTTACGTTTTTTTCCCTGTATTTGATTTCTAATCTCATAGCACTGTGGTCAGAAAAGATGCTTGATATGATTTCAGTTTTCTTAAATTTACTGAGGCTTGATTTGTGACCCAAGATGTGATCTATCCTGGAGAATGTTTTGTGTGCACTTGAGAAGAAAGTGTAATCTGCTGTTTTTGGATGGAATGTTCTATAAATATCAATAAATCTATCTGGTCTATTTTGTCATTTAAAGCTTCTGTTTCCTTATTAATTTTATGCTTGGATGATCTGTCCATTGGTATAAGTGAGGTGTTTTAAAGTCCTCCACTATTATTGTGTCACTGTCAATTTCCTATTTTATAGTTGTTAGCAGTTGCCTTATGTATTGAGGTGCTCCTATGTTGAGTGCATATATATTTATAATTGTTATACCTTCTTCTTGGATTGATCCCTTGATACTATGTAGTGTCCTTACTTGTGTCTTGTAACATTCTTTATTTTAAAGCCTATTTTATCTGATATGAGTATTGCTACTCCAGCTTTCTTTTGATTTCCATTTGCATGGAATATCTTTTTCCATCCCCTCACTTTCAGTCTGTATGTGTCCCTAGGTCTAAAGTGGATCTTTTTTAAACAGCATATATATGGGTCTTGTTTTTGTATCCATTCAGTGAGCCTGTGTCTTTTGGTTGGAGCATTTAATCCATTCCCGTTTAAGGTAATTATCGATATGTATGTTCTTATTACCATTTTCTTAATTGTTTTTGGTTTGTTTTTGTAGGTCCTTTTCTTCTCTTGTGTTTCCCACTTAGAGAAGTTCCTTTAGCATTTGTTGTAGAGCTGTTTTGGTGGTGCTGAATTCTCTTAGCTTTTGCCTGTCTGTAAAGCTTTTGATTTCTCCATCGAATCTGAATGAGATCCTTGTCCTCACGGCGAGACACAGCCACCCTGCACTTCTGCAGTAGACCCTCCAACACTAGCAGGTAGGTCTGGTTCAGTCTTCTATGGGGTCACTGCTCCTTCGCCTGGGTCCGGATGTGCACATCACTTTATGTGTGCCCTCCAAGAGTGGAGTTTCTGTTTCCCCCTGTCCTGTTGAAGTCCTGCAATCAAATCCTGCTAGCTTTCAAAGTCTAATTATCTAAGAATTCCTCCTCCCATTGCCAGACCCCCAGGTTGGGAAGCCTGACGTGGGGCTCAGAACCTTCACTCCAGTGGGTGGACTTCTGTTGTATAAGTGTTCTCCAGTTTGTGAGTCACCCACCCAGCAGTTATGGGATTTGATTTTATTGTGATTGCGCCCCTCCTACCATCTCATTTTGGCTTCTCCTTTGTCTTTGGATGTGGGTATCTTTTTTGGTGAGTTCCAGTGTCCTCCTGTCGATGATTGTTCAGCAGTTAGTTGTGATTCCAGTGCTCTTGCAAGAGGGAGTGAGAGCACGTCCTTCTACTCCACCATCTTGAACCAATCCCCCATAACTCTCATTCTTGATGCTTCTAACTTCTCATACAGAGTGCCTAAAACAGGAACTTCAGTTAGTGATGAACAGGATTTAAATCTTGGGTTGATTACAGTAATACTATCACATGAATGATAGTCATGATGACATTAGGAGATCAATTTGTTTGGGACATATAAGGGAGATAATATGTTTGTATATTAAAACAATACTGTAATGGAAATTGCTAAGAAATTTTTTCTTTTTAGTTACTTTTAAGATAGTTCATATGATCAGTGCATATGAACACATGACTAGTGAAGTAGTTGAATTATATCACTACAAAAATTTGATTCTTTTGGAACTGAATATATTTGGCAGAGGATGGGGCTAGGGTAGGAGATGTTTATACTAAGGAATATTTCTAAATTTTAAAATTGTATTTAACTCTAGTTATGAATAATTTAACTATCAACTTTATTTTTTTTAATTTGTTAATAGGATGAAGATAGGGAACATACTTGTTCTGATTTTTATCGTAATGATATATGGGTTCTTCATATTTCAAAACAGCAAGCATATATTTTTATATGTTGATAAACAGTAACACTCTAATGTTATCCAGTTAAGCTCTATCTGCCCTGTTAACAAAATTTGCTATAGAACTTAAAGAAAGACATAGCTTCATAAATTTCCCATTTTTTCTCAAAATGATAGTGGGTAGATTCCAATCTAAAGAGAATGTAGTGGGAAGTGAATGCTCCAAAGTCAGAGAATAGTGAGAAAGTAAAATAACAATCTGTGTATGAGATGTGGTTGATTAGTTTTAATTTGCTTATCTTTATGAATGAGGGCCATTTACAATGTGTAAGGGTCATTTTTATATTTCTCTTTCTGTCACTTTTCTGTTAAGGTCTTCTTTTCTTTTTTCTTTTTGAGTGGCAGAATTTTTTCTTCTTGATTTCTAGAAGCTTCTTATACATTAAGGAGGTTAGCCCTTTATCTGCGATTTGAGTACCAGATTTTTTTTCCCTAGTTCGTAATTTGTGTTTCAACTTTGCTTATGTTATTGTTATTAGTTTTTGCCTTATAGTAGTTTTTGATTTTTAATTAGTTACATTTATTAATATTTTATGGCTTCTAGATTTTGAGTCACAGTTAGAAAGGCCTTCCCATTCCAAGGTAAGAAAAGAATTCACCTATATTTTCTTAGAGTATATTTGTGTGTGTTCACAGTATATATTTAAATATTTGACCCATTTGGAATTTATCCTAGTATACAATATGAGATATAGATTTAAATTAATTTTTTCCAGATGTTATCCATTTATTAAAACGTCTATTTTATACCAGTGGTTTGAGATGCCCCTAATTTGGGTCTATTTCTGGACTTTTTATTCAATTTCATTAGTCTCTCTATTCCTATGGCTTATCCAAAAGTATTTCATTATTGAGGTTCTGTAGTATTTTTTAATACATAGGAAGCTATTCTTCCTTTTCAAAAGAGTTTTTCTGTGATTCTTGCTTGTTTATTTTTCCATATGAACTTTAGAATCAGCTTGTCCTATTCCAGAAAATAGTATTTTCATTGACATTGCAATAAATTTAAAAATTAAAATTTAGGGAGAATTGACATACATTGACTTTTCCTATTTAACAACATGGTCTATCTTTTCATTGTTCCAAGTCTACTTTGGGTCCTGTAGGAGTGTTTTAAAGGTTTTCTCATATAAGTTTTTCATATTTATATTGTTATTCGTATTGTTAAATTTATTCCTAGGCACTTTATATTTTTTGCTGCAGTTGTAAGTGGAAGCTTTTCTTTCTTTTATTTTGTAAGGGGGTATTGTGTGTGTGTGTGTGTGTGTGTGTGTGTGTGTGTATACAAATATATATGTGTATTTATATATGTATATATACACACATGTACACAGTTATATGTATACATATATATCTATATATATCAGATTTCCACAAATTAATTTTATATCCTGCTCCCATACTTAATTTTCTATTGTTTATATATTTTTCAGTTGATTTTCTTGGGTTTTCCAAGTATGTAATAATCTACAAATATTAACAACTTTATAATCTTTTTTTCCCAATGGTTATTGTCTTTACTTTTTCTCTTTCACTAGTACCCTTGACTGATACTTCCAGTACCACTGTATTAGCAGTGGGAGAGTGGCCATCCCCCTTGTCTTCCTCTTTTTTTGTTTTTCTTCCTCTTGATCTGAGCAGGAATCCTCCAGTGTTTCCCCGTTAACCTTGAAACTGGCTTTGAATCTTAGAATTAATTTCTAGTCAGACATTACTACTTTACTGTATTGGGAAAACTGAAAATTTGGTCCAACAGTAAGGTCTATAAATGTCCAACAGTAAGAGATTGGTTAAATACATTATGGTGCACCCATTGAATGGAATAGTCTGAGCAATTACACAATAATATGTACTGTTTTAATTCATTTTGTTATTTAAAAAATCCTAAAGTATATGCAAGTATGCATGGAAAAGTATCTGGAAGGATATTCAACAAACTTATCTAAAAGTTATAAGCATATACGTAAACTAGCAATTGTTAACATCTATTTAATTTGTAAAAAATTTTTTTAATTTATGAAAATATTTTGGCACAATTAAAAAAATAATTTAGAAATTTAATGTTCTTCCCCTTCCTCTGTTTTGGGTCCCTTTCTGTTACTTAATTTTTTAAAATCACTTATTCTTTGCAGAGTAGCACTAAAATGATAGTGTACAAAGGGGTTTACAAGATATAAGCCACAAGAAAGAAGAGGACTGGAGAAAAGTACACAGCAGATGGGAGATCTCAGTAAATTTTGGAAGCCAGAAGTTGGATGGAGTAGAGATGCAGTTATACCTCGGTATCTTTGGGGGATTGCTTCCAGGACCTCCTTTGGATATCACAATCCATGGATATTCAAGTTTCTTACATAAAATGGTGAAGTACAGTCTGCCCTCCTTATGACCGGGTTCCACATCCACAGGAATGGAAGGCCGACTGTAATTGACTTGGCAAATTGGGAGAGGGGCTAACCTAAGTGCTTGGAGGAGACAGCATTTGGAGGTGCACTGTATGGTGGAAGGCAGGTTGAGGAATAAACCTGAAGAAGGGGGATTGACCAAAGTTGTTTACAAAGCTCTTGGACCACTGGTTCTCCTCCCCACCTCATACAGCCAGCCTGCACTCAGGCACTCCACCCTGACTGTACCACTACCAACACAATCTTTCTGTGAAGTATGAAATTTCTTTTCTGGAGAAAGGAGTTTATTTTTTGATGGAGAGTTCCCATAACAAAAGAGCTAATCAGAAAATGGGAAAGAAAAATATGTCTGAAATAGAAACTTTAGAAGGTTGGAAGATAAAGTTAAGTAATTCTCCTCGTCCAGAATTTCTCAGCCTTGGCATGACTGACATTTGGGGCTGGAAATTCTTTGTCGTGGGAGGCTGTCCTGTGCATTGTTACACGCTTAGCAGCCTCCCTGGCCTTTACTCACTAGATGCCAGTGCATGCCCCTTTTTCCTGTGGTGACCACCAAAAATATCACTAGACATTGCCAAATGGCTGGGGTGGGGAGAATCAACTCTCCCTCCCCGCCATTTTTTTTTTTATTATTATTTATTTATTGGCTGCGTTGGGTCTTTGCTGCTGCGGGCAGGCTTTCTCTAGTTTCAGTGAGTGGGGGCTACTCTTCGTTGCCGTGCGCGGGCTTCTCATTGTGGTGGCTTCTCTTGCTGTGGAGCACAGGCTCTAGGCACACAGGCTTCAGTAGTTGTGGCATGCGGGCTCTAGAGCACAGACTCAGTAGTTGCGGTGCACGGGCTTAGTTGCTCCGCAGCATGTAGGATCTTCCTGGACCAGGGCTCGAACCCGTGTCCCCTGCATTGGCAGGCGGATTCTTAACCACTGCGCCACCAGGGAAGTTCCCCTCCCCCCCCAATTTAGAATCTTTGTCTTAGACAGTAGAAAAGAAAGATGCAGAGATGATCAATCAGATAAAAGGACAATAAATCTAGAGAATAATATTGAAGTCCCAACATCCTAGTAACAAGAGCTCACAAAGAGAGAACAAGAAAATGGGAGGGAGGAAATTAGCAAAGAAATAATAAAAGAAAATAATTGCAGATAAGATCAAAAGAACCCCTGAGTATCCAGCACAATCAATGAAAAAAAAGAACCATTCTAAGGTACATCACTGTGAACTTTTAGACTACTAGAGATAATGGGACGATTCTAGAAGGAAAAATAGGTCAGATACAGAGGAATGGGAACTAGAAAGGTATTAGACATTGCAGTGGCAACACTGAAAGTAAAAGACATGGAACAATGCTTTTAAAATGCTAAGGGAAAATGATCTTCAGTTTATCCAAATTATCAATCAAGGATGAGAATAGAATAAAGACATTTTCAGACAGTCAAGCCCTCTAAAAATTTATCTTCTATGCACCCCTTCTGAGTAAGCTGCTGGGCTCTGTGCTTTAGCAAAGTAAAAGAATAAATGAAAAATCACGTGTTTGGGCATTAGAAGATATTATTTTTTTAATAAATTTATTTATTTTATTATTTATTTATTTATTTATTTAGGCTGTGTTGGGTCTTTTGTTGCTGTGCACGGGGCTTCCCTAGTTGCGGTGAGCAGGGGCTACTCTTCGTTGCAGTGCACGGGCTTCTCATTGCGATGGCTTCCCTTGTTGCGGAGCACAGGCTCCAGGCACATGGGCTTCAGTAGCTGTGGCACACAGGCTCTAGAGCACAGGCTCAGCAGTTGTGGCGCACGGGCTTAGCTGCTCCGCAGCACGTGGGATCTTCCCAGACCAGGGCTTGAACCCTTGTCCCCTGCATTGGCAGGCGGACTCCCAACCACTGCGCCACCAGGGAAGCCCTAGAAGACATTATTGATGGGCATTTGATAGTTACATTGAAGCATCTGGATAAAATTCAGGTTAGGTACATTTTTTTAAAAGTGAAAAAATAAAGCAATTTTTAACTCCAGAAAGAACAGGAGATTTTCAAGAAAAGCGTTATTATGGTAACTTACTTGATTCGGCAACACCCTATATTTGTATTGTCAAGATGGTACAACCCTAACTGCTGACTTGAACGAGAGTTGGGATGTGGCTATGTCAGAAGGAAGGGTGAGGGCAAAGTGGGTGGTGGTGTGTATAAAAGAGCTAAATACTCAAATACCATGACAAGAAGTCAATAAGTAATGTCTAAACCTGAAAATCAAGAAACATTGGTATAAGTTTATCATTTAGGAAATGAAGAACACCTAGCAGGGTTGTGGGGAACTGGGGTGAAGCTAGGTGGGGGAGAAGTTGGTCAGGGGACTGATGGGACTCCTGGATATTTTTTGTTAAAAGCCTTTAAGAACCACTTGAATTTTCACTTAACTGTATTACTTTCATTAAAAATAAAAATACAGACAAAAGTAAGGCATATATATTATGGGAAGAAAATAAGAGAACCAGGGATCGAACCAGTGTCCCCTGCATTGGCAGGTGGATTCCTAACCACCTTGCCACCAGGGAAGCCCCTGGAAGAGGTAGTCTTGATGCAGATTCCTGAGATAACGTGTGTAATCTGTACTTGCAGGGCTGATCCCACTGATGTGCACCTACAACCATCCTGTCCGTGGATAGTTCTGAAATACCTGTGTGAGTGCATAGACAGGTATGGGGCAAACCAAAGTTGTCAAGGACTATGCACACTGTGAAGCGACTGTGATGGGACAGGTTGTTGTCAAAGGGTATTGGTACCCTGGTATGTTCTGAGAATCTTGGGGAGAAAAAGGGGAACATGCACTTGGGGGCCTGCAAGATCTTCCTCCCTGCTTGACTACAGGGCAGTTTTCTGTCACTGTAGCTTGGAATAGGTTTTGTCTTTTCTAAGTCAGTCTGAAGTCCATTTGCCAAGACACTTCAGAGATGTGTGTGAATTATTATCCGCATTATAGAGATGAAGAAATTGAACCTCAGTGAGGTTCTTTCTAAAAAAAGTATTAATGATTTTTTTTTTTTGCAAATTATAACAGCCTAAATATATTTCTTCATTATTTTGTTTTATTCAGAACAATTCTATCTTTTTGATCCAGGACACCCGGAAGTTTTTGAGGCCGTATTTAACAGGTCAGAAGAGCTACTATTTAACGGCAAACTTTATGCACTGGGCAACTTGAAATTCTCAGCCAGCACCCAAAAATTTCCAAATCCTACTTCCCCACCCTGACAGCAGAGGGGCTCCGCGTGTAGGTGGTGTTTTTCAGGGATTCCGGAGTAGGCTACTCCAAAAGAACTTGCCTCTTCCACACACGCCCCCTACCCAGTTTGGAACGCATCTGCAGCCCCAAACCAAAAACTGCGAGGGACTTTGGCTAAGAGAGACGTAGCAGGAAAAATCAGCAATTGCCCTTTCACCTCCTTTCTGATAATCAAACCATGCGCTTCATTAACCAGAATTTGGGCATCTAAGGAAAAATGTAAATTCATAATCTGAAAAGAATTTTGGTTACGTGGCTAGCCCAGGTACTGACCGCTGCGGAAGCGGACTCAGACCATTGTCCCACTTGCTAGTCTTGTTACTTGCTTTGGAAAGCCGAGGAACCTTACGCTCTGTCCCTGGCGAGGTGTGCTCTTCCAGGATCCCACCGCAGCCCGCCTCGGGTGTTCCCGGTTTTGAGCCCTTTCCGGAACCCAAGTTCCAGCACCCGAAGGTCTGCCCTACTGCCGGCCTCGGGGCCCCGGGCCCCGCCCACTTTGGCCTGGGGTCGGAGCCTCCTGGAGCCGGAGCGGGAGCCTGAGCCCGAGCGCCGCGGCCCCTTTAAGGAGCCGCTCTGCGGTAACCCGAGCCCGCAGTCCAGGCGGGCGCGGCGGCCGCGGCGGTAGCAGTATCCTCCGCGGCTGTTCCTCCCTGCGGCTCGGAGCCCGCGGCTCCCCTGGCTCCCCTGGCTCCCCTGGCTCCCAAAGAGCATCTCGCGGGGCGGCTCTGGCCGGCGCCAGCCCTCGGGCCGGGCCGGATGATCAGGCGACTGTAACCACTCTCCGCCCTCTCCCGGCCCGGCGCACCACTGCCCGCGCGCGAGTCGCCCCGGGACCCGGCACAGGTGACGCCGTTTGGAGAGGGCTCGGGAGGAGGGCGGGCTCGCTTTGCCCCGTGGCTCTCCTGCGCCGCCGAGCGCAGCCCGCTGGCAGGGGCGCCGCGGCTTCCCGCCCCCGGCCTAGCGCGGCCGAGGGCTCCGGCGCCTGGAGGCTGGGTGGGCGTCCCCGGCGCGGGAGGCGGCCCGGGGCTCCGCGGAGGGCTCCAGCAGGTGTGTGCTGCCGGCTCAGCATCCTCCTAGCCCGGCGGGCTCCGGCGCAGCTCTGGGCGCAGATGGTGTCCCCGAGGCCCGCGGCCCCAGCGCTGCCCAGACGCCCAGCGTTCCACTCGCGTTTCCCGGGCTGTGTGATTCGGGCTGATGGGGCTGCCTGGGGGTGCCTCCCGGGTCTCAGCTCAAAGGGATGGGTGCTTTGGGCATCCAGGGAAAGCTTTCTTGTTAGAGGCCGGTACAGGATCAGGTGCATCAAGTGGGTAAGTCTCCCCCTCTTACACCTCCCCACTACTAAATAAAACAAGAAGCTTTTATTTACGCTTGCAGTTCTCAAGTGGGTCCCATTTTTAGCTACCGAGTGCTGAAGAGTCTAGTGGGAGAGGGACTGGGCGCAGAGTCAGAGGGAGAAATTGGTTTCTGCTTCCATCTCTACCACTGTATACCCGAGCAAGTTTATTGAACTAAGTACCTGGGTTTACCCAGCCATGAAATGGGATCCATAATGCTAGCATTTTCCTGTCGCCCTCCGTGAAAGCGCTTTGAGTTGTCTAAGTTCATTAAAGGTTCACTGTTGCTGGCCAGTATTTTCTTAGTTGTACACATCTGAGTGTGAATGTGGTGCACATTTTTATATGAAATTATAAAATTATTCTTAAAGAGTGATCTTTGATAATGTTTAAATGAATCTGATTCCAATTTGGGGACAAGTTGGAAGAGTCTGTGTGGATGTTAGGAGTTGATGTGTCGTAGGAAAAAAACCTGTCACTTTAGTAAAATCTTTAGCCATTCATAAATGGAGTTGAGAAAAATGGATCTTAGATTGTGTATTTTAAGTGAGATACTGCTGTGTGAGCACAGGGTATAGTTTGGAATGCAGTTTCATCTTTGTGTAGCCAGTTAAGGTAATACGGTAGAATTAATGCCAGTCCCCTTTTAAGTGTGCTATATGTGAAGTAGAGAATTTTTCCCTTGTTTATCTTGTCCTTAAATTGTATGGGTGAAACTAAGTTAGAAAAGTGGACTCCTGCAACACTAGAAAATTTGAAAGATTGGCTTGAGGAACCATGGATTTTAGTTTATTTGCCATCCTCCTTCCTCTGCCATTAGGTGATCCTGAGGATAATATATTTTCAGGATGCCTTTTTTTCCCTACCCCTGCAGCTCCCTTTTGTCACATTACCTCCCTCCAGAGTTTGAATCCTTACTGTGTGATCTTGCGTGAGTTTTACCTATCTAGGGTGGATGCCTCACACCCAGCTGCTCAGTCAGTCATGCTTTTTTACACTATTAGCTTTCTGTTCCTGTTCCTTTCACTCTAATCCTTCTTTACCTTGTTGGAAAGAAGAATGGCTTTTTGCGACTCAAGCTGTATACTTCGAGGTGCCTAGGAATGGCAGTGGTCAAGGGGCTGAAACTTTATAGTAAATTCCAAAGAAGGAAGCCTTCTACATAGACCCTAGGGTATGGATGCAAGAGTTGGCCTACCTTTTCCTTCATTTTTCTGAAATTTCCATCGGAGAGAGATTCATTTGATTAGCAAGGTAAAGAGAGGCCTCCGGAGCAGGGAGCCATCAGAAATTTAACTCAGTGCTAGACTGGTTAAGAACTTTCCCAGCTAGGAGTGGGGAAGGAGGAAGAAGCGACTTGGGTGGGGCTGGAGGGCCTGTCCTCCCAATAACCAGGTGACCAGAGAGGTGCTAAAGGAGCCCTGGATTCCTGACTGGGAAATGGGGAAAGGGCCGGGTCGCAGAAAGGGAGTGGTGGGGCTGTGAGGAGAATTCTAGAATGTGCCCTAGATGTGACTTGCCCTTTTTCCCTTTCCCTTTGAGAGTGTTTCTCGCCCTTCAGAGCCTAGCACAGCTGTCCTGCAGTTCTCAGACCTGTTCACTCTCTCCCTTGGTGCTCTAACCGATGCCCCACGTTTATGTTCCTCCCTCAAAGCTGGCCTTCCGTGTAAGAGAGGAAACTGAGCAGTTTGCTTCATAAGAGACCTTCAGACCTCATTGTCTCCCCACTCCCTTCTTGTTGAACTAATGTCCCACATCCTGCAGATTAAGGACTCATTTAGCTTTGTTATCTCTTGGAAGATTAAAAAGTGGGATACTCAGTTTGACTGCGAAAAGTAAACTGAACGGTCTACAGGAAGATACAGAAAACGAGTTTTTCTGTAGAGGAAGATAATGCATGAATTGTCTGGGTGAGAATTGTGGGCGATTGGACGCGGGAGGGCAGGACTGGGGGTGGAGCTGTGCTGGACAGCTTTCGCCCTTGTCCTTGAGAGAGGAAAGGATGCCCCCATGCTCCTACAATCACCTCGTTGTGCCTTCTCTCCTTCCATTTGCCTTGTGAGAGGAAGAAGAGAGAGCAACATGGCGGTGGAGTAGCCATCTGTTCTCAAGGATGGCAGACAGGCTTTAGGGATGAGCTCCTTTCCCCTGGCGTTGGTATCAGGCACTGGATGTATTACATCAGGGAACGCATTACATCAGGAAAGTGAAGTTAATTTTGTAAGAAAATCTAAGGTGTTTCAAGAGTGACTTTGGTGATGTTTTTTCTTGTTGGAGATGAAAGGTAGCAAAGAAATGGAGTCCTGCTGCTCTGGGTTTGTTATTCATAGTGAGACAGTTGGAGGTGCTGTGAGCAGATCCTGAAAAGAGGGCTAAGGATAGCAAAGGGGTGTGTGTGTGTGTGTGTGTGTGTGTGTGTGTGTGTGTGTGTGTGTGTGTGTGTGTGTGTGTGTGTGTGTGTGTGTGTTTGCTCAGAACATTGGTCTGTTCAAGGAGAGGGCAGTCCTGTGGCTACATGAGAAGGAGCTTGTGAGTCACTCTAAAAGGCCAAGGTTTGTGCAAACAGCCGATGAAGAAGACAACTGGCAGTCTGTTCAGAGCTTGAGCCGGCACGGGGAAAGGAGTCTCTGAGCAGCGGGCCCAGTAGCAAGGGGGAGGTCTGACTAGATGGAGAAAGACTTGTTTCAGGCATTTCTGGATGACAGCACAGTACAATTTTCACATTGACTCAGAGCACAAGTAAGTGTATGTGTATCTGAAACAGGTTTCATGAAACAATATGTACCGTTACTGTGCATTGTTTCTATTTTCATTTCTATTTCTACTCTATTTCTGTTTCTGTTCTGTGTTCTGAGAAACTCGTCAACTATTAATGGGTCACAGTCCACTCTTTGGAAACCATTTGTCTGCTGGATGGTAAAACAGGTTGCAGTGGAGCAGCCTGGGTCTTGGGGTTGGAGACGCTGGAGGAAGTGGGGGGCACTTAGAGTGGTTGGGAGATCCCTGGACCCCTGTCGGTGGGGACAGGGGGAAGTGTGGGAGCTCATCTGGTGTCTGGAGGGTGAAGGACTCACGTTAGTGAAAGGCAGCTGGATGGGCAGGTGCAAAAATAGAACTTCCTACCAGTTCTGTCCACTTCAAAGCAAAACAGTTGGTTTTGAGGGAAAAGGAGGCGTGGAAGGAGTAAGCTTGGATTTGAAAGTAGTATCTTTAGAGCAGTAGATTTTTCTCTGTAGGTTAAATAAGAAGACAAATGGATCCAGAACTAATTGGCTGGTAGATTTAGGCCACTTTGATCAGCTGGGTAGGGAGCAAAGGGCGTCACAGTGCAGAGTGGGTGGGTAGGCAGCACACGTCTCCCCTTCCAGCTTTGAGAAGTTCTTGCAGAAGAAGCGGATGGATGTGTTGTTTCAAAACCCCATTTGCTGATCAAACTCCTTAGGAAGTTGGCTGCTTGCCTCACAGTGAATTGGAAAAGTATTCTCATTACATTTTATAAAAGGGTTTATCAAGACTTCTTTAAACATCTATTTCAAGATCTACAGTCAAACTGGAATCATCATTCATAGTCTTTGGGATTGCCAAAAAAGCTTCTTGGAGAAATAGGTGAGACAGCATCCAGCATCCTTGAGCTAATTCCACTAGCTGTGCCCTGGATGTTTATCAAGGTCAGAGTCTATCTGTAGGCCTTTGATTTCCTTTTTATAATAATTAACATCTGACTCCAATACCTAACACCCTCACCAGTGGACAAATAAAACAAAGCCGGGAGGAAAACGTACACAGGTATCAGAGATCACCCGGGTTGCTTGGTTACTGCTTGCTTTTATCATCCACATTCTGACCTAGTTGGATCCTTCCTTTGACCCATCCCTGCCTTGTCTGATTTTCTTAGTTGATATATTTTCAGTGTCTGACTTCGCTGCTCCTCCGCTGTCTGCTGTCTATCTGATGCTTTCAATCCTGGTTTCTCTGACATCATCTCTGAGCTCCAGACGTATAGTCTCCACCTGACTGTTCCCATGGAGCCCAGGCTTGGAGCCCACGTTGGATCCCGGCCTGGGCTGTGTTGGTGTCCACTGTGACATGGCCGCTTTAGAAATAACTGATACATTGGTAGATTTATACATCGGTTTTGATTTAACTTTAAAATTTTGGGGACATGGAGAAACTATCTTGGTCAAGTTAATTTAATTAGCTTTCTTCAAATAGGCTTTAAAAAAACCTTTAAAAAGGACATTTTGAAGGCACAGAAAACTTCTCTTTGTTTGGCACGTGTTTATTTAGTGGAAGAGGAGGAAGGAGGAATTTTCATTTGATAAAAAAATTTAGAACAAATGAAAAACCGCCCTTTACAAAGTGTTTCATTTTAGGGATATAATTCCCCAAACTAGTCTTTCTCAATTAACATGTTTTGCTCTAATACATATAAAAATATTGAGCCAATTATGAATTTAAATGCTTTATAATTTGTTATATGCTGTTTTAAGGGCTTATAAATTCTATAGCTATGTTCCGACGGAGAAAGATTCTTTGCCTTTTCATATTTTAACAACGTGTATGAGTGTTACTGAACACATCAATTTCTTACACGCTTTGTGCAGAAATCCAGGACAAGATAAAGTCGATAGGGAGGAAGGCCAAGTTGCGGGAAGGGGAGGCCTGGCTGCTTGGAGCAAAGGCAGCATGTTTGGAGTATCCCAGTTGAGTCTCTTGGAACAAACCCTTAAGACATTAGGCATTTTGAGGATTTGAGAATGCATTATAGCCTCAAGTCTCTAAATGTTTCCTTCAGTGTTTTTTATTTTTAAATTACAAAAGTGACACTTGCATATTATAAGAAACATTACAGACAGTCAGTGTTCAAGAGAATGAAAGTTCACTTCTTCCCCTTCCCCCAGCTCCCACCTCTCGTGGCTTCACCCCCAATCTCAACCAGTTAGCAGTTTGGGGGGTATAGCTCTTCAGACCTTCTTTCTGTACAAATGCCAGAGCGTGCCAAGCTATGTATTTATGACAAATTTATCGTTTCGCAGCCTACTTTTTTCCTACGTGGTAGTATGTGATGGACATTTCTTCTGTATCCTCTTGTTCATTTCAGTGTCTGTGTAACTTGGGATAGTGTGCCTGTACCAATATATTTAAGCATTTCCCTAGCACTGCACCTTAAGGTTGCTTCTGATAACTAATGCTATAGTTAATACTCTTGTACGTGCATCCTTTCACACTCATGTGAACTTGTTTTGAGGATAAAAGATAAAATCATTAGTATACTGTGTATTTCATAGTTCAGGTAACATAGTGCTATCAAAAAGTACATATTCTGCCATTTAATTCCCCCCAATATTTTTTTAGCAGTAAAAGCACAGCACTGGACACTGTAGGGATTTTAAAGTGGGGCAATGCACAGCCCTTGCTTACCAGAGCTCTCTCTCTAGAGTAGGGGGATTAGGCATACACACTGACTATAATATCTTTACTTTTATTTATACCCCACCTTGTTCCAAAAAAGATTAGGGAAGGCTTGCAAAGATGCATACATATGACAAGATAAAATAAACTCAGGATGAAAAAGAAAAATAAGTCAAAGGAAAATACGATGGAGGTATGCGGGCGAGTGTACTTTGAAGTACTGTTCTCTTCTTCCTGGAAGTTCTGGCTGTCAGCTTCCCAGCAGCCAAGGAAAAGAGGCAAACAATCCAGAACAAGCTTCAAGGTGTCCAGAAGAGAAACCACATTGGAGAAGCCCATCTAGTCCTGATTCTAGGAGGTGAAACAAATGTCTCCTTTGGATTTGCATCCAGAAAATGCTGCCTTTGCAGTGGCCGGCCTTCTCAACCACATTCCTGGTAGTGTAGTACAGTCAAACCTAGTGACCTTGCTTTATGATGCATTTCATATCATGTTCCTCAGTTCTGGCCAGGGGTGTCATGCCTTGGCACTGAGCAGTGAAGGGTCATTAGGATGAGGTGTAAGTTCATGGGTTTAATCCAGAAATAGCTTTAAGAGGATGCATGACCAATGAAAACAGCAATCTGATATTGTTCCTGGATAATTTTTTTCTACAAGGTAGTAGAGAATATATAATTTTAGTGGAATTTCTGTGAGTAGAACCCATTTGCCCAAGAATACTAGGCTTGCAACTTAAAAAGCAAGAAGTGAAGTTGTTTTTGATGGCATTAATGTATTCGAACCATAGCAAAGATTGAACAAAAGGTTTTCCTTTGGGCTTCCCTGGTGGCGCAGTGGTTGAGAGTCCGCCTGCCATTGCAGGGGACACGGGTTCGTGCCCCGGTCCGGGAAGATCCCACATGCTGCAGAGTGGCTGGGCCCGTGAGCCATGGCCGCTGAGCCTGAGCGTCCAGAGCCTGTGCTCCGCAACGGGAGAGGCCACAACCGTGAGAGGCCCGCGTACCGCAAAAAAAAAAAAAAAAAGGTTTTCCTTTAAAATAAAAAAGAGCAAAACTCTGCACTTGATCCATGTAGGAAGGATGGTAATCTTCACATTGGTCAGCTCCACAAGTTAGAAAGGTCAGAGCCATCATTCCAAGAAGCCTTGAGGGCATCACCAGGCTTAAAATTGTTAATAGGTTATAGAATGAGTAGTTCTGGGATTAGGGGGTCTACGAGCTGGGGCCACCTGACCCTGTTTTGTAAAGCTGGGGAAAGTTCAACTTTCCTGAGCCACCTGGATCTGAGCCTCTGTAACCCCATTCACTTAAGTCTGGCCTCAGGAACATTGCCCCAGAACGTTCTTTATTACCAAGTCTATGGGCTAAGCTTAGGTATTTGACAGGACTTAAGCCTGTATTTAAACATGACGTTTGTAATAAATGTTAAACTTGAGGTCACCTGAAGCCACATCAGATGTGTTTTGTGCATCATCACCTCTCTGGCCTGTGAAATGGTTCAAAGAAACACGTCACTGCATTTAGATTTTTTGGCTACCTGATAGTGTCAAACCAGATACAGAGTCAGATAAGTACCATGTTTATTGGAAAATAGTGCAGTTGGAATCAGTGTGAGGCAACAGCAGTCTTATGGGAGGAGGTCAGAAGAGAAACCACTCTCAAAGTACCCTGGGTAGGGTTTTAAGTTGCTCTTAGGTAACAGGATAAAAGTCCACTTAGACAATTTAGTAACTCCTTGGCTGTCTTCTCATTTAAGCCACCAGATTTCCCATTTGGATCATAGGTGTAGACAAGCTTCAGGGCCCCTAGGCCAAAGGTTAATAGGAGGCGGAAATGATCATATTGCTTAAGATACAGAATAGCCTATCCCTGTGTGACTTGGTGCCATTGGTGAGTCAGGTGTAACGTTTCCCCGTTAGGAAATGTGTTAGGAACGGGTGGTAATAATAAACGATGTCCTTTATGGAGTGGTGTTTGGATCTATTTCCGAACGACAAACCACCCCAGCAACCTAGTGGCTTAAGACAATTTCTCATGATTCTGTGGGTGGCTGGGCAGCTACTCTGCTGGTGATAGGCTCACTCGCTCATGTGTCTGCATTCAGCTGGGGGGTCAGCGGGGCTGGAAGGTCCAGGATGGCTTGCCACCATGGCTGGCAGTTGGTATTGAGTGTTGCCTGTCAGCTGGGCAGCTTCAGTTCTCCATGCGGCCTCTCATCCTACAGTAGGCTAGACAGCCTTCTTTACACGGCAGTTTCAGGGCAATGCTCTAAGAGTGTGAAAGGCAGATGCTGCAAGGTCTTTTGCTGTGGATGGTAGGATGGCAGTGTCACATTGCAAAGGAATGTACGGTCATTAAATGATCTACCACAAGTGGCTGGATGTGCCAGGCACTGTGCTAGGTGTATTTAACTTGTCTCATTTAAGCCACATAACCGTCTTGCCCCATTGGCGTTCTTATCTCCATTTTGTAGAACTTGCAGGTCAAGAGGTCATATTCCTCTTGAGCGAAAGACCACTTGATGAATACTGGGACTAGGACTGGATTCTAGCTTGCTCTCTCTAGCCAAATGGAATTTGGCTTAAGAACTCAGCAGGTGGGAGAAATTTGCTCAGTTGTTCATCAGCCCCTCTAACCCATTTAATGCCGTCTCCTGTTTCCTATGGGGAGCGAGCAAAAGAGAGAAATAGGGGGCAGGCGGGCAGAGCCCTGCCTCAGTCACTTCCTTGCAACCTGAGGACTTCCTCAGGGGTAATCAGATCGACAATTTGGAGGTGAGAAGACCTCCCTGTCTCCTTAGGTCCCGACTTCCTAGGTTGCTTGGCAGGTGTCCCAGTGATTCCTTAAAAAAAAAAAAAAAAAAAAGAACAAAACATAGTTGCCCTATTATAAATTGTGTTATTTTAAGTTTATAATAGAAAAAAAACATAGTTGCAAAAATCTTGCTCTGTCCAGCTTTTCCTTGAGTTCATAGTGTTGGCAGAAAGCCAAGAGATGTCCCCAGCCGAATGGCTCCTTCTGTGATCCCTCCAGGAAAGGAAGAGCAGAAATGTGGAAATAAGTACATCAGAAGCTGGTAGAGGTTGAATGCAGAACCTCTTGCCTCTTCCGGAGTCCCCCAGGTGATGTGGTGTCGCCCGGTCCCTACCTCAGCTTCAGAGCCCCTCACTCACACGGACCCCGTCTGAGGCTCAGGGAGTGTGTTGTATTTGAAATGTTGAGTTCCTTAAAGATGGGCTCTGAAATTACATAAACTTGCAGCACCTTACTTTTTATTTGTGTCAGATACTGTATTAGTGTGACCTTCTAATTACCATTGTCTTCTGGCTTAAGGCATTCTGGTTTATTCCAAATCCAGTGGCTGTGGTTGGAGCTCATAGGTTTAAAAAACAAAGACTTCTTTATGAAAGTTTTGAGTGGAGTAAGATGCTAAGAAGCAACATTTACCAAGTAAATAAAATGTGCCGTCTGTGCTTTGAGCCTTAAGACCCTAGAAAATGAAGGGTTTTTTTCTCTGTTTTTTGCCTGCCTTGGGTCTTTGTTGCCGCGTGCGGGCTTTCTCTAGTTGCGGAAAGTGGGGGCTACTGTTCATTGTGGTGCGCGGGCTTCTCATTGTGGTGGCTTCTCTTGTTGCGGAGCACGGGCTCCAGGGCTCAGTAGTTGTGGTGCACGGGCTTCAGTAATTGTGGCACGCGGGCTCTAGAGAGCAGGCTCAGTAGTTGTGGCACACAGGCTTAGTTGCTCGGTGACATGTGGGACCTTTCCGGACCAGGGATTGAACCCGTGTCCCCTGCATTGGCAGGCGGATTCTTAACCACTGCTCCACCAGGGAAGTCTGAAAATGAACTCTTGAATTTCCTAAGGGGAGAATTCTTCAGTGGGTTGGGAGCTGGGAAAGAAGGGCTTTTTTCATTACAGCCACACTTCTTGTTAGGCATTATAAAAACAAATTCCAAGCCAGGAGTCAGTGTAAAATGAAATAAAAAATTTAAAATAAGAACAACAAAAAAGTTGCCATGACAGATTAACTATATTAGATTTCATTTGATTTATTTTTAAGTTAATAGCTAGAACATGTAAAACGTATCAGTAAATGTAAGCTAGGAGAATAAGAATAAAAGTTTTGTTAAGATTCTAATTAAAAATACCTATAATAGGAGGGAGAATTGATCAAGTGTGGTAGGCAATTAAGGCGAAACATTATTTCTTGAAAGAGCAGGAATTCTCAGGGGGGTTTAAGGAGATGGGATAACCCCTCACCCTTGTTTTGTCAGAACCTCTTGGTGGGGACTCTGGGCTATGTGAAAAATATATGTCAAGAAACCTTATCTCCCCACCCCCTGCCCAGAAAACAAACTATAGAAAGGAGACTTACAGAATCTTCTTGACTGGTAGGAATAAGCAGAACATATACTGAGAAAATATTGTGTGATGCAGGAGGGGTTGGGGGAAGCTTTGGGATATGAACATATGAATTAGAGAGATCAGAGATTCCTAGAAGGCATTTAGCGTAGGATGTAAAGGGACAGGATTATGAGAGATAAAAGGGAAATCTTGTATAAGGAGATAGGTAACAATATGAGCTAACTGTCAAAACAGTTCTCTGAGTTGCGGTACAAGATGGGACCACCCCAGAGCCCCTGAGTGAGGGCGTTTCTTGCTGGGGGTGGATGACTCTTACAGCCCGTTTGGGGAACAGAGTTCGCTCCTTCCTGTCCTAACCCACCTTGATTGTAATTACTACGTAGAATTGTGGGGAAAATAAAGGCCAGTTAGAAATGACTATTTAACCTTAAATGTTTCATTCTTTGTTTTCATCAAACAATCGATAATCCAAAAAAATTGTTTCAGGGGAGTATCCATCGCCAAGGTCTGTAACAGGCGGAATCAAACACTTTAACTTGAATCCTGTTATATGCTCTTGGAAGAGAAAGGGTTGAAAGTATGGGAAAAATATAAAGGACACCCTTATTCAGAGTTTAGGATCTTAACTGACAGGGAAGAACCATGGAGAAATCTTTTCTATAGTAATGAGCAATTCTTTGTTGAATCTTAAGTAACATCATATCACCGAGAGAGGGAGTGTAACTTAATCATATTAATGTAGGGTTCCTTAGCCTTTCCAGGTTTAGACTTCATTTCTTTCCATTTGCTTCAGTTTAAAAAGCAGCACCATGAATACTGGAGGATTTATAGAAGTTCAGTTGGCATTTATGCGGCTGGCTTCCTTTAGACTTCCACTCTGATGCTAATGGTTCTCGAACTTGATGCTCAGAAAAGAAAAAGAGGTGGAATTCTCCTAGCTTTTTTTCATATAGCTCTCAACGCAGAATTAACAACAACAATGAAAAATAAAAACGGTGAGTGTAGTTAGCTGAAAACTTTGTACACATTTGATTAGATGCTTAAATTTTTACATGAATGAAAAGTCAAAAGTGGGTGGTATGATGAGTTATTCTTTACTAAGGGGTTTTAACGTCTCTGGTTAATTATTGACATTTCATGAGCATTGAGAAAGATGATTGCAATGATTGCAATGATTTCATACCACCCGTATGAAAATGCAAGTAAAACCAGAATGGGTGGGGAGCAGGTATTTTTCTGGTAGGGTTTTTGTTTGTTTGGTCTGGTAAATATCTCATTTTCTGTAGTCACGTGTTCATTTACAAATGATTTACAGTTTGCTAGTAGAGACTTTTAAAAAACTTTTACGTGTTAGGGCTACTGACATGGTAGATAAGTTCAATAAATAAGTACATCTGTAATTGATGAGAGTATGAAAATACAGTGCAAATTACAGTTAAATATACACATGAAGTCTTTGAACATATATCACACGTTGTAAGGAGTTTGGCATAGACAAACCAAATATCATACCTCTGTGGTCTGAATATTTGTGACCCACCCCCACCAAAATTCATGTGTTGAAATCCTAACCCTCGAAGTGGTGGTACTGGTAGGTGGAGCCTTTGTGGGTGATTAGATCATGAGGGTGGAGTCCCCATGAATGGGATTAGTGCTCTTGTAAAAGAGATGCCACAGAGCTTCCTTGCCCTTTCGGCCATGTGAAGTCTGTGACCTGGAAGAGGGCCCTCACCCAACCATGCTGGTACGCTGATCTCGAACTTCCAGCCTCCAGAACGATGGGCAATAAATGTATGATGTTTATAAGCCACTCGGTCTGTGGTATTGTGTTACAGCAGCACAAACGGAGTAAGGCACACACTCAATGTTATTTCATTTATAACATTGGTGCTCTTAGCTTTGGGATATTTGGAGGTGAGAATCCTTTTGCAGTGAATCTGTGTTCATACTATACTACTAGGGTTGTCAATTTAGAAAATTTTTCTTTCTAGTGTTCTGATTATACTGGTAAAATGAGGGACCTGTGACTGATCAGGTACTAGCAGAATGGAAAACACGTGTAAGAATACGAATGTCTGTTGTCATCATTATTATATTTCATAGACATTTATTGAGCACATGCTGTGTGGCGGGCACTGTGTTAGGTATGGGGACACCATGGTGGGGGGGAAATGTTTGTGTTTCCCACCCTCATGGGGCTCACATTCCTCTGGGGGAAGGAGATGTTCATTTAAATTGCAGCTGTAAAGGAGAGGGACATGATGCCATGTGAGCAGACCGGGGCGGGGGGGTGGGGGGGTGGGGGGGGATTGCTCCCAGAAGGCTTCCCTGAGGAAGTGATGATTGACCTGAGAGCTGAGGGGCCTGAGCGTTACAGTGGGGGATGGAGGGGCGGGGTGGGAGTCGGGGGATAGCTTATGCAGAGGCCTTGTAGAGGGAGGGAACATGGCATCTTTAAGGGTCAGAAAGGCCACACTAGCTGGGGTGCAGCAAGCGAGGGCAAGTGCCACTTGAGGCTGGGGAGAGCAGGGCCCTCATCAGAGGACTAGGCAACCAGTGAAGGTTTAAGTTGGGAGTAGGTGAGGAGGTGGCATGACCAGAGACAGCTTTTAGAGCCAATTCCCTTGGAGTCCTCTAGTCTGTTCTCTACACTAAGGAGGCCAGTTTGGAGACAATTCAGAAAAGTGGTGGTAGCAGCTTGAGGAAAATGGATGTTTCTGAAAGCTGCTTAAGAAGGGGAAGGATATGGTGGCTTAGCAGGAGGGTGCAGAAAGCAAGTTATCGGGGACGGCTCCTAGGTTTCTGGCTGTCACATGGGGGGTGTACAGTGGTACCATTCACAGAAATGAAGAAGCTGCAAGAGGACCAAGTTTAGAGATTAGGCCATGAGCTTGGTTTGAAATGTGTTTGAAATGCTGTGTGGTGCTGACAGCTAGGCAGTTGGCCATACATGTCAGAAGCTCAGAGAGGAGACCTGGGATGGAGATTAAAACTTGAGATTTTTCTGCATGTAAGTGGTAACCGAAGCCACAGGTATAGGTGAAATCATACAGGGAACAAGTAGAAGAGAGTCTGGGACTGAGGCTTAGGGAATTCTGTTCCTCAGTGTCTGGGCAGAAGAAGAAGTGTGATGTCATGGAAACACAGGGAAGAAAGTGTTTCAAGGAGAAAGTGGTCAGTGGCGTCTAATGTTGCTGAGATGTCAGGTGACACGAAGGCCACACATAGAAGTCATTGCTGACCTTAGCAATAGCTATTTCAGGGGAGTGACGAGGGTGGGGACAAGAATGAGGTGGGCTGAAGAGTGAGAGACCTGAGAAATGATGACAATATGGAAAAACCATTCTAGAACTTTGTCCTTAAAGGCGGGGGGGAGGGAGAGAGGGCAAGAGGCTATACTGGAAAAGAGATATAAAATTGAAGAAGAGGTGGTGGGTCTGTTGATATTTTTTTTTTTTTTTGCGGTTCGCGGGCCTCTCACTGTTGTGGCCTCTCCCGTTGCGGAGCACAGGCTCCTGACGCGCAGGCTCAGCGACCATGGCTCACGGGCCCAGCCGCTCCACATCATGTGGGATCCTCCCGGACCGGGGCACGAACCCGTGTCCCCTGCATCGGCAGGCGGACTCTCAACCACTGTGCCACCAGGGAAGCCTGATTCTTGTTTTTACTGGGAACTTGAGCCAGTTTAAAAGCCAATAGAAAGGTCTAGTTGAGGAGAGAATAAAGGATAATGGGGAAGAAAAGTTTCCCAAGAAGGCCAGAGAGGATGGCTCCAAAGTGCACAGGTTAGGTTGTCTTGAGCTGGGAGGACAGGTGGGTAGTTTGAATGGTTGATAGTATGATATTGAGACTTTTCATATGTTGGCTTCTATTTTTTGTGAAGTAGGATGGGGGTTATCTGTTGAGAGTGGGGCTGGATGGTTGGAGGTTTGAAAAGAGTAGGGGCAACTTGGAAATTTAATTGTGGAGCATGAAAGGATTGGTTGGCGAGGGCAATGTGTTAGGAGTGCAGGGCAGAGTTGAGAGCTGTTTGATCCCACTGTAATTTCACACTCACCAGTATATGACTGGTATAAACTTTGGTATATGACTTTTTCCAACAGTGCTCCGACTGTGCTTGCCTTGTCACTGAGTAAATTGTTGGGCCTGTCCTCGGCTGGAGTTTCACCGGCTCTTGGCAGTGGAAAGGGGATGTGGGGTGTTAGAAAGACTGTTATTGAAATGATGTGCTCTAGGATCTAAGCTGATTAAAGAGGGAAGTAAAAAGAGAAAAGGGCTACTGAACTGAGGAAAAGCTGAGAGGTCAATGTAACCTGAGAATGTTGTAATACTGAGCACACTTGAAGGAAAGGTCAACAAGGAGAATTCTAGAAATGTTATTTTGGAGGCAGAAAAATGATGAGTAAGGGACAGTAAAGGTCCATGAATGGTTGAGGTGGCATGGAAGGGGTACCATTCCAGATGAAGATTAAGGGACTGAGTTGTTAAGGAAACCTGGGCCTTCTACATATATAGGAAGTCATTCAGGATAATGGCAGGGCTTGAAGACCATAAGTGAACCAGGACCAAAGTCTTTGAAAGGGAGGAGATGTTCAGGAGGTTGGAATATGATATCAATGAGAAGAGGGAGAAGGTGGTATAACTGAATAGCAGGACCAAAGCACCCTGCGTGTTTATAGGAGGTGAGGGAAGGGAGGAGTAAGCCCTGAAGGGAACCATGAGAGCAAAGAGCCTGTAGGGCCACTCCTGACACTGAAGGATGAGGGCCTAGGCAGCCACTAGCTGAGAGGTTGCAGAAGAAGAGGGGTGTCTTCAGAGCAGGCCGAGGAGAGGCCAAGCATAGAGCACTGTTTTCTGGGTGGGGAGCCCAGTCCCAGGGAACCAGTGGAAGCATTTGGGAGGTAGAGGGGGTGATGGGCTGGGTCAGGTGGCTGGGAAGGAACGTTGGAGCATGACAGGGATAGTCCAGTGATGGAGGCTAGATCTCTGCAGTGGGGCTGCCTACATTTTGAGTGTTGACTAATGTAAAGGGGATGAGTTAGAGGCATAGGGCCTAGTGGCCAGGGAATGGTCTTGTTTCCCTGGGCTGGAGTGATGACAGGCCCAGAAGTTGCATGTCTTGCATGCTGCTGGAGGTGGTCGATGGTGGAAGGAGAAACAGTACTCCCGAGTGTGCACCCCATGCCAAGTACTGTTCTAAGCGCCCAGCGTTCTGTGGTGTATTCCCCATGTCAGATTAGTACTGTCGTTATCTCCATTTTCCAGATGAAGAAACCAAGGTGCAGGTAAGGCAAGGCAAGTTACTTGCCCCAGGTCACACAGTGAACAAGTGGTGGAACTGAGGTTCAAACTCAAGACTGTAACAGAGCCTGTGTACTTCCCAACATGTCATACGTACTTAATATTTTCTTACACGCCTAACTTTGATTTTGTAAAACATAAGTGATAGACTGTTGAAAGGCTAGTGTAGTATTTAATACAAAATTATCTTTTTAGATGCCACAATTAAGTTCAGTCCTAGAATCCCAGAATCTTACTTTGCAAGTGCTCTAAAGGTTAGACTAGCGCCCAACCCCTTTGCAGACCAACCCTCCCTGTGGTCAGTTTACCACTTCCATGACAGATGCTTGGGCACTTCTAAATTGTTAGAAAGGTCTTCCTTAACTTAAGCTGAGCTCTTCCCTTTCTGTAATTTTTGCCCATTTGAGCCATTTAGAGTGGTGCAGAGTAAGTTCCCTCTTTCACTTTTCCACATGACAGTTCTTCAGATGTCCGAAGAATGCCCTTCAGTCCTCTCTAAGTAATCTTGTTCCCAAGCTGACATTACTCAGCCCTTCAACTCTTCATGATATGATATGGTTTCTAAAAATCACCATCTTAGTTACCCTGCTCTAAAGGTACTTTGACATGTGATTAATTCAGAGTAAAATGGGACTGATACGTGTCTTGATCTATACTCTGTGTAAGTGGTTCTGAGGTTTGTTTTTTGTTATTAGTATCTTCATTACATTATTATTTCTTGTTGGTTTGTGTAAATTAAAATGCTAATATTACATGTGTGTATGTGTGTGTGTGTGTGCGCGCGCGCATGTGCATGTGTTATATAGCTATTATGCTAAGTCCTATACTTGGGTATTGCCTTTGAAAAATTTATTCAGGTTTTTATCTTTCTGATTGGGATTCATTATTTTAGCTTCTGAAGATCATTTTGAAACCTGATTCTGTTAACTGATTATATTAGCTATCTTTCCCAGCTCTGTGTTATATGCAGATTGAGTAAACATATAAATATTTGTAAAAATATTACTGAAAGAGACCAAAAAGAGAGAACCTTATGGGATATCGCAGGAGATATTTCTCAAGTCTCTTTCAGATCATTGATCTAAATGCTGGTTCTAGTTTTTCAGCTAACTCTAGATTTACCTAATTTTGTTATCCAGCCACATTTCTTTGTGTTATTAATAAGGATCTCATGAGAAACTTTCAGAACTTTCCTGGAATCAAGTTGTTCTTCATTTGGTATTCTTCAATCTACAAGGATTTGGCAGTCAGTTAATTATATGAGTAGGAAATCGGAAGGAGACCAGGATGACTGAGCTGTTCTAGATTAAAGGTGAGGAGGTGTTTGCGGGTGATAGTGTCATCCTCTGAGATATGGAACCCTGGGGGGAGGACTGGTTTGGGGTTAAGTTCAGCTTGGGTCATGTAGAGCGTGTGGGCCTCCAGGATGCCCTTATGGAGCCACCCAGAGGGTAGCTGACCATCCAGGACTGGTACATTGGAAGATGGTGGGGTTTGGTTGCACAATGTAAACCATGTTGAATGTGTGGGGCATATACCCCAGCAGAGCCTATAATGTGCAGAGAAAAATTCTGGATTGGGGCGAGGGGAGGTAGTAACATTGCCATCATCAGGAGTTTATGCTTGATGGCCTCCATTTTTTGGTGAAATGGGAAGAAACCTCATCTATTGTAAGACAGGGAGAACTGGAGATTTGAGAGCAATGAATATTTGGAGCCAATGTGGGAAAAAGGAAAGGGATGGGAAAAGGACTGCTAAGCATGTGTAGGGCATTCTTCCTAGCTCCCCCTTCCTTGCTGCCCTTAAAGACAACCACATAAGACCTTTCCCCCCTGTATTTAAGGATTTTTACTGCTAATCTGTACAGCAGTGGTTCTTCCCTGGAAGTTGTATCAGAACGTGAAGGTTGTGTATGTGTATTGATGATTGGAGGTGACATTGGTGATTCCAACACACTCCCTAAGGAATCCCTTGTGCTACAAGGAGATAATGAACATGGGGAAATGAGAGTAAAGGTTGTATTCCCAGGTCAGTATTTCTAGAGTCACCTGGTGGAACTGAATCTTTAGGGGTTTCAACCTTAAAGCATCTTGTTGGGATTTTAATAGATGAGAAGATGTTCTCTTGGTTTAGCTTGAGTACCTTCAGATATCTCCTCACTGTTTATACGTCTTCTCTGCTGGGTATTTATTCCCAGGAAAGCAGGGAGTGGCCCCCTTAGCACCATGAATTTACCACTTTATGTGGGAGTGATCGGTTTCTTGTTTCCTTACTAGCCCATGAGCATGTCTCCCATTTTGTATTCTGAGTCCCAGCACAGTGCCTGGTATGTGGCGGACTCATGACAGGTATTGGGTGAACTGTTGGCTGAAGTAAAGACTGAATCAGTCTGGCTGGGCTGTTTCCAGTGGTCCTCCTTCTGGGAGTCCTCCTGGAGAAGGGCCCTCACAAGCTGGTGGTTAAGAGGCATCCTTCAAACCTTTTCATGGTTTTCTCTACCAAGAAACCAACTTGAATTAAAGTTTATGGAAACCATCTTGTGGGGAAAAGTACAAACATCCTTTGTATTCAGGAAGCCTCTGGAAGAGTTTCTTTGGTGTCCATAATTCCTGGGAATCAGGATGGGCTAATTAAATTTCATGTCTAGACACTCCCCTTGTAAATTGGCACAGAAATATTTCCCACTTCTGTTCTGGCTGCTGTGTTCTAGGATAGTATCCAAGCCTTCTGCCAGCTACTAGCCATATGTAGAGGTGTATGAACCAAGTCTAATACTTTTCTACTTTTACTGTGTATTCCTCTACTTAATAATCACTAAACTCTAAAAGGCCCTTAATTTGTGTCAGTAATGAGCATTATTTGGTTTTATCCATTTTCACCATTTTCTTGCCTGATTCAGTGAATGAACAGGGGCAGTTGCTTCCTACCGGAAGCTTTGGTTTTCTGGGAAAATTTTTTTTTAATTCCTTAGATTAGTCCCTGACTTGGCATGACTGATGAAGCAAGCAGCTGTTTAATATGAAGCAAAGCTGGGAGTAGAACAATTTAATTAGCTTCTGTCTGTTGAGCCTTTAAAGGAAGCCATAACTTGAGTATGTGGAGCTTTTTAGTTTTAAATGGAACGTTTTTGCAAAGAGAGATTCTCAACATGTACCCCCCAAACTCTAGTTAACTGAAAGTCTGTTGAAAATATAAGATACCCAGTATAACAAAGACTTAATACAAACTAAATTTTTTTAGGAATGAGGAATTTAATAGTGAATTGTTTGATTTTTTAATGTATTGCTTAAATTAACAATCCATAAAATGGAAAATGTTGCATGATACCTACTATGTTTTATAACATAACTTTTAGCAAACATTCATGAAATAAATACTCATTGTATACATTGAATTTTAACTGAGGTAAATAAGCAGCTCTTGCCTAGCCACCCTCCATAACCTCCCGGGAACACACAGAACCCTTCAGGACAAATCATCCGCACATTTAAGATTAGATTCTCCACTCACTACTGGTTACTGGTTTCATTGTCTTCGTTTATCTGCCCACCTGGCATGCAGATCCTTATTTGCTTAATCTTAGAAAAACATTTTCCTTTTTACATCTCACTTAGCAAACTACAGTGATGTTTAATTTATGTATAAAACTTACTTTTATGTATTATTTTGTTAATATTAAACCTAGGTTAAAAGACCAAGATAGGTTAAAATTAAATTTTGTAATGCCCAATAAACACATGTTGAATTAAAAACAATTAAATGAGCAGTAAAGTTAATGGAATCTCACAGAGAAGAATTGTGATATCAATATTTTTACTGTGCACACACACCAGAAAAAAAGAATGAGGAAAGAATTCATTACAGACACATGAATTCTGTCAGAAGAGGCCCTGTGGGAGACTGATTCTTATTATGATATCCTGGTTGGAAGGGAATGAAGTGGGGTTATTGCTAGTGCAGTCAATGATGTGGTTTTTCTCTAGTGAATTGGCTTCAGTAGGTGACTTTATTTCTTCACATTAGGCAGCTGGAAATATGTATTGATTCATTTCCTTTTCATTTGAGGGTCAGCTCTATCAAAGATGGAGCCGTAAAAAAAAAAAAAAAGATGGAGCCGTAGAAATGCTGTATTTGCTGGATATGAGCAAATGCTTCAGTGTCTTTTTTTTTTTTTTTTGGTCTGAATGTTCCTAAGATTTTTAGGAGCCAGATAAAGTTTAGCTCAATGAGATAGAAAACATACTTTGACTGTGTATATATGCATATTACCATTCTTTGCGCTAACTCTATCCTTAAAACTTGGAGCTCTTTTATAAAAATGTTTTCTTTTAGAGATAAAAATCCATGGAGGATTTTTGGTTCAAGGATATCTGTGATTGCAAAATATTTTTTTAAAAGTTAAATACTAAAAAAAAAAAAAAAAGTTAAATACTAATTTAAGCAGTAACAGTGGTATGATTATTTCCAAGATGGTATTATTCTCCTTAAACTTTAAGTGTTTGTCACACTGTACAATTATTTTTTTCTTATATAATTGGTTTTTGTTTTGCTATAGCAGATAATGTTAGTTCTATTCTTATTTTGGCTTAATTGTTTCTTAGAAATTATCTAACCAACTTTCTTTTATAGATGAGAAAATTGAGGCATAGAGAAATCAGGTGATTTGTCCTTAGTTTAATTAAAAATATTACTAAAAGAATACCTTCAGTTATAGTACTTGAAATTCCCTCTTAGTGGTAAACTCTAGACTTAGGTAATTTTGAGTATCATGATGTTAAATTTGTCTCCTGACATTTATAATATTGAAATCGTTAAGATAATAGATCTTCCCCTCTTTTAAGTACAAATATGAGATACATGACAGATAGCTGGTAAAGGCTTAAAATTCATATAGTTTCCTTGTATTCTTACATTTGTGCGAAATTAAAATAAATCACTAAAAATACAACCACATACTCTTTTAAAATTAAAAATTAATTTAGGTGTATTATGAGCAATTTAAAGGATTTTATAGCCAACATTTCTCTTAACAGGTTGAAGAAGTATGGATACCAACACCATATTGGTCATCAGCGCTGGTTTTACCAGCTTTTTCACCTTTCAGCTTCTTTTCCACTTTGTAAGTTATTGGTTTTCAGCAAAAGTTTCTCCAGGTTTTAATAATCTCAACTTCGAAAAGAAGATTGAATGGAACTCAAGGTAAAGCATACGAAATGTAAATGACTGATTAAAAAATACCTAGTCTTTTGAAATAAAATTATGCATTTAAAATATTTCCAAAAAAGTCTTTTTCATTTAGGATCTAACAAAATCTTAGGTCAAATTTTTTTATTTGACATTAGGAATAAAAGGAAAGACAAGTAGATAGATCTCATACAAGAAAAAATTTTCAATTCTTATTCTGAAAGATGTTAGGAAAAATTTATTTAACTGTCTAGGGAAGTGTTAAGTAGACTCTGGCAGACTGTGGTGGAAGGCACTGTTTTGCATTCTCCTCTGAAATATTTATGATAACAAACACATGTTCTTTGGAAATGGTAACAGAAGTAACATTAGTTGGGGCTGTGAGTAGCCTATATATAGTATCAGGCTGGCTCAGCCCAACCTAGGACAGTTAAACACTACACACCGAAGAACCTGGTGCACGGTTAGCACATGTCTCTCTTTTAATGAACTTTTCATTTTAATTCATAGCCCTCCAGAATCTGTTCTTTTGTTATGTAATTCTAAAGTAAAAATTGCTTTTTAGATCTTTTAAACAAAAGAGTAAATGGAAAACGAATAAGACATCTAAGGATATAGAAACCTGCCAGAGTTTTAATTAGTTGGTTTGCGAATTTTTTGTGTATGTGCAACTCATTAATCTCTCACAAGGTTTCAAACACAGACGGACTCTGATGACTGCTTCACTTGCTTTAGAGCATTTCAGATGCCCAAACACCTCTGTGCATTTGCAAACCTCAGTGAATTAGAGCAGCTATGGGATACTGTTTATTGTTGAAGTTAATGCTAACTATAAAATGAACTCAGCAGATCTCCAAAATTGCTATAATTATTTTTTCATTGAAATTTCCTTTCGGAATTAGAAACTTCTGCCAAAGTCTATTTATTTGAGAATGGTCATATGTGACCTGAAATGCCCTATCTATTTGAGCCAAATTGTTTTACAGGCATTCACTTTTATAACTCAGACTGTGAAGAAGACTAGTTGTTTTCTTCTGCACCTTACACTGATTTGTCTGGTTCATACATGTTATAGCTCTTCTCCCCAAGAGTGAGAATTATTTCTCCACGTATTTTTGAAAAGTAAGAGGTATGATTCTTTTGTCTAAACAATAGCACAAAAGTATTGTTCAGATGTGGGATACAAAAGATACTAACCACTATTTTGTAAAACCATTTCTAACATGAAGATAGAATAGTTGGGAAAGAGAAGGAAAGGGATATGGAGGGGGACATTCATTTTCTACGACTAAATTTTGAACTGTTTTCATTTCCATTTCAACATGGTTAAGGTAGGTAAAGGCATTTGAATCTTGGCGAGCTGCAAGCCAAAGAAACAGGGAGGGTACAGATAGATAGAAGCAAAGGTAAAAATGAAATGAAATGATGCAATTGAGAAATACTTTGCATTATTCAGTCTTATTATCACTGCCATTCTATGAGACATGGAATCACCATTTGGGAAACTGAGTTCCCATTTGAAAAAGGAGTCTGGGATTATATGATTCATTATGCTATTCAAATACTATTATGCTATGCTATTTTCTCTCAAATTTACTCCTGTTTCCCACTCCAGCTTGCTTTACATGGCACTTAAACTGTGAGGTGGAGAGTGCAAAGAAGGAAAAACAGTTGGCTGCTCTTTGAATACACATATATGTCTTGAAATCCAGATTGAGTCTTAAAACAGACAGATCAACACAACCCACATTAATTCTCTCTAGTAATCAGGAAAGAGTCTCTGAACGATGAGTGGCTCAAATCGTCTAGTAGTAAAAGGACAGAAGGCAGAAAAGCTCTCCAGAAAATTCACACCTGAGAGTAACAGTTGAATTAATAAGTGAGAAAATCTTATACTTAATTGTTACTTTTTCTGCAAACATACATACTTATAGATGTTATTAACATTATATAATTAAATAAATTTCTTATTTCCACTTGCTTTCCTATGGCATGGAAAGTCCTGTTGTGCTGAAATATTCCTAATTTTTAAATCTGCTTCTTCAAAATATAACTTTTGTCTGATTGAGCTATGTAATTTCTGTTGGTAATACTCATACTACTTGCGAGTGATCACATCAGTAATTTTAAAGTGCTATTCTAAAATTGTCATTACTTCCTTAAAAAAAAAGAAACCAACAAACATTCCTTTTTAACCTTCTTTAAACAAAATTGAAATATTTTATCTTGGTGTTTTTTTTAAGACCCTGAGGAATATACATTATGCTTTGCCAGGAATCTGATTTTAAAGAATGAAATATGAAATTTTCATTAACAGAAGTTTCTGAATGTATAGACTTTTAATACAGAATAGCATGTAAGCACAGGGTGTTTTGTTTCTCCTCTTCCTTATAGTGGGAGCTATTTGATCCAGTAACATGTAACTTTTCTCTCGTGAATTATATGCCATTTCCATCAGCTGAGGGCTTGTAATTCTTCCCTTTTACCATATAGCATCTCAACAGAGTAGGGAATTTGAGGCCTGAGTATCAGGAACAAAAATTCAGATATTTTCCAAAAGGAAACTTTTTGATAGAAGGTTACTAAGCCAACAGGTTAGTAAAAGGTTATGCTTTTTCCTTTAATAGAACTTTTGAATGGCAACAGAAAGCTGGTTGTCTGATTATTTAGATGGCATGTTTTATTTGAGATCAAGGAACTTACATTTTTATCTTGCTATGTTCAAATGGAACACAGGTGTGCTTGGCGTGAAAATTCCAGACTTGTAAACCAGGTTAATTGGGTTAATTATCACACTTCAAAATGTATTTTGGTATTACAAAGGACTCAGTGCCTTTAAATTAGTGAGACTCTTTGAGCATTTAAAATATGATTTGATTTAATTTGATATATTTACTTAGGACCACATCATATATTAGATCAAGTATATTGATTTTTCAAGTTACAATGAGACTTTTTAATATCAAACTTTGTATTGGTTGATATATTTCACTTACTTTTAAAGATTTGGGTCATATTGTAGAGAGATTCATTGCATACCAATTAATTTCTAAAGAGAAAACTTTGCTATTCCTCTCATCCTTTGTTCTAATGAAGAGAAGAGAAACTTCATTACTCATAAACTTTTTCATTATGTGAGTAAGCATATAGTATCCTGTATACAGTTCTTTAAGTAGGATGTCATAGAACTTGCATATTGGTTAAGTCATTAAATTTTTAGCAAGATATGTTCATAGAAACTGATGTTTTTCAACTAAAAGTTATTCCTTCTATAAAGAAAATGCCACATGGATCATGTGAACATTTTGTTTTCACTTGGGCATTTCTTTTAAAAACAGATTTTTTTCTGAAAAAATTCATGGTCCTCCATTTTTCTATTTAGAAGCGATTTTATAATAATGATGAGACACTAATAATAGCCACCTTAGCTTTCTCACAGATTTGTTACAAGAATCAAGTACAATAATGTGTATATTAAAACTGAAATTTCCAAGGGAATACATTTTCATTTCATGATCCATTCCAATTCTGATCCATGAATATGGAGTTTGTTAAGGCTAGTAGATTTGGAAGTCATTCCTGACTGATTGGAGCAGGTACTAATCCCGCAGTGATGCTGCTGGGGATGGAGCAGGGTGCAGGGTAGTGTGCTTACCAAATGCCATCTGTTTGCACAAAACTCTGTCAACTGGTTCATCAGATATGCTTCTGCTTTAGACCCTTTAATCAATAAGTGATTCATCATTTGTCTAGCAGGAAATTGTAGACCTGGGCATCTTTCTTGTTATTGATTCCAAAGTAAAGTTGTGGCCCTTGGATTTCTAAATAGCAATTTTGTATTATATTCTCAGATGTACTCCAATCCTATATTTAAATGCTTCCACATTTAACTTCTTCAGAGTGTTAAATGACTTGCCAGAATTAGTTAAAATTTATTGCACAGATTCTAAAATCTTTGTGTCTATTTCATCTCATTGCAGGGTAGTGTCTACGTGTCATTCTTTGGTGGTTGGGGTTATTGGCTTGTACATATTCTTGTTTGATGAGGCTACTATTGCTGATCCACTTTGGTAAGCTGTTTCTTTCCAATATAGTCAATTTGATTTATGTTTTGCTTTTAATTATTAATAAGAACATCTCTTTACTTTAAAACAGAAAACATATTGATAGTGTATGGTTTGTTAAAATGCTTGTGTTCAGACATATTTCAGCAAGGTGCATTAGAATGATTTATTTTAGATTTAATACAAATAATGAGGGCCATTTTGCATTAGTATTGCAATTATTATCCAAAACAGGGAGAATATGATTATTATGTAAGCGTTTATACCGTGTTAGTGAGTGAAATCAAGTTATTGTGAACACTGTTCTGAGTAAAAATAAGTTATTATTGAGATAGGATAGTCAGATAGATAGGATAGACTTAGTCTTTAAATTTATGTTTGACCCATCATTTGATATCAAAGATAGGAAAATGAGAATTATAGATGTCCATGTGAGAGGAATTTAGTACCACATGAGACGATTTGAAGCACGAATAATAATTATGTTTAGCCATAACACGATAATTTGTAAGATGATTCTTTTTTAAGAATTTAAATGCCATTCCAATGAAAGAAGTTTTACAAACTGTACTTCCTGGCATTATATGAGAAGACTTAGTTCAGTTTAGTTTGAGGGATTGGGAGTGTTTTGAAAAAGCACTGCACAGGGATGTGATAGACGTGGGTTCTGAGGGATGTGGGGCAATTTGACCAGGTCTTTTGACCATCTCTATTTGACTGCAATGATGTTGTTTTTTATTCATAAATATGGAATTATGCTGGTCAGAGTTATACCAGTATTCATACATTTTCACTGAGAAGATATTTTTCAAAGTGAATTAATTTAGTGAATTTCATTCCTTGACCAAGTTTTAATGTGCTCTACCTAAACAATTGCTACTTTTTTTTCATATTTTTATTTTACCCACATGATTGTCAACAGAACCAGTTGTTTTGGGAAGTAAATTTTATGACAAAGATTTGATTCATTGACCAATTTGTCCTTATCAAATTTTTACCTATTATATTTTTTGATATTTTAACATTTTCTTAGATACCATAATTTATTCCAGGTTCAATTTTCCTGGATCATATTTACAGATCAAAATTTGTAAAGAAGACATGACTTCTACTAAATATTTCCACTTGTAGTTTACCTGTTGTCAGTTTTATTTTATGTTCATTTTACCAGTAGTTCACATTAAAAGTCAGATAAAGGACTGATGATTTGTATCTGTTTCTTGGAGCCAAGAGCATGAGCAGGGCAAAAGTGTAGGATCTTGATATGTGTAAGGGTCGAAACAGCAGGATTAAACTGTTCTGTTCCGATCAATTTCTAACTTGTGATAACAGGCAAATCTCTCCAGTCCTCAGTAAAGTGAGGGTAACAGTATAGTGCCTCTAAATCAGGGGCAGGCTAGATGATTTCTTGAGGCTATTTGAGTCTCTGATTCAGAATAAGGAATCAAAACAACAACAACCAGCATCTGGAATTCCATTTGAGTCCTTTCACAAACAAATCATATGAGAACACACTTATAAAATGTTGTCTTTTGGTAATATTATTTTCATAAAACTTTGGGCTAATAAGTATAAGCAATTATGATTATTGCAGTTAGAAGCATTGTAGCTAACAGAGTACCTTGTGCAAATGACAAGTTACCATTTGAGCACCTATAGAGAACATTTAAGTTATATTTAAATCTCAATAGAAAAAAAAGTAGCTGTCATCTATAACCATGTGCTAAAAAAAGGAACCTGTTTTTTAATATTTATAGGGGTGATCCATCTCTTGTGAAAGTGAATATTGCTATTGCTTCAGGCTACCTCATTTCTGGTATGTGATATGTTGTTCACTGTCTGTTTCTTTTTAGACTACTTATGGAATTATGCAAAGAATACATACATAGTCTATGCTTTTGGTTTATTTATTTAAGAAGCAACTTTTAGGATCCATACTGAGGGAAAAAAATATCTGCTGTAATGGTAGAACATGAAACATTTTTCATGTTGGCTCTCTGGTTCTCAAAGATCAGAGCTGCAGAGTGGGGCCTCAGTTAGGCCTGGATTTTTTTTTTTTTTACTAGTGATGGTTCCTTTTTGGACTAAAGAGTTGCTCATGTGCAATTACCATGACGCTAAGGAAGTTTAAGCCTCAGGGTCCTCACTTGCAAGGGCCCTTGAAATGTGCTCCCATGGTCATGGTTTTGTATTGTTTTGGTAAGACTTGCAAAAGTAAGGTATTTTAGTCATAATCAGTTAAGATCATGGACTCTTTCTACTTCACATTTCCCTCTGTCATATTTTCTCTCATGTTGGATGAGGTTGGAATAACCTTTTACACAACGAGAGAGAGGGGAAGTTAAGTTGAGAATATGCCATTTAAACTGCTCTTTGAAAAGACATTTTGGACTGTCTCAATAAAACGAGAAATAAGAGATCTCTGATTTGGACATTTATGCAAGGAACCCTATTTTGTAATTTTCAAATTTAATAAACAGCTGAAAGAAAATCCAAGTAAAAATAATGGACTATGAAACAAAAGTGATAAAGATGAGTGATGGACTCGGTAGAAAATTTTCTGCCATCAGGAAGTGAATTGTAAAAAAAAATTAGATTAAACTAAAACACAGTAATTTATTAAGAGGAAAAGATACATTTGGGATAGAAATAATGAATAGGCTATTGGATTATTCAACGGCCCAATTAAAAGAAGAGTGTATCTTGTGGACATATTGGGAAAAGATTTGCTCTTTGGCACAAAATGCTGTCATTGACAAGGTTAACACAAAATTTATAATATGCCTCATACACTGGTTAATGAGTGTCAATTCAGAGAGTAGTTACTACCCAGGAAATCTTGTATGAAAGAAACTTGATAAAGATTTTCTCAAATAAGGTAATAATTCAAAACACTTAAAAATGAGTTATGAACTGAAACAAACTTTCTAAACCAAGCTGAATGAAAGGTGAATTCTTTTATTCTCTCTATAGAAAATATTATAAGATCATTATCATATAAATTGGTGACCAAAGAATATACAGCCAAATATAGGAAAAATGTATCTAGAGAAGCATATCAGGCAGTTAATTACTAATAGTTTTAAATTTTCTTGATTTCCACATTTGTGGTATTTTTTCCTCTCCTTAAAATTTATAATCTGATGAT
The DNA here is from genome assembly GCF_964270905.1 of Leucopleurus acutus. Lineage (NCBI taxonomy): Eukaryota > Metazoa > Chordata > Mammalia > Artiodactyla > Delphinidae > Leucopleurus > Leucopleurus acutus. The sequence continues at coordinate 109,736,588 of NC_139143.1, read as the reverse complement.
TTCTTTTACCTTTATATATATTCACATCTAGTTTTGTATTAGTAATTTTTATTTTTTATAAAAGAAGCTCCTCATGCTATAAGCTCCAAACCCACAAAACCTGAATCAGACTCTGGTTTCCATCCATGATTGCCATTTGTTTCCAGGTTTAAATTTCATGTTTAACCATTTGGTAAAGAAAATACTTGTGTTCACAGTTGGAACTGTTTCTGTTTTATTAAATGAAACAATTTTCTGAATTGTGGTATTGATTTAGAATTTAAAGAAAAATGGATGCCTTGAGCTCTTTTTTAAGATATCTTTTTAATAGTTATAGTTCTTCGTGTTTGGGTTTTTTTTTTTTTTTTTTGCTATTTTGATATTTAACCACATTCTATGTTAACTTTAAAATTTTTTTGCTGAATTTGTGTTATACACGAGTTAGTCGTTTTATACCTTTTCTGAGATCGTCTTACCCGATTGAGTTATTATAGTGACAAAAATCAGTAATTTAGCCTTATTTTAAAATTATTTTTATCCTGTAATATTTTCATTTTATTTAACCCTTTTAACAAGTTAATTTGTTTATACTTTTAACAAATACTTTACATTACATAGCTATACGCCTGGCACTGTGCTGGATGCCCACACTTGGTCCTCTTCCTAGAGAAGTCCCAGTAGTGTAGGGGAGACAGTTATCTGGAAGCACATACTTCGTGGTAAAAGGGGTAGTTGAGCTCCTGATGTACGAGACTAGTGCTGTGGGCTCAGAGTGGACTGTGATGTGATGTCAGGAGAAAGTTAAATACACTTGAAAAACAATGAAGCTTTCTTCCTGTGTAATATCTTATTTTTCCTTGTTACAGATTTGTTGATTCTCATTTGGTATTGGAAAGTGATTGGTGACAAGTATTTTATAATTCACCATTGTACAGCGCTGTATGCATACTACTTTGTACTGGTGAGTGCCAGGATTTACAGTGGTCTGACAAGCAGACAAGATTGGGAGTAACGACTCAAGGGTGAAGATAAATCTAAACATACAATTCTTAATTTATAAAGATCAACCCCAAATGCATTCAGGAATCACTCTTGTGATGTTATCCTGTGTATTAACAAAAATAATAGCTTTACTTACGCATTTGTATTAGTGCGTCTATTTGGATTCACACACTTTGAGAAAGTCAGATGACCCCAATTTCCTGAATGTTCACTCAAAACCTTTAGGATTATTTGGCTACTGATATTTGTCTATCTTTCTAGATGCATGTATGTTTTATCAGCCGGAGCTAGCTGTAGATTCCTGTATAACCAGCTGAAGTATCTCTTTTCTGTTTAATTTCATATACCATTCCACATACAAGCATAGTTACACTTGAGTACGCTAGAGCGGGGGGGGGGGGGGGGGGTGGGGGGGAGGGGGGAGTCTTGTTCAGAGGCTTCATCAGAACTTCCAGACTGAGCTAATAGAGGATCCAGCAAATCTGGGGCACTAGTGCATATTAACTTTTATTTCTAACATTATTTTAATACATTATACATTTGTAAATTAGCAATTTTATATCCCTTGCATCTTTGTTAGGTTTCTTCTCAATCAATTATTTTTCAACCTATATAGACCACCAAACCCAAGATAGATACTGGGAAATAATAGACGTATGTAAACTCGAATAGTATAAATTTTATGTAATACATGTGGTATACCATTCCATGTTTTTCCTGTTTTAAAACATAAATGTAACCACTGGCTTTTTTTTTTTCTTATTTGGTATTACTAAAATCTGTATATTACTGGACATTTGTGACGATTTTGAGGGCTTTTAAAAAACTCATACAAATGTGTATTAATAATATTCTTCTATTTTTCTTTATATTGCCCCACACAAGGATAGCTGGTGAATAAGACATCAGATTACATTATTTCTGCAAGAATAAGATACATCAAAGCATCTCTTTATATCACCCATTTAAAGTTATAAGTCTAAATAATTAATGTAAATGTTTTAAAAACTATGCTGGTTTTAATGTTATAAATAAGTAGGTATTTATAGGATCCCAGTAGGGATCCATAATCACTTTATTCTTCTGAAGAAATAGGCTGTTTTTACTGGCATTTCCTACTGTTTATTTCCTTGTCTTCCTTTTTAGATTTTAATACATTATAGGTAGTTATAACATATAGACTTCTACCTTTTACAGGTCTTAGATAGTTGCAATACATGCAGTTTGTTTCCTGAACACTTTTGCTAAAGAGACGTGGAAACTGACTAACAAAATATTGGTTGACTCAGGGAAGAATGTGTGTGGGTACTCGTGTGAGTTTAATATCCTGCTGCAGGTTAGAAGTATGGTCTCTAAACATAAGTCACAATTAATCATCGTGCTACGAAAAGAATATAAGCTGGTGAAAGATAACAGGTCATTTACATGCATTTGTAAATGTGACTAATAAGAACTGCTGTTCTCTCTCGGCCACTGAAGTCACAGGCCTGGCAAATGGCTGCTGTGCATGGAATGGCAAGTTGAATATTTCATTATGTGGGAGGAATACTGTTTTCTCTTTGGACTTTTATGCCTTTATAAAATGTTAGTGAAGTGAATGCTGGATTTTTAAAAAAGAAATTAACTGCTGCCTTATTTAGTAAAGTTGATAAGAAAATCAACTGCAATTTTTTCAAGAGATGGTTGCTTTTTTGATATGTCTTCCTTTGTTCTATTGTATGAAATAAATGAATGGTATGAAAGAAAATTATCTAATTAAAGTGAATCTATTCATAGGGAAACAAAATAGAAACAAAATTGATGAAATAAATATTTATAGATGTAGAGATCCTATGTCATTTATAGATCTTACATTTACTATTTGAATATAAGAAAATTTTTTCCCATGCAATGAATTCCCAGGTTACTTTGTGCATTTTAAGTAAGGCTAACAAAATACCAACAGCAAGTACTACTACTATTATTATTTTGTATAAACTTTATGAAATTCTTATCCCTTATGCAATGAGAACTGACATTTGGAAAGCACTTCGACTTGATACTTCTGCAACTATTTAAGCTGTTTGTAGTAAGCTTTTTTTCTTAAAAGATTTTCTAACTGGAACTAATTAAAACTTAAAGTGAAGAATAGAGGCTAATTACCTGTAGGTTTTAAATGTACGCCCTACTGAATAGTTGAATGTAAATAACAACTTTACCTTATCTGACGTAACAAGAGTAAGTCTTTTTTTTTTTTTAATTTTTTTGCGGTATGCGGGCCTCTCACTGTTGTGGCCTCTCCCGTTGTGCTCCGGACGCGCAGGCTCAGCGGCCACGGCTCACGGGCCCAGCCGCTCCGCGGCATGTGGGATCCTCCCATACCGGGGCACAAACCCGTGTCCCCTGCATTGGCAGGCGGACTCTCAACCACTGCGCCACCAGGGAAGCCCTTTTTTTTTTTTTTTTTAAGTAAGAGTCTTTTGAACTTAGGGTATTGTAGGTTGTAAATAAGTTGTATAATGTCTTGATCCTCTCTCTAATATATTTACTGGAGTTTTAAAATTATCTCATGGAATAATTTAGAGCTTAAGAAATCTTCTCTTCTGCCTACATAGAAAGGTAAAAATCCTACAGCTTTTTTCTTGATATTCAGCTTTCATCCCTTGGGGAGGATACTCATTATCAGGGAAAATATGACAGGTTAATCTCTTATCATAAAGGAAGTGACACATTTAGGCTTTAATGTTCTATGTTTAGGGATAAACCATCCTCTTTTGTTCTCCCTTTCTGACATCTTGGATAACGTTAGTTTTCTCCTGTATTCCTTGTGAATCACCTCCTCTCCCCAATCAAACCACATCTTTAGATACTGAGTTATAGTATATTTGGAAAACTTTTAAACTTGACAAGAAAATCACTGAGTCTCTGCCTACTTTGCCAACTCTTCTGCATCTTTCCATTACCCTAGGATCTAATCATTAAACCATTCTGCTGCAATTTAAGAAGGAAATTTGGTTTCAAATGCCTCTTGTTACATTTATTTAAGGGTATTAGTATTAGTTGTGATACTTTGAAGGTGAAGATTTTTGATTTTTGTTTAATATTTTACCCCAGTTATCTGTGTTTTAAAAACCTTTTGCAAACAATTGTGTATGAAGTGGTACTGAAAAATGAGATTCGTTATGTAAGATAAGGTAAAGTTGTAATTTACGTCAGGAGACAAGAAGTAGAAAAATACTGGTCTTACGTTTAGTCTACACAAAAATTTCCACAGTGCTGTGAAACAAATGCCATGACTCACTAACATTTTATCATTAACAGTGTTAAAAAAGAAAAACTACTGTTTTAAGGTGAGTTAAATAGTGTTGCATGTTCTCAGTTACACTTAAATAATGTATTTCCTTTTTTTCTCCCATTAAGATAGCCTTAAAGAAAAATTTTAGGTAACTATAGTGGCTGTTACAGCAACATTTTAAGATAACAAAATTTCAAAAATTAACTTCTCTGTAGACTAGGTAGGTATTAAAAATAGGTACTTAATATAGCTCACTAAAGCAAGATTCACCAGTAAGGTCTTTGTGATCTCTATTTCCCACTAAATTTACATACAATAAGACATCTTAAGTATTTAAATCAAACAAAACTATTTTTAGAAGTTGTATAATATGTTAGATAACTTTTTTCCTACTGAAATAAAAGATTGATAGCTTTCTTATACAGTAATGAATGATAGACTAGCAGAAGTAAGTCTTAGAAATTGTTTTATTAGTATTTCTATAGCTCGCTTATACAAATCTATATAAAAGCGCTATGATACAGTTAGTTTATTACTTTTACTACTAACTGAGGGATTAGCCATGGTAAAAATATTAAGTGCTCAGTTTTTTATTCATAAAATATGTGTTCTATGTGTGTGTATATGTAAAGATACATACATATTCCATATAGGTATGTGTGTTTTTGGTTTTGGAATTTGTTTCAGTATTTCATTTTTAATATAGAATACCTGATGTGAGCATTTCTTTCCCGTATTTCACGAACATAACAAACCTCCTCTAAGGCCTTCCTCAGTTTCGGTAAGGAGGAATTCTTCTCTTTCTTCCTGGTTCTGTGTTTACTGCTTCATGCTCTTTTGTGGGCACAGAGCATCTCCTCAGATATGCATAGTGGGATTACCTTAGCAGAGCTGTGTCCCTTTCTTTCTCTAAGCTGGCCTGATTTTTTGAAACCTATTTCCCTTTAATAACCAGGAAAGAAAACAGTTCATGTATTGGACTTGATGTGTGATGATAAAATAGGTGTCAACGAAGAGGATTGCCATGTCCTCATTACCCTAGTGGATATTTTGTTCTTAATTAGGTTTTTTAAAAAGAAATCTTATATGATTCTTCTTACATGAGGTAACTAAAGTAGTCAAATTCCTAGAGACAGAAAATAAGATAGGGGCTGGATGAAGGGGGTGTTGGGAAGTTACTGTTTATGGGTAAGAGTTTCAGTTGGGAATATAAAGAAGTTCTGGAGGTGGATAGGTGATAGCAGCACAACAACATGAATGTACTTAATGCCACTGAACTGTACACTTAAAAGTGGTTAAAAGGGTAAATTTTGTGTTATGTATGTTTTACCACAATAAAATAAAGTTTAAAATATGCAAGCTTATCCATTAACTGAAGCAAGGTTAGGAAGAGGAGCTAATAATATGTTGGATGATGTATTACATTTTTTAAAGTTTCAGGCTGGAATAATAAGCTGAAACAAATAGATGGAACCGGATAGTGATGCATGTCAAGTTTTGCACTTGGACTTGACAATGTATAAAAAGAGAGCAATGACTGGGAAGTGGCAGATGACCACAATTGTTGTACCAATAGCACGTCACATCTGCTAAAAAAGAAAGCTGTTTTTAAATGTTTACTCTATTAGGGGAGGTACAGTATCCAGTTCAAACAAATTACAGTTTCCTAGTTAGACCATACTAACAGCATCTGGAGTCTCTAAAATTGCATATGTTCTGGGGCGAGCTGCCAGATAACTGTAGAGGGGAGATTAGATTAGGTGGCTCTTGCCCTGGGATAAACAACTGAAGGACCCAGAGAGGTCAGCTTAGAAAAGATAAGTTGTAGGACAACTACATGGCTTTGAAATGTCCTTGGAAATGTGAAAGGACTGTTAAGTGGAAGAGGAAGTAGACTTACTCTGATTTAATTCAGACATTGGAATTAGGACCAATGGGGATGGTAAAGAGAGGTAGGGGAGACTGCTGTTTTACAACAGAGACATTCCCAGTGAATAGATTATAACAACAGCCTTTTAAAGTGGTTCTTTTTACCGTAAGATATCTTCAATCAGATAGATATAATAAGTAGAAGCTTTAGGTCGGAGCTTATACTAAATCATCTTTAAAGTTCTATAAGTCTGAGATTCTGTGATTCAACTGTTTTGATGAAATGATTGGATTTAGTTCTAATACTGGAGAGCTAGGCAATGGGCAAGTAAGAATAAGCTACGTTTTGTCACCAAGTTCTTAAGTAACCCAGGGAGGAAGGGGTGAAAGCAGCTGGTCTGCAGATGCATTTACTTCCTTGGGAGAAAGGGAGGGGAAGAAAAGAAGGCAAGTGACCCAGGTCTAATCTCCTTGTCGACAGGACCTTTGGGTAAATAGGGTATGTACCGACATTTGTTAGGAGAAAGAGGTCTTAACTCTGGAATGCTCTTAGCCTGTTCCTGGCTAAGGATTCCCTATAGTAAAGAGAACCCAGGCTCTGTGAGGCCTGGCTCTTTGGAGAATGTCATGTAGTCTGTACAGTTGTTTGGAGGTATAAAATGGAGATGTTTTATAAGATGAACTCTCACTGCATGTGAGGAACTTGGTGAACCTCACCTAGTAGAGCCTTCACACCTTCTGGGCCAGTGCTGCTTGTTCAACACAGGAAGGACCTGGCTTGCCAACTGCCCTTCACGTCCCAAGCCTCTCTCTACTGCCTCTGAATTATCTGATAGCCTCTATCCTTGTAGTAGTTAGTAAAGCTTAATTCTAGGTAAGATCACTGTTTCACATGAGCCAGATTGGGCAATCCAATCCGGTCCTGTGTGTTAGCTCAAACCTTCAACTCTGTCTTATAAGTAAATAATCAAAAACCTTGAATGATTAAAGTTAGGCAAAGAGTAATTAAATATAGGGTGGATTGTGTTCCCAAATCTCATTTCTAGATTCATGGTGTTCTGAAAGGGTTTCCCACGGAAATGTCCTAAGATTATGGGTCAGTCTAAATAGCCTAGAAAAAGTACCTCCTAATTGCTACAGTAGAACATAGTCACATTTTTATATAAACCCCAGTGCCCATAACTTACCTCACACAAATTACATAGCCCTAGTGGTGGGAAAGTGTGCCCATCCCACTCCAAGCCATTGATAGTGGCACAGTATTTAGTATCATGCTAGCAGTAGTAGGTGCATAATAATTTTATTTATCTTTCTCCCTCACCTTCTAAATTCCTGACCCTAGCCACTCTTGGCTGTTAGAAAATTAAATGTCCTGTGATAAGAAAATCCAGATTTTCATAATCACTGGCTGAAAGGAAAATTTTCTTTTAAGCTCTGGAAGGGATCAGACAAATCTTATTTTGTTTTCCCTCATAGAGTCATGCAGAGGCCATGGCCAGTATGAATTTTACTATAGGCAAAGCTCCTTAAAGATAGATGGCAGAAGTGGAAACACCACATTGACCAGAGTCAGTTGTGAGTTTTGCCGTAATTTACTAACAGTAAAGTATCAAGATGTATAATTTATTAGAGCTGAATTAAACCTGTCCTCTTACTAGTGTCTATCTCACTTGTGTTTTAGTAGGTTTTGTTGGTGGGGTAAGGATAAGGTAACAAGGAATTATACATAACCTGAATCTTATCTAATGGCCACCTGTGCCTGTGGAAGCCTGTGCCACACGTGATGCTGACTCTCACGGGTGAACTGGATTAAACAGGTCGAGAGTCATTGATGTGCAGGATCAGAGACTATGGAAGCCAGGCTACTGACGCATAGTTCACTGGCTCGCAGTGGTTTTGAACTGAGGAGGTGGTGGTGGGGAGAGGTAAGGAATTAAGAATATGATAGCTACCTAATTCAGTCCCGCAGGTTCCGAGATTTAACTATGGGAAACTATCTTTAAAAATTCAAGTAACACATCACCCCGTGACAACTCTGTAATGCTATAGCAATTTAGGAAATGGAAAGATGAATGTGTTAATTTCCATTATTTTTTTTGTCTGAATATGCATGTTTATAAAAAAATTGTGAGTTTGTAGACATACAGGGCTTAGTAAGTATAACGTTTTCTAGGTCTGAGTCTCCAGAGATAACTACTGACAATACTTATGTATATTCTTGCAGTTTATATAAATTGTTCGGGAATTTTCATATATATATATTTGTGTTTCTTTAAAATTTTCCAAGAGAGCTTTTGAGGTAGATGAGACTTAGTCAGTCTTCCAAAACAAAAGATAAAAGCATGTTTAGATCAGCAGATAAAAGTAGGGAAGGCTTTCTAGGTTGGAAAACATGAGGAGAAGAGGTCAGATCTTCATGGGTGGTAGGAAGGACTTGGGTTGTCAGCCTACGGGATTCATGTGGGCTCAGCGGTGGTTGTACGTTTGGATGAGTCAGATGGGGCTGCCTGATGGAGTGAACATTCTAACTCATCAGCCTTGCATTTTACTTTTCACAGAATTGTTGTAGGACCTTTGGCCAAAAGATAACTTGATGCAGTTGGCATATTAGAAAAATAAATCTGGTGGTGATAACATAGGAAAAAGAAAGCTGCATGGGAGAAGATCTCTTTGAGGAGGTTATTGGAATAATGTAGATGATAGATTATGAAGAACGTAACTTTGGTGGTTTTATTAGTGAGGAAGAAACTAAACTAAAAGCCATTTTGTAGTCAGTAGGTCATGGTGACTAATTTTGGATTTCAGAGAAGGAAGGGAAAGAAGAAGGCAAGGTGACCCAGGGCACTAGAGAAATGTGCGACCCTGAAGGAAATGGGAGAAAGAGTTTGGGCAGGAATATGCTTGTAGATGTTGTGAGGTTTGTGGTGATACATGGTTATTCCAGGGGAGAAGGGCCCATGTGCCATTAGAAATAAGGTGTGTCTTGTTGGGGGAGGGCAGTCAGGGTCAGGGACCAGAAAGAAGGTTGGTCCTGTAAAAGAAGCAGAGGAGAATTTCAGAAGGGTAGAAAGAAAACCACAAAAGAATACATTTGGAAAACAGTGGTTAAGGCCCCTTACAGCAACACTGTAAGTTAAAAAGCTATGATAAGTAATGTACAAGCAGAGGGTATTTGAAAAAATTAATTAGGTCACTCATTGTTATTTGAAGATTAGAATATATTGACAAGCAAAAAAGAAAAAACAATGTCCCAATCCCACAACCCAGAGATAACTATTTATATTTACTTAATTACCATTTACATTTAGGAGTGTATCCTACTTGTATATATGCATAAGTAAAAAACTATCGGGCTTCCCTGGTGGCGCAGTGGTTGAGAATCTGCCTGCTAATGCAGGGGACACGGGTTCGAGCCCTGGTCTGGGAGGATCCCACATGCCGTGGAGCAACTAGGCCCGTGAGCCACAACTACTGAGCCTGCATGTCTGGAGGCTGTGCTCCACAACAAGAGAGGCCCACGCACTGTGATGAAGAGTGGCCCCCGCTTGCCACAACTAGAGAAAGCCCTCGCACAGAAACGAAGACCCAACACAGCAAAAATAAATAAAATAAATTAATATTTAAAAAAAAACAAACTAGCATTCTGGGTATGAATATATATTACAAAAATGGGATCAAAACCAAAAATTTTTAATTTGTTTTACATATTGAAGTATTGCATACAACAAAATAACTCTGGTAATCTTGTGTCAGAAAGCAAGGAACCTATCAAAGACTAAAAGGGTCTTGTCGAAAAGACACAGGAACCAACGTGATGGCTCTCACTTTGGCTAAAAAAGTGACATTTTGATCATCAGTTAGAATACTGACTTTGGCCAGTGAAACCCATTGACTCATGAGATCTTAATTATATTGAAAAAAAGAAAAGAAGAAGGAAGAAGGCTTGGTGGTCCTTGCACGAGGTCTCATGTGTGTGCTGTTAGGTAGCTGTTGGGACTGGATCATCTAAAGGGTCAACTGGGTTGAAAGGGGCCCATTTAAGTAGCTGGTAGTTGATGCTGGCTTCCTGCTCAGACATCAGCAGGCTCGTTGCCTAGAGCTCCTGTATGTGGCCCCTCCATGTGGCTTGAGCTTCTCATAGCCTGGCTATGGTGTTCAGATAGAGAGCATCTCAAGAGTGAGTGTTCCAATGGACCCAGGAGGAAGTTGCATGGCTTCTTATGACCTAGCTTCAGAAGACCCAGAACTTCACTTCCACTGCATTCTGCTGGTCGAGTGAGTCACTGAGGCAGCCCAGCTTCAAGGGGAGGAAAGTAAGACTCCACCTCTTGATATGAGGAAGGGAAGGAATTGATGGTGGTCACTTAGGTGACTGTCAGCCACCTCTTGATTTGTCAATGTTAGACATGTTAATTATCTTCTTGCCATGATGGGTAAGAATTTAACACTCACACGTCTGTTTTCCTTGCCTTTTTTCCCATGTAGTTAAAGTAATTTGATTTTCTCTCTCCGTTCCTTTGGAAACTTTAAACACTTTTATTTCTGGTTTGTGGCACCTCTGGATCCTTTAAGGTGAAGATGTCTGTGCTTCTGTCCTTCCATCCACTTCTGTCACTCCCACTGTGCTTCCCAGTTTCTGTCATTTGTACTTGTATTACCAAGATTTTAACATATTTGCCTTTTATTCTATAATCATATTGTTTTCCTTTATATACAGTTGATCCTACACAGAGAAAATCAAGTGTTTATTATGACTGTATTAAAATAGTTCACTGCACAACCAGGATTACATTTCCTGTCTAATTTTTGCTTCGAGTTTCTAATCGCCTTCCTTTTTTTCTTGTAACATACGCCTTTGTCTTATATTTGAGTTGTTCCATATCTTGGAGGATAGCATCCCATCTCTGCAGTCGTCTTTCCCCCAGATACCTGCCCCTGGAGCTCTCCATTCTCCTGCTCTCTAGGTCTGCTACTTGATGTCCCAGGCTTCCTGCCATTACTCCCCTGGTTTGGGGTCACTGTTTCCTGCATCCCATATGTCTTGGTTTACTGACTCGTGCTGCAGCATATCCTCAAATAATTGTCTAAGAAAGAGGGTAAAAGAGGTTTACTCTCTAAGTCTTCAGCAAGTTCTGAAGATGTTTTTATTTTCAGGCCATTTGGTTCTATCATTATCTCTGTTGATGGCATATGGATATATAATCATATTTAATCAATTCCCTATTGTTGCATGTTTGTTCTCAGTTTTACTATTGTGTATAACTTGAGGAAACATTCTTATGTTTTCCTATTTGTGCCTATACATAATTATTTTCAAAGACTAATTTTGTGGGATTTCTGAGCAAGTGGTATGTACATTTTTAAGGGTAGTGACATGTTCTACTAAAATTCTCTTTAGGAAGGTTACCCTGTCCCCTCAAAAAGATGTATGTGCGTATGTGATTTAACTGGTTAATGTGTAGAGATTATTATGTGTAAATGGTTCTTTTCATCAAGAGATTCGTTGGTTTTTGTTGTTGGATCTGTTTGTTTTTGTTTTATGAATACTGGCAGTTCATAGGGCTCAGAAACTTTTAAGAGGGTGGGCCAGAATTTTCTGAGCAAATTGGAAACGGTATCTGGAAAGAAGATAGACATGTACTTGGACAGTCATTAAATATTTGAAGGGTTGTCATATGAAAAAGAGATTTTGGATAGCCAGGATTAGGAGTAGGACTGGCAGGTGGACGTCAAAGAGGGTACAGTAGGGCTTCCCTGGTGGCGCAGTGGTTGAGAGTCCGCCTGCCGATGCAGGGGACGCGGGTTCGTGCCCTGGTCCGGGAGGATCCCACATGCCGCGGAGCGGCTGGGCCCGAGAGCCATGGCCGCTGAGCTTGCGCATCCGGAGCCTGTGCTCCGCAACGGGAGAGGCCACAACAGTGAGAGGCCCACGTACCGCAAAAAAATAAAAAAATAAAAAGAGGGTACAGTGTAGTTCTGGAACTTTTGGAAAGCTGCTTTAGGAGATGCTACTCTACTCACCATGGAGTTGTCCACGCTGGGGGGCAACCTGGAAGAGCTTTTGTAGAAGGGATTTAAAACATCTGTGGGTAATTGAAATAGGCAATCTTCAGAGGCCATTTTAACTCTACCATGCTGTGATGGTCATGAGCATAAACTTGTGGTGAAGAATTAAGTTTGGGTTGGGTGCAGTATAGTTGTGCAAAGTGAGGTAAAAGGTTGATATAACCTATTGGGTAAATAAAACAGGTGAGTCTTCTCTTAGAAGTATTTATTTTCCTTTTCAACCTGGATTTTTTTCTGCAGCAATTAGAAAGTAACATTAACTACTTTTGGAGGAGTGATTATTAATATGATTCATCTTTTATAGTAAAGTAGCAGTAGTGAACCTACATTTAGTCCTTACTAATGGTGATGGTGATCTGTCTTTCTTATCATCCATTCATCATCATCATTTCAGGTGTGGCCCTTAGTCCTGTGTAGTCATCCAAGGCTCAGGGATCAGTGACTAGAGGTGGAGGCTTCTGTCTAGGAAAGAAGGAATAGGTCCTTTTAGGACTTGTTCAAACTTATTTAATCTTCTTTATAGCTATAGTAAGAAAAATTACCTGGTTCAATTTCACTTTTAACTTAATTTTTTTTAGAGTGCCTTTTCTGTTTTAGTATTTTTCCTGTTTGCCATTAGTGTGCATTTTGTCTTTTTAAATTTAAAAAAAATCTATTTATTTATTTACTTTTGGCTGCAATGGGTCTTCGTTGCTGCGCACGGGCTTCACATTGTGGTGGCTTCTTTTGTTGCCGAGCACAGGCTCTAGGCACGCGGGCTTCCGTAGTTGTGGCTCACGGGCTCTAGAGCGCAGGCTCAGTAGTTGTGGTGCACGGGCTGAGTTGCTCCACGGCGTGTGGGATCTTCCCGGACCAGGGCTCGAACTCGTGTCTCCTGCATTGGCAGGCGGATTCTTAACCACTGTGCCACCAGGGAAGCCCCTGCATTTTGTCTTATTCTCACATCAATTCTGTCATAAAGACAGTATTCTGCCTGTTTTACAAATGGAGAAACTGAGGTTTTGGTCAGCTTTGCCCAAGGTCACTTAGGAGAGCTAGTGTTCAAATCCTGGCCTGCACACCCCAGGCCCATGATCATTCATTAACTATCCCTGACTCCCCAAACTTAATTGCTTAATTATAATGAATTGTCCAAATAGAATATCTGCAGTGAAACAGATATTTATGGACTGGTTCTCCAAAACTGATGATCATTGAAGAGGCCACGAGGAGCTAGAAAAGGATGAACTCTCGGAACCTGCATTGCTTGATGTTATGTGCAGATTGTGACAAAAACTCATACAGTGAAATAATGGCTCATTGTTTGGAACTAAAACTGCTTCACAACTCAAAACTGGGGGCTTCCCCTGTGGCGCAGTGGTTGAGAATCCACCTGCCAATGCAGGAGACACGGGTTCGAGCCCTGGTCCAGGAAGATCCCACATGCTGTGGAGCAACTAAGCCCATGTGCCACAACTACTGAGCCTGTGCTCTAGAGCCTGCGAGCCACAACTACTGAGCCCGTGTGCCACAACTACTGAAGCCTGCGTGCCTAGAGCCCATGCTCTGCAACAAGAGAAGCCACTGCAACGAGATATGCCCACGTGCCACAACGAAGCGTAGCCCCCGCTCGCCGCAACTAGAGAAAGCCCGCGCGCAGCGATGAAGACCCGATGCAGCCAAAAAAATTAAGTAAATAAAATAAATAAATTAAAAAAACAAAACAAAACACAAAAATGTTACCAGAAAAGGGTAGCTACTTAAATAGTACTTTTTTTTTAAACTAAAATTGTAACTTATTGGAATCCATCTAGGGTACTCTAGAGTGTCTTAAAATGATAGATATTTTAGAAATAGATGGCATATACGATGAATTTATACATACAGATGACCTTACAAACAGCTGATCTACCAGAACAAGCCTGTAGATACAAAGTGGATAGATACTCTTAGAGAGCTGGAAACTTAATTCTTATAATTCTAAAAGCCTGCTATTGCTAGTAAGTAAAATTTTATGTATTTTATGCTTAAACACCTTTGTTGAGAAAATACGTAGCTTGAGATCATCATACTGGACTGATAACAGTAATGTGGGCCTCTAAGAGCAGAGTTACAAGTCAAAGTGAATTTTACATTTAACTGTAGTTGTTTTACTTCTGCAAAAAAATAAGGCTATCCTAAAGGCCGCAGGCATTTCAGAAAAGTATTATTGGAAAAGGAAATAAGGAGTAAAACTATCCTACTGTGTCATGGATAGAAAGATAGCATTATTATTTTTTTATTAAATACAGGTAATAACTGTTTAGTCCTATTGTATTTACATTCTCCTTTTTAAAAGTCTTACATTTATGCTTCTTAAAGACACAATAAAAAAAATAATGTAATCTACTACGTTTAAATATCTAACAAAGAAAAGTAAAAGGCCAGAAACATTCTAAAAATATTATATTTTTCCACAATTTTATTTGTTTAGTCCCACTATTAATTACTAATTGCCACCATTAACTGGTCCTGTTGTTTAAATAAATGCATTTATTGTAACAGAAAAGTAAATAGTACAGAATAATATGTAAATTCAAATTTACACGTATTTCTGTGTTAAAGTGATAACGCATGCGCGTAGTTATTTCCCGTGTATTGTCATGTGGCTTTGGACTGCTGTGGCTGTGTCTGGTTGACTGTAACATGTTGAGCATCCTCCTCTCCCGCCACCTCTGTGCATCGTGCTCATCTTGGCCACTGTCTTTGTCTCTCTGCTGTCCTCCTCTTCTTCCTCATCACCCATTTCAGTTTCACTAAGGACAGTGGGTTTGAGATTATAAAAAGTTTTAGATTCCTTTTGGAAAGCTAACTCTTGCAGTCCAGCTCTCAGTTTTTAATCCCTAAAATAATTTACATAGAGAAGAACTGAGAATCTTCAAATAAAAAGTCCATTCATTATTATTTTTTCATTATTGCTTTATATTTTTCCCATTTGGAAGGCAGTGTGGTATAAACAGTAGGAAAAGTATTTCTGAAGTTCTGGTATATCTGATGTTTTAAGGGGCAGGTTCTTTTGGTGTGTAATCACAATTGATTTAATTGGAAGTGCTAGAATGACTCCATTTAACTAGTAACACTTAAAATTACGTAAAATTTTTGGAATGTATACTTTCGGTTTTCTTTCTAATGCTTATTTAGTATACTTTTCCGAATATTAAATTAGTGGAAAGTACTAGGCATTATGTTTCTAAATTCAGAAAGGTCCCCAAAGTGTGTGTTTTAGCTATAGTATCTTCTGATTGACAAATATATTTTTCAGGTCAAATATGACAGATATGGTTTAACATGTGTTGTTATGTTTGACAAATGTGTATCTGCTCACAGGCTTATATATTGTTACTTAGGAAGTGAAATACACTCTTGAGATTTTTAAGGTGCTCCTAATGGATATTAAACTACATTCCTATTTGATATTTAATTGCTATAAAATTTCTCAACTTCCTAAATTCACACTACTTTAATCATTATTTCTACGGTAATTTGAGAATGCTGTTACTAATGGCTATGTGCAGAATTCATTAGTTTAGCGTGAGACAACTGCTTGAAATCTGTTTTTCTAAGTGAATATGGTATACATAAGTGAACATAAGTATGCAATATGTTGTCTTTAAAAAATGCTGTAGAATTCTAATGACATTTCTAAGTTTTCACGGAGAAGAAAATCCGTTTAGCAGACTTGGTTTGTGTTTATATTGATCATTATTTTATGCTGAGAAGCTATGGAATGTTTCTTCGATGTTTGGAAATTTTGATAAGAATGTTTTCCCTGACATTATGTTTTATGTTTTATCACCCAGAGGGATGGAGTGCTGGGATACATTGGGAATTTTCGCCTGCTTGCAGAACTTTCCAGCCCTTTTGTGAATCAGCGGTAGGTAACTGATATCATTAATTATTTTAAACTTGGGCTGTTTGGTTTGGGGAAATTTTCCCCCAAGATCCTAAATATAAAAATGAGAGTATGGGCTTCCCTGGTGGCATAGTGGTTGAGAGTCTGCCTGCTGATGCAGGAGACACGGGTTCGTGCCCCGGTCCAGGAAGATCCCACGTGCCGCGGGGCGGCTGGGCCCGTGAGCCATGGCCACTGAGCCTGCGCGTCCGGAAAAAAAAAAAAAGAGTATGTGATACGAATTATCACCATTGTACAAATGAGGAAACTGAGCCTTGGAAAGGTTAGGGAATCTTATCCAAGATTCCCAAGCTAGAAGGTGGTGGTCCTGGCTCTTGAACCCAGCTCTCTTTGTGGTATGATGATACTTTGTTTTACTGGATTTATCTTGGGTCCAGTTAATATTCCTGACACCAACTTCCTCCTGTTCCCAAATTCTGACACCAACATTATCTTAGTCCCTCTTTTAAAATAATCTTTTCATTTTAGATTCACAGGAAAGTTACAAAGATAGCACAGAAGCTCCCATATACCCTTCACCTAGTTTCCCCTATTAATATCTTACATTATCAAGGAACATTTGTCAAAACTAAGAAACCAGCATCGATACTTTACTATTAAGTGAACTTGAGACTTTGTTGGATTTCAGGAGTTTTTCCATTAGTATCTTCTTTTTGTTCTTCGGTTCAGTCTAGGCTGCCATATTGCATTTAGTTGTCACGCCTCCCCAGTCTCCTCTCGTCTGTAACAGATTCTTAGTCTTTCCTTGTTTTTCACGACCCTGACAATGTTAAGGGATACTGTCCAGGTATTCTGTAGAATGTCCTCCAGTCTGGATTTGCCTGTTTTTCTCATAACTGGATGGAGGTTATAGGTTTTCGGAAGGAATCCTATAGAGGTGAAGTGCCCTTCTCATCACGTATCAGGGGCTACATGATACCCATGTGACATCATTGTGGATGTGAACTTTCATCATGTGGCTGAGGTGGTGTTGGCCAGCTTTCTCCACTGTGAAGTTTTTCCTTTTCTTTACTCTCTTTGAAAGCAAGGCATGAAGTATAGCCCACTCTCAAAGCGGGTGGGGAGAGAGAAATTAAGCTCCACCTCCTGGAGGGAGGTAGTTGCTCATTTTTGACAATGGATTGATTATTATCCTTTATTACCCTTGTCTTGTCATTTGACAGGGTCTGCTGACATTTTTTCTGTGAAATGTTTAGCTGCTCCTTTCCTTCCACATCCATGGTCCCAGTTTAGGGCCTTCGGGATCTCCATGGTTGATTGCTGCGATAGCTTTCCAACTGACTTCCTAATTTGAATTCCACATTCACCCACTCTTCAGTCCTTTCCTCACTGTGCTACCAAAGTCATCTTCCTTGTGTTCCACTTTCAGTACCTTCCTTTCTTACTAAACACTGCATCCTCTTTAGATTCTTCTCTGAACTTTCGAAGCTCTCTGTGATGTGCACCATGTCTCCAGCCTTATTTCTTACCACTCATTAGAGTTAGTTTTGCACCCTTACTGTCTCACGCACCTGTGGATTTTTCTCACTTTTCTTCCTTTATTCCCATCCTCTATTTTCCCTCCATCTTCGAAAAATTTACCTATCTTTCAAGTCTTAGGTCAAAATCCCAAACCCTGGGTAGGCTCCCACAATTACATGTAGCCTTTTGTAACTTAGTACAGAGATAACCCAGAGAATTGGGAGTCAAATCAGACTCATGAGTTAGGGAGCTTACCCTGTGTCAATCCTTACTAATAATCTCAAGAATACAAGTAATCATGAGATACTGGCAAAGCAAGGAGATGTTCAGGACCATCAGCATGGCTCCCTAGATGTTTTTTGCACTGGGCATTCTCTGGAATGAGGTTACCTATGAGGTCTCTAAGTGATATGTATAGTTCATATTGCTGACATGGAAGGAGCTCTCTTGGTTAGGAAGCCATCTCCATTTAATACTCAGATAGTTACATAGCATATATAACTTTCCTGGGGCAGGGGTCAGACCCCATAAATCCATACATTCTAGGTTCATTTATCATAAGCAATACTAGAATAGGTATATCCTGAAAGCATTCCATGGATGAAGACTCTTCTACTCCAAATACCATTAGTATGCTTACCAAGCAGTTACCCTCATCACCCTTTTTTCTTGCCAAAGGTGGAAGGGATGGTCCTTCCACCTCCAAACAGGAGAGATTAGATTACAGATCTGCTGCTTTCCCAGGTACTTATGTACTGTTTTATATTGTTTGCCAGTGTTTCATATGTTATAATTTTATTTCAAGAAGATACTAAGTTCCTTAGGCTTGGCCGTTTAAAATTTTTAAAATAAGAGTTCTTCTGCAATTTTTAAAGACTCCGATGATGTGAAAGTATAGAGAGCAAAGAGCATGTTCTCTGAAGGCAGAAGACCTGGATTTAAATTCAAGCTCCCCCACTTACCATTGTGTGTGAGTGGAAGATTATTTAATCTTCCTGAGCCTCAGTTTTCTTACCTGTAAAACAGGGATAATGATACCTATAGGCCTTACAGTTTATTGTGAAGATTCTATGTGGTTATATGTTTTGTTATATGTTTACATATGTGTGTAAAGCACCTGTCATAGTGCTTGTCATTCAGTACATATGCAGTAAGTGTTAAATGTAGTGTATATTCAATATGCTAAAATTTACTCAGCACTAGAAGTGCATAGTTTATGTTTGCTTTATCTACTTTGTAGTAGCTCTTTTGTTCTTTAACCCATCAAAATTAGGTTTCCTCGTCTGTCATTTTGCTGGAACGATTTCATTGACTTCCAGATGCAAAATCCAGTGAACTCTCTTCGGTGCCTGTCTTATTGTATCTCTCTGAGGACTGCCACCTCCTTCTTGTAATGCCATAACTCCCCTTGCTTTTGTGACCCTGCACTCACCTGGTTCTTGTAGTTCTCTGACCATCGTCTCCCAGTCTTCTTTGTCGGAGACAGTTCCTTAGATGCTGGTGTTCCCCAGGGCTCTCTTCTGGGCCCACCGATATTCTCTGTGCTTCTCCCTGAGTGGGTTGTGCTTTCAGGGTTTCAGCTATTACCCATTTGCTCAATGTGGTGTAATGGACTATGCATGAATTTTAGAATCATATAAGCTCAGGCTGCAATTTAACCTTGCTCTGACCTTGGCTAAGTTATGTAACATTCCTGTACTACAGTTGCTTTCTCTATAAAAAGGGCATATTTAATATTACCTACTTCTTTGTATTATAGTCAAGTGTTTTCTCCTCCCAGGTGGCACATCAGAATCAACATGTCTAAAATAGAATGCAACATATCTCCCTCTGTATTCTCTTATATGCTCCTGTTCAGCATGTGGCCTGGCCATTCTCTTGGTTAACTCTGCTCAACATGTGGGAATCATCTTTGTTTCTCCCTCACCTGTGTTTGGTCCATCCCAGGTCCTACGTATCACCTCCTAAACATTTCTTGCCTTGGCCACTTCCTCTCCATCTCTGCTGTCAGTGCCCTAGTTCATCATCTCTTGCCTGGGCTCCTGCACCAGCCTCTAACTCTGTACTGTCCAGTAGAGAAGCCACAAGCCACATGTGACTATTTACATTTAATTTAATTAAAATTAAATAAAATTAAAAATTTAATTCCTCAGTCTAACTGGTAACATTTCCAGTGCTTCCTAGCCCCATGTGTCTACCGAATTGGGTAGAACATCTATAGACCATTTCATTATTGCAGAAAGTTCTTTTGGACAGAAAAGAACTATTCTAGACTGGGGTCGGCAAACCAAGGCTTGAAGGCCAAACCTGCTGCCTGTTTCTACAAATAAAGCTTTATTGGGGCACAGCCATGCATCTTTGTTCACCACAACTGCTTTCACACAGTAACAGAGTGGATTAGTTGCCACAGAGACGGTAGAGCTTCCAAAACCCCTTACTTTGTGTTAGTCTCTGGCTCTTTATGGAAGAAGTTTGCTGATCCCTGCTCTAGGCAGTCTGCCTGCCTCCAGTCCTATTCCCCTTTCATCCTCTCCTGTATTATTATCTTCCACGGCGATCTCCCTGAAACTCAAAAATGAACACGTAGCCTCCTGGTTAGATCCTCTCAGTGGCACCTGCTGCTTCCAGTATAAAATATGGGCTCTGTAATGTGATGCAGAAAGCTCTCCAAGTAGAGCTATCTTCTCTCTTTCTGCCATATTCCTCCTCAGAAACCTCCTCTCACCCCAACTTGTCTCTGTGCTAGAAAGGCCTCCTGCCTCCTTGCTCATCCTTCATGACTCAGCCTAAGGGTCATTTCCATCACGAAACCCCACCTCTTCCAGGCTGGGCTGGGTGTCTCTCACCCGTGCTTCCATAATAGTGACACACAGTTATACCATTATGATTAATAAATTAAATTATTGTAAAGTTCTCTTTCTCTTTTTCCTGTTTCTTATTTATCTCTGCGTTTCATTAGGTCAAGAGCCAAACTTCGTTGAACTTTGCATGGTTCAGCATCCACACATTATCTGGCACATAGTAGCCATTTAATTGCTTTTGAATGAATGAGTCCCAAGCGGTGATCAGTTAAGCTTTGCAATGTCTGTCTCTTGAAGATGATTTAGATTTGAGATTTTAAAGCAGGAGAAAATTAACCTTGACACTTAAATTTAATTTGTTTCTGTTTGAAGCTCTTTTTGAAAAATCATAATATTAGAGAGTTTAACTTATTCTTTAATTTTGTAGTAAAAAGCTATGCTATACCTTTATTTAAAAGCTTCAAGTCTTTTGTAAATTAAGAAATTGAGAAGCGGGGTTGGAATATGAGCAAGAAATGGTATAATGGAACAGCAAGAAGATTATGACAAAATTTAGCACAGCTACTTAAGTACTGTTAGAGTTTTCCATAGTTTAATTATTTTCTTTAGTTTGTGATATTTTTATGTTCTCTCTATTTTAGAGCTTTGTATAATTTAAGAAGACACATGGGATGCATGTGGTGGGGTACAAAGGTTAGACACCTGGGCTTCAGTTAATTTTCAGCTGCTGAGTTATACCCATGCCTCAGGTTTCTTTTTGTAAAAAGTAATTTAATGGTGGTAACTTCTTTTTTGCCTAAATGCCCTTAACTGTTATGAGGACATATTTTTGAATTGCTGTTAAGGTTAAATACCTTATAAAAACTTGTACCTATGCTCCTTAATATGTTCCTTCAGTATTTATTGAATACCTTCCCAGTACCTAAATGTTCCAGTCCCTGCCTCAGGGAGCTTCACTAGAGTGTCTGGTGTCATGTCTATGTTTGAGAAAATAGGACTTAATAATACAAAATAAAGAGCTAGTAAAATAAGACATTGTGTGAAAAAGGGCAAGAAGAAAAGTGCTGTTATTAATGGTTTAAAACAGCCATTCTCAGACTTGTTGATCTCATAAATTATTGAGGACCTCAATGAACTCTTACTTCCTATAGGCTGATAGCTATGGATATTTACCAGATTGGAAATTAAAACTGAAACATTTAAAAATATTTATTAGGTCATTTACTATTAACAATAATATTTCATGTTAATGTAATTTTTATGAAAAATAAACTACATTGCCAAAATGAAAAATTTTTCGTGGGAACAGTGTTGTACATTTTTTGCAAATCTTTTTAATGTCTAGCATGATAGAATTCAGCTGGATTCTCAAGTTTGTTTCTGTTTTCAGTCTGTTGTGAAATGTTATTTTGGTTGAAGCATATAAAAAAATCTAACTCTCAGGGTTAACAGTGTAGTAGGTAAAGGAGTATTTTAGTAGCCTTTTCAAATAATTGTTGATATCCTGCTTTAATACTACACCAAAATATACCAAGAGGTAGTTTCTTAAAGATTAGTTAAATGTGGAATCTGAAACCATATCAGTGGACTTTTGATACACTGTTATATTCAAATCCATTGGTCTGTCTTGTACTTCGAATCTTTTATGCATACATAATTTTGTGTCATTATGCCTTGGTCATTTAGAAAATATTGGTTCACTGAGTTATGTAGGTCTTATGATAAATGCTGATACATTTATTAGATAATATATATATATATTTTTTAGATAATATTTTTTTAAAAACCCATTACTGACCTCATCAGAAAAGTTTTTAACTCTTCAGAGGCTATCCAAGAGTTTTTCTTCCAGACAACTGTGCTTTGTGTGTACTTCCCATTTTATCACAGAATATTAAAAAGACAGGTACTCAAAAGACATGATTTAATATAATTAATCATTCTTACTGCTTCATCCAGGACATTCTTAAGTGAAACTTCTCCACTCAACCCCTCTTTTTTTGTTTTTAACTGCAAATATGTGGCATAGATTACAATGGCGACTAGTACCATTTTGTACCACTGCTATGATTTGTGCTAAGATGCCAATGGTCTTATCCATCAGTACTTTACACCATCAGAATAGAAGTCAGCACAATGAGAAAGGCAGATAATATTTTAGTATCATCATGAAAATAGTTTTCCCTTGTAGACTCCCCCAAAAGTCTCAGGGGCCCATGAATCACGTTTTGAGACCTATTATTGATTGATGTTTGTCATGCAAGGCTTCAAAGAGAAATTGGGACACATTCTTAAATGTTTTAGGATTTTTTTAAGAAGTGGATGGGAAAGGGAGAAGGGAGAAAGGCGTGAACATAAGGTTTTGAAAAGTGGAATAAACATGCCATGTGAAAGAGAAACTTCATAGACTTGTAGGATCAAAGAGTATGTTTTAGGAGGATAGTGGATAGAGACGGTGTTGAATGCCAGGGAAAGCTGATTGAACTTGACCAGTGGACAGTGAGAATGTATTCTAGTGGAGAAAGACATTCTGAAAATAACACTGAGTAATTCTAGTTTTGGGTATTTGTGGGATAGATGGTAAGATGAAAGGCAAAAGCTTGGGTTAGAAGGTTAGCATACAGCTCTTAGTTGTGTGAATGACTGGTGTAATTTCATTAGTCCAGGAAATAAATAGGAGCCCAAATTAGGCTGTCATGATAGAGTAGATATGATGGAATAAAGGTTTTTGAGGGTAGAAAAAGTGACATTGGTAATAAGAAATTAGAGATAGAGAAAAAAAGACAAATTTAAGATATTTTCTACATTGGACTTAGAAAAATGAAAAAGATGAGGATTAGGAAGAATAGGCGGGAAGATGATGAGTTTGCTTTGGAGATGCTGCGTTAGAGGACAAACAGAGCATCTGAGTGGAAATGTAGTAAGAGGTAGAGAGGCATTTTGAAATGATCAGATAGAGGTTACATTTGAAGCCATGAGAAAAGATGGTGTTTAAAAGGTGTAAAGTTGAATGTCTAGAATTGAGAAGGAAGAGAAGGAAGAGTAGATACAATAAAGGAAAAGTTTAGAAGTAGAAGGGGAGCCAGAATAATATTGGGATGGAGGACAACTTTTCTAAAATTAAGTTTTCGAACTCCTAAATTTCCAGAGTTAATATTTGTTAAATACAGTGTTCACATGCATGAAAGAATTACATTTGCAACCAAGATAAAACCCAGGGGTCAGCTCACAACCCAGTCTCCATGTAGAGTCCCAGCAACAGTACAACATGTAAATCCCTATTGGAGTTTTTCCAAGGATGTCAACAAAGGTCCAGTTTGTTACAGCAGCACTTCTTAAAAGTCTCTTCTTTCCTCCTGAACTCACAGTATCTCCTGGACCCTGTAGCTTTCCCAAAAGCTCACATTTCTGACTCTCAACTCCTAAAAGTCACCAAACCGGTACCATATAGGGGGATGGATCCTTTGCTCCCATCCTCTTTTTTTTTTCTTTCTTTCTCTACCTGAAAGTAGCCCTCTCTCCTCTTTCCAAATGTGAATTATACCTGCTAATGCCTTGTTTTTACACTGCATGTGCTTAGTACCGCACTCTGCACAATTAACTCCCAGGGAACTTAATCAAAAGCTCCAAGTCCCTTTAGAAGAGCTGGAGGAGGAAGAAGTGCTAAATGACCAAAGACAGAGTTTTCTCTATGGGGTTGGGGAGGATTACACACACATTCAATCAAGTATGCCTAAAACCCAACATGCATAAAACCAATACCCTACTCTTTGCCTAACCTCCCTTTCCTCCATGACCACCATGACAGAAAACTCCCATTATGAATCAGTGGGATCACCATTGACTTAGTCATCCAAGTCAGAAACCTGGAGTCACCCTAGACTGTTCCTAGTCTGGAAGCAAGCCCAATCCATTTTATCTCCTAATATTCTTCCTAATCCTTCCCCGACTCATTCCACTCCACCTGCTGTCATTATAATTTTTGGTCCTCGGTGTCTTTTCTTCTTTACCCATCTAAGTAATAACTGTGGATGGTGGTGAAAGACAGTGTTTTCCCTCTCTCCTTCCATCCCACCTGCATGTCTTCTTGCTTTCTTCTGCTCCTCTCCCTCTCGGCATCAACACATATATTCCCAAACTGTTAGCCTTTATTTGTTGGAATGAAGGGGTGTTCTCATTAGGTAAGAAGAGGTAGATTCCAATAAAATAAGTGGTCCTTCTGACATGAGAGAGAAAGATAAGGACAATTATATAAATATTATTTCAACTTGAATTAATATGTGAGTTATTTCCTTTGAAAGAGACTGGCTTAAAGATCAGGCACCAGTCACATGGGAAAATTGGCCGAAGATAAATGCAGTGATTGTACAGTAAAGCCAAAGCACAAGTTCTTAAAGTCTAGATTTTTAGATAATCACCTTCCCAGACAACAAAAAAATTGGAAAATGCATAAAGTGCCGGAGAACAGGAAGTAGTCTAGGCTAAATGTAATGTAGGACTTGTGGCATCGAAGAGAAGAGGCTAGAAATGTAGAGTTAAGGGAGACCAGTTGGGTTATTGCAGTCATCTAGGTAAGAGACACCGAGGACCAAAAATTATAATGGCAGAAGGTGGAATGGAATGAGTCGGGGAAGGATTAGGAAGAATCTTAGGAGATAAAATGGATCGGGCTTGCTTCCAGACTAGGAACAGTCTAGGGTGACTCCAGATTTCTGACTTGGATGACTAAGGCAATGGTGATCCCACTGATTCATAATGGGAGTTTTCTGTCATGGTGGTCATGGAGGAAAGGGATGTTAGGCGAAGAGTAGAGTATTGTTTTTATGCATGTTGGGTTTTAGGCATATTTGAGAATTGGTGATTTGTCAGGTGAGGATGCTCAGCAATAAATGAGAAATATGGAACCACAAGTAGAACTTAAGAGAGGACTTGAAACCAGAGATTTCTGTCAGGGTGTTTGAGCCTTCGAGGAGGAAGAATTTTTCCTGTACTCATCAAGGGTCTTTGGTGGGTCTAATAATCAGTTTGACATAAGGCAGATTAACAGAAGAAAAACATTTAATTACATATATGTGAGAGTCCCACAAGACAATGAGACCCAAGGACAAGCCGGGCAGTAGAGGCTCATAAGCCGTCTTGAGCTAAGGAGTGGGATAGGGGCTGCACGTAGGAGGGTGATTCACAGGACGATAAGAAGAGCAGATGTTTGGAAATTAGATGTTTGTCCTGCCATACAGATAGATCATTCAGATAAAAAGTTATCTCTTGGTAATAGCTCTTTGTGGGCCAGGACACCTATCTAAATTGTTTCAGGTAATTCAGGGAGATGTAGGAGTTTTTCTTGAGTCTGCTGGGTCTTAGTTGCTTTCAGCTCAAAATATTCTGCATGCCAAAGTGGCACATTTTGGGAAGCTTGTTCTGAACCCCTTTAAGCCCATGAGAATGTATAAAATGGCCATGATAGAGCATATGGAAGGGAGTGTGCCTGGGAAGCACAAATATTTAAGGGACAGGCAGAGGAAACGGAGACTGAAAAAGTATAGGTAGGGAATCAAGAGAAAACAGTATCAGGAGAGGAGAAAGCAAGTATGATGGTTGGCAGTGTCGTATGCTATAGAAAGGTCACCTGGGATGAAGGCTGAGATGAATCCACTGTCTTGGTTATGGGGATGCCACTGGTGATCAATTTCTTTTGTAGGGGAATGCAATCATATTGTACTGGGTTGTGAAGTATAGCCAGAATGTCTGTGAATACACTGTTGACTTCTCTTTTTAAGAGTTTAATAGGGAAGAAAAACAGAAGGAGAGATTTTTTGGATTAGAAAGAATCGGGCATGTTGGTAAGAGAGAAGAAAGAATCAACCTATACATGGGGAACTGGATGGAGCAAGGGAAAGGGGATAATTGATGGCCTAAAGTCACAGAGCATGGGTACAGAAGCAATTGGCCTTGGAGAGAAACCTCTTCATCTGAATATAGAGAAAAAGGTGCTTGAAAAGAAGATTTGAGGCCTTGGGGTCAGAGTTTGAGGAATTCATTTGATGGACTCAAATACCTTAGTAGTAGAAGAGGCCAGTTCCTCTGATGGAACTGAGAAGTAGAAGTGAATAAGGAAGGGAAGTGACTTGATTTGTGAGACCCAGGTTGGGGAGCAATTCTATGGAGAATGTGGAGTTAAGTAAAAGGAATGCCAAGCAAATTTGAGAATTCAGTTGAAATTCAGAGCTCTTTAAGTTACATTTGTGCTATTTATGTTAATATCAATATTAGTGAGTAATAATAGCTATTAATTGAGCTCCTAGTGCAGGGGAGTTCTTATGTGTCAAAACAGCTTCATGGTATAAGGGAGGTGCTATCATTATCCCCATTTTGTAGGGATCAAACTGAGACATAGAGGTCAATAACAGAGAGGTAAGACCACACAGCTGCTAAGTGGCAGAAGCAGGTTTGAACCTGGGCCTTCTGACTGCAGAATACAGTACCCACCTTCCCTCTATACTCTGCCTAAGGAAAGCTGGCCTGATGAGAAGCTGGGGATAGGCAGCGTGAGTGTGATGGATGAAGGGGCAAGAGAACTGAGGGTGCCCATGTGTGTTCTGAAGGTAACTGAGCTCAGGTAGGTAGGAAAGGAAGTGAATCAAAGGCTGGTAGTGAGGGATTTGGGAGTGGAGGTCAAAAAAGAGAT
Source organism: Leucopleurus acutus (assembly GCF_964270905.1). Lineage (NCBI taxonomy): Eukaryota > Metazoa > Chordata > Mammalia > Artiodactyla > Delphinidae > Leucopleurus > Leucopleurus acutus. The sequence continues at coordinate 109,709,520 of NC_139143.1, read as the reverse complement.
TTAGGTGGAATTGGGTAAAGAGAAATATGGGGTACTACGAGTTGTGCTTAGAAGGGGATGGGTTATTTGAGGTATAGCATTTCTGATTAAACCCAAGGCCACCATGTAGTCAAAGAAAGGAATGGCTGAGGGTCAGAGGGGAAATCTTTGGAGTAGAGAAGTCTGGAGGATAGGAGATCTGGATAGAGCAAAAGATGTTGACTTTACTTCTTTAGTGACATTTTTCCTATATGTGATATTATTTTATTAATTTGAGCATTACTCTCTAAATAGTTTGTTTTTAACTGCGTTGAATAATTTAGCCCTTCTTTTTTCACCCTACACATACTTACAAATTGTAATACCCGTCTTATCCTACAAATTATTTCTGTTTGATATTTTAATATCTCTGAAAAATATTTTAAGGTTTTTTTAACAGTTAATTTTTAGTTTCTGAAGTTGAGCAGTTTCTAGCTTAGTCATGACTAATTCTGTCAAATTGAATATTAAGATACATGGATAACATTTTACTACATTTACAACTTAACCTCTAAAATATAATGAGGTAACATTAGGCAAGATAGTTTTTTTTGAGGAGGAAAAAGTAGAATACAGCAAATACTAAATTTTTTTAAAATAAGCTTTTTACTTAAGAATAATTTTAGACTTCTAGAAAAGTTTCAAGGATGATTCAAAGGGTTCCCATATACCCCACACTCAGATTCTCCTATTGTTAATATTTACATTTGTATGGTACATTTGTCATAATTAATGAACAAATATTGATACATTATTATTAACTAAAGGCCATAGTATTTTCAGATTTCCTCAGTTTTTACCTAATGTCCTTTTTCTGCCCCAGGATCCCATGCGGGGATACTACATTGGATTTAGTTGTCACGTCTCAGACTCCTGTTTGTGATAGTTTCTCAGACTTCCGTTGTTTTTGATGACCTTGTCAGTTTTGAGGAGTCCTGGTCAGCTGTTTCGTAGAATATTTCTCAATTTGGGTTTGTCTGATGTTTTTCTCATGATTAGACTGAGGTTATGGGGTTTTTGGAGGAAGACCACAGAAGTAAAGTGCCACTCTCATCACATTATATCAGGACTACCTGCATAAACATGGATTGTCACTGTTGTTTACCTTGTTCACCTGGCTGAGGCAGGGTTTGTAAGAGTTCTCAATTTTAAAGTTAACTGTTTCCACCCCACCTGCCGTCTATACTGAACTCTGTAACGAAGTCCCTCCCTTGAAGAGTGGGGAGTTATGCTTCACCTCTTTGAGGGTGCAATATCTACATAACTTATTTGCAATTATTCTGTACAGGATATTTACCTTTTCTCCCCTATTCATTCACTCATTCATTCATTTATATTACCATGGCTTCACGGATATTTATTTTATACTTTGAGTTTGAATCCAATACTACATTACTTATTTTGTTCAAATTGTTACAACTTTTGCCATTGGGAGCTCTTTCAGTTGTCTTCTGTGTCCCTTTGACATAACTTCATCATCTTTTTTGGAGCACTTCTTTATTTTCTGATACTAAAAAAATACTCTAGATTTATATTGTGTATTCTCTGTCCCAGTGCTAGAATCAGCCATTTCTCAAGGAGTCTTGTTTTCTTTTATTGGCCAGTGGTATTAGAAACCAAAATATGGGCCCTGGGTGTGCTCATTGCTACTGGGGCATCATTGTTTCTATGCCCTCCCAGCTGACAACTTGGAAATGTACTGTGTATACACACATATCTATAATTATTTCTATATATGTCCATCTGTATATATGTATTAAACTAAGCATGAGTTTATACTGAAGTTTCCAGCTCTAATCCAGTATCATGTGGATCAATCTAATCTTTTGCACTCAATTATCTGTAACCTTCCACTCCCACAATGAGAAATCTGGTTCCCACTTCACCATCAGACAAATTTACTTATTTGTTAAATACCAGTATACATGTATAATGGTTTCAGAATTGTTAACCTCTTCCCCCACGAGATAACAATTTTACCAGCTAGAGCAAAGTGCCTATGTACAGTTTCTTTTGTCTTTAGTCTTACAGTCTTAATTCATTTTCAAAGTTACTTAGGTCACCTATTTTTACCCCACTCCCTCCAGTGAGGTTATGTCATGTATTTGGAATGCAGTTAGATTCTTTTGTCACAGGCTACATTCTGCCTGGCATGCCCCAACCTCCTATTGATTTTTTAAAAATTTGCATACACTCTTCATCTGTTCCGTGGGTTTTGACAAATGCATGATGTCATATATCCCCCACTACAGTATCATACAAAATTGTTTCACTACCCTAAAATATTGCCTGTGTTTCACCTATTCTACCCTCTCCTGCTCTCCCTGAACCTCTGGCAGCCGCTGATCTAGTTTTTTGTCTTTATAGTTTTGCTTTTTCCAGAATGTCATATAAATGGAAGCATACAGTAGGTAGCATTTTTCAGATTGGCTTCTTTGATTTATCAATATGCATTTAAGATTCACCCATGGTGTTACATGAATTGATAGTTTGTTCTTTTTTTATCACTGAATAGCATTTAATTGTGTGTACATACCACAATTTGTTTATCCATTCACGTACTCCATTGTGAATAACATTATGAAGCAACCTATCACATTTTGGTTGCTTCTAGTTTGGGGCAATTATGAATACGGCTGGTGTAAACACTTGCATGCAGGTTTTTGTGTGGACATATATTTTTAAATCAATTGAAAAAATACCTAGAAGTGTGATTGTTGGATTGTATGCTATGAATATGTTTAGCATTATAACTGCAATGCTGTCTTTTGAAGTGGCTTCACCATTTTGCATCCCCACCAGCAATGAATGAGTGTTCCTATTGTTCCACATCTTTGCCAGCAATTGGTATTGTCAGATTTTCAGATTGTAGTCATTCTAATAGATATGTAGAAGCATGTCATTGTTTTAATTTACATTTTTCTAATGACAAATGATTTTTAATATCTTTTTATATGCTTTTTTTCCTTTTGTTTACCTTCTCTGATGAGGTGTTTAAGATCTTTTCCCCATGATTTAATTAGGTTGTTTCTTTATTGCTGAGCTTTAAGAGTTCTTTATATATTTTGGATATAAGTACTTTATCATATATGTATTCAGTAAACAATCTCTCCCAGGGTTTGGATGTCTTTTCATTTTCTTTTGACAGTGCCTCTCACAGAGCAAGTTTTTAATTTTAGCGAAGTCCAACTTATATTTTCTTCTATGGATTGTGCTTTTGGTATTATATCTAAAATACTATCATCAAACCCAAGATCATGCAGATTTTTTCCTGTTTTTTTTCTAGAAGTTTTACAGTTTTGCATTTTACTTTTAAGTCTGTGGTCCATTTCAAGGTAATTTTTGTGTAAGATGTGAGGTCTCTGCCTAGGTTTATTTTTCTGCATATGGATGTCTAATTGTTCCAGCACTGTTTGTTAAAAAGAGTGTTTTTTCTCCACTGAATTACCTTTACACCATTATCAAAAGTCAGTTGAGTATATTTGTGTGGGTCTGTCTGTGGGCTCTCTATTCTGTTCCATTGGCCTGTCTGTTCTTTTACCAATGCCGTGCTGTCTTGATTATTGTAGCTTTATAGTAGGTCTTGAAAGTTAATCTATCAGCTTTATTCTTTTTCAGTATTATGTTGACCATTCTAGGCCTTTCGTCTTGCCACATAAATCTTAGGGGGGTGTTCTGTGTTTTAAAAATGAAAAACTAGAAATTGTTAATCCTCAGAGATGCAGAATAAATGTGATGTTTCTTTAATTTTTTTCCCAGGTGGTTCTTTGAGGCTCTGAAGTATCCTAAGTTTTCCAAGGCTAATGTCATCAATGGAATACTCATGACTGTGGTGTTCTTCATAGTGCGGATTGCCTCAATACCTCCTTTTTATGGCTACATTTACTCTGTGTTAGGGACAGAAGCCTACCTGAGGCTTGGATTTTTAATTCAGTGTTCCTGGATCTCTACTTGTGTTGTTTTGGATGTAATGAATGTCATGTGGATGATCAAAATTTCAAAGGGGTGCATCAAAGTCATCTCTCTCATAAGACAAGAGAAAGCCAAAAAGAGTCTTCAGAATGGAAAACTTGACTAAAAGTGGGCTATTGATAAGCATACTTCGTGATTACCCACATTATATCTTCTGATAGGTTGAATTCTTGGCATGTTCTTGTGCTTCTTTATTAATTATATTTGTTATTCTTGGTTTCAATGTCCTTTTTTTCCTAACTGTTAGAAAAGAGAAACTAAAATTTAGTTTTTATCTGAAGATTTATTTTCTGATATTCTTCGGCATTGTAAGCATGGATAAAATCTTCAAGGTTTAAATAAAAATGTATAAATATGGTGGTGAATCTTTTTAGAAACCTGTTAATCAGCATTGGTATTTTTCTCTGTGAAAACATGACTATGCTAATTTGGTGCACTTGGTTTTATGTCACCGATTTTGCTGAAAGAATGGGAACTGCTTTTAAATCTGTAGATAGCTCTCCACATTTTGTTGTATTGCACTCATTTCTTACTATGGCTGTCAATACCTGTGTAGTGTTTAATTTCCAAATTGTTGAAATGTTCTTTTTCTTAGGCTATTAGAAGTGATGTCTTTTTCATTTAGATATGCTGTCATCCACTAATAATGAAGTATTTTGCTTATTTGGGGAATCTTTAATTAGTTAAATTATGGAAAATATTTCTTGCATTTTCAGATTTTTCTGACATCACTTTATTATTTCTATTTTAAACATTTTTTCAAATTATTGCTTTTTTCTTTTGTAGTAAAGCTTAAGACCAATCTAATAGAGCTCCTTAAGAGATGAATTCTTCCTTCTAAACATGCATGTTCTAGATGACTATTTGGGCTAATAGGAGGAATCATTAAGAAAAAAGCTTTAACACTGCTGTCTCTATCTGCGTCCCTTGCACTTTTTCTATGAAAAATATATTATTTCTATTTGCAAAACCTCCCCTGAGTTCAGAACACAACATCATTAGCACCAAAATCTTATGCAATATGTATTTATCATGCTCCTAAGGTAGGTCTCTTCTTGATGAGACCAAGACTACGAAACAAAATCAGTATTCATATTTTACTCACAATTTACACCCATGCTTTTGCTTAACCAGCACTTTGAGTGCTTTGAATTTGTGTCTTTCCTAAAGGATAGGAAAACAATAGATAATTTAATCCAGGCATTCTGATTATCAATATTATTGCTTTATCTGAGGATAAATGACTGGTGACTTATTTTTTCTGTTTGTGGGTATGTTTGTGTTTGCTTTGGTCCTTACAACCCAAATACAGAATTATATAGTTAGCTATTATTGCCTTTATTTATTTTTCTCAAGTACTTTAATGATCATCCTTACCTAAGGAAAAAAATTAATCAGCGGTAAATACTAGAATTTAGTTGAACCCAAACCAGAAGATCTAATTCATTCCGTTTGAAGGAGAATGTGTGACTTACTCTTAGTGTCCATGTTACGATGATGAAGGGAGGCTAGCTGGATATTTCAGGACTTCTGATTTGATGGGATTTGATTGATTTGGCTGTCCCATGCAGATGGGGCCTGATACGTTGTAGAACATTTGAAGAAGGTAATTGAGATCTCGGTCAGTAACTAAATGAAAAATTGAAATTGATTGGCTTATACCAGGTACACTTATTTTTGAAAGACTTAATTAAAGTAATATAAAATATAGGTATTTGTTTTTAAATCTGCTAATATTACATTGATAATTTGTTACTAAATTTAGTGCCTTCTACACATAGGCACTTAAACAGGTATTGGTTGTTTAGCAGGGGTAGGAAAGCACGTGGTTTTATCTTGTTCTTTTCTTGCTCTTTTGCAAGAAAACTGGCTTTTTAAAAGGAAAACATTTATATTAGAAAGCTATTTTGGAAATTCATTCCTTTAGGAAGAAACAAAACTTGAAATAAATATTTTTGACTTTGGATATTTCTGTGGCTTCTGAACACAGATTTTAAACTCACCATCAAAAGGAAGACAATATAGGGCTTCCCTGGTGGCGCAGTGGTTGAGAGTCCGCCTGCCGATGCAGGGGACACGGGTTCGTGCCCCGGTCCGGGAAGATCCCACATGCCGCGGAGCGGCTGGGCCCGTGAGCCATGGCCACTGAGCCTGTGAGTCCGGAGCCTGTGCTCCGCAACGGGAGAGGCCACGACAGTGAGAGGCCCGCATACCATAAAAAAAAAAAAAAGGAAGACAATATAAAGCTATATATTAGTGAGTTTCAATATAGCAATTTCCATTTTTATAGTTATTTCATGCTTAAAACTTCATTTTTACTTTCACCAACAGCACCTTTCTGCAGTATAACCCCTCACTAAGTAAGTGTAATTAAAATATCAATGTGTTGAACTAAAGTTTGTTATTCCCTTAGTCAGCAATTCTTATTTTATGCTGGCTGCACGATAGTTAATTTAATATCCAGATTTAATACCCAAAAGTAGTTTCTATGCATTTCCTCATAAAACAGACATGAAATGAAAAAGACACTGCAAGCTGCCATGCTACTTGAAGTCAGATCTTTACAGGAGCTATACTTTGCTGTTCTGTGATTGTATCCACCTACGTAAGATACAAGTAGTTAAAGACAGAACATTTCATTTGTTAAATGATGAATTTTTTCATTTATTAAATGACAAACTTTTGCTAGACATTTTATGTATTAAATATTTTGACTACATGGATTAATTTAAATGATTCTATTAGGCATTCTGATATTTAACAACTTAAAATATTTATAGAAAATGAAAACAAATTGGTATAAATTTTTAAGCAACTCTATTTTTGTAGAAAAAGATTAGTGACAACCTGTAACTATAAAGATGTTCTCTGAACGTGTAGTACTCTAGAAAATAAAAATTCTTACAAAATTTTGAAAATGAATGAAAATCAACAAAATAACATGTAAGATCATAACTGCATTAGATATTTTATTTGAGAGAATTTAGAAATTATGAGCTTTAGTTTATAGCGTCTGCATTATTGTGCCTAAAATCTTTTTAATGAATATTATTTGCATTTACTTAAAACAATATGGAGTTATATCTGAATGCAAAGAAATGAACTCCTGCTTAAATTGTCTTGATACATCATAGTAAGTTGAAATGTAATTTTTATTCCAACTGTTCGTTTTGGTATTTCATGGATTAGCCGTATGTTAAGAGAAATAATGTCCTCACCATTCCTAAGAGTGACTGATATACTGTGGATGACCCAGTACTGTTGTAAAGGACTAGTTTTAGAAACTACCTGGTTTATAGGTGTTTGAATCAAATTCTTTTCTAAATTTTAATAACCTATTTGACTCAAATCAAAATTTTGCTAAAAGTATCAGTTTTTAAATTGTATGCTTTCTCTGAGGTGCATCGGGCATTTGGAGAATGGTTCTTCCCTTTACTGTTGGTTACACCAGTTGTTATCATGTATTTAGAAATATTCTTCTCATGGAGATATACAGGGGAAAAATGTGTTGTAATATTCATGTTTGTTCTGCTTCATTTTTAAGGAAAATAAACATGTTCCAAAGGACACTATTAAAATAAGTGTTTGAACAAATTTCAGTTTCTAGGTTACTCTTCACTCCAAATATGTAAATATACATTTGAATTGGCTTTAAGTGGTTTAATCTGTTGGATGAAATTGAAAAGTCCATGTCATTGTTGACATCATCAATTATACTTCATAGAAGACTATTTATTTATGTGTTTTGGATTCCATAAGAAGCAAACTGGTATAATTTTATCAGAAGTGTGGTACAGTATGTCTCAACAGGTACAAACCAGCACAGCAGCGAGACCCCTCCTGTGCTGAGAGGCCTGGGGCACACACACACACCTTCCCAGCCTTAACCACAGCAGGTTGACAATAGACACACTAAACCTACTGAAAGTGAATTCTGACTTGAAAAACACGTGTGATATGTGTGAGAACAAGGAAAAGCCAGCAGGACCTGGGGTTGGAGGAGACAGCATGACTGATTTGCCCTTAAGAGCCATGATGCTCCTCCTTCAATCCAGAAGTTTTCTCTCTGAATCCCTTGAGCCTTCCATCTCTTCCTCCTAATACCCTAAAGACTTCATCAGCACCTCCCTCCTTTATACTAACACCTTTCTGTGTCAACTTTTGAGACCTCCCCATACCTGTAAGCTTGCCAGTCTATTGTGGCAAATTTAAAAGTTCGCAAGTGTGTTCTTTTATTGAAAAAAAAAACCCCAAAAACATTGCAGTAAGTTTCAGTAGTGAACAAACTATAATTTATTGAGAGGCTATAGGAAGCCACTTAACATTTAATAATGCTTATTTACAACACCAAGCAAAGCTTATAATGTTATGGTTTTATTGAGAAACACCCGTAGTCTCTTTCTTAAACTGACTTAGCAATAAGAGCTTTATAACGTGTTTCAGCTGGGGATTCATTGCAAGCATGTAAATTATCTAAATGTTCTTCCTCAGACCCTCTGACAGGCAGAGGAGGAACCGAGGTAGCTGTGTGTTATGAGGAGGGTGTGCTGGCCTGTGGCAGCATTACTGAGTCCTGCTCTTTCATCAAGCAAACTCAGTTATGGTCCTGTTTCTTTTTTTTTTTTTTTTTTTTTTTTTTTTTTTGTGGTATGCGGGCCTCTCACTGTTGTGGCCTCTCCCGTTGCAGAGCACAGGCTCCGGACGCACAGGCTCAGCGGCCATGGCTCACGGGCCCAGCCGCTCCGCGGCATGTGGGATCTTCCCGGACCGGGGCATGAACCCATGTCCCCTGCATCGGCAGGCGGACTCCCAACCACCGCGCCACCAGGGAAGCCCGGTCCTGTTTCTTTTAAAAACAAGCTTATAGCGAGTGGATTACTCAGGGTGTTTTCCAAAGTACAACACCCAAGTATTTGATCCCTGTCCCTTTTTAGCCCAGACCTCTTAACTATCTCTGTTAGCTTTGATAAGGTCATACCTTTCTTTGGAAGATATTTTGGGTGGCAGTGAAGCTAAAGATTGGTTTGTTTGCATTGAAAATGTTTACACTGATTCCCTGTAAGCAGTAGACAGTTTTGAAATCAGGCCCGATATTTAAGACCAAAAAAAAAAAAAAAAAATTCTAAATCTCAAAGATATAAATACCTCTGGCTGAAAACTCGTTAATTATTATCTGTATGTTTTTTCCTTTATATCTTTATGTAATTCTTTCTGTAATTAAGTGTGCATTAAGGTATTTGCCACTCCTTGGTTAATGAAGCATAAAAATATAACTGTAAATAAAATATGCCCTATATTTTTCTGTTTCTTGCTTGGTTTGCTTCTAATACGATTATGTCTACTTTTTACTCAAGGAATTTTTGCACAGATAATACTCTTACTAACTTGTAACTGGGATGAGTTATGAGATTTGGGGGTAATTATTTGATTTTGTAATGATAACTTTTAGACATAGATTTAATTTGAAAAAGTTACTTGAAACCTGAAGTAAATGTGACAGCTATAGTGATACACAATTTTTCTCTGAGAATATATCACATTAATATTTAATTGTCAAAGATTTTAGAAGTCTTTCAAAATACATTTATTACCTTTGAGAACACACCTTCTAATGTACTTCCATAAGGCTGAAGAACTTTTATTTACAGAATGTAAGACTTGGTAATTTACAAATCAGTGTTACTCAGATTTATCAGATATTAAAATAGCAACTTAGTATTCTTGTTTTGTTTCTGGTGGTGCTTTGGAGGGGTTAGTGGACATCTTTAGGTATTTCCCTTAAAAATTTGAAATGTTTGTATACTTTGTATGTGTGCCATTTTAAAGTATATGCAAGCTCTAAGCAATAATCTGCATGTTATACAAGGTTGGCATTACTTTGTCATGACAATTTTATTATTTTAAGAATGTATAAAATCAATATCCTATATATAAATCACTCCAAACCCACTCCCCAATGAAAACACTGGGATTTTCTTGTGTTAGAACACTACTAATAATGTGGTGCAAAGCTTTGTATTTTGTGAAAAAAATAAAATCACAATTATTTGTGCAAAAGTTGGAGTCTACAAGGGGTACGCTTGAATAATAATTAATGGGTGATAAAAATTACTTTTCTCACATCCAATCATCTCTCCTAGCATCTGAATCCTAACGTTAATATTCACTCTTCATGATGCTTGTAGAGCTTGTTTACCCCCTTCCCTCCCTCCTTTCCTCCCCCCCCCCCCCCCGCCCCCAAGGCCCCAGCCTTGTAGCAAATCAGAAGGCGCAGCAAACATTTTAGTCCTGCTTATTAAGGGAAGGAATGGTGCTATCTAATCAATAGGCTCCTTTAGATTGAGTAAGACGCTGGCAATTATGTTTTTAATCTCCTTCCCTTTGTCCCTTAGGCCTCTCATGTGGTCTTTAGTGTTTTTCCCAAATGTCTTGGCTGGAATTCCTACCTTCCCAAATTGCCTGTGGTCTTAACGTTGCATCTTGGTCTGAGACTATCCAGTAGATCAGGAAGCAGAGCGCTAATTGAATAGAATACTGAAGTGGTTTGGCCTGTGGACAGTAGCATGAGTCATGCTTCAGAACATGCCTAAAATGTTGTGTCAGGACTGGCAAAGGAACAGCTGAATTTCAAAATTAAATAGCAGTCACAGCTGTCAGTGGAGGCAGGTCACAGGTAAAATTCCAAGGATTCAGAAGTCCTCTAAGCAAGTGGAAATGGGCGCTCTCTCCCCTACCTCAGTCTGTCTCAAAGATGAGTCACCCTTTATTCTCCTATTTTCCAGTCTTCATCAAAGCCTGCATACTGCTTTCCCTCCCTTTTGATTGTCCTTAAACATATACAAAATAAGCGATGATGGCAGATTTGCAACTTTCGCTCATGTGAGTAACTGATCATCTGACAGATGTTCCTGGATGCTCCCACAAAATTAGGCTCTTCATCTACGGCCTGTGTACCCCCTTCTGCCCAATGAGCCCATTGTTGCTTCTGGCACAGTGCTCCTAGGTCCTCCCTGCCCTGGCTAAACAGCCCCTTCCTCTTTTCATCTACCCCCAGCTAAATTGTACTGCCACATCTAGTTTTATTATTTTCCCCAAATCTTTGGTTATACCACTCCAGAAATTACCTGAGCAGAACTTTCAAAGAAGGTGACTTGTAGGGAGAAAGGAAAAGTCAGTAATGGTGGGCTGCATTTCTGCTGAGGATAAAGTTCAAGGACAGATGAAAATTTGGAAAGAATGACACAGGAAAGGAAGGAGAAAGGACTTCAGAGAATAGGAAGAATAAGAAAATGCTATGTATGTGTCCACTGCACTGGGTGACATGAACTTATCAAGAAAAATGAATATAATGAAATTCCTATACGTGGTATAAGAATTTTAATGTCTTTTCTATATTAAGATAAAATATTCACATTATTCATTTTAGATGCCTTTCTATATGTATGTGTTTATATGTAGGGATATTGTGTGTGTGCGTGTGTGCATGTGTGCACACATAGAAGAGAGCATATCTTAGCAGTGTTTCACCCACTGCGGACAATCAGATGCCTTGCTGTGGACGCAGGAATGAGGAGGTGACCTTTGTGGAGCAGTGGTCCTAGTGGGCTGCCGGAGCCTGCAGGAAACTCCACGTCCTGAGAGCTGTTGTAGTTACCAAAAGCCAAACTATGCCCAACAATTCAACTTCCTGGAATGATTTGTGTTGTCAGGTAGCCTCATCATGAGAGGTTTTAGAAGATCATGAGCAGTTTCTAACGTCTACTGTGCTGTGGACAGAAAGGAGGCATGAATGGATGCGGCACAAGAGGGTAGGATTTTGTTTGAACTGTAAATTGGAAAAGAGCAATTTGGAAAGTGAGGTGCCTGAGAGCCTAAGGGAACCAAGAAGATGTATCTTTTTTTTTTTTTAAGAGATATCTTTTTATTTATTTATTTATTTATTTATGGCTGTGTTGGGTCTTCGTTTCTCTGCGAGGGCTTTCTCTAGTTGCAGCAAGCGGGGGCCACTCTTCATTGTGGTGTGTGGGCCTCTCACTGTCGCGGCCTCTCCTGTTGCAGAGCACAAGCTCCAGATGCACAGGCTCAGTAGTTGTGGCTCACGGGCTCTAGGGCGCAGGCTCAGTAGTTGTGGCTCACGGGCCTAGTTGCTCCGCGGCACGTGGGATCTTCCCAGACCAGGGCTCGAACCCGTGTCCCCTGCGTTGGCAGGCAGACTCTCAACCACTGCGCCACCAGGGAAGCCCTAGAAGATGTATCTTAATCTCTGTGAATCTTAGTTTACCTGTAAAAACATTTGAAGTATCTCTGGTGTTTCTTCCAACTCTTGTGTCATATTTGTAAGAGCTCCAATTTGAACAAAACAACTAGGAAGGAGCAGAAGTAGCTCTAAGCTTGGTCATGTGATTGAAATAACATTTGAGGGAGATTCTCAGTGTCCAGTGAATGGGAGGACAGAGATAGGTTAGTGATGGAGAAACCAGCCAAGCAACTACAAAGTGGTTAGTTAAGCCAGATGTGTGCCCAAGACAAGGAAGAAAAAACAGATGGGCCAGATCTGATAAATATTGCAGAGGGAGAGCCAGAGAGATTAGAAAAACTCAATATGACTCACGAATGAGTCTGTGGAACTGAAAGGTGACAGATGCTAGTGGTTGTGACATCAGAATGTGGGATGCCATGGACTGAGCGGGAGGTTGGAGAGTAGGCAGCTCTTAGGGGACATCATGGATGAGACGGAAAAGGGGGAAGTAAGGTCTGGGGTCTTTTGCCATGAATGAGGAAAGAGAAGGTATGGTAGTGGAAGGGCAGAATGGAGCCTGTGGTGGGTGTCACATAACGGCAACGTGAAGAATTCAATCTGGGAGAAAGAAAATGTCTCTCAAAGTGCCTCACTGTCACTGTGTGGTTTCAACTGCTTTTCTCATTTCGGACCCACAGTCTTGCCTTGACCCCTCGTGTCTGCGTTCCAGGTTCCTGACTGGTCACTGATTCAGGCTCTCCACTCCATCCTCATGAATCATTACTCCCCATGGTTTCTGCCCAGTGCCATCCAGAGTTTGGGAAAGGTCTAGAGATGATGGTAAGAGGCCCAAAGAACAAGGCCCTTCTATGGAGTCTGGCTGCAGGTCCCTGGAGAGGGCGCAGCCTTGCAATGGGATTGACTCCTCAGGTGAGCTGGTCTTTGGATGGTGAGAGGAGGGGCAGAAGTTCCAAGGGTGTAGCAGAAGCTGGCGTGTCCTGGAGCAGGGGCAGGGAGGCTGCAGTGATTGTGCTAGGGCTCCAGTCTTAGTTCATGAATCGCCAAGGGGTTCCCTCCCGGCCTGCCGTAGTCTCCTGATTGGTCTCTTCCACTCCACGCTCTCCCTGCTCATCCGTCACCCCTGCTACTGACCAACACATTTAAAAACACAGCTTCAATTTGTGTCACAGCCCTCCTCTACTCCCAAGCCTAAATTCCTTAAACCAACTCCATCTACTCAAGCCCCACCAGCTGGGTACCATGACCAGCACCCGCTCGTCCAGCCACAAGCCTTTGCACTTGCTGTGCCTCTTTCCGCTCACACATCTGTCGCCTACTCATGCTCGAGACACGTATTAAGAGTACTGGTTCTGGGCTTCCCTGGTGGCGCAGTGGTTGAGAGTCCGCCTGCCGATGCAGGGGACACGGGTTCGTGCCCCGGTCCGGGAAGATCCCACATGCCGCGGAGCGGCTGGGCCCGTGAGCCATGGCCGCTGAGCCTGCGCGTCCGGAGCCTGTGCTCCGTAACGGGAGAGGCCACGACAGTGAGAGGCCCGAGTACCGCAAAGAAAAAAAAAAAAAAGTACTGGTTCTTTTTTTACCAACACAAAACAAAACAGACAAATGAGTTCAGGTAGAACCGAGAGGAATAAGCTCATCGAATCATTTTAATATTTATTAAGCGCTGGCTAGATTGCGAAGTGGGTTCCTGGAACAACCGGGGTGAAGAAACCCATTCTTGCCTGCGTCTGGATCTCAGAACTTCCATCCTGAGTAAGCCTCTGAGCCACAGCCAAGCCGTTATGTTTTCTCTCAGCCTAAAGGTCAAAATTAGTTCACCCACCTCCACTGATTGGGCAAGTTGTGGGAGCTCAGCCCTCTTCAGCCTCCTGCACAGACTTGGATGTTTTTGAGTAACGTGGAGGAAGGACTTCATCTGGGAGCCTGGAAAACTGAATCCCAGTTCTGGCTCTACCACCGACCACTAGCCATCTTAGCCAAGTGCTTTCACCTCACTGGCATTTGTTTTTTCATCTGTAAAGTGAGGAGTTGAATTGGGAATTGAAGGCCCCTTTTCTTTCGAATTCTATGATAATGGTAATTAGCCCAGGGTATGGCAGACCCGGCAGACTGCAATTCTAGTTTATTGGTTTCAGTTGTGTAAGTTTTGGGGAGCCGGCTTAGATTCTACTTTTGATTGTGACTGTATGCCCTTGAGTGAGGCCCCTTGTTTATGATTCTACCTTCCTCACTTGCAAGAGGAGATGGTATCACTTGCAATCAATGAAGCTAGCCAGAAAGGCTGAGTATAATATTTGCTGAGTGCTTCAACATTTTTAGGGGAAAGAGATAAAGTTTTAATGATGTTCTTTCCCACTATATTTCAAGCCAATTTTTAAAGTGCTTTTCCTAGTGTTAACCTTTGGAAGATGTAAACATCTTGATCATGGTATCCAAATATGGAACCCATTTTCTTTGTTTCCCACAATGAAATATCAGAAAGGAAAATAGGTGACTGATGAAAATGTAAATAGTAAGTTATTTATTTCTTTCTCTCCAAAACAAAAAATCTGAAAATCTGAATCCAATTATTTTGAGGAGCCAGTTACCATCAATGGGTCAATTACCTTGATTGACTCCGTATTGTGTAATCGGACTTTCCATAAGATTTCTGTGTTCTTAGTGACCCTGAGTGTGGGCTGCTGGAGTTGTTTGGTGGACTTTGTGCAGAGGCCAGGATGAACTGGGGTGGGGGAATTATGCTGACAGTGTTTATTGTCTGTGACTTGGTTGGGTAGTATACTTGTTTCCTGCAACTTGATTGGTCTTATCTGACTGGTGATGGAATTATCTATAGTAAAGAACCACTCCAGATTTTTCAATCAGTAGATGGATTCTCTAAGGCACTGTATCATGAAGAAAGTAATGTAAGAAGTAGCTCTGCATTGCTCTAGGGGAAAATGTGAATGATTTCTTAGCATTGTAATGAGCTAATTATAAACACTAATTAGAATTTATATTCTAAAGAATAGAAGAGAAAATGGATGTGACATTATGTTAGTATTTTTCTTTAAAAATGACTAAAAGGAAAACTTTCATAACCTGGGACCATTCTTTTTAGAAAGGGACCTCAGGTTTTTATTAAAAATGCAAAGCCAGAAGGAAGATGTTTACACTTCATTGTCTATCCCTTTCATGACTCTCCAATCATTAGTTTCAACTCTTGAATATCCTTATCCCGGATCTAACCAAATATGTACATTTTCAGTGTTTAACCAATGCTTCAGAGACCTGCTGGAAAATCATTCAATCCTGTGTAGTTGGAGCCGTCACAAATTCATGATCTCGGTCACGAATAAATAAAAAACATTTATTCTGTAGGTACCAGACACCATGCAAGGCAGAGGATACAGACAGTGAACAACACTGTTGGGGGCCTTGCCCACAGAGAGCTGGACGGGAGTAGAGAGGTAAGGAACAGGAAAGCATATGGTATGTCAAGCGACTCTGTAGGGCGTGCTTTCCCTCTTCGATCCCAGATCTCGCATAGTGTTTCACACATAGTGATTCACACAATCAAAAAACATTTCACCAGCACTTACTATGTACCAGGATTTATTTCAGGCTTCGGAGATACATCAGGGAACAGGCAGGCAAGGAAGTCTGCTACCTTAGAACTTACATTCTAGCAGCTGGAAAATGGCAGTAAACAAGTCTGAAGAAAAGAAATAAATATACAAGGTAATTTCAGGTAGTCAAAAGTGCTAAGAAAGAAATAAAAGGGGAGATTGGGGGCATTTTAGAAAGCCCACTCTGTGGAGGTGACCCTTGCACTAAGACCAGGCAGAATCTGCAAGTATTGTGAAGAGTATTCTAGGCAGAGGAAAACAGCAGGTGCAAATTCCCTGAGGTGGGGATACTTTGGTGTGTTCAATGAAAAGGCAGCCAGTGTGACTGGGGCACTGTTAGGAGGAGGAGAGAGATAAGACATGGGGAGAGATAAATAGGCACCAGACCACATTGGGCCTTTAGGCCATTGTGAAATGGTTGGCTTCTCATCATGCTTAGAATAAACATTCCAGGTTTTAAGCAATCCAGGTGAGAAATGAGGGGGGCTCATGAAGGCTTTCAAACAATTTTTTACTATAGTCCACAAGAAGAAACATATTTTTTATGGTAACTCATTACATAAACACATATTCATAAACAAAAATTTCATGAGACAATACTCTTACCATGAGTGATGCATCCTGAGATTTTCTATTCGATTTCACTGTAAAAGAAGAAATACTGGTTGTTTGTTACCTATTAAACTGATTTCATAACTCACCAGTGGGTTGCAACTCACAGTTTGCAAAATGCTGGTTCAGACTAAAGTGCTGACAGTAGAGAAGGAGAGAAATGAACATATTCAGGATGTATTTTATTTTTTTTTAATTAATTTATTTTTATTTTTGGCTGTGTTGGGTCTTTGTTGCTGCACGTAGGCTTTCTCTAGTTGCGCTGAGCGGGGGCTACTCTTCGTTGTGGTGCGTGGGCTTCTCATAGCAGTGGCTTCTCTTGTTGCAGAGCACGGGCTCTAGGTGCGTGGGCTTCAGTAGTTGTGGCACGTGGGCTCAGTAGTTGTGGCTCGTGGGCTGTAGAGTGCAGGCTCGGTAGTTGTGGCACACGGGCTTTGTTGCTCCTTGGCATGTGGGATCCTCCCAGACCAGGGCTCGAACCCGTGTCTTCTGCGTTGGCAGGCAGATTCTTAACCACTGCGCCACCAGGGAAGACCTCAGGGTGTATTTTAGAAGCAGAGTTGACAGTGGTCATTGATAGACTTGAGGGAAAGTAAAGGGAAAAGCCTGATAAATGATGATTTTCTATGATTTTGGCTTGAACAAATGGGAGAATGGTGGTCCTGTATCATAAGATGGGGAAGACCAAGGAAGGAACATGTTTGAGGAGTAGAGGGGAAATCGAGAAATCTTCACTTAAACACTTCAAAAAACTCTGATTGTAAATGTTCTTGGGCATAAAGATCTGCAATATTAATTGCTCAAATTACAAGCCGACAATAAAACAATCTTTTTATGTAAACTCTTAAAATTAAAAACACTTTTTAAATGTTAATTTTATTTTTATCATAGAAATAAAATCTGCTTACTAAACTAAAAATGAAAGAAATATGATCCATGGTCTACCCACAAAAAAATGACCATGGTTAATTTTTTAATGTTTCCTTAATGTAATTTTCTCCATGCGTATTTTTTTGGTCATTGTCTAATCTTTCATAAAGATAATTGTTTAGGATTGGAATTATATAAGCAGTTTAGAGATAATCAATGGTTTTGGAGGCAGAGAAATTTATGATCATTGATGTTTAATGAGTAGCCTTACTTTTGTAATAAAATCATTTTAATGAGGAACCCAGTATTCACTCCAATGTTTTTTCAAACTTTAAAAATCCATATACATGATCACATCATAATTTATAACCAGTTTTGGATATGTGCCGATATTTGCACATCTATACTCATCCTTCCGTATCCTCAGGGGACTGGTTCCAGGACCTGCTTCAGATACCAAAATCTGAGGATGCTCATGTCCCTTATATAAAATGGCATAGTATTTGCATATAACCTACAGACACCCTCCCATATACTTTAAATCATCTATTACTCATAGTACCTAATACAATGTAAATGCTATGTAAATAGTTGCTGGCCCACAGGCAAATTCAAGTTTTGCTTTTGGGGACTTTCTGGAATCCTTTTTTCTATATATTTTCAGGCTGCTGTTGGTTGGATCCACAGATGCGGCACCTGTGGATATGAAGGGCCGACTACTACTTCACACACTCTCCAACATCCATCTTTGTTTCCACTGAGAATCCTGGCTACACAGGCTTCCAAATTTTTCAATTATAAAATAATTAAATATGCTTGTCTGAATTACATGTGCTCTTTCTGGCCTCTTTCACTTCCCATCTGATGCATCCCTTAAAAAACTACATGCTTGGGACTTCCTTGGTGGCACAGTGGTTAAGACCCCGCCTGCCAATGCAGGGGACACAGGTTCGAGCCCTGGTCTGGGAAGATCCCACATGCCAAGGAGCAACAAGTCCATGTTCCACAACTACTGAGCCTGCGCTCTAGAGCCTGCATGCCACAACTACTGAGCCCACGTGCCACAACTACTGAAGCCCGGGCGCCCTAGAGCCTGTGCTCTGCAAGAAGAGAAACCACTGCAACGGGAAGCCCACGCACAGCAACTAGAGAAAGCCCACGTGCAGCAACGAAGACCAATGCAGCCAAAAATAAATAATAAATAAATAAATTTTAAAAAGCTACATGCTTCTCAGCCTCCTCCAAGGCTCCATTCCTCTATGACACGTGATTACATCAAGCCCAGCTGGGCTTTCATACAACAAAGTGTATTTCACGGTTCTCATAAGACTGTCAGATACTGTGTTTGTGGTCATCTGAAATCCACAAAAATATTTTCTCTCAGACTCAACCGTCTGTGAAGCATTGTCCTAGGCTTTATGTAAACAAATATAGGGCGAACAAGGCCTCTGCCCTCAAGGGGTTTATAATCTGATCTCATTGCCAAGCAGCTTTTTGAAAAGAAATTTTTTGTTTTAGAGCAATTTAACATTTACTTTAAAATTATGAAGATAATACAGAGTGCCCGTATACGCCAAACCGTTTCCCCTATTATTAACTTTTATATTAGTATGGTGCATAATTTTACAGTCAATTTAAATCATATCAGTGATAAAATTTTGAATTCTGACCTTTTCACATTACAGAATATCCTAAACATTGTTTCCACTTAAAATGAACATAACTGTTGGCCAGATATTCTAGATATTACCTGTGCCAGCCACTCCCTTTATTAGATGAGGAAACAGAGGCATGGAGAGATCTTACGTGTTTTGGCAAAGGCCAGAGCAGCGTATAAAACCACAGCTGCAGGTCCTTCAGTGTCACGTGGCTGCTCCTTACCTCGCAGGGAGAAGACGTGAGGATGTAGGGGATACTTCGTGCATTCATTCAACCAAGTCACTGAGTGCCCACGGAGTATCAGAGGTTATTCAGGCGGTGGGGAAAAGGTAACAAAGCTGTTCAATCCCTACCCTCCAGGAGCTGATGTTGTAAACATCTTTGAATTGAGATCACAGGGTACGAGGATATTGAGTGTCTGCTTTACTTCAGTCAAGTGGCCAGGGGAAAAGTGTACTGGGAAATGGAAGCCGAACATAATTTCAGAGGATTTGTGTGGTAGGATGACTAACGGTCCCCCAAAGATGTCCATGTCCTAATCCCTGGAATCTGTGAATGTGTTACCTTACATGGCAAAAGGGACTTTGCAGATGTGATTAAGGATCTTGATTATCCAGGTGGGCCCAATGTAATCACAAAAGTCCTTATAATGGAGGGAAAGAGAGAGGCATGAGAATCAGAGAAGGGACAAGAGATGCAGCTGGCAGTGATGGGTCTCACAGGCTGGAGGCCAGGAGATGAGGAACATGGGCAGCCTCTAGAGGCTGGAAAAGGCAGAAAACAGAACCCCCCTAGAGCCTCCAGGCCTAGGCAGGAAGGCAGGCCTGCCAAAGCTTTGATGTTAGCTCTTTAAGACCCACTCTGGACTCTGACCTCCAGAACTATAGGAGAACAAATTGTGTTGCTTTAAGCCCTAAATTTGTGGTAATTTGTTACAGCATCAATAGAAACTAACAAAGGTGCTAACTTGGCTATGCAGAGGCTACTTTTTATACAAAGAAAGGTTATTAAGGTTATAGATTATTAGACTCTAAGTTTCATCTCTGCTCTATCTAATCCAATAACCTCATCTTTTTAATGGAAAATAATGATGAGAAAAAAAGTATTGCCAAACATTTATTTATTCAAACTGATTATATAACTTTCGATTAGAAACTATAATGTAGGGCTTCCCTGGTGGCGCAGCGGTTGAGAGTCCACCTGCCGATGCAGGGGACACGGGTTC
The DNA here is from genome assembly GCF_964270905.1 of Leucopleurus acutus. Classification (NCBI taxonomy): domain Eukaryota; kingdom Metazoa; phylum Chordata; class Mammalia; order Artiodactyla; family Delphinidae; genus Leucopleurus; species Leucopleurus acutus. The sequence goes on along the minus strand of NC_139143.1, from coordinate 109,689,296 downwards.
GTGCCCCGGTCTGGGAAGATCCCACATGCTGCGGAGCGGCTGGACCCGTGAGCCATGGAGGCTGAGCCTGCGCGTCCGGAGCCTGTGCTCCGCAACGGGAGAAGCCACGGCAGTGAGAGGCCCGCGTACCGCAAAAAAAAAAAAAAAAAAAGAAAAAGAAAAAAAGAAACTGTAATGTAGCAGCACGATTCATAATAGCCTTAAACTGGAAACAACCCAAATGTCATCAATAATAGAATGGAAAACCAACTGTTATATATTCCCATAATGGAATATTACACAGCAATCAGAATGTATGAACTACAATTACAAGCAAATATGGATGAATTACATGAACTCATGCTATTTTTGAGCAAAAGAAGTTCAATACAAATAGTGAATACCATATGATTCTGTTTACATAAAGTTCAAAAACAGGCAAAAGTGATCTGTGATGTTAAAAGTTACATTGATCCCAATCTGTTACTGAAACTCTAACACCTCTGTGAAAATTATATAATTCAAACTTACAGCAATAGTTTCAAAAATATATTTCAAAAACATGACAATTGTAATCATTGTATCCAAAACAAATATCAAAAAATATTGACAAGACAAGACAAATGGTTAACATGGTAAGGTGCAAAAGTATTAAATGATGAGCGAAATTTAAAAAAAACAGTTACACTGGAGAAGTGTGAGGGTAATGACGAGACAGGGCAGGATGGAGGCTCCTGGGACGCTGGCCATGTTCTGTTTCTTGATCTCAGTGCTGGTTACATGAATGAGTTTACTTTGTGAAACCTCATATGATTTGTACAAACTTCTGTATGCTGCACATCAATGAAAAGATTACTTAAAATAAAACTATATGAGTGTGTGGCCCCAATGGTTGTTTTAACATTGGGGTTGTGGCCCCAATGGTTGTTTAGCTTGATATAAAGACTAAGAGCCTTTAGAGGGAAAATAATGAGCAAACTCCGCCTCTGGGCCCTTCTTGGATTCATTGCCCAAAAACAAAGCCAACAGCCCTCCCTGGCTTTAGAATATTAGATTTAAGATTTGTCCTAAAACATTTGAAACACTTGCTTTGTGCTGCACTTATTAAACTCTCTCCCCAACTTCCCCCAGAACACTTTATTTCCAAGCTGGTGTTTAAAAATATTATTTAATTATTGGTAAGTAGGCTGGAAGGAAAGTCTTTAATAAGTTAATGATAAATAACAATTGCCTAATTATGATTCTGTGGAAGAACGAGGCTTTCTGGTGTGCTTGGAATTTTATCTACTCTGGGCACCCCTTATTTTGAGCAGGCTGCTGGTGGAATGCTAAGCCTGGAGTCTGACTAAATGACCCTTCATGCTCAGTATCGTGGGGGAAGAATTTGTACAAGGCTGTTGAGTTCATTTAAAGAATGGTGAACAATTTAAATTTAAATACTAAACCATCTGTAAATTAAATGGTTTAAATAATAAGCATTTAAATAACAGATATCCTTTAGATGCCATGGAAAAAGATAATTTCCTATAACAAATATGATTTCTAAGATGTGCGGTCCTGACATAATTTTTGATTGCCTGTAAGAATCAAAATTTTGTAGTTAATAGTTGAATATCTTGGGGGAACTTCTTGCTCTTCAGCAAACATTAAGGAGAACTGGCAATTAAATTTAAGTAAGTCTTTACCCCTCCAGGTTAGTGTTCCTTGTTTATTCTGTTCTTGAGGTTGCTGCAGTGTGAGTGCTTCCAACATTCTCTTATCTTTGCTAAGGAGGAGGAGAGCCAGTGTTTGGAATTCTCGAAGTACTTATAGCAACAAGACTATTTCTGCACAAGGTTCATTATCAAATGCCATTGTGACCTCCAACATTAATTTTACCTAAAGCTGAAAGAAATTTTGGAGGGTGCTTGTAATTTTATGTCACAATTTTAAGGGAGCCCAAATCCTAAAGTTGAATATGGACTTAATGCAGTTTATTTTTTGTAACTAACTTCCTACCAAAAAAAAAAAAAAAAAGAAATGAGTGAAAGTTGGTGCTCAATTCTGGTGGAGAATACTAACAACAACAAGGGCAACAACCACATCACCTTAAAAACATAAATCAAAAGAAAATAATATATAAAAACCACAGTGCTATCCGGGTAGCTAAAAAAGAGAAAATATCGATGCCCTTAATTTTAATTCAAAGCTGGCAACATTTTTATGTCAAATTAGTCAAGTAATAAAAAATATGATTTAATGTACTACTTTATCCATACTAGTACTTATGTTAAAAATAAGTTGGGAGAAATTTGTGACAATGATGTGAGATATTAGAGAACAAAGGAGACAAACGAATACAGGAACATATCATGTATAAATGCATAAAATTTATACATTTTAATTTAAAAAATATTTTCCTATCTTCTCCTCATTGTTAAAGTCCTAAAATACTCATCGATAATCTAGTGTAAGAGCTTTTGAAATAAGATTGCTTTCCTTCCTTCTATCCTTTCTCTCCTTCAACAGTGAGTGAGGTATATAGTACCTGACTCAGGTTCTTCTCAATTTGCATACAAAATATCAAGGATTTTATTCAAATGCAGATTTTCATTCAGTAGGTCTGGGGTTGATCCTGGGTTGGTCCTGGGGTTGATTAGAATCTGTGCTTCTAATAAGCTTCTAGGTGATGCCAATGCTGTTGCACCTTGTACCACAATTTGAGTACCAAGGATTGGAGAGAACAGCCAATCCTCAAAGAGTTCATAGTCTAGTTACAGCCATTTCCATTTTCCACTATAGTTCAAAAAGTTTTAGCTTATTTTTCAGATTATGTATACAGCCCAGATGGCATCAAGGAGCTTCTTCCTCCTCTCAAGATCTAGACAAAATTAGATCAAAACACATCCCTAATTCTCTAGCCTCTGAAAACCCGAAGACTTTCCCACAATTTATGGAATAAGCCCAGAGACGAAACTTGGACCTTTTCCAATTTCCACAAAAAATCCACCTGCACAAGAATGTTGTCATTCGTAGAGAACATTTTGTAGGCATTGTCCGTTTATAGAGATGGGAGAAGACAAAGGGAGAGTTGACCTAACACTAGTACAAACACTCTGAAAGGGACTACTGGCTCCTGCTTCCACAGGATTAGTTCTGCGTCTGGATCGTCTCACTACTTGAAGTGCCGTGTTCATCCTGCACTGTGTGCTGTAAGTGGCACCCATAAGCTCATGCTTCATGAGGGAGGGAGCCGGTATTTGAGCTGTATCTGATCAGACACCTATTTAGAACTCTCCTTTAAACAAACAAGCTAAAAACTTTCTTCTGTTTGGATGGATTCAGGAAGCTCCATTGTTTAGTATAAATGTTTAATATGTAATAAAATTAAATACAGGCACATCTTGTTCTATTGTGCTTCACTTTTTTTGCACTTGCAGATACTGCGTTTTTTACAAATTGAAAGTTTCTGGAAACCCTGTGTCAAGCAATTTTCTATCGGTACCATTTTTCCAACAGCATTTGCTCACTTTGTGTCTCTGTGTCCCATTTTGGTAATTCTCACTATATTTCAAACTTTTTCCTCGTTATAGTTGTTATAGTGATCTTTGATGTTTGATGTGATCTTTGATGTTCCTATTGCAAAATGATTATGACTCACTGAAGGCTCAAATGATGGTTTAGCATTTTTTAGCAATAAAGTATTTTTAAATTAAGATATGTACATTTTTTACCCATAATGCTATTGCACACTTAATAGACTACAGCATGGTATAAACATAACTTTTATATGCACTGAGAAATGAAAAAAATTTGTGTGACTCGCTTTATTGCAATATTTATTTCATTATGATGGTCTGGAACTGAACTGACAATATCTCCAAGATATGCTGTTAATATTAAAAAAACAGTGAAATGATAAGACATGCTAATAGACAACATAAAGCAATGCTTAATTAGTTGGTAAATGCTGGATCTATACCAATGGACAGGTCAAACATCAGGTGTTCATAACTTCTTGTCATTCTTAGAGTCACATAAGCACATAAGCAATAATATAAATACGTTTAGTATTTTACTTAGATATAGGACAAAATATTGCCAATGCCCTCCAGCCAAAGACCACCAGGAACATACTTGTGGTTGAACAAGGAAGGTGGGTTTATTACTCATGGCAGAAAGGAAGAATGTACACCACGGGGAACTGTGCATCTCAGTAAGATGGTGTTAGAAAGGGTTTATTGTAGGATTGGAGTTCGGGTTAAGTGATTTCAGGAGAGTTTGAGGAAGTGGGGCTTTGCTTAGCATTAAATGTTGTCAGAAAACAGGTAATTCTATGATTGAGTATGATTAATAAATCTTAACTCAAAGGAGAGAAGACTAGTTGGAGGCTAGCCTGTAATGGGTAAAGAAGCAGCAGTCACTCATATCAGCCAGGATAGGAGGATGTTTGGCCATTTTTGTGGTTTGGACACTGTTCATGTTATGTCTCTGTGCAGACATGGTTATGGAGTGGCCTTGTTTTTATCCTGACCCATCACAGTCAAAGAGCAGCCTTGTCTCTTGCTGATGGTCTATGAAACTGTTTGTGTTCAACAGTAGAGTCTTAAGGCATAGCTGATAGTAGCAGGCCAGCTCCTGGAGGTTGAGGGCTGCTTTTCTTTTTCTCAATAAATTTTAGAAGCAAAATATCATTAGCCTTGCTTTTTTTTCTCAGAGCAGTGTAACATGGAACACTGTTTCAGATACACTACTTTGAACAATAGGAAAATAAATGATGAGTTTTAAGCTGTAGAGTAACATGATGTTTTAGAATCACATGTGGAGAATGGACTGTGGCGGATGGACTGGAGGGGGAAGACTAAAAGGCAGGAGCAAAAGTTAATGTTTATTCATTTATTTATTCATCAAATTATTAGATACCTACTGAGTGCTAGGCACTGTGCTGGACTTTGGGGCTGCCATGGTGAATGAGACAACCCCTCCCTCAGGAGCCCACAGTTTCCCAAGGACGATAAACAAGAACCGGGTACAGCGTGATAAGCACTGTGATAGGGCATCTCACAAGAGGGGCCGCTAATCCTGACTTGGGAAGTGAAGGAAGCCTTCTGGAGAAACCAATTATGAGTTGGAAAAGACAGGTGCGCACACAGTGGGAAAATGGGAAGCATGTTTCAAATTGAGGAATTAGCATGCTTGGGGAAGTGTAAGACATCAAGAGGCAATTGCAAAGTCCAGGCAAGAAGCAGTGAGGGTCTGGATTAGTGCAAAGAAGGTGGCAAACAAGAGAAGGTGGTAAGAAGAGGAGAGATTAGATGTGGGAGGTGATGGAAAGGAGGCAACTAAGAAGAATCCCATACTTCTGTTTGGGGTAATGCCACTAGTAAGGGTAGGGGAATATGTTTTTTGTGGGTGTGTGGGTGCACTTTGGGGAAATACAATCATTTGTGGACAGGCTGCATTTGCAGTCCTATGGAACACCCAGATGAAGTTAAGAAGGCAGTTGGAGGTAATACATAGCTCAGAATCCTTTTTTCTAGATAGAGATATGGGAGACATTGGATAAAGGAGGTAATAAAGATACAGACTGGATGGAATTATCCAGGTGGAGTACAAAATTTTCAAAAATAGCAATATTTAAGGGTTAGGTAGAGTGAGCAGAACTTGTGTGGCTGGTGTGAACTTCAGAAATTTAGGGTACAAATATGATCACATCTTTTGTTTAACAAATTGACTGAGTCCGTATTAGCAAGGTTTCATAATTTCCTTCCTCAAAAATGTCCATTAATGGCAGGTACTGATTCAGCCCAAGGATTGGGAGCTTTGTTGGTCAGTCTTCTTCCAAGCGTCAGGTGGAGAGAGCACGGGAGTCTAGTAAGTCCATTGCCTTTGTTTCTTGAGTCCACAGGGTATTACCATTGAAGACTAATCCTGCAGTTTGATGGATGGTGTTGGGATGCCCTTGCTGGCCTGTTAGATGACTGTGCAGACCACAGCGGTGGGTATTAGGGTCACAGCTACCCTTAATTCACACTTATGCACAGCAATTTTCCCCCAACATGCAACAGCAATGGCAGGATGGTTGGGGAGGTAATTCTGCCACTGTGTGCTGAAAACAATGTACCCACCTCCCACCCCCATGAATTCTGGGGTCTTTGTGCTGATGTATCTTATTTTCCTGGTATATTCAGCTCTTGGAATCCTTGGTCACTTCTCCCCTAGCAGACTCTACTCAGGACTCCTTGATGGATCCTTAACAGGCTTCCCTGACTTTGAACCATGGAGTCTGGAGTTTGGGGCTCTGATGTCTTTTCCTCAAGCAGGCCTTCAGTTCCTTGTAGGGACTGAGTCACCTCCTCCCCAGTGTCTAGCTCTGCACACCAATGGGAGAGACAGTTTTTGCTAAGACAAGAAAGTAAGTCATGCATGTCTACTTGCCCTATATCTGCACAACTAAATGACCCTTCTCCAGACCAAGAAGCTCAAGTTCTATCAGATTTAAAAAGAGGTCAGCTTGGTGCTTTGTGACCACCTAGAGGGGTGGGATAGGGAGGGTGGGAGGGAGATGCAAGAGGGAGGGGATATAGGGATATATGTATATGTATAGCTGATTCACTTTGTTGTACAGCAGAAACTAACACACCATTGCAAAGCAATTATAGTCCAATAAAGATGTTTAAAAAAAAAAATAGTGAAGGGTGGATAGACAGCTTTTTTAGCCAAGGAGAAGGAAAGTTAAGAGAACAGGAGAGACTGTGGCAAGGAAACTGGGAGTTTTAAAGAAGTGAGTGATCAATACTTTCAATCTTTATCAGATTAAATAAGTGAAAACTGAGAAGGATCCACTGGATTTCGACTTGGAGTTATGGCTGGCTAGTCACATGACTGCAGTGGTTTGAAGAGTGAATGAAAGGTGGAGTAGAGGCGGTAAGTCTACACTCTTCTTACAAGAACCTTGGCTGTGAAACCAAAGTAGGATAAAGTAGGGGTGGTGGTGATGTAGGAGGTGGGCTTCCTGAGAACCAGCAAGGGTAGCTCCGAGGAATTCCAGCCTCGTCTTATCTGCTTCTTTAGGAATTTTGAATTAACTGAAGGCCTGGTGTAGTGCGATCACCTACTGAAATATCAAAATGATAAATGAGTTATTTTCTTAAAATAAACTTCATTCTTTAGAACAATTTCTGATTGATAAAAAAAAAGATTGCAAAGATAGTACAGAAGTTTTCCATGTACCTCACAAGATTTCCCCTATTATTAACATCTTTCGTTAGTATTGGTATATTTGTTACAAGTAATGAACCAGTGTTCGTACATTATTATTAACTAAAGTTCCTACAATATTCAGATTTCCTTAGCGTCTACCTGATATTTTGTTGTTGTTACAGGCTCCCATCCAAGATACGTAACATTTAGTCATCATGTCTCCTTAGACTTCTCTTGGCTTTGACAATTTCTCAGACTTCCCTAGATTTTGATGACCGCAACCATTTTGAGCAGTACTGGTCAGGGTATTTTTTTGTAGAATGCCCCTCAACTGGGATTTGTCTAATGCTTTTCATGATTAGACTAGGGTTGTGAGTTTTGGAGGGGAAGACCCCAGAATGCCGGTTTTTGTTTTTTTGTTTTTCTTTTTTTTAAGGCAAGTAAAGCCGGCAGACCGAGAAGATGGCAGACTGGTGCCTCTGAAAAACCATCTTATCAGGGGTTTGGATGCCAGTTTCTTTTATAGCACAGAGAGGGGGAGGAGATGAGGAAGTAAAGTAAAAAGGCCAGAAGTTTTGCAAATATCCCCTGGAATGGCCAGCCTCAGCGAGGGGATGTGTTAATTTCTTCTTTCTTGAAGCCATCCACAGGTGGGTGGGGTCGGATCCTCTCCCTGTGAGCTGAACAAAGGCACTTTAACATTCAGGCAGAGGGGCAGGGTTCCCTGAGGCAGGCCATTATGTGTGATTAAAATAACAAAAGCGGGCTTCCCTGGTGGCGCAGTGGTTGAGAGTCCGCCTGCCGATGCAGGGGACACGGGTTCGTGCCCCGGCCCGGGAAGATCCCACATGCCGCGGAGCGGCTGGGCCCGTGAGCCATGGCCGCTGAGCCTGCGCGTCCGGAGCCTGTGCTCCGCAACGGGTGAGGCCACAACAGTGAGAGGCCCGCGTACTGAAAAAAAAACCTAACAAAAGCAACGAAAAGGAAAGGTTAAAGTCAAAGAAACAGATTGAACATGGAGTCTGATTTAGCTCTTTCCTGTTACAATTCCCCACTGTCAATGTCCATTCCACAATCTTGTGGAAAAAGGGGTGACAACGTTTTAACTGTTCCGTCTGATGGATCTTTCTGGGAGTGTCCACCATCGGGTGTCAGTGATCCAAATGTTGAGATTCGTGTTACACTTTGGAAGTGTCTACTTTATGCCTGTACAGTTGAAAATATTTATAACCTAGAAGTTGAGAGTTATCAGGAATTTTGAGGTCTTCAAGCCCAGGAGGCCACATCTCAAGTTAAGGAATTTAGCATTTTTCTATGTATGGGAAGATGCAAGAGTCTGGGCTCACTGAAATCATTTGTTTGATATGCACCACAGCTATCTGGGGCCTGTATCCTGGATTTTCATATCTTGAGTTTCCTCAGAGCTCACCATAGGGAGTGGCTGCAGTCTGATGGCTGCTAGATGGCAGGTATTCTTCTCCTTCCTGCGTTTCCTCAGGGCTCACCGGCTCAGGTTGGAGGGCTGCGATCGCTGATGACTGATCCTCTCCTCTTGGTCACGAATTTGACCAATAGTTGGGAGACATTTCATGATCAAATTTTGTCCCACTGTGCTGGGAGGCTCATCGCAGGTCAGGTGAAAATTCTTGATATGCCACTCCAAGTGCTAATTTTCGGATTAGGCCCTATTGATAATTAAAGATTCTCTGGATCCTCTGTTTAATTATGATCCAGGAGACATTTTCCCTTGTTGCTTCTTCCCATACCTAGAATCGCATTGTTACAATTATGTTATAAAAGTGATCTATTTCCTTAAGATGTTTAGCCATAGCAGTTTTGTTGGAGGCCTGGTTACACACTTGGTACTGCAAGAGACAACACTCATAAAATAGACAGGATATAAGTAATGCAGCTAGTAACATTGACAAAGACATAGTGCAGCAGGGAGATACAAAGCACAAACAATTTGGAAATAAAGAACTAATTAAAACAATGATTAGCATAGTATGAAGTCCACAGGAGAGCCAGCTGGAGAAAACAAATTCTGGCAGGGTCAGGTAGAGAGAAAAAGATAAACATTTCCTCTTTGTTTACAAAGGCATACTTTATCAACTGTTGTAGGTCACAGCATAAGAGAAAAGATTTTTCTGAAAAACAAAGATTAAAGCCAGAATATTTCCCAAAGTCATAAAATTATAAATCATGTTTACCAGTTCATTCATTCCCACGTAATTAATTCCCATTGATCTGGATGAAATAATCAGGTTTCCCTTTAGTTTTGTCATTTGTTACCCAGTCCAGTGATATTATCTAAAGGCTATCAGAAACTTATATTTGTTAAAAAGTTCCTTTTTATCAGTCTTCTTGAAAAATCTTCATTTTGTAAAAGCATCAGGACAAAAAACTTAAAATAGCATGGTTAAAGATTTGAGTACAATGTAATTTTGGATATAACATTTTAGAATAACTAGTATTATGATTGATAACATATCAGGACATATCAGATGTTAGGGATTCCATATAAAATTTGGAATATCTTTATAAATGACATTTATCCATACTCTGTAATCTAAGGTTCATCTCCAGTCACTTGACAATGTTTTTGAAGTAATTTAACATACGAAATAAACTTAGTTTGACATCTCTCTCTGAGATGTTTCAGAGATGTTCTTTCGAAGTATACCGGAGTCAGATGGAGGCTAAAAAGCTTTAGTCAGATTTTGATATATGGGAATTTTGTTAAAAATATCAGAAAGGTTTTAAAATACAACAGGATCGTAGGTCACTGTGAAAGAGTACTTATTCATTTAACCAAAGTCACAAAACGATTCAAAGAAAACAAATATGGATCACTTAAGGGCACAGAAACTTATATAATCTGTTATCGAAAGAAGCACTTCTAACACAGAGAGATCAAATTCCAGTCTTGTATTAGCTTATCTAAAAAAAAAAAAAATCCATTTACTCAGTTAACATCAATCTTAGTTAATCCTGATCATGTACAAAACTTTCTCAGCAAAATGTAATTCCATTCCTCATACATTCTTAACTGAAAACACACATTCTACCATACTGAAATGTTTTATTATTTTCAGTAGCTTTAATTATATATTTAAATTAGAATCCCCAACTCTTGAAAACCTTAATTTCTAGTGACAACCAAGAGGCAAGTAATAGTTACCAAAATCTGGAGAACCTATTTTAGATGATTTTTAGAACACAATTATTCTTATAGTTTACCTAAAATCTCTTATTTTTATTTACTTTAAAGTTTCATCATATCAAGTTATTTTTCTTGCTGACAAATTTGCAACAGATCTAACAAGATTTCATTTAACTTCTATTAAACCTAGGTGCAGTGAAAGTACTATACTTAATGTTGATGGCTCTAAAGACATGTCTCTATTAATTAGATCAACAAACTTAAACATGAATACCAGGCATTAATTTAATACTAAATATTTCCCAGTTCACATGAACCTGAAACTCATTTAGCTTAATTTCTCTCGTATTTAGAATTGTTTGGTTTGTAAGCACTTTTCTTTAAGCCAATTAAATAGAGCTCATTTACAGACTAACCTCAGCAATGTTACCCAAAGACAAAAACACATACAAACACACAAACAGACGTCATAGTTCTCATTTCAAAATTCCATCCCAAGTCAGGTACAGCAATGTAAACCCCATCAGTTTACAAAAGAGGTTGGATTAAAGTTGGGTTTCTGGCAGATGGAAAAAATTAAGCTCACTTGTTCAGATGGTTAAACCCTTTCTACTAATACTTATGGAAAACAAGTCAAGTTCTAAATTACTTTTTATTTAGTACCCTCTTTTTCAAAATTTGCATTTTAAAAAGATGGCAGAAATAAGTGTTTTTGAGAAGACCAGTCAGGACATTTGTATCTCAAAGATATAGGCAAGTTTCTCCTAGGATGACTTTGTTTCCCCTTTGTTTAATATTTATAAGTCTCTTAAGATCACCCGTATTTATTAGAAAATCAATCACCTTGTTCCCCACTGTCAATGTTACCTGGGGCTCCTGTGGGGAAATCAGAATCGGACGCCTTAAGTCCAAGGGAGTCCCCTGGCCTTTTACAGGATATCGGGGCACGGGAAATTGCCCTGCTGCAGAAGTGGCCCCGGTCCAAATTGGGTGCCCTGTTGGGTCTTAGACGGTGATACTAAACCAGGTCCCTGTGTCCTGGGGGTTACCATAGAAACTTGTATTTGATCCCCACAGGTAGGGGAAACAGGAGGTGGTGAATCTGTTGGCGGCACGGGGTGGGAGGGGGCGGGGTCCGTTGGAACAGGGGCCGGTGCAGCCTGCTCGGCCCCTGGGGAGATGAACAGGCTGGGTTGGGGGGTTAACTTTTGAAATAACATGTCCCCACTCGCATTTTCTTTTTCTTTTCTCTTGTAGAACAGGTTTCCCTTTGTGTTTCCTTTCAGACCACTGCACCATAAGGTGGCAGCCCTCTGACTCCTTTTCCTCCTGATGCAATAGCATAAATGCTCCTACATATGGAATCTTATCTCTTTTCCCTGCTCTTTTGCAGAACATTTCTAACTGCGAGATTGTATAATAATTGAGTGAGCCATTCAGGGGCCACCGTTCTTCTGACCCTAACATATACTGGGTCCACATCTTATTACAATAGTGTATCATGTCTTTCTTAGTTATAGGCTCGCGGCTATGTTTTGCCCATTTATCTAATATAGTCCCCAAAGGCCTCTCCTTAGGGATAGATGGAGTATTTTCCACCTTTAAAAGTTTGATAACACCAAGACACAAAAGACGCAGACAAATTCCAACACAAAAGGCACAAATTCTAGCCTCGATGCACACAAAACCAAGACAAAACCAATGAACTAGTTCCCAGATCGGGTAGACTTACCCTACAAAACCAACGAACTAGTTCCCAGATCGGGTAGACTTACCCTGCAAAACCAACGAACTAGTTCCCAGATCGGGTAGACTTACCCTACAAAACCAATGAACTAGTTCCCAGCGAACCAGTTCCCGGGATCAGGTAGAGTCCAACAATTACCCCCTCCAACAGGGTACCCCAACCAGATTGGTTTGGTCCGTAAAGGAAAAGCCCAGATCATGGGGGGAATATGTTCCCGGCATGCACGCCGGTTCGACTTACCCTCCAGAATCAAATCGAGTCCATAGCCACAAACTGAAGTTTGTCGGTTCCTTGCTTCAACTGCCAAGCTCTGGGGTAGCCAGTGCCGCTTCAGGGAACTTTGAAGGGAAGATCCTCAGGACAAATGGTCCTGGCAGCTGTTAGGGCCTTGCCGCGGTATTCCCCTGACCGGGGCCAGTTAGCCAGGAGCAGCAAGGCTCCTGGCTGGCTAAGCCAAGTTTGTTACTGAGTCCAAGCTCCCTCTGCTGGCCGCATGATAGACTAGTGAATCAGAGACAAGGAGTATGACTTTATTTGGAAAGCTGGCCGACCAGGAAGATCTGCGAGTCTCTGAAAAACCATCTTGCAGAATGCCATGTTAATCACATCATGTCAAAGGTACATACCATTAATGTGACTTATCACTTTTTTTTAAATACATTTATTTATTTTATTTATTTATTTTTGGCTGTGTTGGGTCTTTGTTGCTGCGCGCGGGCTTCCTCTAGTTGCAGCGAGCAGGGCCTACTCTTCTTTGCAGGCTTCTCACTGCGGTGGCTTCTCTCGTTGTGGAACATGGGCTCCAGGCGTGTGGGCTTCAGTAGTTGTGGCACGCAGGCTCAGTAGTGTCTCATGGGCTCTCGAGCACAGGCTCAGTAGCTGTGGTGCATGGGCTTAGCTGCTCCGCGGCATGTGGGATCTTCCCAGACCAGGGATCGAACCTGTGTCCCCTGCATTGGCAGGCAGATTCTCAACCACTGGGCCACCAGAGAAGCCCGACTTATCACTTTTGATTTTGACCTTGATCACCCGGATGAAATATTATTTGTCAGGTTTCTCCACTGTAAAGTTACTCCCTGCACACCGGCCTCTCCCATTCTGCCCTCTTTGGATGGAAATCACTATGCACAGCCTACACTCAAGGAATCAGGAGACAGGCTTCGCCTCTGTGAGGGTGGAGTATCTACATAGTTTATGTGGAAGTCTTCTGAACCACAGCCTTTTCTTTCTAGGGTAAGTGAATTTTTAATCCTCCTATAAAAGACTCAATGACTTCATGCCTTGCTTTCTAAGATTAAACCTGTAGCATAAATTTCATCCAGGAAGTTAGCTATTTGGTTCATATTTTCCAATACAGATTAACATGCTGACAGTAGCAGAAGATGAGAGCAGTGAAGAAGAGCCTCACAAAAATATCACTGAAAGTGTCTTATGCACGTATTTCTTGTACTAGTCGTTAACATTCCCATAGGCCAAGAAAAAAGTCATTTAATAAGAACTGCTGGTAACTGAGTGACTTGAATAACATGAAGCTGAAGTACCGAATCAACATTTTTTGTCACTTTTTATTTTCTAATTTTCTCAATAGATAGAACAGCTTAAAAAAAAGTCAACGTTAGTGAGTTTCATGTCCTTATAATTAGCCCTAAGAAAGAAAGAGAAACCACAGAATAAAACAAACTGGTTGTGTTAAGCAGCCGTAGGTAGTTTATCTAGGCTCTTTCCCATACTAGTTGTGTGAGCTATGGCAAATTACTTAACTTCTGTAAGCCTCAATTTTCTAACCTATAAGTTAGAATGATAGTAATGCCTACATAACATAATTTTGGGGGATTAAGTGACATAATGTATTTCAAACTATATTTGTAACCTATAAAGCTGCACTAGTCACTCAAGCTACTATTCCTGGGGTGACACTCAGCCAGGGTGCACTGCTGCAGCCAGTATAGATCTTTATGCCTAGTGTTTGTTAGACTGGTCAGAGCCCAAGCTGCAATAGTGTTTAACATTTTGATGATCACTGCTGCTAGCTGCTTGTGAGCTGCGCGGAGAGCCTGCTTCCTCCTGGCCCTCACAGTCATTTACTTATGTACTGTTGGGACTAGCACAGTACCTGGGCCTCTCTACATGTGAATAATTAAGATGCTGTGATGCTTGGAGATCTGGGGTTGGGGAATTTGAAAGGCAATCTTTCCTCTTGCAGAACGTGTGCTTGCGCTTGCGATGGCTGAGTCAGCAAGCCAGGTTGGTACAGCCCTTCCCAGTGTGTGGTCCTGTGGACCCCCATCTGTTGCTGTGAACATTTAAGGCTGTGTAGATTTAGTATTTAGTAAAGGTAGGTTTGTTTTTTCCTCGATTTCTTTTATTAAAATGCTACCCAAAGTACTGATCAAATGAGAGAAATTATGCCCCTGAATAATTTCTTGAGTATAAGAAAGTTAGGTATCATAGAAAGCGATAAAAAATTCCAAACCATAGTTGAACTGAGTTAGGAAATAGCCGCTCCAGGGAATTACATGACACCACAAATAAGAATAACATTGAGGAGTATCTCCTCAAATACATTATATATAACTTGAAGTTACTTTATTGAATCACTTCCACTTTTGCTGGAAAAAAATGCTTAGTGCTTTTGGAAGAAATATTTAATAATATAATTTTCCAATCACATTTCATGTTTTGTTTTTCCAAGTCACAATTTTGACTGAAGAGTTTAATTTTTGATTTATAAAATTGTACTGATTGTCTGAGATTGAATACAGAAATATTTTTTAACAATTGCAAATCACTTATTAATATGTTTTTGTCCTGGCAGTGAAAGCTCCGAGTCCTAACCATTGGACCACCAGGAAATTCCCTTAATGTGCTTTTTTAAGGGCATCACTTTGGGAAAAAAGTCATCATATATTGTATTTTGTGCACATAATTGAAGGAAGAACTGTATCACCAGATCAAGGATGAAGCTGTCTTCAAGAACAACCTGAACAGAAACTGAATGATGCCCGGATTCTCATCTCTCTCTCTCTCCACCTTCTGTAAGCTTTCACTTTGAACTTACGGTGATGGTGGGGTGGAGAGAGAGGCAGGGGAAGAATCTACTATACAAAGATCAAGAACTTTGGGGGTCATTCAAAACTAGGTTCAGATTCGGTTTTGCAAACTTCACTTGGACATGTTATTTAATGGCTCAGAAAGGATAAAGGTCTGCTCAGTAACAACTCTCTCTCAGGCTTTTTGGGGAGAATTACATGTAATGATATACATAGGCACTTTGCATAGCAGCTGCCCATAGTAGCCACTCAGTACAAAGTATTGTTATTATTATAAATTTAAGATATTATTTGATGACAAGTGTTTCTTGCCTGCTCTTCTATCATCCCCCTGGCTGAAAAGCAAGCAGGCAAAAAGTGCAAAGATCAGCTTTAATAGATTCTAAGATGCCATCAGTTGTAAGATGGGTCATTATTTTATGTACCACTGCAAAACAAAACAAAATATGCTGCCAATTGTACTGTGGCTCACTTTCTTATCACTTGAAGTTTCTATTTTACACTTCTTGAAAAAGCTTTTTTAGACTTATGTAGATGTACATTATCAAATATCACTCTTGTGCACGCATAAACAGGAAGATATAACCAAAATAACTAAAGTAGTCCTAAAACAACTTCACATTCTGTGTCTGTCGACTGTGAATCATACATCAACTCGGAGGCACTGGTGTCTGTTTTTTCCACATATGTCATCCTTTGTTCCAACGAAAGCATCAGTGAGACAGTATTTCTTAAAAAAAAAAAAAAAAAAAAAGATGCTCCACTAATGCTAGAATTCTAGAACTTTTTCCAAGTTGCTGATACCCATACTGCCATTCTGCAAATTTTGATGCTGCTATTTTCATGATCTCACCAGAAATCAAGTCATCAAGGAAAACAACCAAATTAATGCACGTGCAAGCCACATCAATCTTCTCTGCTGCCTGGCCAATGGCCAATAGAAGGTACCATCCATGGTATAAAGCTTTTCAATTCCAGAGATGTTAAAATGTAAAAAACGATGTGCATCTAAGAATTGATGTACAAATGGTAGATGGTCTATGTCATTACACATTCCTCACCTAGCAGAAAAGTCATCATAAAAGTATTTGTAATAGTGAGCTCATCTAGTGCATTAATAATATTTGAATAATTGCTCTTTAGTTTGTATAAAATGAGGTGTACTTGTATCGGTCATTTTTTTTTTTTTTTTTTTACATCAACAGACAACGGTAGGCTGAGCTTTTAGGCGAAAAACAACTTGCCCTGAGTGAAGGGATGGTTTTCTTCATTTGTATTAACATCCTACTCACAGAGAGACAAGTTGGTGCCATTTGAAGATACTTGAAACCTGCAGCTTTTTCTTGCCAAGATTTGTTGTTATACATAAAAATCAAGCAGCAGCAAGGTTTCAATATTTCAGTTATTTCAAGAATAATTCCCTTCAGCTTTCAAGTCAAGGGCATACTCAGGTCAAATTCAGAAAAATGAAGAGATCTTATAAAAGTATTATACACTTTCTGTTCCCACCAATACTCTTTTTAAAAAATTGAGATATATTATACATAAAATAAAATGCACAGTTCTTAAAGGTATGGTTAAATGGCATAAACTCATGCAACTGCCACCGCAATCAAGAAATAGAATGTTTCTATCGTGACAAAAATTTCCCTGGGCCTCTCTCCCATCAATCCCCCGTCCCTTCAACATAATCTATCCTTTAACTTAAATCATGGGTCAACAACATATTGAAGTATCAGAAAAAGAAAAGAGAAAAGAAAAGAATCTTTTTAAATGATCATGAGTTACACAGTGGAAAATCTGAGTCCCATAACTTCGAAGTAATTACTACAGCTGCATTGTTATATATAATACCCTGTTGTCAAGTGACATTTTTATTTTTAAAATGATAAGTATTGGGCTTCCCTGGTGGCGCAGTGGTTGAGGGTCCACCTGCTGATGCAGGGGACATGGGTCCGTGCCCCGGTCCAGGAAGATCCCACATGCCGCGGAGCGGCTGCGCCTGTGAGCCATGGCCGCTGCGCCTGCGCGTCCGGAGCCTGTGCTCCGCAACGGGAGAGGCCACAACAGCGAGAGGCCCGTGTACCGCAAAAAACAAAAAAACAAAAAACAAAAAAACCAAGGCTTAAAATGATGAGTATTAACCTGAATAATAAATAAAATATATACCCCAGTCACACATTCAGGTGGAAATATGATATATTTCTAGCCAGACTGGATCATGTACCATGTGGGGTCCCATTTCAGTTTGGGACATAGACACTATATAGATTTACCTACCACATGACTTCCCGTCTTAGTATTGTGTATTAGCTGTAATAATTACTTTAAAATTCATTTTTTCTTTGTTCAAAATATAGTCAAGCAAAATGGTAACTGTGGACTACTCTTACTCACAGGTTAAAAGTTACTGTAAATGTGACAATATACTTCATCTCCCTTTTCACTCCCCTGTATGAAACTGTTGGGCTTCGTTAGGAGTAATCCACTCTTTCCTTTGCCCATTCATGCTTTCTTCATTCCTCTGAATGTGATTCAAGTAAAGACATGGGTAGTAATCTGCTTGCTTGATGTTGATGTGTATCAACATATTCAAGGGTGAAAAAAACTGGTGGGAATCAGAGTAGAGGTAACAAGAAAAACAAAGCCCAGTCTGTTTACTTTGACACTATGACCATGCAGTCACTCATTTTCGATTTATTCTACAAATATCGAGCTCCTTTTGTATGCCAGTCACTGTGCTAAGAGTCGGAGATACTTTCAAAGATGGAAGAGAGACATCCCCTCCTCTCATGAAAGTCATACCCTACCAGGATCGTAGACGCATGAGCAACTATAATGCAGCCTGACAGGTGTGTAAATATGATAGGTGGAGGGGAAGTAGAGGAGGGGTCTTCAACTCAGACTTAGAAGGATGGGTGGGATTCAGACATGAAGAATGAATAAGAATTCACCAGGCAAAGATGTGGGAAAATATCTTACGAAAAAGGAGAACTGGAGCTAAGGACAAAGTATTTGGTAATATGATCCCAACAGTAGGAACCCTGGTTCTGCCTATTCCAGAAGTATAATGTTCCTTTTAAAAGTAATGAAGCTATCAATGAAGAAATTTCTGGCCAATTAATGTTTCAAAGGGCACTAAGAATCACATAAATACAGCAGGATTTTATCTGAAACAACAATAGACAAAGTATTCTAGTCCAGTGTTTTATTCTCAGATAGCTTTTATATTCCAAAGGAGAGAGAGACAGAGACGAGAGACAGAGACCCTTCCAAGTGCTAATAGTGCCACAAAGGAAACTTTTTTCTGTTTTATCAGCTTGATTTTTCTCCTCACTAAACACAGAGTAAAACAAATAAATGAAAACAACGGGGAAATACATAGACACTACCACAAAGCAACTATTGTTCTGACGCAGATTGTGTTAGAAACTTGCAAACCAATGTTTCTCTGTTCCAACTGCTGGGAAATAACATTACCTTCATTGTGAAATTCTTGAGATGTGGGCAGGCAATCTCATCTACTCCATGATTTCAACAGGCTGCCCATTGCCAAATGTGTGGTCTTTTAAGACCTGTCTCCCTCACTTCACTGCAACCACAGTTTCACCAGGACCCAGTGTAATACTCGGCACATGGTAAGGTGCTCAATAAATGCTTGTTAAGAATGAAAGCGGAGATCTCTCTCCAGCCATCTTTCCCTGTAGTTTTCCTCCTCCTCCCCTGGCCCTGTGATGGGGAACCTCTAACACAATAGCCAAACCAGGCTTTTCCTGGGCCTCCTCTGATGGCCTTCCGTTCACCTGGCAGGACACTCATCACCCCACCCCAGGAAAGGTTGATGTCTCCTAGACTGGATTTGGAGCTGCTGGAGGGCAGTGATGTGTCTTATTTAATAGCCTTGAATGCCTGAGTCCTCACGAAGTCACTAGCATATGGTAGGCACTGCGTGATCCAGTTGAATACGCAATTGTTATGAAGAGTTTATAAACTTTGCAGTGAGTTTATTTGTATTAAAATATATGTTTAGTGCGTTCCTGATTTGCCAGGTGCTGTTTTAGACGTGGAGGATACCGAGGTGATAGGGCTCCTGGCTTCGTGGGAGTTAGAATGCTAGTGGAGATAGACAGTAGACATGCCTGACTCTGTTTTTGATGTTAGACTGCCCACAGCTTTCAAGCGCCCCCCCCCCCAACCTTTCCCCTCTGTCTCGCCTCTGGGAAAGTGGGTAAGAAAGTCTGGGCACTCCCTCTCTCCTTCAGACCACAGAAACCCCTGTGGTGCCGAGGAGAGCTCCAGCCCGGCCCTGCCCTTAACCAGATGAACCCCAGAGCCAATGGCCCCTGCCTTCATTCAGGCCCTGCTCTTCCCAGAAAATCTCAGCTTGTGAGTAACAGACCCTCTCAGACCCTTTTGGGGCCTGTGTGTCCTCGTCACTCTGGACATCTGAACCAATTTGGTGGTACTGGTGGGAGGCCATCCTGCTCTCTCTGGGGCAACCATGAGATGCTTGTCAGCAAATAAACAAGATTTCAGGTAATGGTAAATGTTGTGGGAAAAATAGAATGGGACAGTGAGACAAGGAGTAAAGGTGGGGGTCGAGGGACAGGGAAAGGGTGAGCTCTACAGAATTATGGTATATGACTACTTAACCTCTTGGTCAAAACTTGACTTCATGCGGGGACTGCCAGCTGCCTCCTGGTGCTGTTTTCCCTCTCTCCATAATAAGAAAGAAATAATAACAAGAATACTTCATTTCTTCCTCCACCTTTAGCTGGGTACATGGCCGCCAAGAAGAAAAATGACATTTCCTGGCCCCCCTTTTAGCTGGGAGCACTCATGCGACTAAATTTCAGCCAGTGGGGTGTGCCTGAGCCCCATTCTCCTGACCACATGTAGACTTGGTGGTTGGGGCCCCAGTGGCCACCCCAGACCATGGCATGACCGAGGGGGTCCCAGCTGTGGGGAGCAGAGCCACAGAAGAAGAGTTTGGACACATGAACTTATTTACAAAACAGGAGTCACAGGTGTAGAAAACAAACTTATGGTTACCAGGGGATGGGCGGGGGGAGGGATAAGTTGGGAGATTGGGACTGACATATACACACTACTATATATAAAATAGATCACTAACCAGGACCTACTGTATAGCACAGGGAACTCTACTCAATACTCTGTAATGGCCAAATGGGAAAAGAATCTAAAAAAAGAGTGGATATATGTATATGTATGACTGATTCACTTTGCTGTACATCTCAAACTAACACAACATTGTAAATCAAATGTACTCCAATAAAAATTAAAAAACATTAAAATTAAGTCAATCCAAAAAAAAGAGGAGTTTGGAGCCTTACACTGAGGGGCCCAGCAGCTCTGCCTGCCTCCCTCTATTTGAAGGTCTAAGAGGAAACCACTTGTATCTTGTGAAAGACACTGAAGTTTTAGGTTCTGTGCTTCTCTCACCTGAACAAATTCTGAAGTCATGCATTTGTTGAACATATCACTTTAGAACCTGTTATCTTCTCTCTTCATGTCCTTCACCAACTCTGTTCTCTCTACTTAGCTCCAGTTCTTTTCTTCTTTTCCCTTCGCTCCTATTTATCCCTTTTATTTCTGTCCTTTTTTCCTTAATTGAGTACTGTGCAAATTTCAAGTAGCTTGATATATTATCTACCAATCACATTTTAAAAATTAACTTTTATTATAGAGAGTATAAAATATACAAAAATAGAATAAAATGCCAAATCCTGTACCCACAACTCTGCCTCACCAATTATTTACCTATGGTCAAGTCAGCTCCATCCATTCCCCAGCTTCTTCCCCCTTCCTATGTTATTATTTTATTTTATTTTATTTATTTATTCTTGGCTGCATTGGGTCTTTGTTGCTGCGCACAGGCTTTCTCTAGTTGCAGTGAGCGGGGGCTACTCTTCGTTGTGGTGTGTGGGCTTCTCATTGCGGTGGCTTCTCTTGTTGCGGAGCACAGGGTCTAGGCACGCGGGCTTCCATAGTTGTGGCGTGCGGGCTCAGTAGTTGTGGCTCGCGGGCTCTAGAGCACAGGCTCAGTAGTTGTAGTGCATGGGCTTTGTTGCTCCGCGGCATGTGGGATCTTCCTGGACCAGGGCTCGAACCCGTGTCCCCTGCATTAGCAGGGAGATTCTTAACCACTGCGCCACCAGGGAGCCCCTTCCTATGTTATTTTGAAGCAAACCTCAGGCCTTGTATTATTACTGAATAAAGTTTCAGGTCTCTCTATGTGTAAAAAGCTGATAAATCAATCTTCTTCTAGAAATAAAGTCGAATTCCTAACTCATGGTTTCCTTCACTTCATAAAAATCATCCTTTTCACATCACCTTCTAAAGCGTTCATCTTCCTAGTTCTCCTCTTTGCCCCTCCCCCTTCCTTCTTTTCTCCCTTTCTCTCTCCCTTTTCCCCTCCCTCTCTCTGCAGCTAATACATCTTCTGCTTATGGGGCCCCCACTCTTTTTTTTTTTAAGGAGATCCAGGTCTAATTTTCCCAGTCACAGTTTTGATTTTTTGATATACTCCCTTTTAATTGTCAACCACTGAGAATCTATTTTGCCAAAATGGCAGCATTTACTCATTTATAGTCCCTTTACGAGTTTGGAGAAAAAGATTTTTTATAAAATTCACATAGTCCCCAGCCCTGCGGACCCCCTCCCCCCATCCCCCCAGATAATAAAAACTCGCTAAACTAGTAATATGCACTGGCAAAATACAATGAATAAAAAGGATACACTTACAGTAGTAATCAAAATTAACTATTGGGCATTAGACAAAGTCTAAATCCCTAATGATACCGAAGACTTGTTTTTATAACATGGATAAGGCATTGAACTTTTATGTCAGTGAACCTGGGCCATGTGGATGTTTTCCCACAAAGCAAGCTGAAACTGTTTTGGTATCACTCATGTGTGAGAATCAAGCATGTTTCTCCCAGGCAGAATGTGACCAATTTTTTGGAGGGAGTACAGATTACTTGGACAAGGTGGAGGCAGATCTTTCCACAAAAGGGTATGATTACAGTGTCAGTATCAAATTCTTACACATTTGACTTGCTTTTATTTTGTTGTCTGGGTGAAAAATAAATTTGTGACTCGCACATGGTAACGGAACACAAATAACTATGACCAATCAACACCACTGACTTTTTGTCCTTCTGGAAACCTACTATGCTCCTGAGCATTACAGACATATTTCTCCTCTGGGAAGTTGTAAGAGTTACATGTCATGCAGCACCCCTTCGCTTTCACCTCTACCGTGATAGTGAGCGTCACACCAGTCAGGGAATGTGGAAATTCTTGTAGCCTCAGCAGGATGAAAGAACTTGCAATGGCTGCACGTTGGGTTTACTTGTCTAGACCAAAGACTGAAGAGAGCAAAGGCTTGCTGCTTTCCTCTCTGTATCTTAAAACAGCTTGTCAAGCCGACCAACAGTCAACGAGCGCCCAAGAACACTTATGAAGTGAGTAAATACAGGAAACCTTTAGACAAAACCAGTAGCACACAGCTTATTGGAGTTCGGGTTCATTTGGCAAATGGGCATTTAATGCCTTTCTTGTTCTTTACTCTTAGTGGTTCTTATTTATTTATTTAGTTTTGGCTGTGTCGGGTCTTAGTTGTGGCATGCGGGATCTTTTCGTGGCGGGGCTTTTTGTTGTGGCGCAGGGGCTTCTCTCTAGCTGTGGTGCGTGGGCTCCAGAGCACGCAGGCTCAGTACTTGCGGCACGTGGGCTTAGTTGCCCCACAGCATGTGGGATCTCAGCTCTTCAACCAGGGATCAAACCCACGTCCCCTGCACTGGAAGGCAGATTCTC
The DNA here is from genome assembly GCF_964270905.1 of Leucopleurus acutus. NCBI lineage: Eukaryota > Metazoa > Chordata > Mammalia > Artiodactyla > Delphinidae > Leucopleurus > Leucopleurus acutus. The sequence continues at coordinate 109,666,336 of NC_139143.1, read as the reverse complement.
AACCACTGGACCACCAGGGAAGTCCCCTACTCGTAGTGGTCCCCCCTACCCCCAGTTTATTTATTTATTTATTTTTGGCTGCGTTGGGTCTTCGTTGCTGTGTGTGGGCTTTCTCTAGTTGCGGCGAGCAGGGGGGCTACTCTTCGTTGTGGTGCGTGGGCTTTCATGGCAGTGGCTTCTTTTGTTGCAGACCACGGGCTATAGGCACTCGGGCTTCAGTAGTTGTGGTGCACGGGCTTAGTTGCTCTGCAGCATGTGGGATCTTCCTGGACCAGGGCTCGAACCCGTGTCCCCTGCACTGGGAGGTGGATTCTTAACCACTGTGCCACCAGGGAAGCCCTCTTAGTGGTTCTTGAAGGCATTTTTACTTGCCTCATGGTCTTAATATGATCACTTTTCTTATCACACCCCCACTCACTTCAGAATTAGGATTCTCAGCTTTTTTGACATGATACTACCACTTAACCTCTCTTAATACTCTTAAAATTGTGTGTTCTCATTTCTATGCCCAATTCTACAAGGTTTCACTTAAAATTGCAGACAGAGTTGAACATTTAAGTCTACATACTACACATGATAAAGTGAGTAGAAACGTTTTCCTAGAAAAGTTAAAATAACTATCTCTTGGGCAAGTGGTTTTAACTGGAGGTGAGAGATTTAAAGCTACTCCTTTGTATGGTCTTGGGAAAGCAACTATTTAGAAAAGTTTCATGTATAAATAATATTGTTCTAGGAAACCATACACTACTGCGGGCAGGGGAGTGGAGAGAGAAAGAGAAATGTTCTAACCAGACATTCATCCACATGTCTAGACATCATAGCACATTTAGATATTTAGAATTTTCAGTAGCTTATGAATACAAGAAAACTTATTGCTTTAAGGTAGGCTTTAGATATTTGACATGTAGCTGATATTTTCATAGTGTGAGAAATATCAAGCTGACATTATGCTTTCTCTGTGTTGATTACTTCCAAATGTCAGAGAGTAGTAACTTATTCATGGGACTTCAGGGCCTTAGGATAGTATCAATTTAAAAGACATTCATATCGACTTCTTTTTTATTTAAACATACTAAATGGAGTATGAGAAGCAGGTTAAGAAATCAATGAAGAAAGGAAGAGCAAAGAAGAAACCTACTGACAAGAAAATTTTAAATAGATTGAGGTACTCTTACATCACCTTGCTGACAGCAGGCTTTAGGGACTGCCTCCAAATATTTCTGACGGCTGTAGTCTTACTGTTCACATTATTTCACTCATACCACTTATACTGAATTTGGGAAATTAAAAATAAGATATGAACTACTTGATTTTTGGTCAATCTTTAATAAATAAGTCAAACAACTAAATTAACATTTTCCTACCACTTTTTTTTTTTTTTTTTTTTTTTTTTTTTTTGCAGTACGCAGGCCTCTCACTGTTGTGGCCTCTCCCGTTGCGGAGCACAGGCTCCGGACGCGCAGGCTCAGCGGCCATGGCTCACGGGCGCACGTGGGATCTTCCCGGACCGGGGCATGAACCCGTGTCCCCTGCATCGGCAGGCGGACTCTCAACCACTGCGCCACCAGGGAAGCCCTTTCCTACCACTTTTAATACTAACATTGGACTTCAAGCTAAAATCAAAAAGAATTTAATGATATTTTAAATTAAAAATTTATTCTTTTGTTCACCAAACTCTTTAGCAGCTAATTATGAACCTACTGAACTGCTATTCTGGAAATAACTCAAAGGAGTTATTACTATTATTAAACAAAAATTGGCCACATCAGAGACAATTATGTGTTTAAATAAACCTTTGTCTTTCCAGTTATGTACACAGCAGTGCTCTTAATTGCTTGGGGTCACTGAAATCCCATGGCATCCTCTGAGAAGCATTTCTCCTGCAGTTTATCTTGTTGGATTTCCTTTCTGTTCTCGGAAGCCAGTATCTTTTCCTTTTTAAAATCTCTTTTTAGCAACAGTGGGAATGATGCTGATGATGGTAACATGAATGCAGTCTTCAAATCAGCCCCGTTTTCCTGACTTCTGTAGGTCAATGTCAGGAGTCACTGTGTAGCCATCTACATCCCTTATTTATCTCAGAAAATGTTATCTCTGATACAAACAAAAAATTGTGGGACCTCCATGAGCTAGACCAGCTACTATCTGAGGCTGCAAAATTTTAAATTGTTACCTGACAAACAAAAGGACAAGCCAAAGATGCTGACTGACAGAACTATCACACACAATCACTGTAACCTTGTTCATGAAATCAAAGTTGAAACAGAATGGATTGATAATTCTGTTACCCTATTGGAACTGCAAACAATCTTAAATTTAAGTGCTGAGTTCAAGGATGAGCATTTCATTATTGAACTTCAAGAATCACATTGCTTTGTATGCATCAAATATCACAAAATAAGTAATTCTGAAAAGCTAGCGTTTGCTACATTTTCATACTTTTTGTACCCCTAAAGGCCCAGGAGTTCTCCTGGCCGATTTCAGCAGGTCTGTCCCCTGTGAAGGCGGGAGACAAATGGGAAATTACGTCGTTGCTCCCAGCACCCGGGTGCATAGGTCTCCCAAAGGTTCTGGGTCACCCCAGTCACATCCTTAGAATGCCAGAGGTGGTAGGTCCAACCCTCCCCTTCTGCAACCATTGTTAGGAGAAGGACGTCCCAGAAACCCGGTTCTGGTCCAGAGTCCGAGCTCCAGTTGCCTCTCAGCATCTGGAGGTTGCTCCTACCCCGGACGTTTTCCGGGTGTCCCAGACCGCCTGGGTCGCTAGTGCCTCCAGGTGGGCGGAGAATCTCGTCTGTTCTGTTAACTGCAGTACCCCCAACACCTAGTTCAGTTCTGAGCCAGACAGAGGCTAACCTCTTCTGGTCACTTCGCTGCTTGTTTTCTCCTGTTAACCTCCAAGTTCCTTTCAAGGCCAAGTCTGGGCGGGAAGGGCTAGTGTTCAAAGCCCGAGCTAAAGTTAGAGAATTTCGGGCTTTGCTGGGAGGCCTCCCTCCGTCAGGAAAGCAGCGGGTGAGCTGCACGGTGACCTCTGGCAGACACCACGGGGCCTTCCCCCTCGGACAGAAACCCCCCGAGAGGGCGAGGAGCCTCGCGTCTGGAGTAAGTGAGCGGGAGCTTGTGGGCGGGGCTTCTCGGGGCCTCCCGCCCGCCGCGCGCTGCGGAGACGCGGGGCGCCCCCCGGTGGCAGCCCTGCAGCGCTGCTCGGGGCCGGCGGGGGCGGCGGCGGCGGAGGCGGAAGGGGAGGTGTTGAGCCAGCCGAGCGGCGCGGCCATGGCGGAGCCGGTGCGGGAGGAGCTCTCGGCCCTGGGTGCGATTTTCTGCGGGCCCGGCGAGTGGGAAGTGCTGCGTCGCTCAGGTGACTACCCCCGCGCCAGACGGACTGGGCGCCCTCTGTTCCCCACCACCAAGGCTGGGCTCCCCGCCCCGGGCCCACACTTGGGGGCCGGGGTAGTTGAATGAGGGAACGACACGCCCCGGGACTGGGCGTGTGTGGAAGCACGCGGGAGAGTGCGGCGACCTCCAAAACGTGAATAGTATCGCGCCCCTGCTCGCTCCTCTGCAGTGAACGGACAGCATAATGCTCAGGCTCTTGCGGCCCGTGGACCGGTTCCTGCTTCCCGCGCCGCTCCACCCACTCGTCCGTCCCACCCTCCACTCTCCCGTCGCACCCGCACTCGCCCTTCCCCCTCCATCCGCCGTTACCCCCCGTCCCCACTCTGCCGTTGCACTCTCTAACTCGCCTGTCTCCTCAACTCGCTGAGCACTACGAGCCAGCCGCGCCCTCCTGGAAAGCGTCCCCCCACCCACGCTTTCCCTGGCCGTCCTGTACTTACCCGTCAGATCTGACCTTGAAAAGAGGTTTCTCCTGACACCCCTAGTTTAAATCCAGCTTCCCCAAATTGAACTACGTGCTTTGTAAGCACCATGCATTATGTCCTTCAGGGCACCCACCACAGTTTAACTATATGGGTATTTGGTTGTTTCAAGTTGCAAGAGGGCAGGGACCCTGTCCGTTTTGTAATCACAAAACTCCAGGAACCTACGACAGTGGTAGGTATGCAGTAAATGTTTGTTAAATGAATTTTTGAATTCGACCAGTGCTCAGTCAGGACTCTCAGTTTGATTGCTTTTCTCCTGCTTTTTCTAGTCGGCTGAAGGGTGGTTGCCAATTACAGGCTCTTGGGGGCGCATTAATCATTCAACTCATTTATTGAGACCCCGGAAGCGCTGACAGGGTTTCAAAGACACTGACTGCTCAGGGCCTCTAGGAGCTTACAGTCTAGAACGGTTCTTTTGGCTATATTTTCATGATAGTGAAAACTTATTCTCTGCCTGTCTATGGCTTCTATTAAGTAAAAACCAGAACTTCAGTTTATGAAAAAGTGCAGTGATGCACATAATTTTCAGTTTTTACTTAGCTTTCAGATACATTCTGTGAATTTTTTGGCATAAGATTTAAACTTCTGTTATGTTTCAGCTACTATTAAAATTGTCCTTCTGACCATAAATTGGTTGACCTTTAAGAAGGTAGTCTAAAATGTTCTGAATGTTGTGAGAAAGCCATCAAGGGTTAGGATCCATTCCTGGTATCTACGTGGTGTGTTATTCACCTACAGAGCAGGAGTTGGCTCCTTTTCATTTATTCTTTCTTGATCACCCGTGTCTATACGTTCATTGAGCACTGTTATGTTCTGGGCACTGTGAACCAATTCATGTAATGAAGCCGCTTTCTTTTCAGTGCCTAGCCTGTCTTGTAGCTTTCTGAAACAATTGTTTAAAATCCATATGAAAGGATTTATTCACTTTTAGTGTTTTCTCGTCACCTCTCTTCTGATTGGATAGCATTTGTTATTCTTCGTCATCTTACTTTGCTGTCTCTGGCTCTCTTTATTGATAATTACTTCTGCTTGAGGCAGGCTGTTTGAAGAGATCATCAGTTTTCTTAAATTCCTTTATTATGGCTCAACTAGGAATATCCTGGGAAAATGAACCTATGATTTCCCATTACACCTGAAAGAGGATGGAGTGGTGGTGGTCTGGGTCATGAGTATGGTTGAGCATATGACACTGCTGACAGGTCAGAGAAAACCCAAAAAAGTAAGCATAGAAAGAAAGAAAGAGCAATTTCTTTATATGAAGAGCACTGTGGACCCTTTATCTGCTGTTAAATTGAGCATGACTTTCAAGCCATGCCTCCTAATTAATTTAATTCAGTGTTCTGGCATCAATAAGTAATTGAATTATAAAAGAATTCAGTGTAACAACTTAGGACATTTTGTTGCTGAAAGGTTCATTGGAGAATAGAACAATTCAGTGATTGAAATTGGGACGTTTGATGTTCACAACTGGGAATTAAGGGTAAGGTAAGGACTTCTTTAATAGACCTCAGTAAATATACAGTGGGCTGCTGGCTACCACTGTCATGGTCACTGTCAGCTTGGGTTGGAGGATATAAGAACATTCTGAACACCATCAGTTCCTTCCTGGCCTTCCCCTCAAATAAGCTGCTCCTTGTTGCCACCGGAATCAGGTTAACATTGGGTAGGATTGCACTTCTGGTACGAGATAGCCCAGGCAGGCTCAGGCTGCTAAACCTAGGGTCATCTATGAAGGTCATAAGATTGAAGAGTTTGAATAGTTGGATTCTTTTAGCTGGACTAATTTGTGCTGAGAATTTCAGGGGACTTACATACACTGTGGCCTCTTTGTGATGGTTGTAGAAAGCTCATAAGAGGCATCAGGTGTAACTGTCTCTGATGGGTGCAAGTTCTGTAAGCTCCTATTCCTGTCCACTAGGGAGGGCTGTGGGCAGATCAAACCAGGGGTATTCTGCTTCTCCCTGTGCTGTGCAGTCAGACAGGGTGCCAGGTTTAATGGGGTCACCTACCACAGACCTGATACTTTAAATGCGTCTTACTTGATGAGGGGTATTCTTTTTTTTTGCGGTACGCAGGCCTCTCACTGCTGTGGCCTCTCCCGTTGCGGAGCACAGGCTCCGGACACGCAGGCTCAGCGGCCATGGCTCACGGGCCTAGCCGCTCCGCGGCATGTGGGATCTTCCCGGACCGGGTCACGGACCCGTGTCCCCTGCATCGGCAGGCAGACTCTCAACCACTGCGCCAGCAGGGAAGCCCGATGAGGGGTATTCTTAACTTTATTTTATAAAGAAGATAACAGATGCTCAGGCTGGTTGAGTAACCACCAGGCTCCAGAGTATATGGACTCTTGCATTGCGTCATGCTCCTTAACAGAGATGCGGCCATTGCATCAGGAAAACAGTTCTTGGAGAGCAAGGATGACACCTGTCGAGGAAGAAGAGAGCAAGAAGAGCACCCAGAGCAGAGAAACGGGCATGACCCCACTTATGTTCAGAATAGTTCTGAAGGGGAGTGTGTGTGCATGCCTGTGTAGGTACCTATGAGGTAGATGGGATTTGGTATTGTTATAAATCTGCATTTTCCTGATGAGGTAATTGAAGGTCACAGAGATTATATTGCCATAGTTAGTGCTCATTATATGTGGAGTTGTGTTTCTGGAAATCATCTTACAGATAAAGAAGTTATAAAATGGGAGGTGTGTAAGACTCAATATCATATGATATGTTCGCACAGTAGCTTCAGAGTAGCTTTTTGTATTCTGCTAACACTAATGTTCAGATTGGATTGGGCCGTCTTGCAAAATGAATCATGACTGTCACCCACTGACCCCTCTAAATCTGCTCAGCCCTGTGTCCTGCTGATTGTCAGTACTGAGGTCGTCTCTAAAAACAAATCAGCCTTGAACTTCACGTCTAAAGGATGGGATTGCCACTTTTAGCTTCACTTATTTTTAGTTTATTTTTTTTTTCTGTAACCACGTTTAACATGTATAAAATTCCAGCTGTAACATAAAAAGAAGCACTGGTGGATGTATACTTGTGGGGAGCCACCTGAGAGCGAGAGGAAAAAAATCCTGTGCAGTGAGGTAAGAGAGGGTGTTGGGGGCTTTTTAGTGGTTTTCTGAACAAAGTCTTACCCTGAGGACATATAAAACTGCAAAAAAGAAAAAAAAAAAAGCAAGTATAGGGAAATTCAGTTGTATATGGTATATAAATGATTTCTTAATGGGCTCTAAATGAATCTTGAAGAACTCATCCTCTTAAATTTTGTTTACATTTTCCACTATCTTCTGTTATTGGACAGCATTTATTGAATTTTTATTGTGTGTGATTATGAAGTAGAGTGAAGTCTTAAAAATAACAGTATGGAATTTGGGGTTCAGTTCAGTTTCTCTCGTTTGAATTTCTGTTGTTTGGAGTGTGGTTAGGAGCATAATTTCCTTCAGGTACTTGTAAGGAAGAATAAGGTTTGAAACTAACCTATTTTAGTTATGAAATTGATATACTTATTTTAAGGTACAATGACTTATTTAAAAAAACCAAAAAAACCCAAACTAGGGAATATGTATGCAAGCTTCAACCAGAGGCAAAACTTACATCTTTTGGTAGAATCTTTAGAATAGATGAAAATAGTCTTGGAACTCATGAAAATTTTAGATTGTGGGGCAGGCATAAATTTTCTAGGGCATAGATTTTATTGAGAATGATGAGTTTGTGAGTTAAACTTAATGACTAGAGTTTTTTGGTGCCAGGGAAGGCCAGAGATTAGCATTAGATGTAGAACACCATTATTTTTCTGTTAATCACTCTGTTTCTAAGCTGTTAATAAACTTAAAGTAGATAGGGACAACCTTGTTTTCTTTTTTTAATGGAAAAAAACCCCCCCAAATCAGACTGACAGTACATGTGATTACATGAAAAATTCTGAGGAAAAAAGAGCCAGTTTAATTGCATGTACAAACCAAGGCAGATGAGAAATGGAAGGGTAATATACATACTTCTAGAGTTTTAGGGAGAAAATGAGTTTTTAAAAGAATACGTAATTTTATTCTTGCATTAAGTATCAGCAGAATGGGGTATGTTGTTGGGATTTTCATTTTCTTACAGAGATAGCGTCATTTTGTGTAATTTCAGCTTGCAGCTCGTGTGTGTGTGTGTGTGTGTGTGTGTGTGTGTGTGTGTGTGTGTGTGTGTGTGTGTGTGTGTGTGTGTGTGTGTGTGTGTGTAGCTACGGAGGGCGTCAAAGAGAAGACCAAGTAGGTTTCCTTCTAAGCTTATAACTAATAATTTCACGGTTTTCTAAGGCGGAAGTCAAGATTTTCTCCTGTTGCTTTTCTCTTTGCTGACTAGGGCCAGAAAATCACTAAGAGAGAAGAATGAAAGTTGGTAAGGATTTGAAGAGCCAGCTCAGTAGGCTTTCCAGACCTTCTCCCTGGACTGCCTGTTTCTGTCAGTTAGGTCACTGCCCTGGGGACGAATAGGTGGCTGTTTAGATGGCAGAGATTGGAGAACACTCTAGGTTTCAGGGTTTTTACCAGAAAGGGAGCCTTGCTTGCAGGGAAAACCTTGCTTTGTGAGCACAGATACTGTGTTAGTTTCTTGTGGCTGCTGTGACAAATAACCACGAATGTGGTGTCTTAGAACAACACATATTTATTCTCTTACAGTTCTGGAGGTCAGAAGTCTGAAATCATTTTCACGGGGCTGTAGTCAAGTTGTCAGCAGGGAGGCACCTTTTGTTCAGAAAACATTAAAAAATGCTATTCCCATGGAGAGTTATCTCCATGGAAATAAAAAAAATATATAAAATACAGGTTTATAGAAAGTATATGTATGTATGTTTATAAGTAAAGACATTTTTAGGTGTAGAAGAGAAGTTGAGGAGGATCACTTTGGCTCTGTCCACTATTTCGTGTTATGGAACTGGATTGACTTAAGAGGACAGGATCTGTGTCCTACCCGTTGTTTTCTCTCAGGCTAGAACAGTGCCTTGGGCCTAGTAGGTACTCAGTGAATGTTTGTTGAATGATGAATGAAGAGCTTTAAAAGTTATACCTCCCCCTTGAGAGGGAAAGTGGACCCTCTAGATGATTTCTGGAGGGTTTATTTAGCATAGTGGTCACATGTCTGTAGGTCTATTTATAATGCCCATTTTATCTAGTGAAGTGCAGTGATCTAACTGACATCTAGGGAGCCTACTTTAATAATAAAATATTTTTTACAAAGGATAGGTAACAGGATAGAAGAAAGAAGGGTTTTGAGAAGCTGGTGATGGATTTTAGAGGAATGTACTAAGTTGTTTGGAAAATCTTCCTTTATGCAGCATATATTTTACTTATGTAATACAAATTTAAGTTATATCACTTTAATATGATCTTTTTTTTAAAATAAACTTATTTATTTTATTTATTTATTTTTGGCTGCGTTGGATCTTCGTTGCTGCGCGCGGGCTTTCTCTAGTTGCGGTGAGCGGGGACTACTCTTCGTTGCGGTGCACGGGTTTCTCATTGCGGTGGCTTCTCATTGCAGAGCACAGGCTCTAGGCATGCGGGCTTCAGTAGTTGTGGCACACGGGCTCAGTAGTTGTGGCTTGCGAGCTCTAGAGCGCAGGCTCAGTAGTTGTGGTGCACGGGCTTAGTTGCTCCACGGCACGTGGGACCTTCCCGGACCAGGGCTCGAACCCGTGTCCCCTGCATTGGCAGGCGGATTCTTAACCCCTGCACCACCAGGGAAGCCCTAATGTGATCTTTATAATGGTTACTGCCTGGGTTTCGGGGTGGTGTCCTAAAATGGCAGTGCTTTGCAGCTGATACTGAAGGTTCTATTAAAGAAAAACCTGGTGTAATGGATGTGTTTGGTCCTATATGAATCCATGTCTGTAACAACAGCTTCTGTATAAATGGAATTGGATGGCTAGAGAGCCATTTTAATGTTCTGTTAGGTTCTTTAAAATGGGAATGCACTCAGGTTTCCATTGTTGAGGGTGTTGAGCAGCGATCCAGGTATGAAAATTAGAACAATCTGACTGCCTGTCTTGTGAAGGAGAATGAAACAAGGGCTGTGGAGAAAGAAGTAGGGTAGAGGGAGGCAAGTTAGCTTCAAAGAGCCTCGTCAGCACCCAGTTCGGTTCTACTCTGCTCTTCTGATCTGTGTGCTTCTGCCCCCTGCAGAATGAATCAGCCTGACGTTTTATCAACTTTTGAAAAGTGGGGTGAAGTGGTGTGGAACACATCAGAGGGGTGAAGTGGAGCAAATCTGAAAGAGAGCAGAGTGTTTCATCTCGTATCCTGTGTGCGCTTTCCCCTTTCCCCCTCCTCCTTATGGAGCCAGAAACAGCTGAACTGATGTCTGCCCAATTTTAGTTCCTCCCGCTGCCTTCATGTTACACTGATACGAATATATTTGAAGTGAAAAAGAGCGGGTCCAGGCAGTTACTGTGTATGCACAGTCATGGTTTGCTCTGTACCCCTGCAACCACACGGGATCCAGTATTTGGTTTGATTCAGACTCACTGCAACATGACTTTCGCCAGATTTAGTGTATAACTTTTAAACTAATCACTGATTTTATAAATACACAATACTGTTTCTTTGAATGTTCATATGAGTTTATTAGGAATTTCTGAATTATCAACTAAGTCTGGGGAGGAAAAACATCATATGATGAGAAACCTTTCTGGTAACCTTAATAAAAATGGGATAATGGCAATTATAAATGCCAGTGAAATCCTGGGTGCTGGTGAGCATGATTCTATGAATATATATGTATGGCTGAAAGTAAGAATCTGTAAATCATGGCTTTCTTAGTGTGATGTATCTCTTCATAAAATAACTTAGTTTTCACATGAAAAATAAATTGACACTTGAAACAAAAATTTTAACTTGTTAGTGTTCCATTCAAATTGAATTAGGTACAGCTAATCATTATTTTTGGATGCTTTCCAGAGACAGATGGAACTGTGTTCAGAATTCTCACAAGAGCCGAAGGATTTATGGATGCGGATATACCCTTACGATTGCTGTTCCATTTACCGGTTAATTACCCGTCGTGTCTGCCTGGTATTGTGGTTAACTCCGAACACCTGACCAGGGCTGAGTGTGAGATTGTGAAGGAGAAGTTACTGGAGCAAGCAGAGACCCTTTTGTCGGAACCTATGGTTCATGAGCTAGTTCTCTGGATTCAGCAGAATCTCAGGCACATCCTCAAGCGGCCAGAAGCTGGAGGTGGCAGTGAAAAGTGCACTTCTGCAGCAAGCACGACTGTGGATGATGGATTGTGGATGACTCTTTTGCATTTAGATCATATGAGAGCAAAGACCAAATATGTCAAAAGTGTGGAGAAGTGGGCTTCTGATTTAAGGCTGACAGGAAGACTGATGTTCATGGGTAAATTAATACTGATTTTACTGCAGGGAGACAGAAAAAACATCAAGGTGCCAAAAAGTTTTAATGTTGAATATGAATTTGGCTATTTTCTGCTAAAATGGTGTGTCTATAAGTGTGTTTGATAACAATGGGACAGATTAATCATTAAGATGTTTCTGCTTTCACTCTTACCATGTTAATGGATCTTTCTTTTTAAAGACTGTCTTTAACTTCTAATTACAACTACAGACTTGAAAAGCTTGAAGAATAAGTAGAAGATTATGTTTTAAAAATCATGCCACTTAATGAAAGTGATAGGTTATTAAAAAAATCTCTGTGGTACATGAGTGTTTGTTTCTGTAATCAGCTTTGAGCCTAAATTTTATAAATTTGCACTAAAAGTTTGTGCGTATTTATAGTTCTTTCCTTCGTTAGGCACACAGCAAGGTGTATATTTTTGGGTAGCCTGCAAAAATTTTAACTTTTTGGAAGTTAAAGATATGTTCTGACGCTTGAACTTGGTATCTGTTATACCTGAAAAGAGGAGCTGTTCCCTCCTAGCCAGGATTTAGTGTGAGTGGAAGTAGAATCATTAGGGCTGTCAGCTTGTCACCTCCTCCCTAACTTTTGCTTTCCACCTGACTTGTCTCAGCAGCTGCTTTCAAAATCATCGTCTTCTTCAGAGTTTTCAAGTTCTCATTCTAAACTCATCTAACCTGCTTTATGTGGGACCAGACAAAGAAAGCTGCTTATTACATTTTAAATCTTAAAAGAGCTGCAAATCACTTAATAGGTTTTATGCTTTCAAGTGGGTTGGGTCAAGAATAATTACAATGGAATTTATTTGAAACAGATTTATCTTGCATAACCTATCATCTTAAAGATTTGTAGGATAACTACCTAGCTTTTTGTTATGGGCTCTTATCCCAAAACTTGTTGGTTAATAACTTCAGTTGACCAGAGTAGTGCTGGGTTATAGTGTATAGGTACAACAGATTTTCAGATTTAATAAAGATATTGGGTTGGGGTCTGACCAAGGAACCACATATATTTTTTAAAATTTATTTAATTAATTAATTTATTTTTGGCTGCATTGGGTCTTTGTTGCTGTGTGTGGGCTTTCTCTAGTTGCGGTGAGCGGGGGCTGCTCTTTGTTATGGTGTGTGGGCTTCTCATTGCTATGGCTTCTCTTGTTGCGGACCACGGGCTCTAGGCACGCGGGCTCAGTAGTTGTGGCACATGGGCTTAGTTGCTCCTTGGCATGCGGGATCTTCCCGGACCAGGGCTCGAACCTGTGTCCCCTGCATTGGCAGGCAGATTCTTAACCACTGTGCCACCAGGGAAGCCCCGGAACCACAAAGTTTAAGGTGATTTACAGTATATCTATAAAGTTTGATCCTTTTGGATAAAATACTGGCTGACAAAATGAATACAAATTAATTTCTTTGCTCATATATCCCCAAAAGGCTCAGATTTTTCTTTAAGCCAGCTCAGGCATATTAGGCTAAGTGTAGCTGTTTTGCAGATGTTGTTTCTCAGATTGGATCCATCAGTTAATTAATTTATTTAATCATATGGCTTGACCTCTGGTAATGTAGAGTACTTTTTAAGGAGTTCTTTCTTTTTTATTAGCTGTCCCTAAAATGTCATTTAATGTAAATATCCCTTAAATTTTTATAAGACTGTATATCAGGATTGAGAACTACAGGCACATATTTATAGATGCCATCAATTTGGAATGTTCGGTACTGTGTGCCTGTTAACTTCATTCCGACCTTGAGGAAGTGATAATAATGACAGTAGCTGGTACTATATTAAGCACTATTGTGCCAAGAACTCCTCTAAGTGCTTTATATGTATGAACTCATTTAATTATCACAACTTCCCCATAAGGTAGATGTTATGAGTACCATTTTATGGAATAGGTTACTGAGGCACAGAAGATCTAGATAACTAACCCCAGAATCAGATCTAGTTTATATTTAAGCCTACGTAGTTCGATTAGACCCTTCTTTACTCCAGCATTCACCAGAATGTTATGCTTCAAAGTATGTGAAAACACTGTGTAACTCTCTTACTGCTTGATTCAGAAAGTGAGTACTCTGTAAGTGTGGAAATAAGCCTATAGGTTTATGGCTCCTTTCAAACTAGGACTTTGAGATTCAGAGTAAGATACGTATTTAACGTACTGATTTATCATTTAGGAGTACCTGATCCTTCAGAAAACCTGCAAAGTAGATGTGGACTCAAGTGGAAAGAAATGCAAAGAGAAAATGATTAGTGTACTGTTTGAAACAAAAGTACAGACAGAACACAAAAGGTATAATTTAGTACTATTGCAGATGGAAAAGCAACTGAATCGATAATTATACTCTGACAAATTTAGGCATATTCATGAGTTTCTCTTGTATAATGCAGGTTTCTGGCATTTGAAGTCAAAGAGTATTCATCGTTGGATGAGTTACAAAAGGAATTTGAAACTGCAGGACTTAAGAAGCTTTTCTCCGAATTTGTACTTAGGTTGGTAAAATGAAGTGGAAGACAGGTATCTTTTAGTGAAACAACAGCGTGTTTTGTTTTGTTTTGTTTTTGTTTTTTGCGTTGGATTTTGAGAGTGGCTGATTGAAATACTCATAAGGGAACAATTTTAGAGTTTTCTCTGAAGCAAAATGACAGACACCATCATAACTTAAGGACAAAAGCCAATTCTGTTTATGGAATATTAAACAGTAAAAATATCCATGTATTCTAATTTTGCCAGTATAGGCTGGGTTCAATAGATGGAATGTTATTTGAGAGATAAATACAAAAAGATGATGGTGAATGAGCCCTTGTGTTTATACAGAGGATTTGTTTGGAACTGTGCAATTTTCTGCCTAATTTTCTTGTAATTAAATGAATTTTTAAAAAGAGATTTGTTTTCATGTTTACTTCCTTCATGTTTACATTTTTAGCATTTGATAATGATTTTTCCCCCATTCAGATTATTCTGTCTAATGTTTTAAGTTGAATGTTAAGAAAATTATAACACTGATTTCATTGTGGAATTGGATAAATGGTTAGTTTAAATACAAACTAAAGAAGTTCTATAGAACTTGATTTACAATTGCTTTCTTTGGGGTCCCAGAATTGCATGATACTTACTAGTGATAGGACTGGAGAGTCAAATTAAAATAAAATTCTTCAATTTAAATTAAAACTTACAAGGGAAGAAGTGTTTTACACAAAATGAACTTGGCTTACCAGAGGGAAGAAATCATATGGAGATACTATTTTTTATTTCTGATGAAATTTGTTAAAGTCTGATAATCTCAGAATATATTTATTATGACGTAAGGAGAGAAGCCATAAAATAAAAGCTGTGTTAAAATTTGTACCAAAAGTATAGACAGGCATTTATGTTTGAGAAAGGATATTTGTGTTCCTGAAGCTACCTGTGCTCCTAAAATAAGGGGCCAAGTAATAGAAGAAAGGCCAGGCAAATCTCCCTCACTGTAATCTGAGGTACAGTGATGTCATTATAAGTTATAACTGATGGGAGAGAGAAATAAGGAGATGCCGTGGCACGGCCAGTAGTGCTTCTTGAAAGTGCTGCTCTGTGACTGTGGCAGTACCGTCTGATTGTCTCATTTTCAGACACCCTTGTAATTAAATTAGACCTACCTCTTGATCATTCCATTAATTAGAGGGGATTTTTTTGTTCGTTTTATGTCATTCTAGGGTGTTGATGATTTTTTCCTGGAGAACTGGTAAATGTAGTTAGGTTGTTCTATGGGAGGGTGATGTTCTCAGAGTTCAGAAACTGCTAGGAGCCTGTACCCGCCACTGCACTATTGGAGACTGTTGTAATTGATCCTAGATCTGCTCAAGTGGTACTGCCTGGACCAGAGCTGAGGTTGCTGATAGGTACTATCTGTGGTCTGTTGGCATTCACAGTCACTCCACCCCTGCTGCCACTGCAGCCATTGCCAACAACTACCATGGTGCCAGAACCTCTGCTGCCTCTGACTTCCCAGTGGTGCCTCCTGTTGACCAAACCTAACAGGAGTCCAGTTGGCAGAGAAGTCGGGAAATGTAGTTTGCATGTGTCCCAACCCCAGGAGAACAGAGCAGAATACAGGAGGGTGGGTGTGTCAGTGAGGGAGAGGGAGCTGAGTGCCTATGGCGAGTAACGAGCACGACCTTCCCTTTTAGCTATTAAGCAGCCACGCACAGCCTTCTACCCATATTTAAATTTCTGTACAACAGCAACAGTTTATGCTTCAGTCTATGCAGATTTTACTGTCTTTTGTACAAAGGAAAAACTCTCACCTCTCCCCCAAAAGGGGAAAAAGTAAAGTTCTATCAGTTACTATTATCCTTAGTGGTGTTGCTTATCCTGGTTCAGTCACAATCCCACCTCAATTAAACTGTCAAGTGCACTACGACCAACATTTCTTATGTAACTTGATAGGGGGTAGGGGAAGGAAAAAATAGTTAATATGTACAAAAATATCTGCAAACGATGAAGTAGATTTGCTTAAGTACTTGTTTCTATAACTGGTCTTGAAGCTGTAGTTGATATTTATAACTTCTTCCTCTGCTCCATTTGGCTTTGCTCGTGGCTGCCTCTACCTAGTAGGGTGGGCGAATCTTCATTCTGGAAGGTCTGGGTCCTTAGGAGTTGGTTGTTTATTAACTTTCACTCTTGAATAAGAGAATATTAAGAGGCAACCCAGAGAACCCCTGGGCTCCTGACATAGTTCTTATTGACTCCATTGTGTAGCAGTAGATCAATTTCCCTGTAATAATGTGGTCAACCACCCCAGCCATTATAGGAACCTCTTTTGTTGCTTGTTGGTTTACTGTCATAGGGACCCTAATATATTCAGGTGTCAGTCTCAACTTCAAATTCACTTGAACCATTTTGTGTGCCCTGGTAGAAATATTTTTTTTCCATGGGAGCTAAGACCACCAAATCAGCATAGCCCCTTTATAGGGATGGTAATAAAAAATTCTGTGAGTGGGTTATTAAACATAATACTGAGAGAAATCCATCCTATTTTTATTCCGCGATTCCTGGACCCATGTATTCCGGCAGTGGGAGAAATAACATCATATATTGGTGACTGGTTCAAAGTCTTAGTAGGTCATTATATTGTTCTATCAAGCCAGCCACTTCTGGGTGATTTGGTACATGGAAAGACCTATGAATTTCATAGCTATGAGCCCATTGCTACATTTCTTTTGTTGTGAAATGAATTTCTCATTTAGAATTTATGTTGTGAGAGATAACCATGTCTGTAAGATTATGGTTGGTAGTCTTATAGGAAGAGACTTAGGATTCATATCCAGAATTAATATTTTCATGAGAACAGTTGCTGACCCTTGCACTAGAGAAGAGATCCAATGTAATTAATTAGCCACCAGGTGGCTGGTGTCTCCCAGGAAGTGGGGCCCTACTGGTGGCTCAGGATTCGTCTCTGTTCTTAGCAGGTTAGGCACTCAGCAGTGACAATAGTAAGATCAGTATTGGTGAGAAGAATTTCATGTTGCTGAGTCCGTGTATAACGTCTGTCCCTGCTGCCACAGTTACTTTGTACATGAGACCGCTGAGCCAGCACTGGGATGCTAGGGAAAGAGGATGACTGACATCCAGAGGATGAGTCAGCCTGTCCGTTTGAGCAAGGAAGACATTCACTGCAGTGGTTGCCCTATGAACATCACATGGGACACGAATATCCTCCCATTTTGTGCTCATCCCGAGAGGTCCACTCACATACTCCTGCCCCAGATTTCCTTGTCATTAGGCTTCTGATCTTATTCTTTCAAAGTCCCTGACTACCTGGCCAACCCATTAGCCACTGCCCATGAAATACTGTAGATCTACGCCTGTGGACATCTCTTTACCTAGATAAGTAGACAGCCAGAAGTACTGCTCAAAGTTCTGCCCACTGAGAAAATTTCTCTTCACTACCTTTCAGAGACACTCTAGATTGCAGTGATAATTGCCAAAGCACATTGTGAAGAACCATCCCTATACCAGGCCTGAGTTCTTTCTTCCGCAGTAAATAAGTTATGGGTATCCCCATGACAGCATAGATGTGGACTAAGGAAGAAGCAGCAGTGCAGGAGTAGTCGCTACAGGCATTTGAGCCACTTGATCATGCAGCTTCATGATCAGGGCCTGCTTGAGCCTGATCTTGTACATATCACTTCACTTGTACATGTCCAACTTCATGATTTCATGGATGAAGTAATACCTCATTAGTAATCAGGAGAAATGCAAATTAAAACCACAGTGACACCTCTAGCCACCCACTAGAATACCTAAAATTTAAAAGATGGACAGTAGCAAGAGCTGACAAAGAAGTAGAGTAATGGCAACACTGATACACCATTGGCAGGACTATAAATCGACCCAAATGCTTTGAACAAGCAGTTTGGCATAATCTAGAAAAACTAACAATTCCATACCTTATAAGCCAGTATTTCTGCTTCTAGGCATATACCCTACAGATGTGTGCATGTATGTGTGAGGTTACCTGTACAAGAATGTTCATAACAATATTATTTTTAATAGCCCAAAGGAAGCAACCCAAACACCCATCAACATAGAATGGACAAGTAAGTTGTGGTATATTCATGCAATGAAATACTGCACAGCAAACTAAATAAGTGAACTATAGCCAACATGCATTCATCTTTTAAAAGCAATATTGAACAAATGAAGTAAACAGGAAAGGTACCCTATGATTGTAAAAGTTCAAAAGCAAGCAAAATGATATTAAATTATGGATGCATACTCAAGTGCTGAAACTAAAAGACAAGAAAAGAAGTTGGTATAATAAAAGTCAGGATGGCAGTTACCTATAGGGTGAAAGGATGGGGTTGTGGTTGGAAAGAGGGGTTTTTCTGGGGGGTGGGTAGGGAATGGCTATGTTCTACTTCCTGACCAGGGTGCTGTTTCTCAGACGCTTCTTTTATAATAATTCATTATTTTTTATTTTTATTTCTTTGATATATTTGTTTATTTATTTTTGGCTGCATTGGATCTTCGTTGCTGCACGTCGCCTTTCTCTAGTTGTGGCTAGCAGGGGCTACTCTTCGCTACAGTGTGTGGGCTTCTTACTGCGGTGGTTTCTCTTGTTGTGGAGCACGGGCTCCAGGCATGCGGGCTTCCGTAGTTGTGGCACACAGGACTAGTTGTTATGCGGCATGTGGGATCTTCCTGGACCAGGACTCGAACCCATGTCCCCTGTGGTAGCAGGTGGATTCTTAACCACTGTGCCACCAGGGAAGTCCCTATAATAATTCATTAAGCTATAAGTTACTTTAATGCATATTTCTGTATTTCTTCCCCTATAAAAGTAGGCTTGGCTTAAAAAACGCCAGTTATTATATTTTTGGTAAATAAGAAAAATATTGAGGGTAATTCTTAAATCTTTGTAATTAATAGCAATTTCTCTAATCCTGAAGTTTGGTTCAGACAAAATTGTAAGTTACGTAGAGAAGGTAGGTTATTTCAAGCAGAGTGGTTAGGGAAATCTTCTGTAAGGGGATGCCATTGGAACCAATAGCTGAATGAAAGGGACCAACCACAGGAAAAGGAGGCAGCAGGAATTCCAGGCAGTAGGAACAATAAGTGTGAAAGAGCTGAGGCCTGAAGGAGCATGGCCTGTTTGAAATAGTCAGAAACAAGAGTGACCTGTATGGGAAAGAATGATGTATGAGGTGACATCTACAATCTACATGCACAGTGATAAGTTTGGAGAGAGACAGATATAGGAGCCTGTTCCTGTTGAGTCTTAAAACCCAATATAAGCCTTTTTCTGTTTTGCTAACTGCAGTGGGAGTTAGTTGCACTGGAAACAGGTGTGATGTCTAATTTACACTTTAATAAGATCATCTGGCTGTTACAGAGCAAATGAGTAATAGGAGAGCAATAATGGAAGAAAGAAGGCCAGTTAGGAACCTGTTGCAGTGGTCTAGCTGAGGGATGATGGTGGCTTGGTTGTGATGGCATTGGAGAAAAGTGGTCAGATATTAGATACATTTTTGGAGATAGAGCTGAGTATATTTGATGCCAGATTGGATGTAGAAGATGAAGGAGAAAGAAATGAAAGACAATACTTAGGTTTTTGTCTTTAGTAGCTGGGTGAATGATGGTACCACTGACTTGTGAATTAAGGAAGTCTGAGGAAGGAGCCTATTTGAGAGATATATTAGAAAAAGTCATTATATTTCCTTGCCTCCTCTTTGCTGCCATTATAGGTCTATCGGGAAAAAGGATTTTAAAAAATGAATTCAACTAGTGTTGGAGGAGGTCATTGAGAGGATATGAACTGCCGGTTGACCCAAGAGCTGGACCTGGGCAATCAGAGGCTCCTCACCCCTCCCCTGTCCTTGGAACGTATATTCTGCCCACCGTTCCTACACTAGGAGCCATTCAGGGATGCAGCCTTGAGACAGTAAGGTGGTTGAGAGCACCTGGACTGAATATGTGACTGAACCCACTTAAGGCCTCTATGTAAACTTTTAAGATTCTGGTGGGGTGCAGAGATTTACTCATATTATGGCCATCCAACACAAGCCTCGTCTGTAAGTTCACTTGCTTATTAAAACCACCACCTCCCAATCTGGAGTGATCTGCCTCTTTCTTGGGTCTCTCCTTGCCCTCCATGTATGGGGGCAAGCTACGAGCCAACAACAAGTTAACAAATGGAAGTTTTGGCAGCAAATGAAATAATTTAAAATAATTTTTCCAAAAGCAGATTGGTTAAAAAAATTGGTTTAAAATCAATTGTTTCGATTGAGTAATATCAGTTACTGGTTTTTCATCTAGTGGTACTTTTGGTGAACCATGGGCGGAGTAATTTTTGCAATGTTTGTATGCACCTTTGAGTGTGAGTCTCCTGTAACCATGCCGCTCATGGTGTGGTTCACAGACACAATCTCATGCACTACCCCAGACCTACGGAACTAGAATCTACAATTTAACAAGACCCCAAGGTGATTTGTATGCACATTGAAGTTTGAGAAGCACTATCCTGTCAACATATCTATGTTCTTAAAATATGTGAGGGGGTCATATGTGAAAAGTTGAATAATAGACATACATGTTGTAAGGGGCATTCCAGTCCTGGGAAGCTAAAAATATTATAAAATTCCTAATTACCTCTGTCTATGAAACAATATTTGATCATATAAATGTGGCATTTCTTACATATTCTTAATTTTGTTCTCTGTCTCATAATTAACATGCAGTTGAGTAAAGATTAACAATTGTATGACAGAAGCTGTACGTCCACTTTTCTTTGCATGCCAAGTGATCTCCATCTTGTCACAATTGTGCTAACTTTATGAGACCTTTGCTTGCTAGCATTATTTTTGGCCCTTTAATTTGTTGTTTTCCATTTATTTTTAAACAAAAGGGAAAATGTAACATTTAAATGATTGTACAAATCCAGCTATATAAAAAGGTGCTGTTGAAATCTTGGAATTGTCATAGGATAGCTGACTCCTTTGTCACTTGATGTGCAAAAGTCTGAATTTGATTGGTCAGGAAAATGATTTTAAAATTTAAAAAAATAGCAAATCCCTCATCTGGTGAAAAAGACAAAAATGTCTAAAGGTTGCAAAACTGCCAGTGATGTATAAAAATTATCAAGAAATAAAAAAGTTGGGGAGTGGCATCTTTATTTTTGATCAGTTTGCCATTTTAACGAATCTAATGCCCCAATCAGTTTGCTTTTCACCATTTGGTTTTTGACTACATTGCTTTTTTCCAGACAACCCGGATCACAGATTTCAGTTTCTCCAGTTTCTTCAGATCACCTGATGTTATGTAGCTTTATTCCTTCTATCCTTCTTGTATTAGGATTCTCCAGAGAAACAGAACCAATAGGATATATATTTATTTATTTTAAGGAATTGGCTCAAGCGATTATGGAGATTGGCAAATCCAAACTTTGCAGTGGGCCAGCAGGCTCAGGAAGAGTCCATGTTGTAGTTAAAGTCCCAGAGCCATCAGACAGGAGACCCAGGAAAGAGTCAATGCTGCAGTTCAGGTCTGGAGGCCGAGGCTGGAAGAATGCACTCTTGGTCAGGGGAGGTCAGTCTTTTGTTCAATTCACGTTTTCAACTGATTACATGAGGTCCACCCACGTTATGGAGGGCAATCTACCATAAAGTCTACAAATTTAAATGTAAATCTCACCTCAAAACACCCTCACAGAAACATCCAGAATAATGTCTGACCACATCTCTGGGCAATGTGGTCCAGCCAAGCTGACACCTAAAATTAGCCATCACACCTCTAGAGAACTAGCCCATCTGTAGCTTTGCTTTTAGAGGTGAGGAATGTGGCTTTCCATTCGTATCTGCTTAACTCATTGCAGTATATTCCTACCATGTTTTCACTGCTACAAAACATTAAATACTGATAGGAATCTGTAGCAGCATTGGCAAGAAAGATACCATTTTCACATAAGTTAACAACTCGACAAATTGTAGTTTACCTTGGCTTGAATGACCCTCTTGAGACAGGACTGGCGCCAATAATACACTCCACAGAAAGCCACAGAATACTAACCTGGGAGTATAAAAAAATGTAGACTCAATGATGTATATTGATTTTAGAAAAAAGTGAACTCATCTGCTTTGGGGCATCTCAAAATGATGTTTGCTCAGTTCTTTGTTGGCAGCAGATACCCTGAAGTGTTATTAGGAGGGAATTCTGGAATTGTGCTCCTTCCTATAAGAACCTGGTATATTTCTGATACGTCTGACAATGCTGCTTCTCCATCATTAAGAGATGATTAACCTCTGCTAATGTTCAGCAGTAGACCTTTCGTGCAACTAAGAGAACTATGTAGTAAAGTGCTAGTGATTTCCCAAAATTCTGTGCATGTGTTTTTTCACTTCTGTGTTTCTTGGGAATTTCGTCCATTTCCATAGGTTTCATTATCCCCTCTACGTGGTTGAGTCTCAGATTTACACCTCAGGTACTGATCTCTCTCCTGAACTCTAAAACACTCATTTCTAACTGTGTGTAATATCACAACTTAGATGACAACTTAGATGTTCCGCCAACGCCTTAAATCCAATATGATTAGAACAAACTCATTAACGATTCCATTTTCATTGTTGTTGATACTGAAACTATCACCAGGCTCCCAGGATTTTCCTTTGACTATTTCCTCACTCCCTTGCATCCAGTTAGCTGCCAGATCTAATTCTCAGTGATTCTTACATTCACCCATCTTTTCCATTCTCACGGCCACCATACTTTACTTCTTTTTCCTAGCCAGGGCTATTGGAAGTGTCCAAACTAGTCTTCTCACCTCAGTTCCCCCCGTCCCATCTTATACATAGCTACAGTTCCTAATATCTAATATTAAAAAATTGGGGTCAGATCTACTTTATTTTAATTAATTGATTTATTTTAGATATATTTTAGAATACAGACTTTTCTTGTTAATTCTTGGAGTTTTAGAAAGGTAATATGGAGAAAATACTGTATATTATAAAATCCCCCTAATGGAGACTGAGGCAGCATCCTGTAATCAAACACTGTTATTTCTTCAGTGAAATGTATGAATACTCACTTAAGTAATATAAATAATGATATAATTGGTATAAATAAATGGTGTCTCATTGTTCATGTTAAACTTTAATACCTAACGTGTTCAGATCAGATTGGCTTTTGTCTCCACATACATTATTAAAAAAACCACAAATTTTTGATTTTTAGAACTTTTGGACTTTGGAATTGTGGATAAGGATTGGTAGACCTGAACTAGATAAATCTTCCTCAAATAACCGTATCCTGTTTCCTACTGGATTAGTTGCAAACTCTTCACTCTGCTATTTTCATATGCCTTCTCAATTTGATTACAATCCATTATTTCTAGATTTATCTTCCACTCATCCTCTATATATCCTTTTGCCCTAGCTAAACTGGATAAATACTCTTTTTTTTTTTTTTCTGCATATGCTCAGGTTCATCCTTCTTGCTGAAAGGTCCGTTCCTCTTGTCTATTTTTCTGTCAGCTATCTGTTGACATTTTTTTCTGTTTCCAGAACTTTTTCCTCTAATCCCCATTTTGGGATCAGTAGTTGTTTTCTGGTCTAAATTCTTGTAGCAAGCTTCAGTTGTCCCATATGTAAAGTAAGAATAATACCACTTTCTTACCTCTTAGACTTGTCACTGGATTAAATAATGTACATATGCACCTAGCACGGTGTAAGATACATAATAGGAGCTTAATTGAGGTTAGTTCTTTCCTTTTTCTCTCCTCCTCCTCCCTTCCTTTTTCTTAGTATATACTGTACTTTATGTTACAGTTTTTAAAGTACTTTTATTGTCCACACTTCTAGATAAAAGGTTTTTGAGGATAGAACCTTGCTTATTGGAAGCTCAGTAAATATTCAGTTATGCGAAATGAATACAAATGGTGTTACTGGAGGAATTTCAACTCCCCCTCTGGATTCTGGAAAGACTGGTTTGTGTACATAGGAATATACATTTAAAAACTTAAAACAAAACAAAATGAAAAAAACTATGATCACAGGACCCATCTTGATGCTAAATAGCATAATTTCTGCTTCAGTGGTCCTCTGGATGTCCTAAGCCATTGTAAGGGAGATTGCTCACCCAGACCCTGGCAAGTCTCAGAGCCTAGAGGAGCACATTTATTTCTGGTGCATTAATAGGCCATTGAGCTCTTGGGAAGCTCTTGCCAGAAACCAGTGGGCAGGATGACTAACACAGCTCCTCTGCACTCATGAGTTTGGCGCTCACGTGCATGGAACCTGGATAGTGAGAAAGCACTGACCATGCTCCCACATTGTTCCCTGGGGCTCACTGGTCTGTTCCTGGGCTCACTCTGGGGGGGTCTCTGAACACCACTTTTGCTTTCGCCCACTTGGTCCTTTCAGGTTGGTTCCATTTATCTCTAGGCTCTGCTCTCTCTCACTCAAAACATCTCCTCTAAAGCCCCTTTAACCCCTAGCCCAGAGAATATTATGTCCTCCAGAGAGAGGAAAGCTAGTGGTGTTAGAGATCACTAAGTGTTTACCTAATTTCTATTCTAGCTTGCTTTCTTAGTAGTTTTTCGTTAGTAATTTTCCAAGTAATTTCTTACCTGGGTACATTGCTATCTAGAATAAAAACTATATTTTACAGCTTTCCTTGAAGCTCGGTATGACCATAAGACTAAATTCTGGGTAAATGGAGGGACCATATGTGGTTTCCAGAAGGGCTTCTTGAAGGCGTTGACTCACTGGGAGCTGCTGCCTTTTCCTCCCTTCTACTGCCTGGAATGTGGACAGGAGGGCTGAAACTCCAATGGCAATCTTGGGTTATAAGGTGAGCATGAGGGTGAAGGTGGAGCAGAGAATAGGAGCTACCTTCTGAACGTGTTTTATGTGAAAGAATATACCTTTGTGGCTTTAAGCCACATTGGAAGTTTTCTATCGTATGTCATCAAATCCCGTCCTGATATGAAGTTTGATACCTAGTATAAATAATAGAAGCTAAAATGTGACTGATTATGAATTATTTGAACTCTGTTATTTAAGGCTTATTTAAGGCTTAAACTTTTGCTTGGAGCTCTTAGAATTCTAGATTTTCTTAATTCAAAGTAAGCTTTCGAAACATGTTGTCTAAGAATTGAATTATTTTGTTTACCTGTGTCCAGCTTCAACAGCCATTCTCTATTGCAGAGAAAGTGGGACACTCTAATTTTGGGGCTGAGGAAAGGATACAAGAAAATTCCAGGGGAGAAGACATGTAAGTTAGTATTTCTAAATACCATCTCACATCATATCCTATAGGTAAATATTCCTTTGACTCTTTGTAGGGGAATAGCAACTTATCACATTCTTAGTTTATGTTCCAGTGTTTCTAATTAAGTACGAGCTAATTTGGCATGCTTTTATTTTTATTATAATCTTTCTGCTTCCCAGAATTATAACTAATAATTATTGGAAATCTGCATGGTGCTAAGATAGCCAGTAGAGCTAGGATGACTTTAAGCTTTTTGCTTAGAGTTCTCCTGAAAACACAGATTCCTATGAAAATAACACACAGGGGAAAAAATGGAGAAATCTGCTGTGAGTTTAATTTATGTGCACTTCATGGTTTTCATTAAGCCCATTGCTGGATTTACATCGTCAGCCCACACAAATGTGAATTCCCAAGAAATCCAAGTAGAAAGAGGAGAGAGAGAAGGGCAAAGTGTATTTGAGTTCTTTATGGCTAGAGCTTTGTTCTAAGCCCTCAAGGATGAAGTTATTTGTATCTATTTATAAATCATCCATGTATATATATCCATAAATTCACTCCACGTACCAGGGAGCATCTCACTTAACTTTGGATGGATGAGGTTCCTCACAATCCAAAGGTCAGTTCCTTAATTAACAAGACTCTTTTGGAAACATTCTAGAGATGAAAACATTTTAAAGTTGTTGTACACTCATCTGATAAGCAGACCGGATCGAACACATACTAAGCTCGGTGTGTCAGGGTTGTCATCAACACCACGACTTCACTCTGCTGTGGTGGAAGGAAGCCGTCTCCTGGTGTGTGGAGGTGAATGAGCCTCCGCTTCCACCTCTACTAAGGGAACCCTGTTGTTTCATGCTCCAGCACGTGTTTGTTCCTTTCTTTTTGCTCTCTTTGCTCTGTTTCTCTTCTCTCTCTCTCTCTTTTTCTTGCTCACCATTTCTGATGCTTTTTTTAAGTCCTGCCATTGAAGAGATTGGCTGCTTATTGATTTCTTTCCTCTCCTTTCTTCCCTTTGTTTTGCTTTTCTTCTTCTTTGTGGTCTCTTCTCTCCCTTTCTTGCCACTTCTTCCAAATTTTATGACCTTAGGGTCACAGGGCTTAGCTTTTATAGCCGTCATCACCCAGTGAGAGTGCATTTTCTTTCCATCAGTATGTCAACTGATCACAATGTGTCCTCTTAGACTTTATCTCTTTTTCCTTTATGTTATTTCCATTGGCACTCGCAATTTCAGGCTTTAAACATTGTTATTAGGTTTATAGTTTGTTCCTGAAGGTCGACAGTGCTTGACTACATAAGTGGGGCATCATATATGCAGAAGTAATAGACCTTAGAACCAGAAAGAGCTAAAATGATTTTGATCCAACTGCTTTTTTTTTTTTTTTTTTAAAGTGTGATACTGAAGTAAGTTACTTACCCAAGGCCATGTATCTGGTAGCAAAACTGGGACTAGGACCTAGGTCTATAAATCTACTTTGAAAGAGAATTGTATTAGCTCTTTCGTCTTATGTATGATCAAAGAGGACTCAGGGAGCCAAGTGAACAATTGTTGTCCAGTTGTTACAGTCTCCTAGGAAAACATCTGCTCCATTCTGTTCTGGCGTGTTAGAGAGCAGAGAGAATTTCCTTTATTCTTGATTCGTAAAATTATACTTAAGTTTACACTTACTCATAGTCAATTTTATATGGCTTCCTCACAAATAAAAGATATTTTCTTATGATTGCATTAATTTATGTGTGAATAGGACATACAGGGCCTGTTGCCTGAAACTTGTTATACTTCTTGTTTCATACATTGGATGTTTTAAAGACCAAGTGATTCTTTTTGGTTGGAAGTAAGCATTCTGTGTATCACAGAATCTTATATTTATTTTTAAAAATGTAATTGAAGATATTTAGCTGTTAGAGAAATGAGCATATAATAAAAATCTCATTTTGTACTGTGTTTATGTATTTCATTTTATCAAGAAAATTAGACTCTGAGATTTAGAAAGAAACTTAGAGATTTTTAGCCTAATTCTCCACCTGGTATAGTAATTTTTAAAAATTATAACTCTGACAGGCATCCACTTCTGCTTGAAAACCTCCAGAGATTTGTACTGCCCTCATGAGACTGGTGTTATTTTTATTGGACGGTACAAGCAGATTAAAAGTTCTTTCTTGCATTCAGTCGGAATCTGCCTTCCTTTACTTCCAGCTTTTTATCCTAATTCTAGCCTCTGGAGCAACACAGAATTAGTATACTCATCTCTCCATGACAGCCCTTTGAATATTTGAAAGCTGATATTATGCCTTTCCTTATTCTTCACTTCCCAATTTGCTTGAATAATTTCTCAAAAATTATAGCTTCCGGGCTTCCCTGGTGGCGCAGTGGTTGGGGGTCCGCCTGCCGATGCAGGGGACGTGGGTTCGTGCCTCGGTCCGGGAAGATCCCACATGCCGCGGAGCGGCTGGGCCCGTGAGCCGTGGCTGCTGGGCCTGCGCGTCTGGAGCCTGTGCTCTGCGGCGGGAGAGGCCACAACGGTGAGAGGCCCGCGCACCGCAAAAGAAAAAAAAAAAAAAATTATAGCTTCCCCTATTCACCTGGACATTTGCTTTTTTTTAAAAAAATTATTTATTCTTAACTGCGTTGGGTCTTGGTTGCTGCGCGTGGGCTTTCTCTAGTTGCAGCGAGTGGGGGCTACTCTTTGTTTTGGTGCGCGGGCTTCTCATTACGATGGCTTCCCTTGTTGCGGAGCACAGGCTGTAGGCGCACGGGTTTCAGTAGTTTTGGCGTGCGGGCTCAGTAGTTGTGGCTCGCGGGCTCTAGAGTGCAGGCTCAGTAGTTGTGGCGCACAGGCGTAGTTGCTCCGCGGCATGTGGGATCTTACAAGACCAGGGCTCGAACCCGTCTCCCCTACATTGACAGGTGGATTCTTAACCACTGAGCCAGGGATGCCCCTGGACCTTTGAGCCAGGGATGCCCCTGGACCACTGAGCCAGGGATGCCTTTGGACCTTTGCTTTTCATTACACTCTAATTGACCAATGTCCCTCTGAAAATGTGGCACCTAGAATTGAATTCTATATTACAGATGTGGTTTAACCAGCTAGAAATACAATAGAACTGTCACAGGTAGTGATCTGTGGCTAGTAATTTCTCAGGGAAGCCTCTTTTAAATCCCTTAAAAGAAGGTGGCTTGTATGAAAACACTTGGTAAAGTACTTTATAAGTGAAATACTTTGTTATATTCTATTTAAAAACTTTAAAAATATAAAAAATAATGAAAGAATGTGTGATTTTTTTCTTGCCAGTAACAATGCTGATTTCAACCTTTAGGTTAGCAAAATCAGTAGAGTGAGCAAAAAGGCTGATGTTTTTTCCTTGTGGCAAAAATATGAAAACAGTTTTAATCTCAGCCATTATGTTGGAGTACTGGGCCCTTTCTGAGTTGAACGAGTTTTAAATCATCTAGTCATTTTTGGAACATGCTTTTTGTTGACTCATATGATAAATGTAATGACATTTTATCATATAATAAATGTCTGTACATACTTATTTAATGAGGCAATAGCACAGTCTCCTATTGACAAGACAACTTAATAAGTAAAACCATTTTCACATTCAAAGTAGAGTTTTAAATATGTAATCTGTATTCCTTCCATTTCAAAGTATACTTTTAAACATTTCTGAATTTTATGAATTTTGAGTAGAATGGGAATATGGTTTAATATTGTCATCTAACCATTCGCTTATTCTCAATTGCTTATTGAGTATCAATTACATGTTAAGGACTTGAAAAAGACATTGATGAATTGTGTATCCTTCTTTCTTCACTAACTCTAGAAGAGTTTTTGAAAAGAGTAACTTTTTACCTAGTGTGTTTGGCATGAGTTTATAGTCTGAACATTCTGACTAAGAATTCAACACACTGCTAGATAGAATAATCTCAATACTAGCTGTATCAGGTTATAGTTGGTGAATATGAATGTGAAATATAAATATGAGGCCCAAATGGGATAATGGTAATGCTGGGAAGCCCAACACACTCCCTGGCACATACTAGATTCTTAATCAGTACTTGCCATATGAATACTGCATATTAAGAGAGTATTACTCCTAATCAGGTAGTGAACCTGGTGTTACAGCTGGAGGTTGAGTTCCATATACTGACGTGCCATTGTTCAAGTGAATGAGACACATTTGGGACTGCACTGAATTTTAAGACCTCATATCTCTTTTTAAGAAACATTTCTTGGTCGAAAGAAATTACTACATTTTCTCGAACTTGACAACGTGTTGTGGTGGTTATAGTTTGATTTGCAACATGGGTCAGATACTCTAAAGAACATACATTATTTTAAATTATTTAAATATTCAGAATAAAAATCAGTTGTTCTGTACTGTCCACACTGGAAAGAAATTTATTAAAGAAGATAACCCAGTAAATCACTTCCAAGGATTAAAGTATTCTGATATTTATTTAGAGAAAAATAAGAAAAAATTTGAATTCTGGAGAATCATTTATTTGTTGACGTACTTTTTAACTTTATTTAAACTTTATTATTGTTTTCTTGCTACAAGTCTTTGGTGACTGGGGCCATGTAAATTGGAGGGAGCCTGCTTTGTAAATTTAGATTTGGAGTCAGATAATTTAAATTTATACTACTAGATCCAGAATTTCTCTTTTTATTGGATTTTCTTTCTTTTAAATAGTTTTAAAAAGTTACTATACAAATAGGTAAACCTTTCTAGAGAAAGACAGTGTTTTCCCTTTTTATTTTGTACACTTAATCTTCTTAAGCTAGGTATTATTTGGTTAAACATACAATTTATAGTCATGCGCAGACTGAAGAAATATAAATATTCTAATAGCACCTAGTTGTTATTGTTTTTGGCTATATAGATGTGTGGGCTTTTATATCAATATTAGTTAGTGTTTTCTAAACTTCATAGTATTTTCCTCCAGGAAAGAACTGTCTCTTTTCTGAGAGGGGGGAAAAAAACCCTGCTTATGAAATGAGGCTATTTTGCATGTTAATCAGGAGGTCTTTGAACTCTAAGAATAAAATCCGTCAGTGCTTTGGGTATGGAATAATTATGCATTCAAGGACTTTAATTTTATGCTAATAATGCAACAAGCTTTACATTTTTCTTTTTTTGTTTGCATTTCCTAAAGATAATTTAATGCAAATAATCCATCCATATACTGCATAGAGCACGTAGGATGGTTTCCCTATAGTTAAGATTGTATCAGCACTCCCATTATAAATCTCTATTACCCATGGTTTATAATTTAATTGAAAAAAACCCACTGCAGGCAAAACTCAATACTTAGGGTTTCAGGCTAAAAGTAATATTTCTCTTTTAAAAATTGCCTCCTCTATTTAATTTCATAGTTAATGGAAATATAAGAAGGATCATCCTGGAGCTGATTTTGAACAAAGCCAAACAGATCATTGTCTGTAACTAAAATAATTTCTAAGTTAAAGTAGTTGATATGTTAGAATTGGCCTAATACTACAACGTTTAACAAAATGAGAAAAGACAATGGGATCTGTTTATCCTTTCTCTACACAAAAATATACATAAGGAGAACAGGAAAATTCTGTAAGACCAGACATTTATAAAGTATACATTTGACAATATTGTGTGAAGTGTTATGCTTTATTTTATTTCAAAGTGCACACCTCACTCCTCTCAGTGGATCTGGGCTCAGGCTGTGGAATCTGCTTTTTGTCAAACTGAGATAGGAAGGGGCATAGGGTGGGAGAAGCGTGCTCTGGATTCTTTATCTACCATATAAATCTTATCTTAAATTTATGCTTCAATTACCTTGAGGGGATTGAGGGGTTAATTAACAGGCATAGCAGTCTCAACCTGCTTACACAGTAGAATTGAAAAGATCAGTTTTTAGACACATGGTGGTTTTGTCATCATCTTTTGAACCCAAATCCTGTAGAAGAGAAAGGTTAACCTGCCAGGTAATATGCAATCTCCAATCAAGACTTCACTGTAGCTTTATGAAGCCCAATGAGACAAAGAACATATGAGTGAGTTAGAACAAAATGTTCTCTATTTCTCTCAAACCATCAACCTTTTCCTGTTTAATTCCTACCTGTAATGCTGTTCATGAAATATATGCTATGCTTTCTTAACCCTAAGCAGTCCTCAGAAGCTTAAAAATGATCTGGCTCTATGTATGAAATGTACTGTGTTTCTAAATCAGTGGTCTTTGAGATCCTAGGGACAATTATTTAGGACAATAATACAAACTCACATTTCTTACAGCACTTAGTAGTGTGCAGAGGGCTTTAAGAGACATTAATACACACAACCACTCAACAGTAAAGAAAGTGGAGGCTAAGAGATTAAGTAATTTGCCTAAGCATGCAGCTAACAAGTGGTGGTCACCCCTCTCATTGTGTCTTCAGTCTAGTCCTCCTCCGCTAGTGGCTCAGTGGCTCCTTAGTTCTTTTAGGGGAACTCAGATTTTTAACCTTGAGAAATAGCGTCTAGTGATACCATGATGAGAATGCCTTGTACTTACTTGACATCTGTTGTCAGAAACTGTAAGGGAATTCATAAAATTTGTAAGCCTAAGTCTTTAAATATTCCATATTAGCTTAGATTCATAAGTAAAGAACTTAGAGCCTGGGTAAGAGTCATGTATATCTAAGCTGCACAGTAGATCAGTGAAGAAGTAAAAGGAAGTCATGGATTTACTATTCCATCTCTGAAAAATTATTCTCAATGGTGATGTTTTGATTATATCAGAAACATCGCTTATGTATAAAGGTTATGAGAAAAGATTGTGTGAACACATGTGGTCGTACAGCCTTAAGAGATTTTTGAGAAAATAGTAGACAATTATTTTCCAAGGATGGTGTAAATGTAACAATGGTATAATGAAGCAGGGAATATACTAGAAAACCCCCTAGGATCGCTTTGAATCTGGAAGTCCATATTTTTTATGTATAGTGAAAAGCAGACTATCTTCTGATATTTACAAACTGATTCAAAGTTTTTTAGTTTTGATTATAAGAATTTTAATAGGTCACTTCTTACCCCCACCCCTTTTATTTTTGTTGCTTTTGGGTGGTGTAAATGTATAATAGTGCAGGGTTTACGTCTAAATTTTTTATTACAGAAAGTTTCCTACCCCACTAGGTGTTGTGAATAATATGTGATATTGAGTTCAGGCGTTCAACTTGACAGCGTGCTGTCAGTGGATGGTCGCTCCATGTGGGAACCGGTAACCTTGTTTCTTTCCCCTACTCTGTCCTGAGCAGATGTCATCATTTGGTGCAGTTTTTACCTCCTATCCAAGTACTAACAGGCCCCGACCTTGCTTAGTTGTTTTTTTCTTAAATTTTAATTTATTTATTGATTGATTGATTTATGGCTGCATTGGGTCTTCGTTCCTGCATACGGGCTTTCTCTACTTGCAGCGAGCGGGGGCTACTCTTCATTGCGGTGCGTGGGCTTCTCATTGTGGTGGCTTCTCTTGTTGTGGAGCATGAGCTCTAGGCATGCGGACTTTGGTAGTTGCAGCACGCGGGCTCAGTAGTTGTGCCGCACGCGCTTAGTTGCTCCTTGGTGTGTGGGATCTTCGCGGACCAGGGATCGAACCTGTGTCCCCTGCATTGGCAGGCAGATTCTTAACCACGGCGCTACCAGGGAGGCCCCCCTTGCTTAGCTTTTGAGAACTGGTGCATTTAGGGTGGTATGGCTGCAGATGCTTTTTTGCCTCCTTTTTCTCTCTGCATTCCCCACAAGATGAATTGCTCATGCTCTTCTGTTTTCTTGCACTGAAATTCTCTTGTTTGGGCCACCAGAGATTCCTAATGACAGCATCCAACAGATAATTTTTAGGCACTATCAAGGAGAGGCAGTGAGATGTACTTGAAAGACAGTGGATTTTGGATTTCGAGCAGGGTTGGCACACTTTTTCTGTAAAGGACCAGATAGTAAATATTTTAGGCTTTGTGGGCCGTGTGATCTCTGTCCCAGCTACTTCCTTCTGTCACTGCAGCACTAGAGCAGCCATAGAGAGATGAGAACAAATGAGTGTGACTGTGTTCCACCAAAACATTACTTATGGACACTGAAATTTGAAGTTCATTTAATGTTCATATGTCACAAAGTATTTATTTCATTTGTTTTGACAGTTAAAAAGTGGAAAAGCCATTCTTAGTTCATGGGCCATAGAAAAACAGGTGGCAGGTGGGATTTGGCCCACAGGTTGTAGTTTGCAGACCCCTTTAGACAATCCTGAGTTTACCCAGCAGCTCTGTTAATTACTGGTCTGTGTCCTTGGTGTACGGTCAGACCACTCAAGACGGCAGTCCTTTTGCTTTCTGCGCATCCCCTGCCTGACCAGTGCCTGCTGCGCCTACACCCTATGCACCTGACTGACCTTCCTGAGCACTTGCCCCAGGCCCCAGTGAGTGAGTGTTCTTATCAAAGTGGGGGTGAGGGGCGTGCCCCTCTGCTGGTTTCCCTGGTAACTGATGAGCCAACCTGACATCAACTGCCCCTATAACTGGTAACCTCTCCTTCCCCAAAGACTGCCACCATATCCTGACAACAGTCTGCCGCACACGATGGGGTGTTGCTCCAGGACCTTGCTTCAGACGTGTAACCCCCCCCATCCTTTAAACCACTGATGTCTCTGTCGCTGACTCCCCACTCTTTCTTCCATCTTGAAGCTGGGCAAGTACAAGCCTTGTAGGCCGGAGGGGTGCAGCCCAACACTTGGGTAATTTACTTCTTTGAGTTTCAGTTTGGTCACTAAAATGGGAATTGTACCTACTTCATGGAGTGATTGTGAGAATTAAACTTGATAATGTAAAACACAGAATGTGGTAACTGTAATGACAGTTACATTGTAAATGGTAGATATAAAACGCAAATTTTAAATAATTAATGATTAACTTGCCTGTTGGCTTTTCCTTAATTATATTGTTGAACTCTCTTCTCAAAATGGAAATAGCTTTCTTATTCGTAAATAAAAGTACTACATGTTCTTTTAAAAAATAAAATAATATGGAAATACAAAGATAAAGAGAATGATAAAGTAATAAGAATAAAATTAACCCACAATGTTAATCCCACAACAAACCTGTGATATAGGTACCATCATCTCCTTCATTTTATCCATACATATGAGGAAACTGAGGTTCAGAGATGTTAAGTAATTTGTCCAAGGTTACTATGTATGTAGTGTTTATTTACCTTTTTATTGTCCAGAAGAATATTTCTCTTTTGGGGAGATCGTGTTTCCTCTATCTGATACCTGTAGTTGCGGTGAGGGCCAAACAGAATGCTTCCATCCTTTGGCCACAGAGTTGACATTGTGCCAGACAGGGCCAGTCATCACGCCCTGTTGCCCTGGCTTGCCGTATGATTCATTCTTTTCTTTTTAACATTTATTTATTTATTTTTGGCTGCATTGGGTCTTGGTGGCTGCGCGCGGGCTTTCTCTAGTCGCAGTGAGCAGGGGCTACTCTTTGTTGCGATGCGCAGGCTTCTCATTGCGGTGGCTTCCCTCGTTGTGGAGCACGGGCTCTAGGCGTGCGCGCTTCAGTAGTTGCGGCATGTGGGCTTCAGTAGTTGCGGCATGCGGGCTCAGTAGTTGTGGCTCACGGGCTCTAGAGTGCAGGCTCAGTAGTTGTCGCGCACAGGCTTAGCAGCTCCGTGGTATGTGGGATCTTCCCGGACCAGGGATCGAACCCGTGTCTCCTGCCATGGCAGGCGGATTCTCAACCACTGCGCCACCAGGGAGGGAAGCCCTGAAGATTCATTCTTGGTTGGCCATGTGATCCAGGCTTGTCTGACCAGTGCCATTTCCTGAGACAGTTTCAATTGAAGCACCAGGAAGCTCTTTTTTCTTTGGCCATGAAACTTGAAGAATATATTTTTAGTATTGCCAGTGACCATGGATTGAACTTGTGGGAACAGAGGGCCTGAGAGAATGAAACCAACTCTAAGGAGCAGAGCTGGTAGACTCTGGGAGGGGACAGTCAGTAGGTGGCGGGAAGAGAAAGAAAGAACCTGATGAGGTTCCATTCTCTGGATCCAGGTGTTTCTGAAGGCTTACTCATGGTTTGGTGGTGTGAGTCTTGACCAAAACATTTTTCTCAGGTCAGTTTGATTTTCTTTCTGTTTTTTGCAGTCAAAAGAACACTGACTGAGCAAGTCAATGGGATACAAACCCAGACCTGGCTGACCCTGGAGCCCTGAGCTTTCTTCCCAATGCTCCTCATAGAGAAACACAGCTAATAGTTTGAATTTTTCGTACCAACTTCTTTTCTTTTTTTAAACGACTAAACCAATATTGTAGTATATGTGAATATTTATATATATATTAATTTTTTTAATTGAAGTGAATGTACAATATTATATAAGTTATAGGTGTACAATATAGTGATTCACAATTTTTAAAGGT
Source organism: Leucopleurus acutus (assembly GCF_964270905.1). Classification (NCBI taxonomy): domain Eukaryota; kingdom Metazoa; phylum Chordata; class Mammalia; order Artiodactyla; family Delphinidae; genus Leucopleurus; species Leucopleurus acutus. The sequence continues at coordinate 109,630,894 of NC_139143.1, read as the reverse complement.
TTTACTTCATTTTTAGGTATTATAAAATATTGGCTATATTCCCTGTGTTGTACAATATATCCATGTAGCTTATTTTATACGTAACAGTTTGTACCTCTTAATCCCCTACCCCTGTCTTGCTCCCCCTCACCCCCCACTGGTAACCACTAGTTTTGTTCTCTATATCTGTGAGTGTGTTTCTTTTTTTGTTATATTCACTAGTTTGTTGTATTTTTTAGATTCCACATATAAGTGATACTGTACAGTGTTTGCCTTTCTCTGACTTATTTCACTTAGCATAATACCCTCCAAGTCCATCCATGTTGTTGCAAATGGCAAAATTTCATTCTTTGTAATGGCTGAGTAATATTCCATCGTATATATATATATATATACCACATCTTCGTTATCCATTCATCTGTTGGATAAACACTTAGGTTGCTTCCCTGTCTTGGCAATTGTAAATAAAGCTACTATGAACATTGGGGTACATTAGTGTTTTTGTTTTTTTTGGATATATCCCCAGGAGTAGAATTGCTGGGTCATGTGGTGGTTCCATTTGTAGTTTTTTGAGAAACTTCCATACTGGTTTTCCACAGTGGCTGCACCAACTTACATTCCCACCAAGAGAGTACGAGGATTCCCTTTTCTCCACATCCTCACCAAAATTTGTTATTTGTGTTCTTTTTGATGACAGCCATCCTGACAGGTGTAAGGTGATATCTCATTGTGGTTTTGATTTGTATTTCCCTGGTGATTAGCAATGTTGAGTCTTTTTATGTGTCTGTTGGTCATGTGCATGTCCTCTTGGGACAAATGTCTACTTAGGTCTTCTGCCCATTTTTTAAATCAGGTTTTTTTTGATGTTAAGTTGTATGAACTGTTTATGTATTTTGGATATTAACCCCTTATCGGTCATATTATTTGCAAATATTTTCTCCCATTCAGTAGGTTGTCTGTTGGTTTTGTCGATGGTTTCCTTTGCTGTGCAAAAGCTTTTTAGTTTAATTAGGTCCAATTTGTTTATTTTTGCTTTTATTTCCTTTGCTTTGGGAGACAGATCCAAAAAAAAATTGCTATGATTTATGTCAAAGAGTGTTCTATGTTTTCCTCTAGCAGTTTTATGGTTTCCAGCCTTACATTTAGGTCTTTAATCCACTTCGAATTTATTTTTGTATATGGTGTTAGAGAATGAGGCTGACCTGGGAGTACGGGTCCCTTGGCTTCTGGCTTTTGGTAGGGCTGGGTCGACTGATGGAAGGGTTGCAGGGTGGGGCTGTGGCAGGAGGTGAGAGGGAAGGAGAATTCAGCTGAGGTACTGCTTCTCCTGGTCCTCCCTGTGGGGTTGCTGAGGGATGGCTGCCTCCCTAGACCCAAGGTCACAGTTCTGGTAGGTGAGCCTCTCTGCTCAACTTCGTTGCTCCAGCCTTGGGGACTGCCTTATCCCTTTTGGGTTCCCTCCACTCTGCCCACACCCTTATGAATAATCCTTTTATTAAATGCTCTTCAAATTTCCCAATTTGAGCGGCTGTTTATTTCCTGTGTGGATTCTGGGTAATACTACTTGTATAAGCGTGGCTCTTCCTTCCACATTTCATGTCAAGATAGGGTATTACCCGTGTTTTTAATCATTTCAGTCCTCATAAGGGGAAAATGATATCTTGTTTTAATTTATATATTCTTGATTATTATTGAGTTTGAACATCTGTTCACATGTTAATTGGCTATTTGCATATTTGTCTTAATTGCTTGTTAACATTCTTTGCCCATTTTTCTTTTGGGTGATCTCCTCCCTCCCTTTTAAATTCTTATTTTGAGTGGAATATTTTTTCTGTTATATTTTCCAACTGATTGTTGTTAGTGTAAGTGAAAATTATTGCTTTCGTATTTTGCCATTCCTCTGAACTCTTTTGTTTTAATGGATTTTAGCTGATTCTCTTGGATTTTCCAATAACATTTGCAAAGAATGATAATGCCATATCTTCCTTTCTGATTTATGCCGCATTTCTTTACCCTGTTTTACTACATTGGCTAGATCCTCCAAATCACTATTGAACAATAGTGGCGGTGGTGCGAATCTTTGTCTGATTCCTGACTCTAATCCAGAGTGTGTTTCACAGAACTCTAACACTGAGGGATACCCCTTGAGGAAAGTTCAGACTCATGCGGGAAGCATTGTACGCTCTTAGAGAGTCCCAGTGCATGTGAGTGTGTTAAGGGCTCTGCGTCTTTTTGTTTTTGGTTCTTGCTTAATATAGCTCTGGTACTGAATTTTATGCAGTTCATTATCAGCTCAATAATTTGCATAGGTCCTGGAGAGCCAAAACACAAACAAAATATTTTGTAACAATGTAGTTAAACCACTGTGGTTTTATGTAAAAATTCTGAATTATTCTAAGGCTCAATGCTTATTAGTCTAGATACTTAAGCCACTATATTTTGTATTTAAGGGGTCATATGACTCATCCTCCACTTTGGCATGTTTTGCTCTCAGAAGAAACAATTGAGATCTAAAAAACTAACTTAAATGGACGGACGGATATCAGGCAATCAATCATACTGTTCTTTCTCCCTCTCTTTCTTCTCTGTGTATGTGTTTTATACACGCATACACATATACACAAACAACCAAACAAATAAAAAATTCCAAGAACCAACAGACCTCAAGTTACTATTTTCTTACAATGTCCATGCTTCTTTATTGGCCCCTTAACCCTTCCCTCCAATTCTTTTTTTTTTTTCCCAATACTTTTTCATTGTTCCTTACTCCCTCCTTTCCTTTCTTCCAATGTATGTTTAGTTATCTCCAGAAAAATCTTTCTCCATCATTGCTCTTTTTCCATTCCGATTATTAATTAAAAATTACTCTTACTGTTGATGAAAATCAAGTTAATATTAAAGAATACCTGCAACAAGAGAAGGGAAAGGCACTCGTTATTAAACTTATCTTAACTGCCCAAGTAATACATGTTGTTATGTGTTCACATGAAATTAAGCCCTGAAACAGAATTGATGACAACAACCTCCAAAGACCTTGAAAAAGCTCAGAAGTCGCCTTCAGAATTCTGATAAATGTCTCATCTACATTTGCTTTCTCTTCAAATTAAATCTATTATTCTCAGAGCATTTAAGAATAATAAACTATCTTTAATTCAATTTAACTTTCCATTTTCTTTAATTACGAATATTGAAACAGTATTGCTTCCTGCTATATTTCATTGTAAGTCTTTCAGCTATGCTATAAGGCTAAATTAAGCTTTTATAGATTTTTTTAGGATAAACCTAATCCCTATTTATTGCTTCTAGGGTAATATTCATCCTTAGTTTTAAAAATACTGACATGTAAATAAAGTCTTAGAAAATAACTCACTTACAAATTGGCAATTCCTGTGTGGTGAATTAAAAAAAAAAAAAAAGAACAAAACCGAAAGATGGACTCTCCTATTTTTACAGAATTTCTTTTGTTAGTTCAGTAAGGTCAAATTTTGGGGGTGTGAATCTAAATCATGTTTCTAGGTTAATACAGAATTAGAGAAATTCAGTGGTACTTCAACTTAATTGCTCTCCCATCATTTTAGTCATATGTGTATTTTTCATTTTTAATAAAATTTCTTTAATTTCTGAAGTTGGAATTCCAATGTTTAAGAGAATAGATCCATGATTTTATGCCAATGGAATGGCATACTGGTTTTTGTTTTTTTGTTTTTTTGTTTTGACAGGGTAGGGGGTGGTGTCTGGCAAAATGCCTTTTCCATTAAATAGATCTATAAGGAAAAAAAGTCATTATTGCTAATGAATTCAGGGATTTTACTTACTGGAAGTAGTCAAGTAGTCTGGTACAAAAATGCACATTGCATTATGAACCATAACACTGCAAGGTTTGTAATATAAGAGCGGCTAAATATATTTTGAACATCACAAAGGCTGTGTTTCTTGCCTGGAGCTTGCTCTTTGTTATACTCTGCATCTCATATTCTTATCTTTTTCATGAGGAGTAGTGAATCTCAATAAAATCTATGGATTGTGTTATGTTTAAAGGCTACTCACTGAACCAATATTTTCACAGATAAGATCAATAATATATGTGTAAATCTTTGAAATTTAGATTGGAGAGGAAGCTGCCTAATAAAACTCTGCTATTGAATTTTATACAACATCTTACCAGCCTTTTAATTTTATATTCAGGTCCCAAAGGACCAAAAGACAAACTGAACACATCTGCAATTATCTGGATTAAACCATGATGGTTTTATGCAAAAACTCTGAATGCATTTAAGGTTTATGTATTGTGAAGGCATTGTGTAATGGTTATTCATTTCATTTCTTTGTTAAGAACACTTGCCTAATGTTAAAATTTTGAATTACAAGTTTTACGTTTATACCTATTTAGTTGGACCATTAGTTCAAGATGCAGACTAAGGAAGCACGATAGTTGTAAAGTATGCTTCATCCAAAGATTTTTTTTTTATAGAGTTGGTTATCTAATGCTATATTTGTAAGGCCATCAGTTATCAAACCATGTAAGTGCTAAATTCCTTTTGAAGATTTCAAGAGGTATTTTAATTAAGTTTTCAAAATTGCTTTTGGATCATCTTCACAATTCTTTAGTGCTTTATTTCCATTAACAAAATAGTAATTAAAATTAAATTTTAAAGGAAATAACCACAGTAGGTCATACTTCTATTAACTTGAGGTAGATAATGAACCTGTCCTATATAAAGACTGAGCTAAATCTGCTGAGAGGCTGGGGATAGTGTATTTTAATTAAGGAAATCCTTATTTGCATCTAACAAACAGCATTGCTACTTATAAATTTAAGATCTTAGTGATGCATATTAGTACATTACCTTGACAAATCTAATAGAGATTTAATACTTGTGTTTTAAGGAGCAATTTGTCATAAATTAAGAGCATTTGCATAGTAAATTTCAGGGATGTTATTCTTTGCAGAGTTTTCTGTAATTAAGGAACACGTCAAACATTAAAATTGTATAATATTTGTAGTACTAGGAAAGCTTGCTTCGTTATTAAACTGAGGCTCATTTTCAGCTGCACATAACCCTATGGAAAAGTCCCTCTTTAATAAAGACATAATGAATGTACCATCACTAAGATTTTTTTTCCCTCTTAAATCTTGAGCAAGGCTTATGTGTTTAAAGAAGGTTTTAGCATGCAAAATGCAGCTCCGAAGTCATCTATTCACTTGGATGTAGAGTATTTAATCATTTAAAAAGTAGACCAAAGCACTAACCCCAGCCACACTGCTAAATACTTATAAGCTGCCTCATGTATAAATTAAGTGTTCTCTAACTGGGGGTGTGGGTAGAATCCTTCTTTAGTCAGTTAAGTGTTTATAGTATTAATATCTACTTTAGTTATTTAGAGTAAAGAAATTAAAAAGCTCATTTTAATTAAGAATGACAACTTAATTCTCAAGTTTCTTTTTATTTTGATGGTACTACAAGATAATTTTAGCATTTGCATTTCATTGATCCAGAGAGAGTATTTTTATGAAATATAGCTTAGGATAAGGCTCAACAAGCCCAGTTCACCTGTGGTCATATGGCTTTTTGACTTGTGGTCAGAGTGTCACTTAGACATTTTCACCTGGGGGTGACTTAGGATATGAAGAGCTGGGCTTCTCAGGAAAGAATGAATGTATACTTCATTCAGTTTACGTTAGATTGCTGTGTATCCTTATTATCTTCTTCTATAAACTAAGTCCCCTTGCTTTTTCCATCCAAGAGGAAAGAATCAAGAGAGTGATCGCCAGCAGTTATCTACAGAGTTCATGGGTTCCTCTAGCTTGTAGTAATTGTAAAGTTTCCCCTTGTCAGGGAATGCAAGTGTTTATTCAACATTCATTCAATGAATATCATGTTTCAAAGGACTACTTCAGGTTATATGGGTGTGGGCACTGAACGACTCATGATTTTTAATTCAGCATTGCATCAGTTCTAATAAAAACTATAAAATACTTGGGTACTTAGTTTTATCATATTGGAGCCCATATGGAAGGTGGCGTTTCAAGCTAGTCTCAGAATTTAGATATTTCTGTGCTGTCAATATTTTTTATTATTATTATATAATCGGCTAAAAGAGTCAGATAGTTATAATGTGTTAAAACGAGTTGTATCTAAGAAATAATAGCAATGAAAGAGGATGTTTGAATTCTTCTTTTATTAGAAGGGCAGGTTAAAGCTATAGAAATAGCAGGCATCTGTTGTAGGTTCAAATCTCAAAATTGTAATTACTGCCTGGGTGATCTGGGTTGCAAGGTTAAGTATGAGGTCCCTATTTCCTCAATGTTAAAAGAATAGATTAATTTGAAAGCTTTAGTGATTTTATAGACAAAATTTATGAAAACTATTCCCTCTTATTCTGTTTTCACTACCACTTGCTCATCTGTGGGGTATGGAACACAGAGTTATACCACAGGGACTTAGGGAGGACTTGCCAAATTGTCCATTATGTCAAAGAATTTACAACCTAATGTCTTGGATGAGAACTACTTTCAGGCTCTTTTGTTGTTTAGGTTGCAATGTATTAGATGCTCAATAAAACTTGGTGTTTGGAAGCTGGTCAACTAACTTGCTGAACTGTGGATATGCAACGTCCAAATGTCCATTGCATTATGGCCAAAAGAACTAAAAATAACAGCCAACTTTATTCAGCACTTTATGTGTGCCAGGCACCAAGCACTTCACATGTATTAACTCATTTAATTATCACTATAACCTCACAATATTGGCATTATTACCACTTCCATTTTATTTAGAAGAAAACCAAGGCACAAAGAAGGTAAGAAAATTGCCTGTGCAAGGAAGGTATAGAACAGGGAAACTAATCTAAGCCATCCATGCCGTGGCCTACACTGTTAACTTCTTTGCTATTCTGCCACTTACATTTTGTGGCCTGTCTAAGGAGAATTGGTACAAGGATATGTATGGGACTCAGATCTTTTCTTCAGTGATTAATTTTTAGGTTTGAGGTGGTGCTAGTGGAGGGCACACAAGGGAAAAGTTCTGAGAGAAGAGCGGCAGCACAGAGCATAGTCATGTCCCAGGGGCTTTGGAGCCAGACATGAGTTTTCGCGTTGGCTCAGTGACTCCCTGGCGTGACCTCAGGTGGGCTGCTGAAGTGCTTTGAATTTCCTGCTCAGTAAAGTGGTGATGCTAATGTCTACATGATGGGATTGTTGTTTCATGCCACCCACAAAGCAGATGCCTGTTTCCGAGCACGGGCTTTCTACACTGTAGTTATTATTACAATTTTCCCAGTTACTTCACCTTAGAGAAGTATGGTGTCTCAGCAGAACTCAGAACTGCCCAAAGTGCTTCCACTCAGAAGTTAAGCTCTGCTCCATTTTTGTTAATCTTGGTGGCCTACAATGTCCCTAGTTTCTATGATATGAGTTTTACAATTGTGTTTTCAAATAAATATCGCTTTCTCTGCAGGTGTATCCATTTTCCCACGTGAGAGAGTAATAAGCATCTGCATGACATTGGAGGCTCACTGCAAACATAAAAAATATTTTGATCAGGCACTTATTTGTAGTTAATCTCTATGATAACACTTCGTGGGGATTAGTGGTGGTTAAATTGATTTTGGAAAAACAGCCCTAACATAGCATGTTTTCATTTGGAAAGAGGAGAGCGAGTTTCATTTTTTCATTTCAGCAAATACTTACGGAGTCCTTACTATGTGCCAGGTACTGTACCTGGGTAGAGGGAATAGATTTCATTTTAAGTGATCACTGAGTGATTGATGGAGGCCGTTTGTAATGCTGTGTTAAGATGGATTGTGATCTTGAGCTGGCAGAAAAGATTGCCAGGGATTGAGAGAGGGGGACGACAAAATTGGAACGTGTACGTGCTGCTTAGGATGTAACTACAACAACACAGCAAAATCCACACTTGAGTCGCTGCGTTAGACTCTCCCTGTATTTATAAAGTGTTTTGAATATGTTGACTCTTTTGGACTTCATTATATATGCGTATAATAATGTATATACATGTATGATCATTTGGTATATTTTGTCTCACCCATAACATCATTCTATACCATCTTGGTATAACTTCAAAGAGAGGTTATTCATTATCTTCAGATATACAACAAAGACATAGTCCCTTCCCTTTAGGAATTTACAGTTTAAAATAGACACTACTAAGACCCAAACACCCTATAAATATCAAACGGGTACCTACATTGAATAAAACATTTTGTATTTCCAGAAATGTTACTTACCTACCTTAATCAGCATGTGTGCTAGTAATTTTTGCTTCTGTTTCTGCAAAAACAGAAAGAACTAATGGTTCAGTCCTAATGGGGAACGAGAAAAGATGTCACAAAATCATACAGTTCTTTAAATGAGTTTTCCCCATCCTTCTTATTATTGTTATGCTCTTTATCTATGTTTGCTGCTCTAAAATATTAACCTTAAAAAAAAATTCATTGCACAGTTGGTTGCAGCACTGTGATCTGCCAAATTAGAGCATTCTGAATGTTTATGTCTTTGGGAATCCCCAGCAGGTCTGCCTAAATTCCCTGAAGAGAGAGAAAAATTCAAATCATTGTTTCCCCCTTCTTGCTTTTGTTCACAGAACGGACCTGCTCATGAAAAGCAAGAGCACAGAGGTGAGGGATCAGGAAATTGTAGGACAAGGCAGCTGAGTTCTGCTTTGTGGAGCATTATCAGAAGTGAGCCCTACTGTCAGTCACCATGAGGTGTCTCGGTGACTGAGGCGGATTTGTGTGAACTGTCAGTTGAAAGCATTGACAGTGTTCCATTAGTAATGAATTATGGGAGTAATTTCATTAATTTCTTTACCTCAGTCAGTAGATGTTAGTGTAAGTTGCTCAACCAAACATCAAAAGAACCATTGCATTTTAACCTTTTAGTTTTTTACTGTGTAACCAGGAACAGCAAAGAAATAAATTAGCGTAACATTCCTTAAAAAAAAAAAAAAGACTGAAGATAAGCAGTGGACATAATTTTTCCTGTTTTTAATTTAATAGCAAGTTTATGGTTTTATGCAAAACCATTCACATTACATTTGACCCTCTGGGAGCTGCCTTTTTTTTTTCTGTGGGTATAATTTTGATCTTTAATAATCTGTTGTTAAATCCAGTCTGAGTTTGATTAATGAATTGTGATGAGCCGGTGCATTAATTTGCAGGTTTGGTCTAATGCCCTAAAAGGCTGCTTTGTTGTGGATGTTATTAATGCTAAACTCTTCAGGAGGAGCCATGGGATGGCAGTGTGCTCCAAATAATGGACTAGCTACTTCTTTGGGAAATCCCAATGATGGAGCCGAAGCTCTAGAAGTGACTATGGAGCCATGTGATTGAAAGCAGAAATCCTGATTTAGCTTTATGTTCCAGAACAGGGGGCTGCAGTCTGCAAGGGGTCTCTGGATGGAATTCAGGGGAGTCTGTGAATTTAGATAGTAAAAAAATTCTGTACTTTCATTAACCGCTACTGAAATTTAACATTCTGTTCAATTATAAACATAGGCAACAGACCACAGTATTATTAGTAGTAGCTGTGACTTTGTCATCAATAGAAACCACAGGTATTTTCATAACACATTATAAGGTTGTAAGTACCTCAACATGTCATTTATGCTCCCCACTGCTTCAAAGTTACCAGTCGTTATTATGACAGCCACTCCATCTGGTTATTTACTGTGTTAGTAAAGCACACATATATTACTAGATCACAAATTTTAAAATTGATAACTGTATTTTAATATAATTGGTTTCATTTATAATCTTATTTTAGACATGATTCTGAGAAGGGGTCTATGGCCCCCAAACGGTTAAGAAAACCCCCTTTTTTGAGTGACTGTGTCTGTGCTGCCATCTTTCCCCCTGGTAAGTCCATCCTTCTATTCCTCAGACTCTGTTGTCAGGAATAGGTCTGAGGTTCAAACATGTTACCCACATGGCCAGATGCTGGCAGTGACTGAGGTATGCTAACATTATCAACTTCTCAGTTACTCCCCTGCTTTTCTATCCTAGACTCCTGGAAGCTGTGAACTGTTTGTCTTATTCACTGATAATTTCCCAAGCACATATGGTACTTTTTGACACACAGTAGGCACTTAGTAACTGTCTAATGAACGAATGATAGTTCAAAAGGAGATAGTTTTTTGCCCCATTTAAATGAATCTGGGTTTTAAAATCTTTTTTTTTCACATGAAATAAAATCTAGTATCCACATTCTAAAGAGTTTATGGCATTATAAAAGGTATTTACAAGGCATTAGGAATATTTATAGGAACTGATATTGACCAGTTTATTGTCCAGCAGCTCAGCTTATCAGGGAACTGTACACTCTTGTAGCCGATTTTTAAAAGGATTGTTATAATTAAACAAAGAGAACTGTTAATCTCCAAAGGCGAATATAGCTGCAGAGAGATAGGAAAATTAGATTATAGAAATAGATTAACATGTGTGTTGGGAGTATGAAGAAGTGTATGGATATGTTTTATGTGTGTTTCTGTGTGTAAAGAGACCCAGCCCAGGTGAGAGAGTCTTTAGAGCTGTAAGTTGCCTTGGAGATTATTTTTCAATTTAATTTAACAAGTATTGAAACTGAAGTGCAAAGAGGTTAAATGATCAGTGACCTCCTAATTGCTAAATCCAATAAAGCCTGCCCGGACCTTATCTTACTCGGCCACTCTATTGCATTTTGTGTTGCTCACCTTTTCCTTTTACTCGAAGCCTGTGCATATGCTGTTTCCACCAACCCAGAATGCTTTCCTTTTTTCTCCTTTCTATCCCTGCCCCCTACTCTTTCTTATTCCAGAAGAACACATCTTTTAAACCTTCCTGGTCTCCATCTCTCAAGTAGAGCTTCGTTCTAGTTAAGTGCTTATCCTTAAAAAAAAAGAAAAAAAATTCCAACCTTCCTAAGTAGCCTTTCCCGCCGCGGAGCACAGGCTCCGTACGCGCAGGCTCAGCGGCCACGGCTCACGGGCCCAGCCGCTCCGCGGCATGTGGGATCTTCCCGGACCGGGGCATGAACCCGTGTCCCCTGCATCGGCAGGCGGACTCTCAACCACTGCGCCACCAGGGAAGCCCCCTAAGTAGCCTGTTTAGACACTTTTAAAACTCTCCCGGCTGTTCCCCGTGCCCACTCTCCATCCTCTGGTGTACTTCTAGTACCATAGATAGACTGTACATCTGTTTATGTATTGCAGCCTTTGGAGGGCAACAAACCATTATAATACCTAAGATATTTTCACCCCAAGAACCAATTTCACCTCCCTGGGGGTAAGATCACCCCTGTTGAGAATGCATGCTCTTGTAGAACTTGAATGTCACCAGACTCTCCCTGTCTTCTGTGGGTTCAAACAAAGTTACAAATGGCACCAACCTCCCATTCTGTGAACAGAAATTCCAGTCTTTTCTTTTCTTTTTTTTTTTTTTTAACATCTTTATTGGGGTATAATTGCTTTACAATGGTGTGTTAGTTTCTGCTTTATAACAAAGTGAATCAGTCATACATAAACATATGTTCCCATATGTCTTCCCTGTTGCGTCTCCCTCCCTCCCACCCCCAGTCTTTTCTATGCAGTTTCTTCCCTCCTCAAACTCCTCAGGAGTGTTTACCTGTTTTTATGAAATTAGTCTTTGTCCCGTCTTCCTGTTTCTGCCTGCAGGCGAACTGGGAACACAGACACTACTTTCAAGGATGAACTGTAGAGGAACTGACCTCCATTTTGCCCTTGGTCTTGATGGTCAAGCCTGACGAAGTGCTATTGGTGGGTAGTGAATCTCGGAACCCTCTGCTGTTGCTGCCACCGCAGCTGTCTGGTGGGTGGGGAGGATGGTGGCCATTGCTGCTCTTGCTGCTGGCTGCAGGTGCCTGTGTTTGCTGGCCTTGGCTGGGATCTCTGGTAGAGTAATTGCTCAGCCAAGTGTGTTTTTTGGTGACATAACTCCTTCAATTCCCATCTGACACAGATATGTTCTCTAGGGTACAGCTAAGATACCAGGTGAATTTGCAACTTCCTGGGTAGTGCATGGTCCTTCTGGCCTCCAAGCTTGGGTCATGCTGTTCCATCTTCCTGAAATGCTCTTCTCCTTTTCAAGTAGATAACTTGACTCTTGGTTACAATATTACAATACCACTTCTTTCAGGAAGCTTCTCGAATTCCCCTTCAGAGTCTATGTGTGATACCCCTCCTGCACACTCCCATGGTGTCCTGGATTCCTAGAGTTATTGTATGCAGACTGTTTATTTGTCTGTATATCCCATTATACTCTAAGCTCCTTACAGGTAGAAAACATACAGGGTCTAGCCTAGCACGGTTCCAGTCACCTAGAAGGCACTCCATAAATGCTTATGGAACAGATAAATTGATTCTAGATACCTGCGATATAGCGGTGAACAAAATAAACAAGTCTTTGCCCTCTTGGAGGTTACATTCCAGTGGGTAAACATAGATAATAAACAAGTAAATATGTACAATGTATAGTATGTCAATGTTGATAAGAGCTATGGAGGAAAATTAAGCAGAAAATGCCTAATGCGGAACTGATATTTTTTCTTCTTTGAACTTGCTGTATGTTCAGTCTCTCTTATCCTAGCAGATGGCAACTCCATTCTTCTAGTTGTTTGGATCAAAACTCTGGAAGTCATCCTTCGTCTTTCTCTTACACTCGTTCAATCTGTTATTGTCTCCTCCTGCTAGAATGTAAGTCCCATGAGGGCAGGAATCATGCCTATTTTGTTTACTAATTTGTCCTCGGCACTAGACCAGTACCTGCTCATATTGACACTGGATTCATGTTTGGTAAATTGAACTGAAGAGGAATTGGAAATTGTTGTTGGAGGGAATTGCAATGATAATGGTCAGGGACAAAGGTGATTTTTATGCAGAGACCTGAGTAAATGAGCTTTGTGAATCTAGGGGGAGAAACATCCAAGCAGAGGACACAGCGAGTGCAAATGTCATGGGGCAGGAATGTCCCTGGTGTGTTCTGTGAAGAGTAAAGAGGTGGTTAAGACTGGAGTAGAGTGAATCAGGGGTGGGGTGGGGGGGGGTAGGAGATGAAGTAAGGGGATGGTAGTCCAAATCATTCAGAGATGAAGGTCATGACAATTATTTGGCTTTTATTGTGAATGAAATGAGAAGGCAGTTGGACAATTTTGTGGAGTAGTAAGATGATCTGATTCAGCTTGAACAGTTCACTGTGGTGACTGAATTGACAATAGACTATAGGGAGCGAGGGCAGAAGCAGGAAGACTGACATAAAGCTCTGAAATAAATCAAGAAAGAGATGCTGTTGGTTTACACAAGATTAGCAGCTGGGAGGTAGTGAGAAATGGCCAGATTTTGTATTAATTTTGAATTAAAGCCAACAGGACATGCTGATGATCTAGATGTGAGGTGTGAGAAAAAGAGGAGCCAGGAATAATTTTTTAAGTAAAATTTTTTTACAATATAACAGGCATGTAGAAAAATGCCCAAATCATAAATGTACAGCTTGGTGAATTTTTCACAGAGGGACAAGACTCAAGTAGTCACCTTCTCCAGTAAGACCTAGAACATTACCAGCCCCCAAGAGGCCCCTACTAGGCTGCTTCTCAGTCATTTTCCCTCATTCTCAGTGTAACCACTGTCATTGAGTTTTCCCACTGAACCTGTATTCACAAGTTTTGATAGATCATATTTTCATTATTATTTAGTTCAAAATATTTTCTAATTTCCATTTTGATTTCTTCTTTAACCAATTTCCAAATATTTGGTGGATGTTCTAGTTATTTTGTTACTGATTTCTAGCTTAATTCCACTGGGGTCAGAGAATACATTAATGCTTTCAATATTTTGAAATTTTGGGGAACGTGGGGACTTGTTTTATGGCCCAGCATATAGTCAGTTTTGGTAAATGTCTTATGTTCCTTTAATACATTAGAGGCAGAATTTTTTTTTTTTTTTTCGCGGTACACGGGCCTCTAACTGTTGTGGCCTCTCCCGTTGCGGAGCACAGGTTCCGGACGTGCAGGCTCAGTGGCCATGGCTCACGGGCCCAGCCGCTCTGCGGCATGTGGGATCTTCCCGGACCGGGGCACGAACCCATGTCCCCTGCATCGGCAGGCGGACTCTCAACCACTGCGCCACCAGGGAAGCCCCTAGAGGCAGAATTTTATATATGTCAATTAAGGCAAGTTTATTAATATATAATACTTTGTATTTCTGTGGTGTCTGTTGTAACTTCTCCTTTTTCATTTCTAATTTTATTGATTTGAGTCCTCTCTCTCTTTTTCTTGATGAGTCTGGCTAATGGTTTATCAATTTTGTTTATCTTCTCAAAGAACCAGCTTTTAGTTTTACTGATCTTTGCTATTGTTTCCTTTGTTCCTATTTCATTTATTTCTGCTCTGATCTTTATGATTTCTTTCCTTCTGCTAACTTTGGGTTTTGTTTGTTCTTCTTTCTCTAGTTCCTTTAAGTGTAAGGTTAGATTGTTTATTTGAGACTTCTTATTTCTTGAGGTAGGCTTGTATAGCTATAAACTTCCCTCTTAGAACTGCTTTTGCTGCATCCCATAGGTTTTTTATTTTTTTTTTTTTGCGGTACGCGGGCCTCTCACTGCTGTGGCCTCTCCCGTTGCAGAGCACAGGCTCTGGATGCGCAGGCTAAACGGCCATGGCTCACGGGCCCAGCCGCTCCGCGGCATGTGGGATCTTCCTGGACCGGGGCACAAACCTGCGTCCCCTGCTTCGGCAGGCAGACTCCCAACCACTGCGCCACCAGGGAAACCCCATCCCATAGGTTTTGGATCATCGGGTTTTCATTGTCATTTGTCTCTAGGTATTTTTTGATTTTCTCTTTGATTTCTTCAGTGATCTCTTGGTTATTTTGTAGCGTATTGTTTAGACTCCATGTGTTTGTGTTTTTTACATTTTTTTCCTTGTAATTCATTTCTAATCTCATAGTGTCGTGGTCAGAAAAGATGCTTGATATGATTTCAATTTTCTTAAATTTACTGAGGCTTGATTTGTGACCCAAGATGTGATCTATCCTGGAGAATGTTCCGTGTGCACTTGAGAAGAAAGTGTAATCTGCTGTTTTGGGATGGAATGTCCTATAAATATCTATTAAATCTCTGGTCTATTGTGTCATTTAAAGCTTCTGTTTCCTTATTTATTTTCATTTTGGATGATCTGTCCATTGCTGTAAGTGAGGTGTTAAAGTTCCCCACTATTATTGTGTTACTGTTGATTTTCTCTTTTATAGCTGTTAGCAGTTGCCTTATGTATTGAGGTGCTCCTATGTTGGGTGCATATATATTTATAATTGTTATATCTTCTTCTTGGATTGATCCCTTGATCATTATGTAGTGTCCTTCCTTGTGTCTTGTAACATTATTTATTTATTTATTTATTTGTGGTACGCGGGTCTTTCACTGTTGTGGCCTCTCCCATCGTGGAGCACAGGCTCCGGACTCACAGACTCAGCGGCCATGGCTCATGGGCCCAGCTGCTCCGCGGCATGTGAGATCTTCCCGGACCGGGGCACGGACCCGTGTCCCCTGTATCGGCAGGTGGACTCCCAACTACTCGCCACCAGGGAAGACCAACATTCTTTATTTTAAAGTCTATTTTATCTGATATGAGTATTGCTACTCCAGCTTTCTTTTGATTTCCATTTGCATGGAATATCTTTTTCCAACCCCTCACTTTCAGTCTGTATGTGTCCCTAGGTCTGAAGTTGGTCTTTTGTAGACAGCATATATATGGGTCTTGTTTTTGTATCCATTCAGCAAGCCTGTGTCTTTTGGTTGGAACATTTAATCCATTCACGTTTAAGGTAACTATCGATATGTATGTTCCTATGACGATTTTCTTAATTGTTTTGGGTTTGTTTTTGTAAGTCCTTTTCTGCTCTTGTGTTTCCCACTTAGAGAAGTTCCTTTAGCATTTGTTGTAGAGTTGGTTTGGTGGTGCTGAATTCTCTTAGCTTTTGCTTGTCTGTAAAGCTTTTGATTTCTCCATCGAATCTCCATGAATGAGATCCTTGCTGGGTAGAGTAATCTTGGTTGTAGGTTCTTCCCTTTCATCACTTTAAGTATGTCATGCCACTCCCTTCTGGCTTGTAGAGTTTCTGCTGAGAAATCAGCTGTTAACCTTATGGGAGTTCCCTTGTATGTTGTTTGTTGTTTTTCCCTTGCTGCTTTCAATAATTTTTCTTTGTCTTTAATTTTTGCCAATTTGATTACTATGTGTCTCGGCGTGGTTCTCCTTGGGTTTATCCTGTGTGGGACTCTCTGCACTTCCTGGACTTGGGTGGCTATTTCCTTTCCCATGTTAGGGAAGTTTTTGACTATAATCTCTTCAAATATTTTCTCTGGTCCTTTCTCTCTCTCTTCTCCTTCTGGGACCCCTATAATGTGAATGTTGTTGCATTTAATGTTGTCCCAGAGGTCTCTTAGGCTGTCTTCATTTCTTTTCATTCTTTTTTCTTTATTCTGTTCCACAGCAGTGAATTCCACCTTTCTTTCTTCCAGGTCACTTATCTGTTCTTCTGCCTCAGTTATTCTGCTATTTATTCCTTCTAGTGTAGTTTTCATTTCAGTTATTTTATCGTTCATCTCTGTTTGGTTGTTCTTTAATTCTTCTAGGTCTTTGTTAAATGTTTCTTGCATCTTCTCGATCTTTGCCTCCATTCTTTTTCCGAGGTCCTGGATCATCTTCACTATCATTATTCTGAATTCTTTTTCTGGAAGTTTGCCTATATCCACTTCATTTATTTGTTTTTCTTGGGTTTTATCTTGTTCCTTCATCTGGTACATAGCCCTCTGCCTTTTCATCTTGTCTTATCTTTCTGTGAATGTGGTTTTTGTTCCACAGGCTGCAGGTTTGTAGTTCTTGCTTCTGTTGTCTGCCCTCTGGTGGATGAGGCTATCTAAGAGGCTTGTTTTTTTTTACTATTTAAAAAGTGATTTTATTATAACATAAAGCATACACTCCAAAGAGAGATAATGTATCACATATGTGTACAGTTTAAAGAATAATAGCAGCCAGCTGGGAGGAGCTGACAGGCGGCCCCGGGGAGGCCAAGGCGTCGGCCCGAGTGCAATGGCAGGGTACATGGCCAAAGTGAGCTGGAAGGGCTTGGAGCGAAGAGCCCAGACCAATTGCTATAGTTTAGCCTGTGATGCTTATGATTAGAGTCAACAATTTGAAATGGCCAGCTCACCTGATGCAGTTGTCTCTTCTCTACCAGCTTTCTTAAGGTCTGGCTCAGTTTATGAACCTCTTAAAAGCATTAATCTTCCAAGACCTGATAATGAAACTGTGGGATAAATTGGGTCACTAGTACAGAATTGTCACTGCTGCTGTATCGAAGCCCAACCGCAGGTCTCTTTCCCACAAAAAGATGTGGTGATGATCAGGAGGCCAAGATCCATGACAGTCTATACTGCCCTGCTGTGCCCTGGGCTTTGGCTCTTGTATCAGTCGCATTGATGATGACAAGGGAAGGACCCGTGAGTTGGAGCACTTGGCTATAAAATGTATGAGAGGAATTGTCTGCTGCTATATGCGTCAGGCCGATAAGGTCCAGCAGTTTAAGCAGGATCCATGCCCAACACGTCTTCACTCTGTTCTCAATGTACATACAGGGATGAGGTTCTCTCCTAGCAGGATTATGGTCATCTTCAGATAAATGCAGCATCACTCTATCTCCTTTACCTTGTGGAAGTGATTTCCTCAGGACTCCAGATTATCTAGAACACTGATGAGGTCTCTTTTATTCAGAGCCTTGTATTTTGTGTGGAAAGAGTTTACTGTGTGCCTGACTTTGGTGTCTGGGAAAGAGGAAGCGAGTATAATAATGGCAGCACGGAGCTGCATTCGAGCTCTGTTGGCTTAGCAAAAGCAGCTGTAGAAGCAATTAATGGATTCAACCTCTTTGGCAACCAGGCCTGTTCTTGGTCGGTTATATTTGTGGATCTCGATGCTCACAATCGCAACTGGCAAACTTTGTGCTCACTGTTACCCAGAGAATCAAGATCTCATAACACAGATGTTGCCCTGCTCCCCTGCATCAGTTATCCTACATTTGCCTTGGACGATGAGTTTCTGTTTAGCCAGACACTCAATAAAGTGGTTAGAAAATTAAAAGGGAGATATGGATTTAAGCATTTCTTGAGAGATGGGTATAGAACATCATTGGAAGATCCTAATAGACGCTACTGCAGACCAGCTGAACTTAAGCTGTTTGATGGCATTGAATGTGAATTTCCCATATTTTTCCTTTACATGATGATTGATGGTGTTTTTAGAGGCAATCCCAAGCAAGTAAAAGAATATCAGAATCTTCTGACTCCGGTACTTCATCAGACCACAGAAGGTTATCCTGTCATACCAAAGTACTACTATGTTCCAGCTGATTTTGTAGAATATGAAAAAAGAAACCCTGGTAGTCAGAAGGGATTTCCTAGCAACTGTGGCCGTGATGGAAAACTATTACTTTGGGGACAAGCCCTTTATGTCATCACGAAACTCCTGGCTGATGAATTAATTAGTCCTAAAGACATTGATCCTGTTCAGTGTTATGTCCCACTACAGAATCAATGTAATGTAAGCATGAGGTTTTCCAATCAGGGCCCACTGGAAAATGATTTGGTTGTTTATGTAGCGCTTATAGCAGAAAGCCAGTGCCTTCCAGTTTTCCTCAACACATATGGTATTCAGACTCAAATTCCTCAACAGATAGAACCCATTCAGATCTGGGCCCAGCAGGAGCTTGTGAAAGCTTATTTCCATCTGGGGGTCAATGAAAAATTAGGACTCTGCAGAAGGCCAGATAGGCCCATTGGCTGCCTCCATACATCAAAGACTTATTGCATTCTAGGAAAGACTGTGGTTTGTTACCCTATCATCTTTGACCTAAGTGATTTCTAAATGTCTCAAGATGTTTTACTGCTGATAGATGACATAAAGAATGCACTACGGTTTATTAAGCAATACTGGAAAATGCATGGACATCCACTTTTCCTTGTTCTCATCCAGGAAGACAGTATAAGAGGTAGCCAATTCAATCCCATATTAGATATGCTGGCAGCTTTTAAGAAAGGAGTGGTTGGAGGAGTTAAAGTTCACGTTGATCATCTACAGACACTAATATCTGGAGCTGTGGTAGAACAACTTCTTACGAATCAGTGACACAGAAGAGCTTCCAGAATTTAAGAGTTTTGAGGAACTGGAAGTTCCCAAACATTCAAAAGTCAAATGACAAAGCAGCACCTCCAGTGCTCCTGAACAAGAACAGCAGCCAGATGTTACCATTACTGAATGGAAAAACAAACCCACCCATGAAATTCTTCAAAAACTGAATGACTATAGTTGTCTGCCTAGCCAAGTCATCCTGCTGGGGATACTGCTCAAAAGAGAAGGACCCAACTTTATCACAAAGGAAGGTACTGTTTCTGATCACATTGAGAGAGTCTGTAGAAGAGCTGGCAGCAAAAAATGTCGGTTGGTGGTGCGCCATTACAGCAAGCCTTTTAAGTAAACTAGTGGACAGCCTGGCCCCATCCATTACTAATGCTTTAGTGCAGGGCCAACAGGTAACTCTGGGTGCCTTTGGACATGAAGAAGAGGTTATCTCTAATCCTTTGTCTCCAAGAGTGATTAAGAACATCATCTATTACAAGTGTAATACCCATGATGAGAGGGAGGTGGTCATTCAGCAAGAACTGGTCATTCATATTGGCTGGATCATCTCCAATAACCCGGAGTTATTCCGTGGCATGCTGAAAATACGAATTGGCATTGTGTGAGGCAGTGCAGTAAGGCACATGACCAGGCTCTAGCATCCAGCGGAACTGAGTGCAAGTCCTGACCGCCATTCATCATCTCAGTGGCCTGAGGCCAGTGGCTGAACCTCCCTTCTGTTTCATACCAGCCTCATTGTTTTGTGTGAGATGAAACAAGATAATATGTTTAAAAGGCCTGCCACAACTGAGTAAAGTATAAGTGCTTCTTTTCATTTTTTTAAACATATTTTTGATTGTATTGAATACAGGTATCACGTAAATATGTTCTAATTGTAAAAAAGTCAACAAAAAACAATAATTGAGCATATAGAGTAACCTAATATGTGGCCAGTTTGGGGGATGTTCAAGTGTTTGAAAAGAATATGTAGCCTGTCAGGTGCAAATACATGTGAATGTGTGTGAATGTGAATAAGTGTTTAGCTTGCTAATTGTATAATTAGATCATCAGTATCTTTACTATTTCTGTCCTACTTGACCTTCGATTGCTGATAAGTTGTAAAATGTTCTCCTGATTATGAATTTGTCGATTTCTCCTTGCATTTTTATCCATTTTGCTTTATATATTTTAAAGCTTTGTTTTTGTCCATGTTACCATGTTTTAACAATATATCTTTCCTTATGTCATTTATTTTGTAATTGAATTATTTTTAAAAAATTATTTTTAATTTCAAACATCTACAAAAGTATAGAAAATAGTATAATAAATCCCATACTATTACTCAGCTTCAACAATAATAAAAAAAAAAGAATAATAGAAAAACAAGCACTGTACAACTTAAAGATACAGAAGCCCCTTAATCTCCTCATTTGTGTTGCTACCTAGTACACTCTCATACTTCTATCCTGAATTTTTTGTTACTCGCCCTTGCTTTTAATAACTTTTTCATTAATATAAGCATCGCTAAATTATTGTTTAGTTTTACCAGTTTTCATCTCCATATCTAGTAGATTAACTTTTAAGCATCAGTTTTAAATGTCCTTTTTTATGTTTAATCATGGTATTTACATGATATATCTCCATTCTTTTACTGTCAACCTTTCTGTATCCTTATATTTAAGATGTCCTTATTTAGGCAACATATAATTAAATTTTTATTTTTTCATCTAGTTGGACAAACTTTGTCTTTCAATCGAAGTATTTAGTCCATGTACATTTAATATAATTACTGATATATTTGGAATTCTATTTACTGGATATAACAACAGCCTTAACCTAATAAAGTCTAATGTAAATTATAGTTTTACCACTTCCCAGACAATGCTAGGATTTAAGAACACATTAAATCCATTTATCCCTTTCTGCTGTTTGATTTACTGCTGTCATACATTTATTTTAATTTTATATGTATGTAAACTTCACCACATGTTATTATTGTCATTTATATATTTGACTCCTGTTGCTCTTCATTCTTTCCTGCATTTCTGTCTTTCCATCTGGGATCATTTTCCTCTTGTCTAAACTCCTTCAGCATTTCTTTTAATAGGGATCTGCTGACAACAAACTTTTTTTGATGCCTTTATGTTTGAAGGATATTTTCATTGTGTATAGACTTCTAAGTCATCAGTAATTTCTTCCAACACTTCACGATATCATTCTGTTTTCTTCTGGCTCCTATGGTTTCTGTTGAGAACTTAGTTATCATCGTTGTAGTTTCTTTGAAGGTACTATGCTTTTTTGTCTGGCTGTTCTTATGGCTTATTCTTTGTCTTTGTCATTTGGCAGTTTTACTATGATGAGACTAGTAATGTCTGTATCCTTCTTGGGATTTGATATTGTTCATCTGTTTTGGAAATTTCTCAGACATTACCTATTCGAACAATGCTTTTGCCTCCGTTTCTCCTCTAATCTATTTCTGTACTTCTGGAGCTCCAGTTACACTTAGAACTTTGCCGTCTCCCATGTGTCTCTTTCACTTTTTTCTATATTTCCTTTTTTTTTTTGTTCTTTGGTCTGAATATTCTCTGCCAACAGAGAATACTAGTATTTAGTATCTTACAGTACTAATCCTGTTCTTATTTGTGTTTAATCTGCTAGTAAGCTCATCTGTTGAGTTCTTAGTTTTAATTACTGTATTTTTCAGTTTTAGAATTTCTACTCGATTCTCTTCTTATGGATTCTATTTCTCTGGTAAGGGTATCTTTTCATCTATTTTTTAAAAACATATTAATCCATGTTTCTGGATCATCTATGGCCTATTTTTACTTTCTTTCTTTCTTTTTTTTTTGATCTGATTTCTTGGTATATCTGGTAATTTTTTTATTGAATGCCAGACATTTTGCATGAAAAATTGTAGAGGCTCTGGATGACGCTGTTTTTCTCTAGAGGAAAATACATTTTATAAAATGGTAGGCAGCTAGAATAGGAACAGAACAACTCAGTCCAATCAGTATATGACTGAAAAGTCTGGGTTTCAGAATTTTTAAGGTTCTAGAGTCATCTGCCTGGGTTC
The DNA here is from genome assembly GCF_964270905.1 of Leucopleurus acutus. NCBI lineage: Eukaryota > Metazoa > Chordata > Mammalia > Artiodactyla > Delphinidae > Leucopleurus > Leucopleurus acutus. The sequence goes on along the minus strand of NC_139143.1, from coordinate 109,608,665 downwards.
AACTTGCAGGCTGGATAATCTTGGGCAAGTTTTATAATATTTCTGTTCATCAATTTTCTCATTGATAGCACAGGGTAAATAATAGTACTTTCCTCACAGCATAGTTAAGAAGATTAAATGAGTTAATATATAAAAAGTACTTAAACTAGTACCCAACACATAGAAAGTGTCCATTAAGTGTTTGCTAGTGTAGGTACTAATTTTTGCCTGAGGCCAAAATCATCTCCTTCTGTTACTGCATTTAACAAATATTAATTGGAGTGGCTACTGGTAGAACTCAAAATGTGGAGAAAGATTAGACCTTGTTAGAGGATAGGATCAGGAAATAGGGTAGAATTAAAAACTCTTGCTATATTGAAAACAGAGTCAAAGAGGTAATGTAAGCATCTCAGTGTTGGTCTATGGTTAGCTCAGATCATTTCCTACATGTAATTCAGTCAGTTCCCACAGTGCTAGGTGAAGTTTCAAGGTGCAAGTCTATTTCAAGAACTGGTCAGTTTTTTACTTGCTGTCTCTGGAGTGGACTTCAGGGGTGGTGAGAGTCAGCAAAGCTCAGGAAGAGGGGGTGAATAGCCTCTAATATTCTCCCCATTCTGCCTCTCAGGCTTTGACTTCGTTTCCTTTTGGAGTGGTGCATTCTTGATCTAGGAACTAGGAAAAATGTTCTATCAAACCACAAATTAGACACAATTTCATCAGAGAAGTTCCTAACTGATGTTTCGTCCTTGCTCTTACAAGAATCGTCCTAGTAGGATCATTCCAGTTTGATCGGATTCAAGGTACATGATTATGCCACAGACACACTGTACCTGAAGCAATCTGTGTTGTTTTTGTTTTTGTTTTCAATCTGTGTTTTGACTGGCAATAAATTCATAATCACCTAGCCGGCTAAGCCAGTCCGGAGAGGCAGTTAATATGGTGAAACTTCAATGAAGTCGGCTGTCAATGCGATAGATGTTACAGGTGAACTACTTGATCTCTCACTGCAATCCTTTGAATCTCTGTTATCCATCACTCTATAATACATGTGTTTAGCAGGGAAATAGGCTTCTCAAATCTCACCATCCAAGTAAGCCTCCACAATAACATTTCTAAGTCTGACACGCAAGTCTCAACAACACTGTCAGAACGCTAGTTAGCTCTCAAATTTAGTGAGGTGACGTAAATTTACAGAAGGGTGGCAAGAAACTGAAGAGTGTTCCTCTTTGTGCTCTTGGACAGTAAAAAAATTTTAGAAGCATAGCCTCCCCAGTCCCCTTACCAGTCGGACTTTTGAGTAGCAGGTTTTGGTACAAAGTTTCTGAGATTTTCCTTTTGCTAAGTCTTAAGTGGTACAAAGTGGAGTAAATGAGGTTACAGAAGGTACAGCTTTATTTCATGAATAGAAGCAAAACTTTGACGAAGCAAATAATACTGAAAGATATTTTTTATTTAGGAAAAAGGATTTCATTTTTTTTAGTTATCCTGTACTTGGTTTCATTGTCAAAATGAGTTATCACCTCAGTAATTCTTCCTGGAGAACTTGTAACACACAAAGGCCAAAACTCAAGACTAAAAACCAGTCATGGCCCTCCTTAGCATTTCTAGGGTGTTACTTTTTATGAAGAAGACACTCTTCCTGTGGCATATTTTGAATTTATATGAACATTCTAATGAATGATCTTATTGTGTGTGGTTCAATTTCCTGAGGAAAGAATTTTCTTCTGTTTAATCTCAGGAAATAGGATCAGCTCTGCCAAAGTTATTATAGAGCCCAAGGAAACATTTCCTATATTTAAATTAAGCAACTTTAAAATTGCTTAAAGGGGTCTTACTAATTAGAATTCCAGTGGAGAAAGCTTGGGAAGGTTTCAGAGTGCTGTATCTGAATCCACTTCTCTTCTACTCCTGATGGGAATTTTGAAGGGATTTTGCATAGTTTCCCTAGGTGGTCAGTTACAGACCTACTTTACCCAATAATTTTTTTTTTCCGGTACGCGGGCCTCTCTCTCACTGTTGTGGCCTCTCCCGTTGCGGAGCACATGCTCCGGATGCGCAGGCTCAGCGGCCATGGCTCACGGGCCCAGCCGCTCCGCGGCATGTGGGATCCTCCCGGACCGGGGCACGAACTCCTGTCCCCTGCGTCGGCAGGCGGACTCTCAACCACTGCGCCACCAGGGAAGCCCCCCCAATAATTTTTGAATTCATTGTTCTCAAATATCAAAATGCACGAAGGCAAATATATTCTTTAAGCTACGGTATACGACAGTGATTCAACCAAAGGTTTCTTACAGTTTAGAAAAAAAAAAAAAATTGGCTCTCCTCATCTTTATTCAGAATAGTCTGGAAGAAATGTGTAATCAAAACCTTCTGAAGAAGTGAACTCTTTATGACAGCAAGCTCCATCAGGACAGGCACCCGCATGGTACTTCCTAACTTCTCTCAGAGCAACATGCATGATATTTTGTGCAAAATTAATGTTCATTGAATATGTGATTAAATCTACTGATTTATATTTCTTAGAGAAATACTTCTCAGGTATTCCAGAGCATTCTGATGATTTTGAAAAAGATGGATTGTTTCACGCAATCTTTAAGCTGATCGACTTGTAGTTGACTTCTCATAACAGTAGGACTTTCCTAGTGTCAGTAGAATGCAGCTAGCTAACAGACTGTTTGCTTTGGTTTCTGACCCTATCCTAACTAAATTTAATATAAGGTCTGAGAAGCAGGGGAGGCAAGAATAGATTTAAAAAAAAATTTTTTAACATAAAATGCATTATTATTTCTAAAAGTAAAATTATATCTAACATGGTAATTAAAGCAAGTTTTTACAGACTTATTAGAGGCATTGTATAATATTTTTAATCACACTAATAAGCAGTAAGTTGAAATGTTCAGAAGAGAAATAGTAATAACAGCTAATACTTATTGACTATTTAGATGAGCCATATCTTAGCCACTGGAAATATTACCTTTTAAAACTTGTTCACATTTTCCATTTTTTATTCAACAGTTTGCTTTCTCATAAAGTGACCAACTATGTTTTAGGCCCAGCTTAATCTCTTTCAGTCCTAGGCATGTGGGCCTATGCTAATTTTCATAGTCATATTAGCATCTACCTTATGTTTCTAAGCCACATTCAGTTCTCCATTCCAGAAGCTCTTCAGTCATTGGACTCTGAGGAATCTGAAGAGCTCATCAAGACACTTCATTTTGTTAAATGTTCCCAGTGAGCCTTCATGTGCTATGTGGAATTCCATTAATTTGGAACTCAATGTCATGCCATTCAAACAGGGCCAGCTCAGAGGGCAGTCAGAGGAATTCACGGAAAGAAAGAAGCTAGAACACCCAAACACAGAGGAACATAGAGGGGTAACTAAACCAGTATTGTTAATTTACCAGAGAGGATGGGCTTAAAGGGATATTTAAACCATTTTAAACCTCTTTGTATGAAAAAGCTGATAGACAAATTTATTGGATTTGGGGAAGAAATATGGTTCCTGCATCATGACTGCACAGTGACAAAGTGGTGAGCAGATAAGCAAGAGAGCAAAAGAATGCTCTTTCTTCATACTATCTAGGGCTGGTGCACAGTAAGCTTCCAGTAACTTTTGTTGAGTGAATGAAAGCAATTTCTATGAAGGGAGACGTTTTAGGACACTAGACCAAAATACCATAAACACAATTATCTCAGAAGACCATTAACTCTGGATTTACTTGTGCAAATGAGAAGTGAGAGGTCAAAGGGGATAAGCGATAACCAAATGTTTGCTCTGTCTGGATTCAGTGTGTACACCCACTAGCATACTTTACAACATGAAGGAGGCTGGTATAAATAGGTGCCAGTAGAGCCAATTAGGCTTTTGTTTGATCCTTAAAACTGTTTTGTTTGTCCTATACCCAGTAATACCACTATATGGGAACAGTCACGTGGCATAATCTTAGACAAGTCACTTGACTTGGATTTTTCACCTGGAAAGAAATGGGGTTGTAACAGGTGAGCCTTGAAATCTTTCTGAGCTATAATCTTGGATTTTCTCCTTTCTTTCCCCTTTTCTGTTGCTTGCAACCCACCTCCACTAACTGGGTTTTGTGTATGTTGGTGTATACAGAGTTTCTGATTTTTTTTTTTTTTTTTTTTTTTTTGCGGTATGCGGGCCTCTCACTGTTGTGGCCTCTCCTGTTGCGGAGCACAGGCTCTGGACGCGCAGGCTCAGCGGCCATGGCTCACGGGCCCAGCCGCTCCGCGGCATGTGGGATCTTCCCGGACCGGGGCACGAACCCGCGTCCCCTGCATCGGCAGGTGGACTCTCAACCACTGTGCCACCAGGGAAGCCCCAGAGTTTCTGATTTTAAAATGATCTGCAAATGGAAGGAGTAGAGAAAGAAAATGAGAGATCGATTTGGGTTAGGTGGTGAAGTATAAAGGGGCAGTCGAAGGAAGACTGATTCCCTGTTCCCTTATTTTAAGGAGTTTAATAAAGTGGAGAATAGATTCCCCAACAGGAAAGACAGAGCAATGGTTTCCTTTCTGCCTCCAGGATCTTACATAATGTTTCTGGAAAGACCTGTGTGCATCTCATCTCTGGCAGCCCTTGAGCGGGAGGGCATTCCCCAGCTGGTTCCTGTTCCCCACCTGGACTCACACACTTGACAAAGGGGCTGCCCACTGCTCTCTTCTAGGACGCCTGGGACAAATTTTTTAAGATGGGATGATCTTTGAGAAAGGGAACAGTAGGCTGCTGTAACCCCTCAGCTAACATTTGCCTCTATTTATTTATTCCTCTAGGTTAAACAAAGATTTGCTTTTCCTTATTTTACGAATTACCCTATTGGTTCCGAGTTAGTATGACAGGGAAGAGGGGTTATTGAGTTTATTGGCTTGAATTCTCACTTTTTGAAAGCAATCTATCCTGTAATTATTTCATATATCAGTGAGTTTTTTGCATCATTATTTCCAGTGAACACTGGAATGTGTATGGAAAAATTAGTGTACATCTGAAAACTAATTCTTTAAAAATTATGACTAGCACCTTACTGTACTTTAGAAGCTTCATGGATTTTAAAAAGTGGATTTTTAAAAATTAGATTAAAAATGTAAATTAGCTATAACCTCCAGTAAATTAGGAAACCCATGCCTCTGATAATACTGTTTACTTGGGACTAAAATAAAGCCTAGTGTACCTATCTACTTCTTGGGTCATAAGACATCCAGTCACAGTCGAATACCAATTGGGGACACCATTAGAACTCTGCTAAAGAATCAAAAACTATAACTGGGGATCCAGTAAAAACGCACAGGTGATCTCAGTAAAAGAAGTCTTGGCATGTGGAAGATGGTCAATAAATATTTACTGACAGAATAAAACTGAAGAAACTGATAACTGCGTGCTGGGGATAGGGTTTGTGATGCTAACTCTGTAAAGCACAGCAAAAAGTAGACAAATACTTGTTTAGGAAACCACAGTGTAGAGAACATGTGGACTTGAACTAAGTGTCATAGATTAGCTCAGCCTCTGCTACAGACGTGTGTCTGTAGACAAGTTATTTCACCTCCGTGGGTTTCATTTTCCTCTCTGTAAAAGGAAGAGGTTGTCTGGTTTTCAACCTGTGGTTTTCTTTTTTCAAATTACGTCTTCTGAAGAATTCTAATATACACAGTAGGTACAAGCAGACTCTCTTGGGTTGAATCAGGGAAGTCAGCCTGGAGCCCTGCCTGCTCTGCCCCCCATCCCACCAAGACCCCCACCACACACAGTTTGAAAGCGATTGGGCTTAAAGACCTGTCCTCTCCAGCTGGTACATTTGTGTGTTAATAATCAGTGTTACAAATAACGTCTGGAGGCCAGTGGAGGGTATTTGAGGGCATATTTTGAGAAGTACTTCTTTAGCATGTCGTCTTCGACCCTCAAACTTATCCTGGCCCCGGTGTCTGTAACTCACTTGGTGGCCTCAGTCTACATTGTCTCCTACACCTGAACCCTGGGAGTGATGCAAGCCTCCCCCTCACTGCCCATATCCAATGTCACTAATTGCTCTCTGTTGGTGCCTCTGACTATTTCTGACCCTTTGCTCTTCAACCCCATTTCCACCACCAGGATTCAGGTCCTTATCCTCTTTCTCTTGGACAATCACAACAAATCCCTGACCAGTCTCATTCTTCCCCCAGCTATGTCAGTCCTTAAATAAGTCTTTTCATTGTTCCCCGTGGCCTATAGGACCATTCCAGTCTCCTTAGGAGGGCAGACAAGGCTCTCCATGGCTGTCCTTACCCTCCTCTCCAGCCTCTACCCTGTCATTCACCACCTTGTACTTTATGCACTGGCAGTGTCAAGCTGCCCGTAGTTCTTTGAATACACCTCAGAGTTTTACACTTTCACCCTTGGGTCAGTGCTTCTCCTCCAACATTGCCCTCTAACCCTCTTTTCTGTAGCTAATTTCTAATATTTCTGTAAGATTTCATGCAAGGGTCACTCCTATAGAAAGCCAGCTAAGTGCCCCACTGTGTCTTTTAGGACTCTGCACGCTGCTACCACAATATGTTAAAATTATCTAGGCAGATCTATCTCCGTCACTAGATTGTAGCTCATTGGAGACCAAGTATTATTTCTTCTTATACCTCTTATTCCCCAGTGTCAAATACAGTGCTTGGAGTCCATTAGGTAGTCATTAAGTGACCTACCTGGGATGATCTACGGTCTTAACACATTAGCTCACTCATTCAGTTTCACCTGAGATCAGCCGAGAGATCCAAGTGACCTCAGGGACAAGTGACAGGCTACTGTGAAGCACAATACTTTCAATATTTAAAAACCACTTTTTCATATAAATTCATATTTATCTATTCCAGTATTTATCATAGAGCTATTTTAAGCTTTAATAATACCATTTGCTTTTCCTTTTAATAAACTGCATCATTTAAGAAAAGTCAAAATGCACAAGTGACAGATGTTGACTAAATTTACTCAAGTAAACTTTTGGGTCTTTTGAGTTAATTTCCAATTGTTCCTTTGTCCTAACATGAGCCTCATGCAGCGTGAATGCTCACCAGGTCCCCCAGCCCTGGCACACTTGAGAATCTCAGCCAGGAATGCAAACTTCTTCAGGATATCGTTCTCCCTCTGCTTGCTTAGCACCAGGGCCACCTGGAGCCGTTACGGCATCTTTGTGTGAATTAGGCAAAAGCAACCTCTCTGCAGTGATGCAGCCCCAAAGGCACAGGGCTTTAGCAACAGAGCCATGCCTTTGCGCTAAGAAAAGGTGACTGTGTTCTAGGCAGAGGGCCCCACAGGAAGGGGAGCCGGATTTGAGCCCCTCTATCAGGTACCTTTGTGAAGCAAAGACTTACCCTGCCTATGCAAGGAGCCACCTGGCTCCCCTTGGCCCCCAAGTGATAATCTGTGGCTGCCAACTAAGCAGGAAAAGGAATATCACGGTCTCTCTGAAGGGCATTTTCTGGGCTTTCTTGTTAAGTCCAGCTTGCATTTTGATGGGGCCAGACAGTGGCTTTATGAGCTCCTACCAAGAGAACTCTTTCCTTTGCACACAATTGTCACTTTGTATAGCTCATTTTGCTAAGTGACAAGGCTGAATCTGTCACAACAGGAGCCAAACAAAATGGTGATCGCCGGCTTGCGTGTGTGGAGCCTCTTCGTTTCACGCACGCACTGTGTGGTAAGCATTCTTCACGAGCAGTGAATTATTGGTCTTCTTGCATAAAATGAATGTGACATTTGAGACAGATGTTTATTGTTTGTGACATATATATATTTTTCAAAACTCCAGCTACTGAAATTGGCCTAAATTACCATCATAAAACACAGCATTTGTACATTCAGGGTCTTTTCTGATCTCTGACCCGTGGGAACAGCATGCAGATGTGGTAATATACACATGGATATACTTTTCTTTTTATTGACAGAATGGATGGAGTTTCTTTAACAACTGTGCTCAGGCTGAAACAACTGCTGAGTTCCACCAGGGGCTGCTGTTGAACTTCTAAAAAAACCCCATATTTTGGAGGAGAAGGGGGGTGGTAGTGGATGGGGAGGGAGGGATGGGAATGGGGGAAGAGGAATAGGAAAAAAAAAAAAAAGTCTTGGAAGAAAACCTGACATTTCTGTCTGAGGTGGAGCATGCTTTGCTGATGCCACACATGGAATGTTTCGGAAGTGTCAGTAATAAATACTTCTCTCAGAAATCTTCATATTCTAAATCTCTGCATATCATACCCCAAGGAGAATCATACAAAGACATAGCTGTCAGGGTCTAATTTTGGATCTGAAAACTATGGCGGTTGTCAGGCATCTTTTCCCATGAGTGATATTTATCTTCTCTCACAAACAAACTGAGTGCAGCGTTTTTAATTAATTTCCAGTGTGTCCTGTGATAATTTCCCCCCTACTATATTAATATGATGATTTAAACCTTCATTCAGAGGCAGACTTTCAGTTGAAAATCACTAAAGGTTTAGTGTTATCAATAAGCTACATGTACATTGGTTTGTAGGGAATCAATAAAGTTGCCCTTTCCTTCATTTTTATTTTTAGAGGCATCAGTGGGATTTTATCTCTTTTAAGTATATTAAGGAAATCACGAGTGAGCTGATTTTGTAATTTTTCTTCTTTTGATTGGAGGCAGTACTTAGGCTGTTCCTCTTATTGCGTGTGGAAGACTTACTTTAAGAAAACTTCTCAATTTGATGATGAGGAGTGAATTTTCTTCTTTAAAGTATTCCCATCAGAGGAACTTAATTTCTTTTTTATATAAAGGAACCAGAAATAGACCATTGAAAGGGGCATATCCCTGAAATATACAAATCAGATGGGGACAGCAAGTGAATAAATCTCTTCTTTCCTTGTCCAATATCCCTCTTAATAGAAAATGTGGAATAAAAAGCATGCCATCATAAAAATTCTAAGGATAGGAGTAAGATGAAGTTATGATGCATGTTTCTTAAATAGCATATTTTTTAAACAAATGGAAATGAAAGTTATGTCTTCCATAATAAGAAGTCATGTTGGGAAGAATTTTATTTATTTTTGGCGATGCTTATATCTTTATTCAATATTATTATACTCTTAGATTAAAGGTTGCCTCAAATTTCATAACAATTTTTTTCTCAATTCACCTTTAAGATATTTGATTACTGGGGTATAGGGCAGTTCTTGAAGAAATATTTATCTTTCTCTGGAAAGGACATTCAAACACCATTGGAAAATCATGGCAATAAAAGGTATTATATAAGGCTTTTAATTATTGGCAATCAGAATATTAAATCCTTGGAAATGCATGAAACTCCTTATAGGACTGGAGCTTACATTTGTGACTTTTTTTTTAATGTATTTGGATGTGTTTCTTGCCTTCTCTCTCCAAATCCCAGCATCCACTATATAAATGCTTTTCCTAGATCCATTAGGAACATTTAATAACCAAATATCTATGTAGTGAGAACGGAATTTTTAAGGTTCAATTGTTCTGTTAATAATCTGTATTTTTTTCCTGTCTTGCAAGTTGCCTTTAAGCACCACAAAAATCAACCTTTAAACACAGATTGATTCTGACAGCTTTTATTTTACTTGATTTCCAAGAATTGTTATAGAAATGCTTCTTAATTGAAATAGTTCTCCTTTTTGGCTTTTATTTTATTGTCCTTTACTTCTTGACATCTTGTACATTAAATCAGAGGCTGTTTTAGAGACATGAAATGACAGCTTTTTTCAGAGCCCGATTCTGGATCCTGATAGATCTGCACTTCTCAAAGCAGACAGGCTGCTCTCGACAGCCTCCGAGAAGATTCCTGCATGATGGGCACGTCACCTGGAAACACAACCATAAACTGCAGGTTAATCACTAAGGACCAACTTGTGTCAATTCCCCATTGCCCTGCTCCCCGTCTAAGAGGAATAAAGCCAAGAACTATTTTTTCTTTGCTATTTAATTTAACAGAATCTGGGCTCAACTTTAGTTTGAAATTATATTTTCATCCAGGATGGAAAGGCTACTCACGTAATTTAGTAGTGTGTTGTAAAGAAAAATCAAAGCGTCCTCATGGAATATTTTCCCCCATTGTATCTCCTGTGACGAGAGAACACATAAAGTGAATGAGATGTGACACAGGCGTGCACGGAGAGCACATTTGTTACACTGAAATTCTGAGGAAAATGCTATTTGTGTTACTGTTGATGTTTTGGAGTTAGAAAAGGGTTATTTGGGAAAAGATATATATTCATATCAGTCAGTAGGAATAAAATGAGACAAGATGCAAAAATATGAGAGTGCAGGGAAGAGCCGTGCAACAGACCAGACCAGTCCTCTTTCGAGATAGAAAGCAAACATTTGATAATGGGAACGCTAACAAGATGAGTATTCTAGATTTGTTTTTTAGTTCTACCTAACTCTTTGTAACTTTACAATGTAAGAGTCAGAAATTGGAGCCAATTACCATAATATGTGGTGGTTTGGTGGGAGCATGTTCTACATCAGACAGTTAAAAGGTTTTATTGCTATTAGGAGCATGTTAATGCTCTTGATAATGTCTCTACTTGCATTGTAATGTCTCTTGTTGAAGTATGGAATTCTTTTATCTTCTTATTACATTATGCAAAAACTTGAATTGAAAAGATATTTGTAGGAACATTTAAAGTAGTGCATCAATCAGCTTCAAAGAAGAGCAAATGTTCTCGGAATAGCTTATAAAAGGATAACTGTCAATTTTATTTTGGATGAACAAAGGCGGCAATGTAAAAAGCACTTTATTGTAAAAGCATACTGTGCAATTCAATAAATATGCAATATAAATATAAGAGAGAAGAAAGTTCATAGTTATTAGATGACTTAAATGTAATTTAAGTAATACTTTTAAAATGCAACTAGCAGTGAAGTACTCTTTTTCTACTGGTTCCGAGTTCTAGCCTCTGAGGCCCCATTAGATGATAACTTAACTCTCTCTGATAACGTAAGAATTGGAATGGATTAGTCATGGTCCTGTTTTTAATATATCTTGGGAAGATACAGAAAAGAGCGTGTGTGGAAAGGGTTAGAAAAAACTTTAACAACTACTTAATGATGCAAGCTTTTCAAAATGATTTGTTCTTATCTGCATGGTGTTCAGTTGTTTCTCATTCTGTCTTTGCTGCTATAAGACAATTTTGCATTTGAACGTAATGCTATCGTGACTTGAAATAGCATTTCCAAGTGTTTTATGTTTGTTAGGAAAATCCTTTAGCAGACTAATTTCTGGACTTTCTAAATTAGGGGTGCTTTGTTACCTTTTATATAAGGGTGCTTACATCTTTTCTTATAATTAGAAATATTTTTCTTATTTTAGACAGATGGATTTTTAACTGTAAGCGCTAAACATATAACCTTGTTTTCAAACGTGTTTCTCAGGTAATAAACTTTAGCCTGTTAAGTGCTGCAGAGATGACTCTTTTTGATAAGGTTTAAGAATCATCAAAATGAACTATTCAAAGAAAATAGATCCAGCATACAGAAAACATTACATAAGCTTTCAGAGTAGAAAAAAATCATCTACAGAGGGCTTCCCTGGTAGCACAGTGGTTGAGAGTCCGCCTGCCGATGCAGGGGACACGGGTTCATGCCCCGGTCCGGGAGGATCCCACATGCCGCGGAGCGGCTGGGCCCGTGAGCCATGGCTGCTGAGCTTGCGCGTCCGGAGCCTGTGCTCCGCAACGGGAGAGGCCACAGTAGTGAGAGGCCCGTGTACCGCAAAAAATAAAAAAAAAAAAATCATCTGAAGAACTCAGTTTTTCTATGATTTCTGTTTAGATACATACCTATACGCACCTAAGTATGGACAGGCAGCTCCTTGCACGTGGAAGGCACTTGATAAATATTTGTTTATTAAGGTTAAAATTTAAAGAGAAAAAATTCCAGTCATTAAGTATGTCTTTTATTTTGTAATCTGACAAAGGGATGCTAATTCCTTGTTAAATATAGCAATATAAAATTTCTCCCAGACTCAGGCCTTTTCGAGATTCAGAAAACTTCATTTGAAGTCAAGTAACCAGGTGAATTCACTCCCCACACCATTGTAGCTTGTAAAATTATATTAATGCTTGTTATATTTCTAAGAAATAATCTTTTTTTTTTTTTTTTTTTTTTTTTGCGGTACGCGGGTCTCTCACTGCTGTGGCCTCTCCCGCCACGGAGCACAAGCTCCGGACGCGCAGGCCCAGCGGCCATGGCTCACGGACCCAGCCGCTCCGCGGCACGTGGGATCCTCGCGGACAGGGGCACGAACCCGCGTCCCCTGCATCGGCAGGCGGACTCCCAACCACTGCGCCATCAGGGAAGCCCAATCTTCATTTATTTTAAAACTGCAAATATGGCACCTTGTAATAAGAAATCAGTTCATAACTTTATTTGTAACATCATTTTACTAGTGACTTATTTCTCATTGCTGTTGTACGTGATGCCTAATTAATTCAAATAATTTTCTCCTCCTTTCAGTGGGTTTCATCCAGACTCTTTGTAGAAAACTGTACTCAGTCTGCTGCTACTTTCTGATATGCCCCGTTTTCTCATGCTTCCATTCTCTTGGCCTGTTTGGGAACACTCTCATTTTGAAAGTACATGGAAAATTATCTCATAAAAAATTATCTCATAAAAGGAGAATTATCTCATAAAGAAATTTAATAACAACAGAACTTCGGAGATTTCGAAAATGTAGAATTCTTAAGTTACTGAACTATGGGAAAAGCTGTAATTTATAACCAGCAAGTTAGTATGTTGTACACATCTGTGTACTGTTTCAGAAAATAAAGGTTGTTACCATAGCAACTCCACATAATATGGAACATACGTTATTTGTGAGATGCCAGGCTTCGTGTTGCAAAAAAAAAGAAATCTCCCTCCTCATGGCTGCTCTCTGATGTTTCAGGGGTTTCTACCTTTTCTTTACCATTACAAGGGATTCTCTTCTTTCATGTCCTGTTATTTTAAATATTTTTGTTATTTTCAGTTTCCCATACTTTTAGAGTTTGTCAGCTAAATTGATAAGTTTGCAGAGTACTGCTATGATTTGGTGACCACCACCGAGATATTTTGTCATCTAGTCTTATTTTAATTTTAAAGAAATTCTGGTTAATTTTTTAGATATAGCAACAAGTGCATATTAAAGACACATGTAGCTACTGTGCATACAACAGGTAATGTAACATTTAGTTTGAGTTGACCCATTTAGGGTTTTATAATTTTGTATTGCAAAACCATTATGGTATTTAATCTCTTTTAAAAAAATTAAAATGTCACAAAATATGTACCTACTTATGGATGTCATATTTCATTTGAAAATTTGCATGTCATATTTAATTTCATTTGAAATAATTGTTTAGACAGTATTGATCATTTTATGATGAGAAAATTGAACTCCTTTATGAAGGAGAGGTTTCCAGTCTTCCTTGTTAAGTGGTAGTGTCGAAGAATAAGAGAGTTGCAAAAATTTCTGAAATCTCAATTATAGGTAGAATAGTGAATCAATAAAAGAAACAAGGTAATAATAAAAAATAGGGTACCCTTCAATATGGCTGGACAAGGGATCAGAATGTCCAACTAGTTAGAAATAAATGTCTAAAAACAACTTAACACTTTCAAACAATCCAGAGATTTTTTTTATATGTAGAAGCATCTGACATGATTGAATTTCTTGTGCGTGGTGACTTTTTAGTCTAGCTTTAATATATAATCGCGATCACTGACATATTTTATCAGGTTAGAGGTTTCCTGGGGAACAGCATCTGAGTTTCCCTTTGCAACAGACAGGATGCAGGGTACTAGCTCTCCTTAGATACAACTACCTCTGTATCTTCAGAATAATGTGTCATAAAAATGTTCCATATCAATCCTAAAAGCAAAACACTTCTGGTGAAAAATAGCAGAATGAATAATGCCTTTCCTTTCTTCAAAAAAACCTTAATAGTTAAATCAATACAAATTTATTAAACATCTACCATGTGCCAGGCACAGTTTTGGGGATGTAAAGATGAATAAATACTTCCCTGTCTCCAGGGAATGTGCCAATCTGGTCAGAGAGAGAAGGGCACCACCGACCCAGTGCAGTATGTGCTGTGACCTAGTTCTCCGTGGGCCTCACCTGTTAACAACAACCAACAGCAGCAACAATAACAGCCAACATTTATTGAACACATTTTTTGACAGGTACCTCGGGTGCATTTTGTAATTTAATCCACACAATAGTGCTCTGAGGGTTTTACTCACAAGGAACTGAGGCTTAAAGAATTTGAGTAGTAACTTGCCTAAGGTTATACAGTTGAGTTGGGATCCTTGAACCTGTTATACCTGAGGTAATACATCTTGACTACTTGTCCCCATCTGCACCGCTGCCATCCTCAGCCACGGCACCTTCCTCTCTCCCTGGGCTCTACGGCATCTGTCTAGTTGGTTTCCCTGCTGCCACGTCAACCCTATGGTCCATCTCCACACAGCTCCCAGAGTGGAGAATATAAACCAGATCACATGTCTCCCTTGCTTGGACAATGGCTTTCCATTGCACGTCGAATATAACCCAAGTTCTTTGCCATGGTTTGTGGTGTCCTACAGTTTGCTGCCCCTCAGCACCCCTTAACTTTAGTTCCCACGGCTCTCTTTCAAGCTCATTGGCTAGGCTGTAGACTGGCAATCAGCACACTTTTTCTGGAAAGGGCCAGATAGAAAATATTATAGGTTTTTCAGGCCATACAGTTTGTGTTGTAACTACTCAACTTTGCTATTACAGCACAAACGCAGCTGCAGATAATAGATGAACAAATGTTCCAATAAAACTTTATTTATATAAACAGGCAGCAGGCTGGATTTGGCCCACAGACCAGAGTTCGCTGACCCCCATTTGGGACTTACTCTGCTACTTTTTCTTCCTCCAATATGCCAAGTCTCCAGACCTTAGGGTCCCACTCTCTGTCTCCATATCTCCCCTGAACTGCCATCAGCCCTCACTCTGAACGAGAGGTTTTACTTGACTGCCGTATTTAAGGAGCTCCCTCTACCCCACCTGTACGCCAGATCATCTGTTTCACTGCCTTCACAGCTCTCAAACAGGAAAGATCTCATTAACTTGATTTCTTACTTGTTTACTGTCTACATTCCCTCTATAAGGTAGACTGTGTGTGAGGAGGAATTTTTTGGCCTCGCTCACTGTGGTACTTCCACCAACGAGAGCAGAGCCTGAGGCACAAATAGATGCTCAGTAAACATCTTCAGTTGCATGGAGCAAAAGCCTGTCTGAAACCAAAGCTTGTGCTTTTCATGTTGTCTCAGTATTCCCCTTCTGAAAAAAAGTGGTCATGCCAATGACAATTTGACTCATTACATTGGACTCCTAGAGGGTCTCTGCACCCTGGCAAAGTACCCCTCTGCCCCCATATTCCTGGTCAACCTCAGGGAATGTGTTCCACAGACATCAGCTCAAGGCATCCACTGAATATGACTCCTCTTATGCTATCATCACTGCCTTTGCTGACACTGTTACCGTGTCCACTGGATGTCCTCACTTCAACCAGGCTCCTCTGTCACATCTACTGCATTGCTCTGCACCCTCCAGACACCTTGGATGTCTTGTAACACCACTTCTGGGTACCACAGAGACTACACGGCGACAGCCATTGCTCATGCCTGGCCCTGCTGCCGTCCCTGCAGAGGATGGACCTCTCTGAGCACTGCTACCTCAGTCAAGCACCCAAGCCTTCTGCTGGGGCTACAGTTGCTTCTAGTCCCTCTAGATGCCACCACACTGCCTCTGGTCCATGGTGGAGTTGGGAAGAACACCCTCTTTTTGTTTTCTCTCAACTCAGAGGTTCTGAATTTGTGCTGCATGTGCCCCAAGGCCTTACAGCATTTTCATTTTTTACTTAACTGCCATCTCTCTTCCTAAGTATAATAGCTGACGCTGTTATATGATGCTTTATTGTGTGACACTTACTTGTATAATCCCTATGATAGACACATGAGGTAGGAACTCTGTTATTATCATCTCCACTGAGGCTGGAGAGGTTAACTAACTCGTTCAAGGCAACTAGTAAGTGACAGAACTGAGATCTGAATCCAGGCACTGAACTTTAGAATTTATGCTCTTAATCATCAGTCTATAAACATCTGGACATGTGTCCATGGGGTTAGACTGGGGACAAATGCAAGAGACCAATACCGCATGGTACTCCAAATCTCCCTTCCCCTGTCATGGGGGGCTTGTTACCCAGTCAGCTACCCCCCCGTGCCCTGTGTGCAGAGATTCCTGGATGCACACCATTGGTTTTCTAGATCTGTGCATATATGTCTGACCTCAGACTCAGGGGAGAACTGCTTTCCCCACATCCTTCCCCAAGTAAGATGCTAAAGTAGATGCTCGAACAGTGTCTGTAACACAGAGGAGGAGTCATGAGTTCATCAGGGAAGGAGGTGAGATTTGAACTGGATTCTGAAAGATGAATGTGATTTTGCCATTCAGAGAATTTGGAAAAAAGGACATACCTAAACCAACGGGCCAGTACAGACTGGCCTGTAAGATGGAACAGGCTAAGTCGTGGGGAGAGATAAGGCTGGGAAAGGAGAATGGGTTGGATCTTGAAGGGCCTTGATGCATGTTAAGGGATTTGGATGTTTTTTGTAGGCAAGGGTAGGGGTGAAAGTGTAGGGGAAACTAGCAGCAGCTTAAACATGTGAGTGCTAGACAGCAAAGAGCATTCTAATATTCCTGTCAAGTGGAGATTTGCAACCTGTGGTTCAAAGTCTACTTGATGTTTGCTTAGCCTCTGGGTATTTTGCTGACTAACTTCTTATAATATTGATGGGGACAGGACTCAGTCTTCATGGTTCTAATATGAACTAAATACTTACAATGCCCTATATCAAAATGTTTCATTTCCCTCATTCCTTTTTTTTTTGCGGTACACGGGCCTCTCACTGTTGTGGCCTCCCCCGTTGCGGAGCACAGGCTCCGGACGCGCAGGCTCAGCAGCCATGGCTCACGGGCCCAGCCGCTCCGCGGCATGTGGGATCTTCCCGGACCGGGGCACGAACCCGTGTCCCCTGCATTGGCAGGCGGACTCTCAACCACTGCGCCACCAGGGAAGCCCCTTCATTCCTTTTTTTGAAATTGAAGTATAGTTGATTTACAATATTAATTTCAGATATATAGCATAGTGATCCAGTATTTTTACAGATACTCTATTGAAAGTTCTTACAAGATAATGGCTATAATTCCCTCTGCTATACAATATATCTTTGTTGCATATCTATTTTATACATAGTAGTTTGTATCTCTTAATCCCATACACCTAATTTGCCCCTCCCCCTTCCGTAACGAGTAGCTTGTTTTATACATCTGTGAGCCAGTTTCTGTGTTGTATATACATTCATTTGTATTATTTTTTAGATTTCACATATAAGTGATATCATACAGTATTCGTTTTTCTCAGTCTGACATTTTACAAGAAGCATAATATTCTCTAGGTCCATCCACATTGCTGCAAATGGCAGAATTTCATTCCTTCTTACAGCTGAGTAACATTCCATTTATATATATATTTATAGTACACTTGGGTTGCTTCCATATCTTGGCTATTGTAAATAGTGCTGCTATGAACATTGGGGTGCATGTATCTTTTCGAATTAGTGGGGTCTTTTTTGGATATATCCCTAGAAGTGGAATTGCTAGGTCATATGGAGTTCTATTTTTAGTGTTTTGGGGAACCTCCATACTGTTTTTCATAGTGGTTGCACCAATTTACATTCCCACCAACAGTACAGGAAGGGTCCATTTTCTCCACATCCTCTTCAACATTTGTTATTTGCAGACTTTTGGATGATAGCCACTCTGACAGGTGTGAGGAGGTATTTCATTGTTTTGGTTTGCATTTCTTTAGTCATTAACGATGTTGAGCATCTTTTCATGTGCTTCTTAGCCATCTGTATGTCTTCTTTGGAAAAACATCTGTTCAGGTCTTCTGCCCATTTTTTGATTGGGTTGTTCGGGTTTTTTTGATATTGGGTTGTATGAGCTGTTTATTTATATGACCTTGTAGGTCATAGTGTTTTCTCTCATTCTGTAGGTTGCCTTTTTGTTTCGGTGATGGTTTCTTTTGCTGTGCAAAAGCTTTAAAGTTTAATAAGTTCCATTTGTTTATTTTTATTTCTTTTGCCTTTGGAGACAGATCCAAAAAATATTGCTGCGATTTATGTCAAACAGTGTTCTGCTTATGTTCTCTTCTACTTTTATGGTTTCAGGTCTTACATCCACTCTGAGTTTATTTTGGTATATGGTGTGAGGGAATGTTCTAATCTCATTGTTGTATATGTAGCTGTCCAGTTTCCTCACTCCTTCTGATAAAGTTTTCTCTCTCTATGCCTGCTCCCACCCCTTGCCTCAGCAGAAGTAGAGGTGATTCCTAAATATTTTGTTCTAGTGGAGTGGCCCCAAGAAGTTCTGGAACTACTGCTCTAGAGGACCCCAACCATGTGGACAAAGTTACACCTAATTGTCTTGAATGCTTCATCCAGGTCAACCTGTCTTCTGGGGACCTATGTGGAGTCTCCCAGCCACCTTCCAGCTGTTATGGAAGGTTATGACAGCACTAACCCTCAGTCTAAGGAGCTGCCAGCCAAGCATGCTCATATCTAACGACTTTGGAGACTCTCCAGTTTTCATGCACACCTAATTAAGCAGTTATTTACATTTCATTTTACTTAACTCTCATGACTCCTTTCTAACTGGCAGACTAATGAAGTTCCTCCGTGACATCACAATGCTCCGACTGATGATGTATGTCTTCCCTTTGGGACTCAAACGCCTGTTTGAAATTAATGAGTCTCTTTCACCCAAACTACTTTTGAATTTTGTCAGCTCCGTCTGTGAGAAGTGTTTAGACTTACCTGGCTCTTGTCAGGACAGAGATCTTAGTTATTTGACAAATTTACATAAAACTGTAGAGGGAGAGTAACCCAATCACTCTGATCTTTGTGACTCCCTCCCCACCACAAGGAGTAGGAGGTAGGAGGAGTAGGGAGTACTTTCCAAGGTCACAGAAGAGCAGGATATAACTTAATGAGTCTTTTGAAGAATTAAAAAGAAACTGTTAGTCTGAAGAAGCGTTCACCATCTTTATACCCTTTTCCATTTTCCCAGGGTCAATGCAGGCACATGAATTTTTTTATTCCCATGACTTTGCAAATTTTAAGAACAGTGGAATCCTTTTTATGTTTTTTTTAGGTGAAATCTTCAATGATTCCCATATATAAAACAGGTAACAGCAGAGCTGCTGTAGGTGAAGGGGGTGGAGGAGCCTGGAGAACTTTCCACATGATGTTCCTTCCCTTCCCCCTCAGCTCCTCACCCTGCACCCCAGCCCTGCAGGGCTCTGAGGAATTTAGTGTGAAAACCCCTGCTCCATCCCACTTATTCATTCTGACATTTGCTCTAGGAGGTATAGTTTACATGAAAAAGGGTATAAAGAAACATTTTTAAAGCATGATCTATTTTCTCTTAATAGTGAACTACACTAGACTTCCCTTGATTACTGTTCAAAATGGCATGACTTCTTCAGGATACTACAAAGAGCAACAAAACACAATGGTTCTTCCACCCCATTAGTTATTCTTAAGTTACATGTATTACTCTTCCTACCAAGAGGGGAAAATTGGTCCCTTTGCTTCAGGTCTGATTATCGCTCTACTTTCAATCTTGGTGGTGGGAGTGGGCACTGAATCATACAAACTATCTATCTTAGAACCACATACAAGTGAAAACCAACCTAGGGCTATTTTTTAAAGTCTGATTCTAGCCTTTTTGGGGAACTGGAAATATAAAACTTTGAAATCACACACATTTAAAACTCAAGAGAAGCCAAAAAGGTGTATATAAAGACATTCAATAATGAAAAAACAGATTTCCATGCTGTTATAGTTAGTTCAGTTGGTGAAAGAGAGAAGAGGAAGAAAGAAGGGCAGGGAAGGTGCGGGGGGAAGGGAGGGGAGAGCAAGAGATGTGGAGCGGCCAGAGCTGGGGAGGGAAGGGGGGCTCCGAGGCTCCAGTGTTTGCCTCCACCTCTGGGAGCTCCATTCAGGGTCTCTTTCTGGGGCAGCCTTCACCTGCTGGTGAGCATCACTGCGTTCCTGCCCTGCTGTGGCCTGAGCCTCGAGGAGCAACCCGCACCATGTCCGCAGCTTGGCATAGGCTCTTCTTTATCCCGTCAGGTCTTGGCTTGTGGTGAGGTCCCTTCGGGAAAATTCCCGCATTTTCCTGAGAGTGCCTGTTCTGAATTTACTCTCTGCATTCAAGGAAAGCCACTGTGCTGGGGTGTTTTTACTCTATTTGAGAAATATCTTCCATAAATCAAGGAGAAGAGTAAAAATTAAAAATAATTCGCTCTTCCTTGGGGTTTTAATTTCCTTCCAAAAATTTTTTTGGGAAATTCTTTTTTTTTTCTTAAAAAAATTAAGAACTCAGTCACTGATGGAAAGGTGATTTTTTTCCCCCAGATTTTTATTCATATGATGACAGGGGTCAGAAAGACAAACATTTGAGTAGAATTTCAATCAGCCAGGCATCTCAGCTATGAGTTCTGTGTACAGTCACTTAATCACTATAATAACCCTGTTGCATAATCTGAGGCTCAAAGACTTGGCTTATGTAACAAGTGGAGAGTCATACCTAGATCTGTCTCACTTCAAAGTTACAGGTCAGGTTACTTGTACCGACTTCAGAAATTACTAACCTTAAAGGTTGGATGATTAAAAAGCATTTTCCAGTGTTATTTCCTAATACTGGTTCCTACTACGTACCTTGGACACCTAGAATAAGTCATGAACCCCTGCTTTAGTACTTTTTTTTTTGCGCTATGTGGGCCTCTCACTGTTGTGGCCTCTCCCACTGCGGAGCACAGGCTCCGGACGCGCAGGCTCAGTGGCCATGGCTCACGGGCTCAGCTGCTTCGCGGCATGTGGGATCTTCCCGGACCGGGGCACGAACCCGTGTCCCCTGCATCGGCAGGCGGACACTCAACCACTGCGCCACCAGGGAAACCCAAGTACTTTTGAACCAGTTGTTCTCACTGCTTGCAATTCCCATCCTCCACAGAGTTGCTCATTAAGACCCTAAAAGCCCATTACAAATCCACCTGTTTACTTATATAAGCCATGATAGGATTGGCCTTTCATCTTAAAGGTTTTTCCAGTTCAAAGGTTTAGTGGTTCTGTAACTGAAAACATGAGCCAATGGTTAACAACTGTAGTCGCAAAGAGTAGAAAAACTTGTTTCTTAAGATTTTTACTTCAATACCTAAAATATGTTTAAACACCAATATAAGGAATGAGACAGATGATAATATATTATTTCATGTTTATTTTGATCTTTGTTTATATCATCCCTACCAGTTTTTGAACCTCTTTAGTTACTATCCCGTTTAATTGGTAAGATATCTAAGGCATTAAAGTAATATTCACATTTAAAATAACTTCATAATTGAAGGAACTAAATTATTCATGATTTCCAGTCACACTTGTTCAGATCTACAGTGATCATATAATAGGAAACATTTGTATAGTACTTACTAAGTGTTAGACACCTGTCTAAATGTTTCACCTATATTAACTACAATGAGGTATTACCTCACACCAGTCAGAATGCCCATCATCAAAAAATCTACAAACAATAAATGCTGGAGAGGGTGTGGAGAAAAGGGAACCCTCTTGCACTGTTGGTGGGAATGTAAATTGATACAGCCACTATGGAGAACAGTACGGATGTTCCTCAAAAAACTAAAAATAGAGCTACCATATGACCCAGCAATCCCACTCCTGGGCATATATACCCAGAGAAAACCATAATTCAAAAAGATACATGCACCCCAGTGTTCATTGCAGCACTATTTACAATAGCCAGGACATAGAAGCAACCTAAATGTCCATCAACAGACGAATGGAAAAAGATGTGGTACATATATACAATGGAATATTACTCAGCCATAAAAAGGAATGAAATAGTGCCATTTGCAGAGACATGGATAGACCTAGAGACTGTCATGCAGGGTGAAATAAGTCAGAAAGAGAAAAACAAATATCATATAATAGTGCTTATATGTGGAATCTCGAAAAATGGTACAGATGAACTTATTTGCAAAGCAGAAATAGAGTCACAGATGTAGAGAACAAACTTATGGATACCAAGCGGGGAAGGGGGGTGG
Source organism: Leucopleurus acutus (assembly GCF_964270905.1). Classification (NCBI taxonomy): domain Eukaryota; kingdom Metazoa; phylum Chordata; class Mammalia; order Artiodactyla; family Delphinidae; genus Leucopleurus; species Leucopleurus acutus. The sequence continues at coordinate 109,586,470 of NC_139143.1, read as the reverse complement.
GATGAATTGGGAGATTGGGATTGACATATATACACTACTATGTATAAGGTAGATAACTAATGAGAACCTATTGTATAGCACAGGGAACTCTACTCAGTGCTCCGTGGTGACCTAAACGGGAAGGAAATCTAAAAAAGAGTTATACATATGTATATGTATAACTGATTCACTTTGCTGTACAGCAGAAACTAACACAACATTGTAGAGCAACTATACTCCAATAAACATTAAAAAAAAAAATCTCACACCGCCACTGTGAAGATATGTTAATATAGAGAAGTGATTTTTTTTTAGGATACTGTTTCCTAAACTTTAGTCATTTCTGTACCTCTTTCATGACTTTGCTATGCCTGCATACCATCTGTGATATTTTTCCTCAATATAATTCTAAGTAATAAAATTGGTGAGAACACAAGTTTGATGTAATATTATATTTTTAAAAATAAATAGATAGCAATGAAAATATTTGGAATATGGCAACTAAAATTATCTCACCAATGGTAAAAATGTTCCACCGTTTGGGAAATACCATTTATTCTAGGAAATGGTCTGCTTCTGGCTTATGACTCTGAATGTAAACTTAGGGTCTGATACAGTTATCCACAGTGCATCAAAGAGAAAAGAAATGAGCACGCTGGTGGGCCAGGAGGTTGACAGGTGCCTATAGGCCCCAGGATAAAGCTTATTAAAATCTTGGAAGTTTTTCAATAAAAATAAAATGTATATGTATTTATCATATATATGTATTCAATTTATATCCCAGTTTTGAATGATGAAGTTATTGTAGGCTTGTTGCACAAAAGATGACTATCCACAGGGCCATCATTTAGGTAGTTTCCTTGTTAGTTTCAGCAAGTCATTCTAAGCAGCAGTGCATTTTCCTGAAGGTGGTGTGGTGCTGCTGTCGTTGTCCTGTATTTTTATTCCGTAAATAAACAGGGTTTCTGTGATTTAAAAAAATGATGCTACGTAATAACACTCTCAATCAGATGACCACCTTTGTGGTTTCTCAGGAAAAAGGTGAAATGAGGTTATATTATTACTTTATATTTTTCTGTTTCCCACAAAATTTCCTTTTCAGATTCCAAGGCAAATAGAACAAAGGATCAGTTTTTACAATTGAGTTTCTTCCCAAGAGTATGTTCTGATGTCTCATTATTTGGAGATAGCTGTGGAAAGAAGGATCAGGAAAATAGAAAGGCATAGTTAACTGTGTAATTCAAAATAATAGCAATTTTTTCCATTTATGTGTCTTTTTCGATCCATTTTTTTTTTCTGAGAAAGATTGAATGGAGTCATTTTCTCTTTTTTGTCTCTTTTTCAAAACTCATTGATGCCACACAATGCACGTTACATAATAATCACATTTATCATGACTTTTGGGAAGCAGGGTTTCAAGTAAACATGCTGTACAAAATATTTTATGAAAAGTTTTATTCTCATGTTTGAGGACAATAAAAGGATTCCTTTGTTTCTTAGAAAAGAAATCCTGAAAACAAATGAACAAATGGACTTGGTGCATGGACACCTAGCCGAGCCTGTGTCTGAGAAGAATGACATGCCTTCAGCATGAAGTCGCTACAAGAAAAAGACATGTAATTAAGGGGGGAAAAAAAATCAGAAGCTGGAGCCATTAAAGAGACTGTGATATGAGGAAAACATTATACAGGAGATGTGACCAAAGATCTCAGATCTGAGAACTGAAAGGGAATGAAACTAGTTAAAATTCCACTGCTCATTCGCTCCATGGGAGAAATAACATTACTGTTGGATGTCACTTGCCACTTCATTTTTAGAAACAATTAAAAGATGCAAATATTTATGAATTGCTGTGTATGTTGTAATCCTATTCAAAACAAACAGTGCCTTGTACCTTAGATTCTCAATGCTGGTTAGTGTTGGGATTCAGGGGTTAAAGCAAACGATTCAAAATGAGTTCACTACTGATACTCAGACAAAGGGATGCAACTCCGAGAGCGTGTTCTGTTTCCCTGCAAGCTGTTGCCTATGCCAAATGAGTATTTTAAAAACCATTCAAATTAAGTTGAAAATTTGTAATTATATTTTCTCTTTTAATTGTAACTTATGCAAATGTTATATTCCAGCTGTACAAATAATTTTCGCTTCAGACTACAACATCCACATTAAATCTAGCACGTAATGCCCTGATACGAGATTCTTCCCAAGCTTGCAGATTTAGAAGGCTGGGGCTGTTAGTTATGGCTTCTGTTGCTGTTACTCTGCAGTTAAGTGTAGATCGCAGAGTGGCAATAGAGAAGGGAGACACCTTTGCTATAATTTGCTGGAGACAATTGATGAATAAAACAGGTAGAAAGAAAAGAGAAATGCAAACAAACGAAAAAGGCACAAAGTCTAGGAAACCTGGGTGTTTGGTAAAGTGGATATTCTATCCTTGCTGTAATTGATGAATTCAGCTTGCAGTGCATTAGTTACAGGAAGAGGCTGCCTGTGACTCATTTGTTAATTGTCTTGTGTTTTAAACCACTTAGTGAAAACAGAAATTGAGTATTTTCCATTTTCAATAAAAATTTCACTTGGGGAAATCATGTACAAAACCATTACAATTTTTAATCAAGAGTGAAAGAAGCATGGATTATTTTAAATACACACACACACATACATACACACACACAAGGGAGCACACATATGTGAGAAATAAAAGAGAAGAAAAAAACACCAAATACAGCATGTTGTTTTGATTATTGAAGTGTTTCTTTACATATATTTGGAAAGGTTTTCACGTTGATAGTTTTTGGAAGGCAAACGTGGGGAACCTTGATTTACTTCAATCCAGTTGACGGCTGATTAGCTTTTTGTGTTTAACAGTGTCTGGAAGCAATGGAAGAGATGAAAGAAGAAAGTTTATGACACATCCTCAAGTAACTCACAACCTCAATGATAAACAAGATGAACTTATGGAATAAGATAGACTATAATAAATGTCATGTGTGTGTTTATAGTTCTAGCAGAGAGTTCAACACTTCATTTTTCAATGGGACAAACAGATCCAGTGTGACAGTGATTTACTCAAGTTCACACATCTAATAGTGGTGAAAACATGTTTCAAACCTAGGAGGTCTAACTTCTTGTCCTTTTTGTTTTTTCCATCATGAAGGCATCTGTCGATTGAAAGCTGCAATAAATAGAAAGACTGTTTATTAAATGTGAGTCCTTCCTATGCTTGCCCATGAAATGAACTTCAACTCAGCTGGAAAACTGTATGGTTTTTTTTTTTTTAATACTTTCATGGCCCCTGGATAGAGGTTGGAAGGTTTTGTTGATCTCAAATTAGCTCCAGTTAGTTAAGATTAAACTTTAAACAATGGAAAATCCAAGACAAAGATCCCATAGCTCTGAAAAGTGTGCTGTAAATCCATATACTTCAGGTCAAAGAGCAAGTGATTAAAAGTTCAGATTGATTCTTGTAGTAAAAGGGCAGTGCAAAGAAATGCTAAAAAATAATGGCCATGGACAGAAACCCTGGTGCTGTGTGAGTCGTCAGCCTGGAAATGCTCATGGCCTGAGTCTCATTTATTTACTGCTTTTGCCACAGTCTGTTACATAAGCAGCTGTGACTATGACTATACCCTCTTTACTTGTACAGAAGCTTGGGGACCAATGTCTGGCAAAAAGGATTGATGATGGGGTTGCTGTGCTGGTCTGTATGCAATGATTTTCTACAAGTGAATATGGGGATGCGTATTTCTTTGAACACTGATTCATCCATTCACCAGTTCATATATTTATTTACTCATTCATCAGGCATTTACTGGGCACTTACCATATGCCAGGCAATACTGTGTTTACACTGGGAATACAGATTGACAAAGTCAAAATTAAATAATTAATTGAATGAATATCCATTGTCTACGTATAAGTCTGATGGAACCAGGAATTCTTTTTTTTTATAAATTTACTGTTTTAAATTTATTGGCTGCATTGGGTCTTGTTGCTGCACGCAGGCTTTCTCTAGTTGCAGCGAGCTGGGGCTACTCTTCATTGTGGTGCGCGTGCTTCTCACTGCGGTGGCTTATCTTGTTGCAGAGCCCGGGCTCTAGGCGCGCGGGCTTCAGTAGTTGTGGTGCTTGGACTTAGTTGCTCTGCGGCATGTGGGAATCTTCCCGGACCAGGGCTCGAACACATGTCCCCTGCATTGGCAGGTGGATTCTTAAGCACTGCATCACCAGGGAAGTCCCAGGAATTCTTGACTTCTGATCTCATCCCTCATCCAGAAAGTCAACTGTGCTGCCATGTCCAAAGCCACGTTAGTTTCCTTATATCTCGCAGCGTCTCTCATTTAGCCAAATTGAGTGTAAATTCACAGATGCGGACTCTTCCTCCTGTGTATCTTACCAGAATGGCAGCTTTCAAGCCTATACCACTAAAGGGATCCAGTGTCTTTCATAGTAGGATTGTGGTTTAAACCATGGACTTTGGAGTTAGATGTGTATGGTTCGTATCCTGCCTGGCTCCACTACTCCCTAGATGAGTGTCCTTATTACATATTTAGTTTCCTCATCAGTAAAATGAGTGTCATCTGGAAAGGTTGCAGTGAGGATTAGATTTAAATAAATAAATGCTTGACAATAAAGCCTGGCACATGGTGGCTACTTTTGCTCTACTTTAGTAACACTTTGCTAAAATTTGCTCTTCTCTCAATACCCGTTTCCATTTGCAAGTGACGCCCCTTGTCTGCCATGTATTAGCCCCGTGTGCCCATGACATTTTGAGCAGTAATTTAGGCATCTGGAGTTTGCAAGAATCCTATGGCTCCCTGTGATTACTTTGATATGCTGCTAATTGTTTGATTTTCTAGTGGTAACCATGGGTAGGGCTACTGAGCTTATCTGTGGAAACTTTCTGGAGGAAGACCTGAGGTGCAGCCTGGGAGAAAGCCAGGCCAGGCTGGCTTCCCTCCACTGTAGCAGAATGGTTTCTGGGATGTAAATTGAGTCAGCGTTCCTTGGTATTTTCTCCTGGTCCCCTCCCCCACCTTCATTATCTACTTTCATGGGTCCCTCCCTACCTCCTCTTTCCATCTAGTCTTGAGACATTTACAAATATACATTAACTCCACAGTTCCTGACTAGGTCATTATCTTTATTAATGTTTGCAATTTGTGTGGATTATAGATCTCTTCGTGACCTCTGCAATGCCTCAGGATATGCCACCGCCATTTATTTGTATAGCCTTCTACTTTGATGAAATGCAGATAAATTGAAAAATCTACCAAGAATCATTGTCCTTGGGATATTGGGAAACAAGCACTTCCACGGTTAATTGTGTGTGTGTTTTTAATCATAGCCTAATAAATTGGCTTTTCTTTTTTATTCCTTTAGATTTGCTCTCAGAAAAATCTCAGAATATTAACGTTTCTGCTTCACATGTGGTCAACTGCTCATCCTCAGAGTGCACGCTGCTGAATTGGGCAGAGCAACAAAAGCAGCAAAATCGGGTGGAGGAGGATGAGATTTGTTTTGTAATTTAGAAGTAGGAGGCATTCTTTCCTTCAAGTCTTAGAACCATATTAGGCACGTGACGTAAGGAAAATCCACACACAAAGTGATAGAGTTCTAGTGGACTAGGATTCACAACATAATATTTTCCCCATCTTGCTGACTTTTTTTCTGGGCAAGAGGTCTCCAACCAGAGCTTCTCAGTCTTTAGGGCACATAGGAAACACTGGGATGCCCATCAAAATGCTGATTCCCAGGTGCCACCATCCAGGGATTCTGATTCACTAGATGAGCTGGAGCCTGGCATCTTGCATTTAAAACCATCGCGATGCATGGAGTCTGCTTTGGTTTCTACTCTTGGCTCTGCCTATTTTTCCGGGCTTGGCTAAGAAAGCTGGTGCAAGAGGAGGTGCCTGGCAAAAACAGATGGAGCTGTGTCAGAGCTTTTTATTCAGAGCTCACAGTACTGCCTAATACACAGTGCCAGCAGTTTGTTGCTGAGGGAGACACCTATGATTCCATTAATTATTTAGGGATCCAAAGTAGTCATCATTAATGAATCTGAATGTATTACAATGATCCTAATCAGAGTAACAGATGCAAAATGACAATACGATACACACAATTTTCCCCCAGCGAGTTACACACTATTAAGGTCTGTTGCAGTCAATGAATCCAGATGCTTCCTCACTCTTACTGACCATGAAAGATCCTGGTTTCATTACATGAAAGAAAATAAGTTCATTCTGTCATCTTGCAGATTTAAAGCGGGATCCAGTTCAGCAGCTGGTAAGGCATCGTAAGTTGGTTTGCAATAATCCTGCTTCCATTTCAGGATTGACTGAGTGGAAGAATTCTGTTGCAACTGGGCTTATCATTCCCTTTACATTATTTTTCTGCTTTCCCAGATGAGATGGTTTACTCTTGCTCAGAAAGCCTCAGTGTGTGTATAAAACTAAGCACGTTTTACACACACACTGAGTGAGAAGAAAGCGAACTGTTTTTATAGAGGGTAAATTCATTAAAATCAGAGTAACAAAACCAAAGTCAACCACGATAAAATGGGAGGCATAAAGCTTCTCAAGAGTGTCTCCCTAATAACGTCATCAGACTTCTGGTATGCATGAGGCTGTGCATGACAGCATTTGCCCTCTTCGTGTCCTAGGGATCATACAAAAGGAAAAAAAGAAAAGGAAGAATCTCTGCCATTTTCGGAAAAACCAGGAGACAAATATAAACCACAGGCTCTGTAACACCTGTAAGAACTGCCAAGAGAAGCTGAACCTGTGTAGCAGCTGCAGAGGAGGAAACAAAAAGAAGTAGCACAGAGAGTGCAAAGAGTCAGGGATGGCCGATCACAGCAAGTGTCCGTGAAAATACCATCCTGAAGGGGAAGGGTTCACTTGAAGTGCTAAAGTGAACACAGTTGCCTAGGAATTCAGGTTAGCAGGGCTGGTGCAGGAGTGTGCCTTTCCTGGTTTGGCGCCAAGAAATACAGAAACCAGCTGAACCAAGAATCCGAAGATGAGCTGTATTTGCAGGGAACAATCTAATTCGTGGGGCAGCAGAGGAGAATGTAGCCTGGAAGGCCACTCTGGCCACTCCCCAGTCAGAGAACTGCTTGAAAATAGCTGGTTTGGGAAAGTGCAACTCATTTTTTTTTTTTTTTTTTTTTTTTTTTTTTTTTTTTTTTGCAGTACGCGGGCCTCTAACTGCTGTGGCCTCTCCCGTTGCGGAGCACAGGCTCCGGACGTGCAGGCTCAGCGGCCATGGTTCACGGGCCCAGCTGCTCCGCGGCATGTGGGATCTTCCCGGACCGGGGCACGAGCCCGTGTCCCCTGCATCGGCAGGCGGACTCTCAACCATTGCGCCACCAGGGAAGCCCAGTGCAACTCATTTAATGATGACAAGTTGAAAAAAGAAGGCATTGATAGAAAGATCCTATTGGAAAAAAACGTGGGAAAGAGCAGCAAAGCTACCCGGCAGATGGAGAACACTCCCAAGCAGATGAAAATCTCATCCTGACAATTCGCTATGAATTAAAATAAAAGTATACTCGATGAAGCAATTACCTTGATGAATGAAGACCACAAAGAAAAAACTGAAGAACACAGAGGAGAAGTGGGGGGGTGAGTAAGTGGAAAATATAAAAGATGAGCTGAAATGCAGGGAATAAATAATTACAGAATGAAGACACAATTGGAAGAAACGTGAGGCAAAGAGCCACGATAAAAACAGTGATGGAAATAATGGACATAAAAGACAAGAAAAGGACATCCCGGATACATACAATTGAGTTCTAGGAGAAAAACATAAAGAATGAAAGAAAACCCAAACATTTAAAGATATAATTCAGGGAAACTCGCTGATAATAAAATGTGACTCTACAAACTGAAAAAACTGTGTGTATCAGGGAATATTGACCCAGCTCATCATAACCAGAAATCTCACCAGAAATATCCTGGTGAGAGTGAACTCTAAAAATGAAGGAAGAATACTTCCGGCAGTAGAAGGCTGAAGTACAATGACTTAGAGAGGTAAAAATATCAGGCTGACTTCATACTCGTATCCACAGCCACACTGAGCACCAGGAGCCGGAGGGGCAGTACCTCTCAGATTCTCAGGGAGAGAAAGTGTGAGCCAAGGATGTTATATCCACCTCAACAGCGTGCGGAAAACCTCAGGGATGACCGTTGCCACGAGCCTTTATTGAATAAACTACTCATGGGAGAAGTTCTGCCAATCAAGCGATGGCTGGCATGTCTGGGGCAAAAGTACTGGCAGTGAACTTCTTTTGTTCTTTCTGAAACTGAAATTTTTTATTAGGAAAAATTTCAAAGTAAACAGAAGTAGAGAGAATAGTATAATGAACTCCCATGTACCCACTACCCAGCTTCAACAGTTATCATGGCCAATCTTGTCTCATCTATACCCCTAATCGTTTTCTCCCTATCCTCCAGCTGGGAAATAATCCATTATGTCATTTCATCCATAAAAATTTTAGTAGTATCTCGGAAACAAAAGAGATGTAAGGAATATTTAAAATATACAACCCCAGTACCATTATCACACCAAAAAATAAATGACAGTAATTCTTTAATGCCATCAAATATCTAGTGTTCATATTTTGTGATTATCTCATAGATATTTAGAAATAAATTTTAAAAGTAGTTGATTTGTTCAAATTGAGCTCCAGATAGGGGTTATACATTGCAGTTGATATGTCTTTGAGTTCCTTTTCATACACATGTTTTTTTCTTCTATTTTCAAACATTTTATTTTTAATTGCAGTAAAATACACATAACATAAAATGTACAATCTTAACCAATTTTTTAAGTGTACAGTTCAATAGTGTTAAGTGTGTTCACATTGTTGTACAACCAATCTCAAACTCTTTTCATCTTGCAGAACTAAAACTCTATACCCATTAAACAGCTCCCCATTTCTTTTTCCCTCATCCCTTGGCAACTACCATTCGATTTTGTATGAATTTGACTATTCTAAGTATCCTGTTTAAGTGGAATTGTACAGTATTTGTCTTTTTGTGACTGGCTTATTTCACTGAGCCTAGTAATTTTTTTGAACTTTAAATGCTTTGTTAAGCTTTATTGTAATAGACTAAATTTTTGATTTCATAGAGTCAGTGATACTAAATTGGCTATTGGATTTAATGACTTCTTGCATCAGCTCCTGCAACTGTCCAATTTGTTCAGCACCAAAGTCATTATGTTTTTCTTCTGGGAGGATGGTTCCAAAACATGCTTTTTCAGTTGAATTTTGTGTTTTCTTTAGCTTGTTGCCATAGCACTGTGGCATATACCTCCCTTTCCTGCAAGAAACGCTGAGCCTTGTCAGAACCAAAGGTCTTATGTCTCTTAAATTCATCCTTCACATACTCCTTGCCTAGGGCTTTCATGTCCAGGGGAAGAACCCCGTGCAGCAACAAGATGCCCGATTAAGGTCGGGGAACAAAAAAAACGAGCTAGCCTAGCATAGCGCAGGCGTGGACCATAGACTGCACCTGTGCAAAGGTTCATCCATGTCATAGTATGTGTCAGAATTTCCTTCCTTTTTAAGTCTGAATAATAAAGGCATACCTTGTCTTATTCTGCTTCACAGATACTGCGTTTCTTATAGGTTGAAGGTTTGTGGCAACCGTGGGCTGAGTGAGTCCATGGGAGCCATTTTCCCAACAGCATTTGCTCGCTTCATGTCTTTGTGTGACTTTTCATCATTATTATTATATTTGTTATGGTGATCTGTGATTTTTGATATTACTTATTGTAATTGTTTTGGCATTTTTTAGCAGTATTTTTAAATTAAGGTAAGTACATTATTTTTTAGACATATGTTATTGCATACTTAGTAGATTACAGTATGGTGTAAACATAACTTTATATACACTGGGAAACAAAAATTTCTTGTGCCTCGCTTACTGTGATGATATTCATTTCATTGCAGTGGTCTAGAACCGAACCTGCAACGTCTCCGAGGTATGTCTATATTTCATTGTATGTATATGACACACTTTGTTTACCCAGTCATCCATTGATGAGCATTTGGGTTACGTCCACCTTTTGGCTATTGTGAATAAAGCTGCTATGAACGTGGATATACAAATATCTCTAAGAGATGTGGCTTTCAGTTCTTTGGGGTTATACCCAGAAGAGAAATTGCTGGATCATGTGGTAGTTCTCTTTTTAATGTTTTGGGGACCAGTCACACTTTTTTCCACAGTGGCTTCACCATTTCACATTCCCACCAACAGTGCAACAAGGGTTCCAAATTCTCTGTATTCTCACCAGCACTTGCTATTCTCTGTTTATTTGCTAGTAGCCATCCTAATGTGTGTGATGTGATATCTCATGTGTTTTTTTTTTTTTTGCGGTACGCGGGCCTCTCACTGTTGCGGCCTCTCCCGTTGCGGAGCACAGGCTCTGGACGCGCAGGCCCAGCGGCCATGGCTCACAGACCCAGCCTCTCCGCGGCATGTGGGATCTTCCTGGACCTGGGCACGAACCCGTGTCCCCTGCATCGGCAGGCGGACTCTCAACCACTGCGCCACCAGGGAAGCCCTCTCATGTGATTTTGATTTGCATTTCCTTAGTGATTAGTAATGTTGAGCACCTTTTCATGTGTGTCTTGAAAATTGACCAGCTGTATGTCTTTTTGGAGAATGTCTATCCAAATTCCCTGCCCATTTTAAAATTGAGCTTTTGTTGTTGTTTAGTTATTTAGTTGTTGTTTAGGAGTTCTCTGTGTATCTGGTATCAACTCCTTATATGTGATGTGCAAATATTTTCTCTTATTCCAGTGGTTGTCTTCTTACATTATTATGTCTTTGATGCATTGTTTTAAATTTTGATATAGTCCGATTTATCTGTTGTATCCAATACAATAAATTATTGCTAAACCCAGTGTTGCTAAGCTTTCCCCCTATGTTTCCTTTTAAGAGTGTTATAGTTTTAGCTTTTACATTTAGGTCTTGATTCATTTTGAGTTAATTTTTCTATGTGGTACAATGTAAGGGTCCTACTTCATTCTTTTGTGGTAGTGAGTTTAAATGTATTTAAAAATGGAGCCAAGACTAAGACAATTGTGGAAATTAGGATGAGAGAACAGAATGCAAGTATTATATGCATGACTATGCAGGAGTGACACGACTAACTACAGTGCAGAGAAGAAGGGGGAAAAGAAGGTAAGAGGTGGAATAAGTTTGCTGAATGCTCATTGGTAGTGACTGACAAACGATTTCATATAAAGCTGCCAAATGAAGTAATAAAAGTGAAATGCTTATTTAGCACTCCAGAGATAAAAATTAGAAAGATAATAATATACCACTGGGTGGCGGAGGAGAGAAAGAGTGGTATGAAGAGGAGGAAGAAGAGGAGAGAGAGAAAGAGGAAGAAACTAATAGCTACTATTTAAAAACAGAAGACTGAGAGTATTTTATAAAGTTTTAATTATAGATGTAACTCATGGAATAAAAACATAAACTTTTCTGAAGAGCAGAATAACTACGCACACATAAACACACACCATCTTTCTTTCTCTCTCTCAAAGTTGACCACATGTTGGGCTTCCCTGGTGGTGCAGTGGTTGAGAGTCTGCCTGCCGATGCAGGGGACATGGGTTTGTGCCCCGATCCGGGAAGATCCCACATGCCGCGGAGCGGATGGGCCTGTGAGCCATGGCCGCTGGGCCTGTGTGTCCGGAGCCTGTGCTCCGCAACGGGAGAGGCCACAACAGTGAGAGGCCCGCGTACCGCCAAAAAAAAAAAAAAAAGAGCTAGAGTAGCCATATATGTATGCCTGACTCTCCTGGCTCCTCTTTTCCTGTTTTACTTCTCTTAAGGATTCTCGAAATGTTTTCTTCTTCTTTAATCATACCTATACCTGGGTTTTTCCACTATAGGGGGCATTTTCAAGAAAAGATATTTGCAAAATTCCAATAAGAAACAGAAAAAAAATTGTAGAAACTTTATATGGCACAAGAACAGTTAATTTAAAAAAGGTAGATTGACAAATTTGACAATTATACGAAAGAAGTATAGTCTTACTTAGGATAGCTAGCCTTGGTTGAGATGATGTGGCTTGTCACCAGTGCAGTGAGTATGGGAATAGTGAAGTAAGGAGAGATTTGTGAGATACTTATTGGAGGTGGGGCTGTGATTCATTGGCTAGGCCGATGAAGGCCAGGGAGAAGCTGGAGATGACTCCAAGGTGACTCACTTGGGCAACTGAGTGAATGGTGATGATATTAATCAAAATGAAGGATGTAGTAAAAGGAATTCATGTTGTAGGGAGGGTAATGAGTTTGATTTGGGACATTTTGAGTTTAAGCTACTAACAGGATATTTGGAAATATGAGTATGGGGACCATATTATTGGGTTGGCCCGAAAGTTCATTTGGATTTTTCGTTAACATTGTACAGGAAACCCGAACGAACTTTTTGGCCAGCCCAATATTAAAAGGTGTCTTGGCATTTTTTCCTCATTGACAATAGAATAAGACCTCACCCATCTTCTTGGCTTTAACTATTGTCTTCATGACTGTGATTCCTATGGCCATCATTAGTGCTGTTCAACCAATACTTTGGATTCTGCTTCCCAGCCACATCATAGGATTGTCCTTGCTGCCTTTTTGAAGTTAGATGTGACCACATGGTTTCCTTTGCTAATGAAACATGGGAAATGACATGTGTAACTTCAGTGTGGCAGCTTAAGAGACAATAAAATATGTTCCATGTTCCCTCCTCAGTGTCATAGTGATTGTGAAAGTACTTTTCCAGGCAGAGCCAGGGGCCCTAGTGAGTATGACACAGAACACCTGAACTTGCACGGTTTTGAGAAATAAACCTTTGTGATTTTAGGCTAGGTGTTTGTTACCACACCATCGCCTACTATTCTAACTGATATAATTCCTAAAAGCTTATCTCTAGCCCTCTCCTCTACATAGTGATCATAAAAACACTAAATTTTCAGGACAGAACTGATTTTGGGTAATTTTATTATTTAAAAAAGGGTCAGTTACTGGATGTAAAACTAAATGTGATTTGCTTTTTTATATACCTTTATAAGATCTCAGAACAATGGCTTTAAAACTCTTCAACCATGATATGTAGTAAGAAATAATTTTACACTGGGACCCAGTAGACACATAAATCAGAAAAGCCTCATGAAATAATATTTAGTGTTACTGCAGGTGAAGGATGATCGTTTATTCTATTTAATCTTATTTCACTTAAAAGTAATTATTATAAGCCACTAATTGGATGTTATGATTCAATAATGGGTCTTAACCTACAGTTTGCAAAACCACAACTTAGGGTGTGAGCTTTGGGGTTGGAATGCCTAGTTTAGTCCTGGCTCCTCCACCTACTACTGCTATGTAACATTCAGTAAGATGTGTAATCACCGAGTCTGTTACCTCTTCTATAAAGTGGGATACTAATTCCTACCTAATTTCCTATTTTGTAATTGAATAATGAGATTAAAAATAATTGGATTGACTATTAATCTAAAATTAATTTATATTTATATATAGGCTTTCACTCTCTCTATATATATTTATATTTATTTTTTTGGTTGGGAAGATAAGACCTGGCATAACTGAAAGATCAGAGTATCTAACTTTTCAGGAGCTGTGGTGGAACAGATACATCATTCACTGATGTATCAAAGCTCCCTGGCCTACCTGTCCCCATGGCCCTGTGACCTCCCCACCACAGCCTCACCTGGGACATTCTTTCTACGCAAGCTCCCTATGGGTGTGAGGCTTGGACACAGGGATCCTGTGCATGATGGGAACAGAATTTGTGGTGCATTTGGGAACAGTCTGCTCTTATTATCATATTATATTGTTTCTCAGCCTTCTTCTTGCCTATCTGAGTGACTTTGTTATGGAAGAGCACTGCCTTGCCTCAGTACCCAGTTCACATGATTAACCCTGATACCAGTCAACATCGCGTGTGCTCTTACTGATGGCCTGTTGTCTTGTCTTCGCAAACGATTATAAGCTTGTAGTGGTTGCTCAATAAATATTTATTGATGGAGTCTGCCTATAATGCACTTTACCCTTTTTGTTTTCCTGGACATCTTCTATTAATCTTTCAGTTCTCTGCTTAAAAATCACTTCCCTTGTGTGCTCCTATCCTGAATGCCTAAGGTATTCCTTTGTTTTCTCATTTTAATATTTCCAACTTAATACTTTCTAAGCAGTTATGAAATTTCTTATATAATTTTTTGTCTTTCCTGCTACAGTACGAGCTCTGAGAGGGCAGGAACTGTTCTGACTGGTTGTAACCTAGGACCATGCACAGCACTTTTTTAAAAAGAGCATTTCAGTATGCTATTTTAGGCCAGACATCACACACCTGAATGTTTGTATGAACCAGACAGCTCACATAGGTGAGTCAAGCCAGCCAGCTGAGATTTGGGCAAGTAGAGATTGCAAGCCTTAGTAAGGGGGCAGCTGCTACTTAGCCTCAGTAGGACATTACCCAAAGGAAGTGGCCTCTCATTGCTAAAGCTTCTTTTTTTTTTTTTTCTTTAATTTGAAATCTCCTGGGTTTTAAATACTGACAACTAAAGCTTTTTTTTTTTTAAATTAAAAAAACCTATAGGGGGCTTCCCTGGTGGCGCAGTGGTTGAGAGTCCGCCTGCCGATGCAGGGGACACGGGTTCGTGCCCCGGTCCGGGAAGATCCCACATGCCGCGGAGCAGCTGGGCCCGTGAGCCATGGCCGTTGAGCCTGCGCGTTTGGAGCCTGTGCTCCGCAATGGGAGAGGCCACAACAGTGAGAGGCCCGCATACCGAAGAAAAAACAAACAAACAAACAAACAAACATCTATAGGGACTTCCCTGGTGGTACAGTGGTTAAGAATCCGCCTGCCAATGCAGGGATCACGGGTTCTATCCCTGGTCCGGGAAGATCCCACATGCCGCGGAGCAACTAAGCCCGTGTGCCACAACTACCGAGCCTGCACTCTAGAGCCCACAAGCCACAACTGCTGAGCCTGTGTGCCGCAACTCCTGAAGCCCGCGTGCCTAGAGCCCGTGTTCCGTAACAAGAGAAGCCACTGCAATGAGAAGCCCGCGCACCGCAACGAAGAGTCGCCCCCGCTTGCTGCAACTAGAGAAAGCCCGCGCGCAGCAACAAAGACCCAACGCAGCCAAAAATAAATAAATAAAATATAAATTTGCTTAAAAAAACACACAAAAAACCTATAGCCTGCTAGTTAACAATCTTTATTCTAGACTATATATAATAAACATATGCATATATTTATAATCTGATTTTTTTCACTTATTTGTGCTTCTTTCTCAGTCAATTTTACATATATTTTTCAGTTCCCTTATCTGTTAGATGGGGATAACAAGATATTATTTCACAGGATTGTTGTGAAGATTAAATGAAATTGTACATGAAAGCCCAGAGAGCAAAGCTAGGCCCCACAGCAGGAGATCCATGAATGGAGTCCCTCTTCCCTCTTTCTTGTTTAACCTTCATTTCAGAGAATCAGTAGCCCTAGAAATGGTTAAAGAGAGTGTGTTCCCTAGAATGCTTTGTGAGGTGTTAATAGATATGGGGAGGGTGCTCTGGGCAAATAAATCGGAGATTATGACTTAAACCAGTTTAAGCATACATCTTTACAAAAGACTTCTTAGAGACTTTAATATGCTAATATGCCTTGTGACGCTTCAAAAAGGGGATAAAGATGCAATATTTCTAAAATTTAATTGACCTGAATGAGTATCTCATAAAGCACACTTTGGAAAATGCCTGAATCCTAATGTCTGAATCCACTGAACTCTGGCTTTAAGGTGTCCTTGGAAGCAGTGGTCAGAGCCCAGGAAACAAGCTCCTGCCATGAGGGCCTGCATTTCCATGCTGTCTACCTCACCAGCCCACATGGGGCTGGTACTAGTAGCTGTACAGGTTAAGAAATCTGGGGCAACTTCATTGATCCTGCAATGCTTTAGTAGCAAAGCCATAAACAAATGCACCCACTGAACAGCAATAAGTTGATCCTTGCTAACAAAACGACCCCTCTTGCTAGCATTGATTTTTATCTTTAACTAGCTATTCTCCCAGAAGAACCAAAAGAGGCAATTTTATTTCTGTTGATTCCATTCTTGAGATCGTTATGTTGATTATGTGTATTCTCTTTTCTTGTGTAGATGTTTGAAATTTCCCTAGGAAACATTTTCTTCTGCCTAAGATTGCATAGAACATCATTTTAACACACAGTAAATGTTGCTGGGTAGAAAAATGCATGCATTACCACGTATTTTTGCAAAGTAAGAGATTTATATCTTTGTAATTATTTTCAATGTGTGTTTATTGATTTTTATAATACAGGGATATTAACTTGAAAGGGAACAAATTACATACAACAAATTAAGCACTTGCATGGATTAGAAAATCGAGGTAGTGCACTCAAGGCATGACTAATACGAGAGTGCTGCACGATAGAACTATGTGGTTTTACATCACATCTGGGAGAATTTCATCCAGCCACTTGTCTGAAAGAATGTTTAACTGAAATGCAGGTGCGGGATGACATGCATTTGTAGAACTGTAGGATTTTAGAGAAGGGAACCTTATACGAGGAAACCAAGGACCAAAAGAATTAAGAATCGTAGTCAAGGTCATTGAACTTCAGTGGCATGGCCAGGGCTAGAACCTAGCTTCCTAGACACCAGTCCAGACACCAGTCGGTTGACTTCCCAACCACATCCAGTGTCTTCCTGAGTTCCAGCGTCACTATTTATCAACTTTGCGTCCTTGGGCAAGTAACTCTTTCCTCATTCATAAAGTAAGAATGACTCCAAACTGATGCGCTAATGCGCATGGGCACATCATTGGGTTTGGCGCTAATTAACGCTCTCTAAATAACACTTCATTCATTCATTTGAAATGTATTTATTCAGTCCCTCCTAAATTTCAGGCACTTATTTCTTTGAGAACGGATTCTTCCTTCCAGTACATATATTTACTGTAAGTTTCAACATAATTTATATGGCATATTTTTAAGTCTGTAGGCGTAATGCTTCACAACTGAATTAAAAACAAACAAACCGGGCTTCCCCGGTGGTGCAGTGCTTGAGAGTCTTCTGCCGATGCAGGGGACACGGGTTCGTGCCCCGGTCCGGGAGGATCCCACATGCCACGGAGCAGCTGGGCCCGTAAGCCATGGCCGCTGAGCCTGCGCGTCCGGAGCCTGTGCTCTGCAACGGGAGAGGCCACAGCAGTGAGAGGCCCGCGTACCGCAAAAAACAGAACAAAACAAAACAAACAAACCCCCCCTCCACAAAGCCGGCGCTGCAGGAGCGTCAGGGGTGGTGCGCGGCGGGCGCAGACGCGCGACTCCTGGCTGGCTCCTTGTGTGGGGGTGTGTGTGTGTGTGTGTGGGGGGGGGGGGGGGGTCACCGCCGGATCGCACTTCCGGACTTCCGCTCCCAGGGGCCGCTGCGGGCCGGAGAACTGGTCGCGCGAAGGCTCCTGGGTACGGGCCTGGCTGGCGGTGGAGAGGCGGACCCGAGTAAGCGGGCGGCCTCGGGCTCCTAGGGAGAGGATGCGCTAGGAGGGTGCAGTGGGTGGCGGCCCCAGCCGGGTGAGCTGGTGGGTGGAGGGAGGCTTGCGGGCCGGAGGGGTGTGGAGAGGGGTTGTCCCAGGGGCGTGGGCTTTGGGCCCGGGGTGTCCTCTCCGGGCTCCAGAAGCTGGCCCTTCTGAGATCCACCTGGGGAACTCCCGTCTCCTTCCCCCGCGCCACCGGGTGTACGGCTTGAAGTAATAGTCTGAGAACGCTTGGCAGTTGTCTTGTCACAGCATGATTATGGTGTATTGGGCCTGGGAGGGCGGGAGTTAATGCCATGCTCCACATGCACCACAATTTTTGTAAAAAATGCACCACAATTTTTGTAAAAAACAAACCCCCAACCCAAACACACAAAGGGTAAAATCAGTAATCCCCAAACTCTAAAATCCAGTGACTTGTAGTATGATCCTGGAGCTCATTGGACTAAAGTGGCTATACAAATTAACTTCTTATTGTTATTACCATGACCACTCCCTGATGTCGTTTTTTAAAAGGGCAGTGATAAGTGATTCTCACCGTCTTGAGTAATGGATCAAAAGCTCCAGGAAGGTGGCAATGCAGCTAGTCCAGTGGGGCAGGGCTTACAAATGATGGAGTAGCTGAAAGGGTTTGGGCATCTCCTGCTTGTCCTGCATCACAGGCTTTTTCTTTTCATTTGTTTTCTTCCCAGTTCAGTGACCTTGTTTGATTTATATATGAGGCTTTTGGGAAAGATGATTTCAAAATGGGTGATGATAATTCGTCAGGATCCTGGGAAGATTCAGTTCGTCGTGCCCATACCCTGGTTCTGCTTCTCTCTAGATGTTGGAGTTGAAATTTGCAGGAATAGAAAGCATGGTGAGTAGCGATCATGTATCATTTGTTCATCAGGGCTGGACACTTCCTCCAAAGATGTCTTTAGATATGCTAGTAATTTTTAAGAACTTGAAAGTGGGGTTGGAAGGAGTAGGGTAATAAACAGTAATAGATTTATTTGAACATCCTCTTCAGCAGGACCTGATGTGTCCTTTAGTTTTCTAGTGTGACAGATGGTCTGTGACATATCTTGGCTAGCTCTGGGCAGGGGAAGGTCTGCTCCAGGACTGCAAGAGTCCTTGGAATTGCCTTATCGTTTCAGATTAAGAACTGGGGGTTTTTGAGCAGAACACATCTTCTCTTTAGGGGAAAGTCATCTCTAGATCTCTGTGGTTGCTTTCTTGTATCTTTCCTTTTGGTTGGTTTTCCTTGGTTCTAAATGTTACAGAAATAGTGTTGGTTCCTAGAATATATTTTTTAAAAAGTTGTTTTGAATGAGTGTCAACTTTTCTAAGAAGTAGGATAGATTTATTCAATTCATATTTGGAAACCCTGGCATTACAATGAAGTTTTCCTCTTTCATGTAGAATCCAATAATTATACATTGGTACTTGCTGTCATCTGACCCTTGTGTATCTCTCTCTCTCCCTTTGTAAAAATTTCTAAATTTAATTATATTGCCTCAAATCTTAAATATTATGTTGGTAAATGTGATGTCTTTTGCAGGATAGTCACCAACTTACAGGTAATTTCTTCCCTATAAGTTTATTTTTCAAAAAAATTGCTTATTTGGACCTCATAAAGCACTTTTCCCAAAGAAATATTATGAAATGGTTAGTTTCCCACACAACTCTTTTCATCCATAATGCGCCTGAAATGTTGTATATTTATATTGAAAAGTAAAGAGAAAAACAATTGCTAAAATAGCAAATAAGACTAAATATGTGAAGACTGAAAAATAAGCCAATATTTATTTATAATATATTAATTGCTAGATGTTGGGAAAAACAATTTTAATTAGCAGAATTTTTTTTTTTTTTTTTGCGGTACGCGGGCCTCTCACTGTTGTGGCCTCTCCCGTTGCGGAGCACAGGCTCCGGACAAGCAGGCTCAGTGGCCATGGCTCACAGGCCCAGCCACTCCGCAGCATGTGGGATCTTCCCGGACCGGGGCACGAACCCGTGTCCCCTGCATCGGCAGGCGGACTCCCAACCACTGCGCCACCAGGGAAGCCCAGCAGAGAATTTTTAAAACTTTAGGGGAACACTTGAAGGGCTTTTCAGGATCATTAAAAGGGTTTGTTATATGGGCTCTTTAATACATCAGCTTTTGTCTTTCTGTTCTTTTATACAGGTGTATGGTAACATTATTCTTATATATATGATCTCAGCTATTACCAGGGCAATTCTTTGGCTTTATATATAAAGTCTTGTCTTGTCATAGGGGGTATGACAAGACTGAGTGAAAGAATTGCTGTTGAACACTGCTGAGGATATACATCAAATGTTAGAAATGGGGCTGCTGCGGACTCAATTGTGCAAAGCCCCCCCCACCCCACCACCAAATTCGTATGTTGAAGCCCCAACCTCCAATGTGATGGTATTTAGAGATGGGGCCTTTTGGAGATAATTAGATTTAGATGAGGTCATGAGGGTAGGGCCCTCATGATAGGATTAGTGCCATTATAAGAAGATGAAGCGACTCCAGAGGTGTCTCCTCCATGTGAGGACAAAGTGAGAAGGGAGCTATCTGAAAACCAGGAAGAGGACCCTCACCTGAAACTGAATTGTCCAGCACCTTGACCTTGGACTTCCCAGCTTCCAGATCTGTGAGAAATAAATGTCTGTTGTGTAAGCCACTCAATCTGTGCTGTTTTGTTACAGCAGCATGAGCAGACTAATACAGGGGCCAATTTATGCATTTCTGTGATCTTTTTCACAGGTGAAAAATGTGGATTGTGGCATGGCTCCACGGTTGAGTTTTCATCATATGGTAAAAGGGAAGGACAAGTGTACTATGAAGTTGAAGGCAGGAGAGAGACAATGATTTAGATATCAAATTTGGAGTCCAAGCTATGGGGGAGGGAAAGAGTCAAGAAGAGCTGGTCTTGGGAGGGCGTGGAGTTTTGAGAGAACTGGAGGCTGGTTATTGGATGTTCATGTCTGGGAGAGCACGGTATTGAGCAGGTTAAGGCTGTTACTGTGTAGCATTGTGAGTAAATGTGGCTTTACTGTGATATTCAGATATGGAATTTGAAGCTTTATGTGGTTTTTTTTTTTCCTAAGTAATACCCAAGGATTTTCAATTTCTTTATTTTTTACATTAGAACATTATGAAATATTTTTTAAGACCTCATAATTGGACACTGTTCTTTGGTTTCATGGTATTTACAAGCTTTGGTTCATCTCTCTGAATAGTTTTCATGTTTGGTGCATCACAGAGTCTTGTGCAATCATCTAATAAACTAGCTTAATTTAATAAACTAGCCTATTTGTATTAAAAGAAAAAAGTCAAAGACAGGGAATATTTATTGTGGTCAAATGCATATATGTTGGGTTTAGGGCAAGATATTGCTGAAACACAGCCCTCCCACGACTCCACTCTAATTTTGAAAGGGAGTGGATGTGGATGGGTGTTCAGACTTTTTCTCAACATTTTACAGATGTTTCCAAATGTCCTTTTGCTGCTGTAACACAGGAATGCTTTTCTCCATTTATCTCCTGAGGTTCCTTTAAGGATCAAGTGAGATATTGCTCCTGTAAGCACCTTGTAAACAGGTTCTATGCATGTGTTAATTCTTCTCTGCCTTGTACTTAGATACAATGGCTGTACTCGAAGAAATGCATTGAGGACAACTTCCAGGACCACGAGTTACAACTTTGCACTCTTCCCTGCTGCACTGCTTACTTCTTAGTGAATGCTAAATGCATGTGGCAGGACCCTGACCCCAAATCATTACAATGGATAGACTGTGTGCGCAGAGCTTAAACTATATGTGTGCTTGCTGCAACATGATGGATATAACTGCTTGCTGAGAATTTGATTTATTTTCCAATAGTTTAGCATCCCTCTGCTTTTATCTGATATGACCATTTTACAAGCATGTGTACCAAGCATGGCTTCAAAATTGCAGGTTATGAAATACAGAAAATGGAACAATTGCCATGCATAGCAGAAATCTTCCTGTTCAGTCTGTGTGCTCTATATTTTAAAGTAAGATGGACTGCTGAATGGTGATGGGGGCTTGCCTTGGGTTTCATCATTTTTTCCCCTACAGGTGAAAGGAATTGCAAGACTTTCTTCATTTTCAACTTCATATTGTTAATTGGTTTTTCACAGGCTGGTTTGTGGTGATGGGTTTTTGCCTTATCATTTGTTGGCATAATAAAAATGACATGATGATGGGGAAGAGAGTAGTTCCCCTTTAGGATGGAACAGAGCAGCTGATACTAGTGATGAAAACATAGCAGGCTCGTGGGGATGCCTCCCCCTTTCCCATTTCATCTCAACCCAAATCTCTATTTTTTCAGTAATACACTTGCTCGCTGAGAAATGCCCATCAGAAACTCACTGCTATTGTATACATGCATATGTTTGTATGTAGAATAGACTGGCTAGTCGACAGTCTGTGTCACTTATGTACCAGCATAGGAACACAGTTCCTAGAATGACAGCTTGCTTCCTTGGTGGGTATATTTATTTTAGCATTCTTACCTGAAATATCTCTCTTTCCCCCTGGCCAAAATTGACTCTGGGTTGTGAGTAATTGACATCTAAGAACAGAGCAAATCGAGGGCTGGTTTGGCTCTGATAACACCCCTACTCTGCTGGGGGTTTCCTTTAGCTCAGCTATGCGGAAGGGATTGCTGGGCAGTGTGGAACCTTGATTGTCATTCCGAGCAGACTTAGGCAGAAGCCAAGTGTGACAGATCTGGGAAACTTGTGCTTGCATAGCTGAGAGAAAGCATGTTTTTTTTTTTCTTAATTAATTAATTTAATTTTGGCTGAGTTGGGTCTTCGTTGCTGTGCGTGGGCTTCCTCTAGTTGCAGCGAGTGGGGGCTACTCTTCGTTGCAGTGCGCGGGCTTCTCATTGCGGTGGCTTGTCTTTATTGCAGAACACGGGCTCTAGGCGTGTGGGCTTCAGTAGTTGTGGCATGAGGGCTCAGTAGTTGTGGCACACGGGCTTAGTTGCTCTGCGGCATGTGGGATCTTCCCGGACCAGGGATCAAACCCATGTCCCCTGCATTGGCAGGCGGATTCTTAACCACTGCGCCACCAGGGAATTCCAAGAGAAAGCATGTTAGTGGGCAGTGCAGAGAAGATATGGTGATGAAATGTGCACCTGTTCATCGAGTGTATCCAGGATGGGGTGTCAGTCATCTGGGACCTTCACCTGGGCTAAGCATTCACCATTGTGTTAAAATGCTTGCTGAAAACTCAGCTTGAGACGTTATGAATAACTACTGCATGTGCATAGTTCGATAGCATCCTGTCAACTTACGTTCCTTACATGCCTTGGCATTCCTGAGGGTTTCCATTTTGGGGACACTCTGCATTATATGTCTCTTTCCATTGATCCACTGTTTATCTTGGATAATTGATTGGTTATTTTAAGTAAGTTAAGTCCATACAAACAGAGAATTTAGCAATTACCTCAGAAAAGCAGATGTTTTTCTATTTCTTCTTGATAATAGTTCCTTAAGTGACTTTCCATACAGGATGAATACCTAAAATGTAGTGAGCATTTACTATATTTCATGTGCTGTGCTAAGCACTTTACATGGTCCTCATGACACTCCTATGAAGTAGATGCAATAATGATCTCCATTTTATTGAAGGGAAACTAATGTATAGAGAGGCTAAGTGACCTGTCTAAGGTCACACAGCTGCCAGTGGTAGAGAGGGATTTAAATCCAAGCATTTCGATCCTGGAGTCTGAGTTCTTATCCTCTACTCGATGTTCCTTGGCTTGGCACTTATCAGGCACAACAAATAGTTTTCAAATGCTTCCAATGCACTAGATTCTGATTTAGGTGTTAGAGTTATAGCTAAAATAGGTAAAGTATCTCATGGAACCTTCATTCTATTGATATGGAAGAGGTCAGACATCATCAAACAAGCAAAGAAAAAAAAAAGATGGTTTTAAATAGGAATAAGAAAGTATAAAGAACCAGGATCACGTACTTTAGTGACTGGTGGGAAACAGAAAGAGTAGGTCGGGTGGTTAGAGAAGGTCTCTCTCAGGAGATGGTATTTGAACTTGGACCTTAATAAGAAGGAGCTGGAAATTTTGTGGGAAGAAAGAGCTAACTGCAAAGGCAGAGGCCATGAGTGGGGATATGTGTGCTGTGTTCAAAGACCACAAAGCAGGTCACTGTGCCAGTGTGCGGAGTAGAGGGGAAGTGACGAGAGCCGAGAGCCGGGGGATGAGTGGGAGCAAATCACACAGGGCTTTGTGGCATAGAAGTGTCTTCAGGAAGGACATGAAAGTGTCCCATCCCTCCTGCCTCCATATGCGGTGCTTTGCACTTGACACGATGCTTAACTGCTTGTGATTCCCCAGACCCCATGCAGTGTCACTCCTCTGTGCCTGGGCCTTTGCTTCTCCTGCCTGGAGCATCCTTTCCCAACATTGGCACCTGGCCAACTTTTATTCCTCCTTTGAAACTCAACTCAGGGGTCATTTCCTGTGGTAGAACTTCTCAAATTGTCTGCTTGGACCCAATTTTTGCCCCTCCTCTGGACTTCCCTTGGTCCCTGTCTGAATACTTAGCATGCCTTCATAATTTTTCATTTGTATGCCACCCTGAAAGACCACGAGCTACTTGAGAGCAAGGAGTGTGTGGTGCTCGTCCTTGTATCCCCAGTGCCCAGGCCCGCGTGCGCCTTATAGAAGGTAATATATGTGTGTTGAACTCACCCAAAGGCAAATTAAACTAAAGAATAAGAATATGCCAGGGCAAACGAAAGCATAGCAAATTCAGCAGAACTTGGAGTTCCCAGACTTGGGTGTTAGATATGTTTGTTATTCTTCTATCCATGCTCCATTCTAAGGGTTGGTTGGGGGTTCCTACCTTCTTCATAACAACAGATAGTCTATTAATAATACTAATCATATGGCTAATACAACATCTGCATTATCTCATTTAATTCTCACGATAACCCATGGGAAAGGTACTCTTGTTTTTACATTTGACTATTGAGGAAACTACAGTTTAAAGAGATTTGGTAATTTCCCCAAGGACACACAGCCATTTAGAGGTGGGGCTGGGGTTCAAGCTGAGGTCTGACTCCCAAGCCCATGCTGTTGACTGTGATGTGACGGTAGCCATTCTAGACAAAAGCTGATTCAGTTAGTGTTTTCATCATCAATTCCCTAAGATCACCTGGAGGGTTCATGTGGCGGCAGCTGTTCAACAGCAGCCATCAGAGAGCCCTGAAGGGCAAAGGATTTTGGTCCCCTGGCTGCCCCTTCCCTGCAGCCAGATCACCATCCTCCTGACTTTCCACACTCTCCGGAATGCCTCCCTTCCACTTGCCTCCCCAAAGTCCCCTTCCTCCTCCAAGGCGTTGCTCACTTGTGAATTGAACTTCATGTGATTAATGAATAGAGATAATGATAGCAACAATTAAAAAGAAGCTGAAATTTATGGAATTCTTACTACATACAAGATATCATCTCGTTTAATTCTCCAGTACTTTGGGAGGTTGGTAGTATGATTATCTCTGTGTTACAGAGGTGGAAGAAGTAAACAGGGAGGTTATGGAGTAGGAATAAAGGACTACATATGCTGCAGGGTTTTCCCCCTCCCCTCCTCCTCTCCCTCCCTCCCTCCCTCCCTTCTCCCCTCCCTCCCTTCCTTTTCTCTCTCTTTTTCTGCTGAGCACCACTGCCCTTTTCTTCAGCTAATAGTTCTCTGATGGCGTTCTGGAATTATCTTTTCCACATTGGGTGCAGCCTTGGTGGAAAAGCTAATCTAGAGGTCTTCCACCCCTCCCCCCCCATACTACCACCCCCTTGTAGCCGGGCAGTGACATGTGACCCAATCAGGGCTAATCAGTTTTTCTCTTGAGACACTAAACTTGAGCAGAATAGCACCTGGATTGAAAAGCAGCTGGAGATGATTCACCCAAGCTGTGCCCTGTCAGGATATCAATTTGCTGCTGCTTCCTTGATCCCTGGAGCAATCTTTATTCTTGCCCCTTCTGCATCCATTTTTTAGCTACTCTTTCAATTCTGTGAGCAGCTTTTCTATGAATCCTCTTTCTGGTTAAGCAAGCCAGAGCGAATTTCAATAGTTTATAATGAAAGAATCCTATCAGATGTAACTAATGACACTGACACTCATCCCATATTGTGTGACAGACCTTCCTGGATCACTTTGAGGATCCCTAAAATAACTCTTCCTTCATCGACTGCCTAAGGTTCCTAGAATAGTCACCGTAATTGTCAACTCTATTTTTCTATCAGTTTAGGTTTTGGATCTCTTAATAACCATTCACCACGTATATGATTGGAACCATATCTTTCGGTTCTTTTTTATTCAATGCAGTTGTGGACGTGGGGGCCATCCCCCACCAAGTGTGTGGGACCTAAAAGTCATCTTTAAGGAGATATAACATCTGGGGCAAATTGCAGTGTTTGTTTCTGCCTCCTTCAATTTTATACAGTGAGAAATCTGGATTATCAGTTGATTTTTTTTTTTTTTTTTGTGCAGTACGCGGGCCTCTCACTGCTGTGGCCTCCCCCGTTGTGGAGCACAGGCTCCGGACGCGCAGGCTCAGCAGCCATGGCTCACGGGCCCAGCCACTCCGCGGCATGTGGGATCTTCCCGGACCGGGGCACGAACCCGTGTCCCCTGCATTGGCAGGCGGACTCTCAACCACTGTGCCACCAGGGAAGCCCTATCAGTTGATTTTTGATCTTTGCTCTGGTGCTGTTGACTTTGTTTTGACGTGACTGGTTTCAGGTGTTTATTCTATAGTTCTGAATTTAAAATTCTGTTAGTTATTGGTATAGCTGAACTTGCCCGTGGTCTTGTTGATTGACCCACCATCAATAAAGAGGGGATTTACTTTAAAAGAATGTTAGATAATGATCAAGGACAACTTGGAAGGGAAAAGAAAATAGCAATAAAAAAGCTCTATTCTGCAGTCTCAGGATGAACAGGGGTGGCTGGAAGAGGGAGAGTAGTCATTCCACTTGGTTTTCTACGAAAGGTGGTAGACTTCGGGCTGGGTGTGTGATTGTGCTCCTCAACAAAGAATGTTCTTTCTCTTCTAACATTGTTCCCTTCCCCTTGTTACCGCCTGGTTCTGCGCATCGTCCAAAACCCTGAGTATGGGGCACTTGACAACTTCTAGGGTCAGCTGGAAATGAGCAAATGCTTGTTGGTGGGTTGATTGTTCACCTTCATTCATCTCCCTGTAGTCGTTTATTGTCTTTGTATGTCCAGGACCTGCTCGCTCTTCTTCTGGTAACAACAACTTGATTTCATTTGGGAGCATTTCTCCATGATTCACAGTTTATGTGGTTCAGTCTATAATCTCACTGTCAGCTCCTGGGTGGGCACATGGTCTAGACATTTTACCCCCTCAGGTCATGGCAATGAAATACAGTCCTAAGATTTTCTTTGAAATTTTTGGGAAGAGACTCTCTTTCCATTGGTCTTATGAGATAACAGAAATGGATGTGGAGCTGCTGGCAGCCTTCTTGCCATGCAGTGGGGAGATGGGGTTAGAGAGAGGTAAGCACCTGAATCCAGCCTTGCCAGTCCAGAGCGACCCCAGGCTTTTCACTGACACAAACCAATACATTTCCTTTTTGCCTTAAGCAGTTTGGTTTCCAACAGATCTACCCACCACCGAGTTCTGATTAGCTCCAGGATCACTGCACTCCACAGAATAGAGGGCCAGTAAATTTTGGAGACAGGAACACCCTCTGCCTCCAAAGTGCTTCTTGTATTTTTCACTAGCCAGCTCTAGTGGAGAATGGTTAGAAAAGGGATATAATGACTTCTCTGTCAACTTGAAATGAAATAGAAAAGATCTGTGCGGGTGATCAAGGTGAGAGCCCCTGCAGAAATGTTCCCATAGTGTGGGAGGAGCTTCATGGCTTGGATTATTATAGCAGAGGAAAACCTAGATTGTCAACAACAGTTGTGTGAAAGAAAAGAAAAACATCCTTTTGCTCTTCTTCCCATTTCCTTCCTTTTTTTTTTATATTGCAGATATTAACTGGGGAAACAAACTCTCGGAACAGATTTTTCCCACCAAACAATAGGCAAGAGTTACTGTAAGATCTGGTACTTTGATTTCGAGGGGCTAGGAATAACTGAGAACCAGCCTGGGAAAAAGGGTTGCCCCTTTTCAGTTATCACTAATAGTGCCTCCTGTCTTTCCTTGATAAAATCTCCCAGATCATGACTAAAGTCTGGACAAGCTTCCCTGGAACCAGGGTCACGGAGTCCATTAGAGTGAGTGCTCTGGAACATGGCATGATGTCATTTATCCTAAGGAATCAACTTGTCACAAGCCTAAATTCTTTGCTGGTTAACTAGAGTGACAGACAATAGAACCCTTGTCTGTAGCCACTTGATTTTCACTAGACTCACAGCATCAAAGAAGCAGAGCAAAGTTTGTCTGATTGAAGGTTGAGTTGCATAGAGAGGGTCTAAAGACTGGATGAAAATGAAGATATAAACAAGAAAATGGAAATGCAGAGAAGGCTTGGTTTCGTGGTGTACAGAGCCAGACGCACTGACTGTGAGGTGAAATGGAAGATATCAGGGCTGTTATTGGTGAGAAGATAATGGAGAAGGTGGAAAAGCTCCAGGGAAATAAGACTTGACTTGCTTTCAGAACTACTTTGGTGCTGAGAGTTGATTGGCTACAGTCAGTCTAAAACCTTGGTGATGTTTAAAATGAACTGCATTTGCGGCTTTCTTAGGCGAAAGAGAAACAGGAGAGCACACTTGATTCTTTGGAGTTGCCTTAGGAAACTGCATTATATATTTAAAGTGGAATGATGTTTAGATTTGGAAATAAGGCAGAAACAAGTGGGGTGTTATGCCGTGATTTCCCTTCAATTATTAACCCTCTACACTTCTGCCTATTACCTTTGCCCTTTTTTTTTCAGACGCGATGTGTACAGGTTTGCATAAGTTTGTGTTAACTGGGGTGCTATGGTTCAAACTTAGTGGATTTTGGGGGTCCATTTGAGTTTCTGTAGGTTCTTGCTTTAGGTGGAGGAGTGCAGTTCTAAAGTGGAAACAAAGCACTGTGTGTGGAGGACCTGCTTCCATTCACCACTTCATGGAACTAGATGATGTATGGAATTAGAATGGATTTTGTGGTTGGGATGAACTGAATCTCAATATTGATTTTACCTATACACTTGATAACTTGGACAAATGACTGTCTCTCGGAGTCTCGGTTTCCTCATCTGAAAGGCAGGGATAATAATACCTTTCTTCCAGGAGTGTTTTGAAGATTAAATGAGATGATGTATGTGTAACTTGAGTGTCCCCAACAAGGCTGCCATCTCACAGATACGGTTATGTGAATGGTGGCCCCTGGAGTTGTGCAATGAGACAGTCTGGTCGCTATCCCCTCCAGTAATCTGAGACCTACCTCAACTTTAAGGTAAATGTAAAACAACTTGAGCTACCATCCCTTGGATTGATGCAAGACCCACGCCTTTCTCAGATTCCCAAGGATTCTCTGGGGGTGTGGTGGAGGGGACTCTCATTTGCCTGGTTGTCTCTTGCTTTCAACTGTGGTTTCTGCTAAGACCTTGTTTGCCATCTTGTTTTCCATAGATGCTGTTGCAGATGTAGCCCTTCATTTTTCAGTCTTTAAAGGCAATATCAGAAAGTTGCTTTTACTGCAGACTCAGACAATGGAGAAGAGCTATAGCATGGAATTAAAAAACATTTAAAATGAAATATTTATTTTTACTGTTCTTGAACTCCCTGCCCATTCTGGCCCCAGGGGATTCTCATTTGCTCTCTTGCTTCTTCAACTCTGGCAGCCCCTCCGATCATTCACTCCCACCGTCCCTTCCATCTTCTCTTAGATCCTCATGTTTCCTGGTCCCTGAACCCCAGTCTGCACATCTGCCACTAGAAACAGAAACATTCTCTTAATTGATTATGTTATGCATTTAACACTTCCATTTCACACTAGGTTCTGGAGTCCACCTTTGTTGAATCTAAAAATGCACTTAGGAATCTATCTATCCTGACATAAATTCTGTCCCTCCCCTACTGTGTAAAAGTGCTATAGTAATTTCTTTTATAAAACAATAATTGTTCCTCTTCTTGTTACGAGTGCAAAATACTAAGTCCATAATAGGTGTTCAGCAAATTGGGAGCTAATTATAGAATGAAAACAATCATATTAACAATAAAAACAAGGCAGACGTAGAGTTTGTCTCTGATCTATAGAGTATGTGACTCCCATTCTTACACTGAGGGAAAGTTGCAGGTTTCTGGGGTTTGCAAAGAAGGGTTCACTTAACAACCAGGCACTGTCCCAGACACCTCAGTAAACAAATAAGTTCTCAAATAAGCTGTTCACCTGGCTTGAGTTTGTGCCTTTGTGTGCGTTACTCATGGCACAGATAATAGCTAACTACAAATGATACAAGAGGGAAGAAATATTAACAAATAAGGAAAACTCTGCAAGGATTCTGAATGAATCACAGATGTATAAAGACCAACTAAGTCTAGAATAGGTCTGAACATGCTCTTTTTCCAAGGTGGACCCCATCCCCTCAGGTCTTTGGTCAAATTTGCCTTCTCAGTGAGGAGACCACGGTTTCTGACTTCGTAACCCCTTCCCCAGCAACATTTCCTCTTCCCCTTTTTCTTCTTTATTTTTCTTTAATGTGCTTATCACCATTTGAAAAACTATATTTTTGTTTATGTTGCCCTTTAGTCTCTCTCTTCTCATACTAGAATGTAAGTGCCACATGGGGTGTGATTTTAGTCTGTCATTCATTGCTGTGCCCCAGGGCCTAACAGAGAGCCAGGTATGTTGTGGACTTTGTACATATTTGTTGAATGTTTATTGACTGACTGACTGAGGGACTGGATATGATAGCAATGCCCTATTCTCTTTTATGCTGCTTTATTTTTTTCAGAGCGCTTTCATGTACATCATCTTGCTTAACCTCCCACCAACTTGGGGGGCAGACAGGGAAGGCAGGCTGGCATGGTGATGTGAGCTCTTTGGGTCACCTAGCTTATAAGTTGTAAACCTGGGGGCTTGAGCCCTTCTCTTTTGACTCCAAATTCAATGTTCTCCCCACAACCTATACCAAGTCGCAGCAAACAAATGTTGTTTGCATAAAACATAGCAAATACTTTGGGGTAAAAAGAGTGATGGAATGTTCTGGGATAAGTATCCCCCAGCATCTCTGTTGTCCCATTATCCTAGTCTGAAATGCTTGGATGAGAGGGTCTTGCCTGCCAAAATGAGGACAGGTACCATATATTTCGTTATAGCACCACACCAGCTGCAGTCTCAAGTGCTGAGGTTCCGTGCCAGGTTTAACAAAACCAGAGCAGACTCACTGTAAGCCTTTCATGTGCAAGTCTTAACTTACCCAACCTCACTGGGGGGGGTCCCAAGGAAAAGAGCAAACCCCTGAGGGTGGATGGGCTCGGAGGCTCAGGTTCATAATAACAAAAACTCACATTTGTCAAGAGATTCACAGTCACCACATTTCTTTAACATTTACTATAAAATTTGATTTAAAACATTTCAAAGGAAGTCTCTTGTTAAAAAGGTGACAGACATGAATTTGTCTGCTTTACAGACGAGAAAAGCTGAGGACTGGACAGATTGTGCAATTAGTTTAATGTTAGACTATTCGTAAGGAACAGAATTGAATTTTTAGCTCAGGAGTTTTCAAGCTAAGATTGATGGGTTCTTTTTTTTTATTTAAAAAAATTTTTTGTTTTTTAATTTTTTGGCTATACTGGGTCTTCGCTTCGTTGCGGCGTGTGGGCTTCTCTAGTTGCAGCGCGGGTTCCAGAGCGCTGAAACATGTGGGATCTTAGTTCCCCGACCAGGGATAAAACCCATGTCCCTTGCATTGGAAGGCAGATTCTTAATCACTGGACCACGAGGGAAGTCCCTGACGGGTTCTTCTATTTATTACAAAGAGAGTTTCTCAAACTGTAGCATGAATAAGAATCACATTAAGAGTTCAAATACCCTCAGACATTATGACTCAGTAGGTGTGGGGTGACATCTAAGACTGTGTATCTCTGACAAGCTCCCAGGTTATGCTGACACTGCTGGTCTGCTGGCTACGTGTTCAGTAGCACTGACATAGAGGTTCGAGTGGACTTTACTGCTCAAATTTGCATTGAGTTTCCTATGCAATTGGGCTTCCCTCTAGCCACCTGCCCCATCCCTCATATTACGTATCTGACATCATTTCCTGCTACACACCCCTTGCTTATTCCACTCCAGCCACACTGGCCTCCTTGCTGTTTTTTTGAGCACTCCATGCACACTCCCACCTCAGGGCCTTTGCATGTGCTTTCCCTTCTGCCTGGAATGTTTTTATTCGTAGGTAACCACATGGCTCACACCTTCTCTTTCTCAGCCTCTCAGATGTTACCTTTGCAGTGATGTCTTCTTGACCACCCCCACCCCTGGCGCTCTGTCTCTATTACTTTCTATAGTAGTATTTATCACCTTTTAAAATACCAGGTAATTACTTATTTAATTTGTTCATTGTCAGTCTATCCACTCTGGAGGGTAAACTGAGGATGGGTCTCTACCTTTTCACTCCTGTATTTGCCAGCACGTAGGACAGTGCCAACC
Source organism: Leucopleurus acutus (assembly GCF_964270905.1). NCBI lineage: Eukaryota > Metazoa > Chordata > Mammalia > Artiodactyla > Delphinidae > Leucopleurus > Leucopleurus acutus. Next base: position 109,554,251 of record NC_139143.1, on the reverse strand, counting down.
ATACAGCAGACTCAAAAAATAGTTGTTGAAGGAAAGGAGGGAAGGAGGGAGCTGAATCAAGGGCTCTGCCATCTTGTAAACCCAGATTTTCTTATAAAAAGGGGAAACTTTGTCTTTATTAGGTAGGAAAATAAGAATATATTTTAAAATCTTTAGTATATTTACTTAAATTTGAGAAATTTAAAAATTGCAGAAAAGCACAAGGAAATCACCATCCACAATGAACAATTGTTGCCATTTTGTCAGATTTACTTCAGTACTTAGTACAATGAATAAACCACTGCAAACAAAGCTCACATGCCTTTTGTCTGCCACGCCCTGTCTTAGTCCCCTTCCCAGCTTCCCAGAAACAACCTCTATCATGAACGTTTTCTTTCGGTCAGTGGAAATAGATCTATCTCTATGCAGCAATGTGCATCTTAAAAATCTCACCTTGAGAAAAGATTGCAGAATGAATTTTTACAGTACAATGTCTTTAACTGAAACACACCCCCAGAGGGCAGTGCTATATATTGTTCGTCCATTAAATAAAGACTTCTTTAAGTAGAAAAGAGCACTTGGGGAAAGTTTCAGAAAAAAATCAGTGATATTTAAGAATAACTCTCCATAAAGGAAATCTTTATAAAAGAGGAGGGAATAACGATCTAATACTGTTTAAGATAATGTCAATTTCATTTTACACATTCTCTTGAGTTTGTAAGGATTTTTAAAAACTTCATAGTGATAAAATCTAGAGAAATAGTAACAGAAGTGGATTTGATTTTACTCACTGAATAATTGTACAGTTGAAAGAAGCTCTTGGAATGAATTAGATACATGATTGATTAGTGATTAGTTTCATTCATTCTTGGTGTATGGTACTTGGGGATAAAGCTTTCCGTACTATGTTTGTTTGCAGAACTCTATTTAGCAAATCTTTGGTCTTTGTGACTACATAAATTGGCAATTACACGCACTTTAAACAGAGGAATATTGTGTTGAATTAAATTGTACAGTGGTTTGGGTTGAACCTAGTTCATGCTAGCAAGTCTTTTGCTTACTAAATCTGTGCAATAGCTATAAAATCCTTATATTATCTGAAGAGTTTTATTTTACAAAACAATCACATTATCAGATGGTTTCTCAGAGTATGAAAAGAATAAGATATTAAAATATATTTGAATCCTGAACCATATTTGATAGCACATGTTCTTTTCTCCTTGCTTACTTTATGCATAGGGCTCAGTCCTGAGCAGTGCCTCTCAGAGGTTCTGTCAAAGGACCCCTCATGTCAGAGGAAGGGGAAGGATGGCTCAAGTGCTCTGGGGCTTTGCTCAAAGCTGCCTCCTGCAGGCAGGATATATTTTGAATGTCTGTGTTTTCTGAATTTCACAAGAGTTTGCGTTTTATTCTGAAATATTTTCTTTTTTCTTTCTTATTTTTTTTTTTTTTTGGCTGTGCAGCACGTGGGATCTTTGTTCCCCAGCCAGGAATTGAACCCGTGCTCCCTGCAGTGGGAGTGTGGAGTCTTAACCACTGGACCGTCAGGGAAGCCCCCGAAATAGTTTCTTTAAAATACATATATTTAAATTTACTTTTAAGTTAAACTACTTCATTTTTTGATTCCAAAATCTTAAAGCAAAATTGATACTTTAAAGTAGATGAACCCTGTTTATTCTGGTACTTTATGACATTTCCCTAGGTCGATGAGAGTACAAGAGTGATAAACATAACTATAAGGTATTACATTAAATTTGTGGGAAAACTCTATTTTTTGGACATGGGCAATAGCCAGCATTTACTGAGTGTTGACAGCGTGTCAGGTACTGTTCAATGTGCTGCTGTGGATTATTTTTTTTAGTTCTCACAACTGTCCTTTGAAGCTTTTATCATATCCATGTTCAGATTAAGAGTCCACAGTACTTGGAAGTTAGGAGACCACTACAGTACAGAATTTCTCAGAAATTCTCATAATTACTATCAAATAAGTTCTGGAAATCCTGCATATTATACAACACTGGAGAGTCACTATGACAGTATAATCTAGGCCTTGAAAAGTGTTGCAGTGAAAAAAAAAAAGCAAAATATTCCTCCCTTAATTTTGTTTAATAAAAAATTTCCTAAAATATTTTGATCACAGGGCCTCTTTCCCTTGCCTCTTCTTGCAGAATAGTTATTACTATCTCCCAGAAGTTATTTTCTTGGAGCAAACTCAGAGAATCAGCTGATATAGGCCCATGGCTCTGGGAAGGGACATGGGACTCTGTGGTTGGGGACAGGAATTCTCTATTCTGATGCTCTGAAAACTGAAGAAGCAGTTTGCTGGATCCTTGGCATAGCTCTTCGGAGAGAAGTATAGTTAATTCCACTGCAGGGCCGAGGGTTCGATTGGGACACTAAGATCCCACATGCCGTGCAGCACAGCCAAAACGAAAACAAAAACAAACAAACAAAAAACTGTTGAAGACCCTTGTGAGCAGCCCAGGCTACAGCAGCCCTGGGTCCCATCACCCAGGAGGGACATGGTCACCAGACTTAGCCCTTTCTTGGCTTAGTTCCTTCTTTCTTGGTTGGGATGTCCTTTTCTATTAAACCAAGAGTTAAACCAATATTTAACTGGCTCTTCAGCATTCTGACTCAGGTGGGTGAGTTATCTCAGGGGACATGGCATCCCTCTGGTTTGGGGATTGCAGTGGGATTTTTGTTCTGAGGGTGAGGAAGAGTTTTGAGTTACCTCGCATGAATATTTGCAACCTTCCTGTGAAACTACGGGGGAACTTGAAATTATTTGAATGCATTGTTTTGCTTTATTAGGTGAAAATGGAGTTAACACCTAAATGCCTTTGTTAGTGTCACATGCTAAGTTGATGACCAAAGTGGAAGTGGACCTTCAGATTATTAACTTGGGGGGCACTGTCTGCCAGACTGTGCTAGCTAGCATGGAACCAAAGACCTTGATTTACAGTAATTGCACATTTCTAGACTTTTGTGTTTAAAATGTAGGAAAGTAATGATGCATTAACTTTGCATTACACGGTTAATCTTCTTGTTACTTTTGTGTGTGTGTGTGCATGTGTGTGAGGGTTTTCTTTTTTCTTTTTTTTTTTGGTTTTTCTTTTTTTTGAGTGAAAAAAGAAATCTGCATTTGTGTGTAATATGCTTGACTTGGGGGTGTCACACTGAGTGCATTCATTTGAATGACTGCATAATTACTCTGTCTATTAAGTGCTTTGAAGTTGTTATTTTGTTTTAATATCGAACATCCATGACATCTTCCAGCCAACAATCGGAAATTATTTACTGTCATATATCAAAGTATTCTGAAGGTATTAACTCATTCTCCCCTCTCAGTGTTTAGGAAGATAAAGGAGTATCCCCATCGTGCTGTTGCTTATTTTCTTATGTATAGGGGAACGAGCCCCAGGTAAAGGCAACAACTTGCCCAAGGGGTTCAGGGAGGGGACTGGCCAGTGCTTTGTAAGACCCAGGATGGAGTACCCTCTGTGACAGAACACGCCACATGAGAGTTCTCAGGCTTGTTGTACCTAAAAGACTGTAACTTGGAGGAGGCCGGGGAAGACAGGGTAGAGAATTAACCAGAGACTCCCACCAACCTGCTGGAGTTTGGGTGGCTTCAGGCCGAACTGAAACCCCTCTATCCCCTGCATGAACAAGAGCATGTCTGGTCACCCTTTGATAAAGAATGTAATGTTTGGGGGAGAGGAGGTTTTAGCCAGGATTGCCTTCAAAGTGTTGTGGAGCAGGGGAAGTTGCTCTGATGAGGTAAGACCTCCCACCAAGGGGGCAGACTATTTAAATTCCACCCAAGAGCTATAGTCTTCAAATTTGAATCCAGCTTCTCTCGAGCTCTCTGACTTGGATACTCAAGAAATGCAGACTGCCTGGAGAGATAGCATATTAAGCTGTTAGTACTTACACCTTAGAGGCAGTAGATTTATAACTTTCTTTTTATTCCCTGATGAGAGGGGCCTTTCAGGCAGCACAGGGGGCTTGAATTGATGCTTGCAGTCGGGGTGTTGAAAATGGGGGAAGCATTTAGTCCCACCCCTGTTTTGGGCCTGGGAGTAGGACTGCGGGTGGAATAGGTTGATTGGTTATGTGCACTGATGGTGAAGTTGGGTACTGGGACCCTGAGGTCTGCAGCGTGAGCTTGGGAGGTGTAAGGTGAGAGAAAGAACAAGAGCTAGGATGCTGTCCAGGCTGGGTCCTCTGAGAAGCATATGCCAGGCTGGATTAGACAAACTAGAGATTTATTAGAGGAAACGCCTGTGGGAGAACACAAGGAGGGAGCTGGGAGAGCTGTGAGATCACAATGCAGGTCTGACCCGAGTGAATAAGAGAAAGAAGGAAGGAAAGTTGGGTGGAAGAGCTTTAGGTTGATAAGGAGCCAGGGGTGCCTGTCAGTCCCCTATGTTCCAGGAATGGCCCCGTCTTAGTGTCCCTGCTGTGGTACGTCCTTGTATGGGGGAGTAGGCGGTAGGGAGTGTGGCCTCTGTGTGAATGTGGTGATGAAGTTCAGAGAGTGGCTATTGGGGCTGTCGCTCAGGCATGCACCTTGTCAGTAGAGATCTGAGGGGTGCATGGTCAGGCCATTGTGGTTCCTGTAGTCAGTGGAGCCCACTTGGAGCTCTTTCTGGGTGTGGGCCACATGGTGGGGAGTGGAGCTGCTAGGGTTACAGTGATGTCTGGAGTAGCCAAAGGAGGATGAAGGGAAAAACACAGATCTCTGAAGATGTACACATTCTACCACATAGAATTAGGGTTAGTGTGGACTTGGTGGAAAGAACGTCAGTGCTTTACTACTGATCCGGTTTTTAGCTCTGCTGTTTACTGGCTGCTTGGCCTTGAGAAAGATACTTTGGATCGCTGAACCTCAATTTTCCTATCCGTAAAATGGGGGTGATAACACTGATCTTGCAGGATGCTGGGAGGGCAAAATGAGATGATGTCTTGTACTGTGCCTGCCACAGAGCAGATATTCCATAAGGGGAAACGGTTTGTGATTCTGTTTTAGGGTTGACTAGATTTTTTGTTTGTTCAATACCTTGGGTTTTAAAATGTGCTTACATATGCTTCTGAAATAACAAAAGCATGCTTTTAGACACATCAGTTGTCATATTTTAGAAGTTGACTCCCAATATGACTGCATTTGTGTGGTCGGGCCTGGCTGAGAACTCTAATATGTGATCAAATTTGTTTTCTATTTCAGCATGCCTTAAGGATGATTTAGTTTGGGACCACATGGAAATTTAGCGGAAGCTATTCTACTTGGTGACTACTTTTTTCGGACACGTTCATGATGTCTTTCAACATGTCAGAATGACCAAGTCGTCCTTGGTAAGAGGAGTGGCGTGGAGTGGCAAAAGAGCAGGAATCGGAAGGTAATGACAAGTCATTTGTGTAAGATGCTTCACAGTGTGTGATGTACCTTAGCAAAATTTGGGCTTCAGGGTATATATTCCCACAATTTGCTTAGGAGGAAGCTAAAAAAGGTGATAATATGGAATACCACCTAACATGGTTTTAAGCAAATATGAAGCTCTTTTAAAGAGCTATCTCTTGGGAAATAAGGATAAGGCTATGCTAATCATTTGCCCATTTACCGTCAACTTCATTCCCTGCCCTTCCAAACCCTGACCTACATTTCCCAGGCTCCTGTGCCTTTTAGCTTGATAAGAGGTTTGGCCAATGGGAGACACAAGCAGAAGACTGGCGGGCCGGGAGAGAGAGAAGCCAGTACTTTTCCCCTTTCTGCTTTGGGCAGCTTCTCTGGTGGCAACTGGGTCTCCTCCGTGGCTCGGGTTCCCACTCAGCACACCCACCGTGGTTCTACCTTCTGCCATGTAGTCCTGTCTGTTCCCTTCAAATTAGAGGTCGTAGCAGCTTCCTGTTGTGGCTTATCTCCGAATTGCCTCTCTAGCCCTCTGTGACTCCTCATCTTTTCCATCGTCTTCCATGTAATCAATTCCCTGTATTAGATGTCCTTCCATTGAAATACCTAGAGTAGTTTCTTCTTTCTAATTGGATCTTGGCTGATGCAGTACCTCGTGTTTATTAAGTTATTAGCATGTACCAGACATTGATCTCAATTTTTAAAATTTTACTTCACTTAGTCCTTACAACTCATTCAACTCTGAGTAGGTATTAGAATCATTTGCCGCAATTTAAAGATGAGAAATGAGAAATCTGAAGCACTGAGGCATGAAGCAACCAGTTCAAGGTCAAATAACCAGCGCGGAGCTGTCCCGGGTTTAAACCCAGGTAGGTGCTCAGGTTGGCCATTTCACCACACCGCTTCTCTGCTGCAGCCTCAGGGTGCTGCTCCCCACCTGCCACTCCAGGGCTTTGACCTGCCCTCTAGAGGTGACACAGACACACATAGAACTGTCTGTTTCCTGCCTCGGTTTTAACTTAATTTTTCATTTCGATTAAAAAAGTAATCTGAACTCATGGCAGAGATTTCAGAGAGAATAGAAAACAGAAGTAGAAAAAAAAATCACACATAATAATACCTTCATCTAGGAATCATTATTAATATCTGGGTATTTTTTCTTTCAGTCTTTTTTCTCATGGGGAAAAATACCTTTGAAACTTTTTGCATAATTTAATTTTAAAGGAGAAAGCTATGATTACAAGCATCTGAAAAGAGAAACTAATATATAATAGAAATGTTGTGTTCTATTGACTACATTGTCCTGAAAGTTTGCTCAAATGAGTCACTGTAGATACTTGACCAGGTAGACCTGTGGTTAAAGAGGAAGTATAAAATCAGCAAAACACAAGCTCTGTGCATACCCTGGAAATGTGTCTACTGAATCTTATTCAGTGTGTGTCAGACTCCTTACATTTCGGTTTTCCCAGAAGATGACTTTGGGATGAAATATTGGAGCTCTTTCAACTGGAACAAAACATTCTCTATTTGTTATACCAATAATGCTTTAACTTCTTGCATTTTACTAGTGTTCTCCACTTGAGTTCTCCCTATCCACCTAAAAAAGCAAAACCCAGCAATAATTCAACCCCCTGAGGTACATTATGAAAAACATGTGCAGCAGAATGGCTGCATGCTAAGGCAGGCACCAGGGATGTAATCCTGAGTTTTATTCCCCAGACTCTCTCTGCTACTCTGTCACATGGAGGGTGGTTCGCTCCACCTTTTACTGTGCTTCAGTGTTTCCAGTCAAGGAGAGGCAAGTGGATGATATATCTGGCAGGTACTTTCATAAAGGCATTTTGGGAATGTAGGTGATTATAGGAGGAATGCTGCATGACGCTTGCTGTGCCCTGTTTCAGCTTGGGCTCAAGTTCTAAGAGTCCTGATGATGAACTGTGACTTAGAGGCAGTGATTTGGGATGCTTTTGTGAGTTTAAAGGTTTAACTTGGGATTCTCCCTAAATTACATGTTTGTACCCATTCATCAGTCTTGAAAACTTCCTTGGAGCTGTCATTGTACATGGGTAGATTTTCTTTCTCTCCTGCGGTTTTTAGCTTCCTCTGTGATTGTTCTGACTCTCTTACCACCCTCTCCAAGGACTGGCCCAACAATTACTTTGGTGTAGGGTATAAGAAAAAAAGGTGATAAAAAAGGCAACCAGTGGCACTGGCTGGATGGGGTATGGAATGGATTCTCATCAGTAACACAGTGAAATGGTTGAGCTGGTTGTTCTTCCATCAGAAGGAGGGGAGGAGGAAGATGAAGGGGAGCAGGGCACAGAGGCATAGAAACCTTCAGGTGAGAGTCAGTCCTTTGACCTGGAGCTAACTAAGAGAGACTGATAAAGATTGTGGTACATTTTGTTCAAGGAGGCTGCTTAATTGAAACGATGAGGTGTGGGCTGGAACCGGCTGCAGTCTTTTTTTGGCAAATAAGATCCTAAGAGGAACCATAATTAAGCCTGGGATCAAGGAATTGGAAGAAGAAAAGGTCTTGATTCCAGCTTCTTACTGTGTTAGCTCATTACAACCTCTGGCACCAGTTAAGATTTCTGGAGGGAATATGTATACAAATAAAGCGATTTTATCATTTTCTGGAACAGTGGAGGAGGAAAACAACATGCTACTTTGTAACTCTGTAACATCATAGATCATCAAACGAGAACATTTCTCAGGATGGTCCATATGAATGTTTGTAACATTTTCTTGAAACCCCCATTTTTCCCGTTTTCCTCGAGTTTTTTCATAATTTCATATTCAATTTTGTGTATCTGTATCTTTTTTGCCTGTTTGTAGATTTTTTCATAGATAATTATTCCCTGGCAATTGTGTTATGGATTGACGTTATCATGTCCAGTGTAATGAACACCCCTTGTTTGGGAGACCAAGAATGCCCTTTCCTCCATCCCCTTCCCTAGGAAACATTATGCCTCTTGTGATAGAGATTGTATACGTCCACTGAAACATGTTCCCTGTTCTTCCTGGGCGCCCTGTGGTCATCTGACCAGAACTGTGTATGAGTGAGAAAGAAACTTTTATCATGTTAAACCACAGAGGTTTAGGGGCTTATCAATTTCCAGTAGTTAGTATTACCCTAACTTAAGCACCTTTTATTTTGGGACCAGCTTTTCTCCTCCGTTCATGTAGGCAAAGCCATGTTCTTAAAGCCCACAGCTCATCCAGATCCCCAGATACACTTTATTGATTCAAGGGTGGCCACCTGACTCAAACTGAGCCAGCTGGTGTCCTATCCCTGCATTTTAAAACTCAAACCAAGAAAGTCACTCAGGTCTGCTCCAGCAGTAGAAGATGTAGCTGTTAAACTCACAAACCGTCGGGAGTAAAGGTGAGAGAAAACCAAGACTGAGAAAGTCAGAGAGAGGGGGAGAAGGAGAGAGGGGAGAGGGGGAGATGGAGAGAAAGACTCTGAGTCTCTGAGTCCTCTTGACCTTTTACCCATCTTGTATCTCTGCCCTTCCCATGTTTTAGATGTGACATTCTCTAACATCTTTCCAAGAAATTCTCATTTTTTCCTTAAGCTAGTTTGAGCTGATTTCTACAATTTGTAACTAAAAGAGTAGTAGATACTACATGTCATAGGAGGTTATTTACTGAATTGTAATAAAATGTTGAAGCCCATCGTAATAGATGCCCAAAAAAATCAATCTCCAATAACTATTTAAATACCTAATATGACAGTCAAGGAAATACAGAAGCAAGAAAATAAAAACAGCAGGTTTTGACATTTAAAAGCTTGCAAAGTAGTTTGGGAATTAAGTACACACTGTATAAACCTATGGCAGACTCCATGGTACAGATAAGTAGAAAAAGACTACATGAAATTGTTAGATATTTGGTGTAGAGAATACTGACAAAAATAACTACCTTGAGTAGGGAGAGAGGTCCTGAGAAAGTCATTGGGAAATGCTTGAGCAGAAAGCCTTGACTGGAGTATTTCTTTGTTTCCCCCCACCTGAGACACCAATCAGTTGATAATGTTTTCAAATAATGGGGGGAAATTTTAGTAAAATTTAAAAAAGGTTGAAAGTATAAAAATATTTTAAAATGATTTAACACCAGACAACAATTTATAGAGCCATGTTTAGGAATACTAATTAGCCAGCAAGAAACCAGACTTCTTTTGCAGCATTCTCTTCCTTGTTCTTTAAGCTTCCAGAATACTGAGCTACTGAGAGTTTCCTGTTCTAGACACAATTGATTTGCCTACTTCCTCTGTTTGGAGGTGCCTTCCACCCTTAGTTGCTGCTGCAGAAGTAGACTTCAGTAGCCACACCCATAGTGGAATACACCAGCCACAGCTGATTGGACCAGGGGTGATCACCTGACCCAAGCTGAACCAATCAGATTACTTTTCTATATACAATTTGACAATACAGTGAGGTGTTGAAGATTTAAGACCTGTGGAATTAAGGCTAATGCTTCCAGGTAGCCCAACCCAGGGGCTCATATTGTCAAAATGAGAATGGCATAAGAGAATAGGCATAAAACAGCAGGCAGAGGGAGCTGATTACGAGAGAGGAGAATGGGGCAGATATTTGGGTTGGAGATGAGAGTGAGTGTGGCACTAGTTTCTGGCATTACTGCCTGAAATTGGTTTCTGTACTATTCCCTTAAATACTAATAATAAGCTTCCTTTTCACTAGAGTTTCTTAGAGTTGGGGTCTGCTTCATATCGAGAAACAATTCCCGATCAGGATGTCAACAGACATGCTTCCTTCCTGGGCCCATGTTTCTCCTGAGGGCAGTGCACTGGGTGTTCCCATCCTCTGAAAACCTAGCTCAGCAGCCATGCCCTGCTCAGGAGGGTTTTTAGCTGTTATTGAAGAGTGTATAGGTGATGGTGAGACGGACAGGGACTTTCAGGAGCCCAGTGACAGAGAAGGGGTGGGCACAGGGATAGGCAGTGAGGACACGGATCAAAGGAGAGGTCTTGCTGTGTTGGAGCATACAGGGAAGAACAACCTTCAAGTATTTGTGTGGGCAGAGATTTGTGACATTGGAGCCATTTTGTCTGAAGGCAGAGGGCTCACAACATGCTGGATACCACAGAGAGGTCATCGTAAATCATCCCAGGCAAGAGACAAGCTGTTAACTATTCTAGGGATCAGTAATAACCCGTTTCTATAGCACTGGCAAGATTCAGCTCTGGACAGGGGACCACCCAGATACACCTCAGATGTTTCTGCTAGAATTCAAATAAATCACGTTTGAAGACACTATACTGCTTCACATCAGGGGTGATAAGTGTATGTGCAAAACAGTGTAAGCTCTGAGGGGCCGGGAGGAGAGCATTGCTGAGGAGGGTGGTAATGAGGAGTCTTCCTGCTGAGAAGCACCGGAACGCGGTTATTGATTGGAGGTGAAGGCAGTGAATATAAAGTTGGGGGATTTTGCAGTTTAATCCGGCATCTATCATTCCTGGAAGGATGAACAATTCAAAGTAAAACCTCATCCATGTTGATGTGTAAGAAGAGCTGTGGGTTAGGAAAAATGGGGCCCAGGAGGTCAGGACAAGGAGAGCTAAGACAGAGTAAAGGTCCTTCTCATAGCTTTTCATAACATGTGGATCAACCACATTGCCCTGTTGAAAGAATTAAGACAATGATATACTGAAAGCAGCTAATGTAATGCCAGGCTCAAAATGGAGATTCAAAAAACTATTAGTTCTCTTCTCTTTTCAACAAGCATGGGAAGCTTTGAAAATGGACTCCTGACTCCTAGAGAGGAAAAATGGGTTGGAAAACCACAGATGTGTTGTTCTGGTGTGCAGAGAAGTTGAATTTTTTTCTTTTTTTAAGGTAGAGAGCAAAGACAGAGTGGCTGCATTATTTTTTCCCCTCAGCTTTTCCAGTGGGGTGGAGAGACTAGCCAGACCTAGGCTCCCCTCATCCTCCTGTACCCCCATGATTTTCGGCAATGTTGCCAGCCAGCCCCGCAGTCTGAATCCACCTGCTAGGGTGTCCAGGCTCTGGAAAGCACAGCTGGTCTCAGGCCCTGTCTCAGGTAAGTAATGGGCACTTTGGGTTGCAATTTCTATTCCTGAATAGGCCTCCTATCTCAGAGTCATGCTTCAACAAACACTCAATTAAAAGGAAAAAACCTCTGGGTGATGGAAGGCACCCTATTACTGAGAAGCAGGGGATGTTTACTGAAGAAAGCGACTTCTCCCTAGTTACTAGTAGCCTAGCGAAGATTTATGAGCCAGTTTGTCCCACAACGATCAAACCTGAAATGTGAAGTTTAAACCGGTGCATTCTTTTAATCAGCAAAACAAACTAGGTCATGAGAGTTGCTTAGAATTAGGAATTAGGCAAAGCAATAGAGTGTTAAGACCACGGCTAAGAAGGAGCTAGTCTTGGGGTGGTTCTGTTAGCAAAATACACTAATTTTAGCACCAGACACCTGCAGATGAGAAGTCAGTATTATCTTTTATTAAATGCCACTCACAGCTCATGACCATGATCTAAAAAAATACATTTTCTCTTTGGAATACAGAAGTAATCAGAATTTATTCACATGGGCTGACTCTGAGAATTTTGACATCAAAGGGCAACCCTGTCTGATTGATACCACTCAAATGGCAATATTGTTTGAAGAAGTACAGTTAGAGAGATGGCAATTTAAAGGCTGTAAAAAGTTACGGGCAAAGTGAGTGTAACATTCCATACTAATTTCTGACACGCGATACTACATGGTACTGAATTGCTGGTAACTTGCCAGTTTGGTTTTCCAGAGATTGAGTATCTGAAAGGAAAGGGAGGAGGGAATGTGGTTTGCAGGTGCGCTAGAAACACCACAGCCAACTATTTTTTCCCCCTGGAGGACCCCTTGTGGTAAATGAGAGCTTTGGTATCGAAGGCTCTGGAATGTTAACAAACCACAGTCATTTTTCCACATATGTTACTTTGAAAAACAGCCCCCATCTCCCCCAACAGGATTTTGTGAATAGGGACGTTAAAGCAGTCCTCTGTCCTCAGCCCCACAGAGGCTCTCCAGGCTGTTACTGGTCACTGTGCATGTTTCACATGCAAGATATTGAATGAGCAAGATATTGCTCTTCACTGCTCTGTCTCAAGAAATCCATCATTGCCTGTGGCCTTAAGGGTTAAGAAATCACAAAAATGGAGGGGTGGGGTGATTAAAACTTGTTCAGTAGCTTAAAAATTTTCAAAATGTTTTCTCCTTGGCTCAAACCAGAACAAGGTAATGCCTGGTAAGCGACCCACCTGTGACTGTGCTAAGACTAAGGGCCCAGCCACCATGCCCTTAAAGCAAGCAGGTCACACAGCAGGGCCGTTCCTGGGGTGCAGCCTGGGAGACTAAGGGGAAGAGTCACAGAGGAGCTGAACACAGCCCAGCCTTCGGTGAGCAAGAGGCCTAGGTAGCACCGGTGAAATTGCCAACTGAAAACAGTCTTCTCAGAAGGCCTTGATTTGGGGGCACAGCTGGCAAGTTAATGCAGGAATGGAGAATCCATCCTTCTCCCTCCTTTCTCTCTCTTCTCTTCCACTGATCTTTTTGGATCACCACACTGATCCAAGGTGCTGGGTTCCAGGGATAAAATGGGGAACAATAGACAACGAGTTTTTGTCCTTCGGGCCTTATAGGCTAGTAGGAAAGAGAGATAAACCTAAGTAAACGCACACAAAATCATTCTAAATTGTGATAATGTGCTATGAGAAAAACAATCAAAGTTCTGAGTTAGGGGATAAAATGATGGTAAACTACTTTTCATAGAGTGGGCATTATATGCTTTTGAAGAGATTGGCATGCAAATAGAGACCTTCCGTGTTAAGGGGAAGGGAGGACTGCAAAGTTTTCACGGGGAAACAAGATTGGTGAAGTGCTGAAAGAAAGCAGTGCGGTTACAGGCACTGGAATAATAAAACAAAATGGAACAAAGCTTTGCGTGGCGACATCGTTTCTAGACTTATCTTGGTGACCAGTCATTTCGTAATGAATTTCAGTGTTGAATCACTGTGGTGTTCATCTGAAGCCAATAATGTTGTACATCAACTATACTTCAATTAAAAAAAGAAGAAACAGGGCTTCCCTGATGGCTCAGTGGTTGAGAGTCCGCCTGCCGATGCAGGGGATGCGGGTTCATGCCCCGGTCAGGGAAGATCCCACGTGCTGCGGAGTGGCTAGGCCCATGAGCCATGGCCGCTGAGCCTGCACATCCGGAGCCTATGCTCCGCAACGGGAGAGGCCACAATGGTGAGAGGCCCGCGTAACGCAAAAAAAAAAAAAAAAAGAAGGAACAAAAAGAAAAGAAAATCCAGGCATGGTTCCCTCTTGGTCAGTCACTTCTGTCATCACAGTATCTTTCAGGCCTTCTAGGCTTCCTTTGGAAAAAAACTCTTTTAAGGAATCTGACTTCTATAAATTACAAGTGACAGAAAACCAACCCACCTAATGTGGTCAGGAAAGGGGACTACTGAACTGTGAGCCAGGCAGGGTGCAGCTGACCCCATGGTGGCTGGAACCAGTGAGGGTCACTGAGGCTCACTTTCTTCTTCTGTCACGTGGGTCTCCTTCATTTTCCTCAGGCAGTCAGGCTTTTCCCACAGATGACCTGGGGCAGGGTTTCTAACAGTGGCATGGTATGCATCTTCCCATATTTTCCACCAGAGAGTAAGGGGATCTCTCCTTAGTTCTAGTTTGACTCATCCTAGGTGAAGGCTTTGCTTTCCTTGGCTCAGGTCACATTCCTGCCTAAGGTGACAGAGTGGGATTGGGAGGCAGAGTGGGAGAAAGGACAGATCCCCTACAAATGTGAAACGTGTGTAAGAAAGGTAATCTGGGTGTGCAAGTATCTAAGTGTATTTCAAGAATATGTGAGTGTGTGTATGAGTGTGAGTGTGGGAGTGTTTATGTGTATATATATGGATGTGGGTGAGAGTATGTGTAGTAAGTCTGTGTGTGAATATGTGTGTGAATGTATGATTGTGTATATGCATGGGAATACATGTATGTATGAATTTGTAAGTGTGTACATGTGAGTGTTATGGGTGGAAATGTGTCCCCACTCAAATTCATATTTTGAAGTCCTAACCCCCAGTACCTCAGAATATGACCTTATTTGGAGATAGGGTCTTTACAGAGGTAATCAAGTTAAAATGAGGTCATCAGGGTAGACCCCCATCAAATATGACTGGTGTTCTTATCAAAAGGGAAAATTTTGACAGACACACTCATAGAAGGGAGACCATGTGAGGAGACACAGGAAGAAGCTGGCCATCTGCAAACTAAGGAGAGAGGCCTAGAGCAGATCTTTCCCTCATAGACCTCAGAAAGAAACAACCCTGCAACACCTTGATTTCAGAGTTCTAGCTTCCAGAACTGTGAGACAATACCACCCCATCTGTGGTACTCTGTTATGGCAGCCCTAGGCAACTAATACAGTGTGTGTGTGACTGTGGGCATCTGAGTGTCAGTGTGTGTAACTAGGGAGGTGGCCCTAGTTACAAATCAAAAGGTGTCCACAGTGCCTCTTTTCTTTGCTTATTCAGTCCCACTTACATTTCAAGGCCCATCACAAATCCCCCCTCTCCTTGGCATCTTTCACAGGTTCTCGGTACTCCAGGAACAATTCATGCCGCCACCAATTCATTGTGTGATTCACAGTAACTTGAGGCAAAGAACTTTCCTCATTAATCTTTGAATTCCCGATGTTTGTCATACAGCCTAGCACTTAGTTGGTACTCAGATAATACTCATTTTGTTTACTTAACCTTCCATTTGAAATTTTTACTATAAGGTAAAATAAATACAGAGAAGTATACAAAACAAGACTTTATAACCCAATGTCTTATCACAGAGTGAACATTGTATAAACTGCGCAGAGCAAAAAGACAGTATTCCCAGCATTCAGAAAGCCCCTTACCTTCTGCATGTCTCCTAGTATTTTATCTTCCATTTCCCTCAACTTTTATGGTAATTTTTTATGGTAATCCTTTCATTGGTTTTCTTTATAATTTAACTACTTAGCTAGGCTTGCATCCCTAAATATTATAGTTTAGTTTGCATGACCAATAATGATAAAAGTGTTCAACCTCATCACTAATCAAGAAAATGCAAATCAAAAACATGACATCATAACACTAAACACACAGCAAAATGATGAAAATTAATATGACTGGTAGTGGTGACAAGGATGTTAAAAATAGGGAATTGTAAACACTGCTGAGAATATATAAAGGCTTTGGAAATGTTTGGCATTTTCTCAAGGTGAACTTCTGCGGGCCCTATGACCCCACAGTTCCCAGTAGAAGTGTGTGTGCACGTGCACCGATGACATGCACATGAATATTCATAGCAGCACAACCAACTGGTAATAATGATGTGATGGGAAAAATGCATTGTGCTTTGTGTTTGCCACAACCTGATTACTAGTGAAGTTAACCACCTTCTCATGGTTATTGGTCATTGATGGCAGGGGATTCTTTGATTTCTTTTTTTTTTTTTTTAATTTTTATTGGAGTAGTTGATTTACAATGTTGTGTTATTTTTAGGTGTACAGCAAAGTGATTCAGTTTTACATATACTTTTATCCACTCTTTTTGTTTAAGATTCTTTTCACATGTAGGCCATTACAGAGTACTGAGTAGAGTTCCCTGTGCTATATAGCAGGATCCTATTAAGGATCCTATTATCTATTTTAGTATTATGTATTTGTCAATCTCAATCTCCCAATTTATCCCTCCTCCCCACTTATCTCCTGGTAACCATAAGTTTGTTTTCTGCAGCTGTGACTCTACTTCTGTTTTGTAAATAAGTTCATTTGTACCCCCCCCCTTTATTTTAGATTCCACGTATGAGCGTATAATATGATATTTGTCTTTCTGTGTCTGACTTACTTCACTTAGTATGACAATCTCTAGGTCCATCCATGTTGCTGCAGAAGGCATTATTTTGTTCTTTTTTATGGCTGAGTAATATTCCATTGTATATATGTACCACAATTTCTTTATCCATTTCTCTGTTGATGGACATTTAAGTTGCTTCCATGTCCTGGCTATTGTACATAGTGCTGCAGTGAACATTGGGATGCATGTATCTTTTTGAATTATGGTTTTCTCTGGGTATATGCCCAGGATTGGGATTGCTGGGACACTATAAAACTCTTAGAGGAAAACATAGGCAGAACACTCTGACATAAATTTCAGCAAGATCTTTGTTGATCCACCTCCTAGAGTAATGAAAATAAAAACAAAAATAAATGGGATCTATTTAAAAGCTTTTGCACAGCAAAGGAAACCATAAACAAAACAAAAATATAACCCTCAGAATGTGAGAAAATATTTGCAAACGAAGCAACTGACAAGGGATTAATCTCCAAAATATACAAACAGCTCATGCAGCTCAATTTCCAAAAAAACAGATAATCCAATCAAAAAAATGGGCCGAAGATCTAAATAGACATTGTTCCAAAGAAGACATACAGATGGAAAGACATACAGACATACACATGAAAAGATGCTCAACACCATAAATTATTATAGAAATGCAAATCAAGGTATCACCTCACACCAGTCAGAATGGCCATCATCAAAAAATCTGCAAACAATAAATGCTGGAGAGGGTGTGGAGAAAAAGGAACCCTCCTACACTGCTGGTGGGACTGTAAATTGGTACAGCCGCTGTGGAGAACAGTACGGAGCTTCCTTAAAAAAGTAAAAATAGAACTAAACTGTGACCCAACAATCTTTGATTGTTTTGCAGTATATCTGCAGAGATTCCTGTTGGACATCCAAGTGGAGATGTCATGTAGGGAGTTGGATATACGTATATGAAGTTTATGGGAGAAGTTAAGGGACGGAGATATAAATTTGGGGCCATCAACACGTAGACAGTATCAAAAGCAATGGAAGGATTAAGATATGAGAGTTGAGAGAGAAGAGGTCTGAGGACTGAGTCTTGGATGGAGTGAAGAATCCAGTAAATGAGATTGGAAGTAACTGTGAGGTAAGAAGAAAACCAGAAACATCTGATATTTCAAGTCCAAGAAAACAAAGTGTTCCAAGAAAGAGGGAGAGAGAAGTTATCAAATGATGCTGAAAAGCCAAATTAGATGATTACTAAGAAAAGACTTAAATTTGGCGGTTCAGAAGGTCTTTAGGGACCCTGAAAGGAGCAGTTTTAGTAACATGCTTAACATTCAGGAGACTTACCTGAATGGAAGGGGTTCAAGATGGGAGTGCAAAATTGGATACAGAGAGCATGGACACTTGAATAGTTTTGTTGTGAATGGGAGCCAAGAAATGGAGAGGAGAATTAACAGGAAGAGGAGGAAGATGTGGGGTCAACGGAAGACTTGTTTTTTTTTCAAAAGGAGAATATTACAAT
Organism: Leucopleurus acutus; assembly: GCF_964270905.1. NCBI lineage: Eukaryota > Metazoa > Chordata > Mammalia > Artiodactyla > Delphinidae > Leucopleurus > Leucopleurus acutus. The sequence goes on along the minus strand of NC_139143.1, from coordinate 109,536,448 downwards.
TTTGTTCGCTGATATGTGTGATCTGGTATCAAACTCAAAATGCTTATTCAGGAGACAAGATTGTTGCTGTGCCAAAGTCCTTGAGCAGGCAAGGGGAGATTGGTCCGCCTCCTAAGAGGAGGGGGTGGCCTCAGAAAGGACACACAGCTCAGTCACCATGATAGGAGGAGAGCCAAAGTGTGGGCACAGCAGCAGATAGGATGCCAGATTTGGTTGCAGGATGAGAAAGTTCTCTTCTGCCTGTTCCTTTTTAATTTATAAAATGAGAAATGACGTTATCACTTGAGAGAGGAATGTATAGGAAATGTTGGAGTTCTGAGCAAAGAGTGTGTGAGCTATACTTGTCTTAGAGGGCAGGAGGATGAATTGGCCAGGACAATATGTTGGAATTCCTGGTTACTGTTGAGGATGTAGCTGAAGTTTGTGGTCATGATTTTAAAATGGGATTAGTCAGAAGGATTGAGTGTTTTTCTCTAGCGTTTAGTGTTGGTTTGGGTGTAGGCACAGAGTAGCTGAGTTTAACCAGGACTGCAGTTTTATCAGCTGAGTACATGGTGGGAGAGATGAGCAGGAGAGTTGAGAGTGTATATGAGGGAGTGATTTTAGAAGTGGAATTTAAGTTGGGAAGCGGGGAAGTGAGAATCTGATGGACAGGCAGTACAAGAGTGGTAAGACCAATGATTTGGATATTCTGGGGGAGCCAAAGCATTGTTGGAGTTGAGGTAAAAGAGAAGCTGAAAAGATCATGGTTTATAATGAGAGGAATACTTGAAACTGAAAATTTGAAGGAGTGAAATTATTGGTGATGAAAAGAGAGAGGGTTTGATTATGAAAGTAAGTAGCTGAGGTGGGATACAGGATAATGTCAATGGCAGGTGAAAAGATCAAGGATCCGACAGATCTGTGTGGCCATTGAATCCACCAAAAATTATTACGGAAATAGAAGTGGAGAGAAAGACAGTGAGTAAGAGACAAATCCTTTCATTTAATGAGAGTAGGTGGCAGAGAGGAGAGTAGATCATTGCAAGGAGAAGTATGGGTGGTATAGCTGAAGTTTGTAGGGCAGAATCAGAATACTGGTCTGGAAGTGGCAATGAGAAATGAAGAGACTGACCACCTCCTTCAGGACAAATCGTATCAGAGAACAAACATCCACCGCTTGGGAGAGCTGCAGCAGAAGCAGTGCCGTGAAGATCTACTTGAGATTTCAGTTGGGTTGAGAATTTAGTATATTCAGAGAAGTTGAGTAGAAGCTGTTTTTACTCCTGGCAGAGGACCCAGGGGAAGGGTTTGGAGGGTGGTGAAAGGAAAGGAGATCGGATAGATTGGGGGATAGAGAAAACTATATGAGGCTGGGTAGGTGACAGGGATGAAAGGCATTGAAATTGGTCCCTAAGTCTTCTAGGGAAGGGATGGATAATTAATTTTAAGCAGAGTCTCTTTGAACTGGTCTCTGTCTGTGAGCAGCGGTCTGAGAGGAGTTGTTGGGTGAATGTGAGCATGAATGTCACACCAGGACTCCCTTCAGTTTTGCTGTAAGTGCGTCCAGGCCAGGGGAGGGGAATTTTTACCAGTGGCCCTTCAATTCTGCTAGTGAGATGTCAAGGCCAAGGGAGGGGCCAGTCTTGCCATTATGAAGCAATCTCTTATAGACACAATTATGGAGAAATAAGACCATTTAGGTAAAGAAGGCTCTGGGTCAGCATACTTAACTGATTTTTGTTTGCTGATCTCAGAAGAAAATACTGGGACAAGATCTGCTGGAAAAAATTTCGTTTAAATCATAAGCAGATGAAAACGCTTGGATACTTAAAGAATATTCTCGTCCTTGATGTTTTTAGCAGCTTATATTTAACCAACTATAATTCTTCTTAAGCACCATTTTGTTCAGTCTTTTGAAACTGAAGATTAGTCTTTCAATGAGAAATCTGCATTTCACCGTAAAGATGGAACACAATGCCTTCGGCTCACTTTCTCTGTGGAGGAGCAAGCTTATTCTGGTAATATATCTTTAGCATATTGTAAAAACAGTGATTGTAGCAAATTTATTTCAGGCAAGACAGACTGAGACATGCACATGTATGGCTCAAGGGCCATGAAAGGTATATCCTCCATTTCCCATACTTCAAGTAATGAAAAAGGCAGAGGTGACGTCAGTTATCTTTGATTTCAAATTGGGTGTCTGTGATAAAAGAACCAGTGAGGAGGAACAAAAGTAATTTCAGAATGAGAGATTATTGTAATTAGAGACAGCAGCAGATCTCTGTGCTATGAAGATGTTTCTTTACTTCCTACTTCCTTTGGGAAAATACAGAGTCTTGAGAATTTTCCCATTAGGTCAGAACAGTTGTCATTTCTGCCTCAGATTCTAAATATTGTACCTTAGTAGGAATTGTAAGGAAAAAGCTTCAGGTTCTCTCCATGGCCTCAGCCTCATTCCCAAACAGATTTCTGGCAAGAAGCATCCGTAATTACATCCACCATCAGCCATCTAGCCCTGATCATTTGATCACCATTATGGATTTTGAATCTATTCTCTTTTGTGCATTCCTGCTACCATTGTTCTAACTCAGACCCTCAGTGTCTTTCAGCTGTGTAATTACTGTAATTTGTGAAAAGGTGAGTATGATGACGTCAGTCTGGGGAAGTTAAGGGAGGGCTTTTTTAAGGGGGTGGTTTTTGAATTAAGTATTAAAGAATAGTTAGAATTTTGAAGGGTATTCTATGTGGTGAGGATGTTTAGAGTGAAGGACTCATGATGAGAAAGCATAGGGCCCTTTTGGACGGTACTGAGCTGAGCAGTTGACCAGAATTCTCCATTAAGGAAGATGAGATGGGAAATTTGGGTTAGGGCCTGGTTTAGCAGCATTCTGATCACCCAGTGAAGGAGACTAGGCTGTATTTGGAGAGTTGAGAACTACTTTCCTCCTTTATTTTTGGTTAAAAGGAGCTAATTTTCAGTTCCCTGATGTCTTAGATCACCCTGAGGTAGAAATTGGGCAGGGGTTATAGAGGATGTTAGTTACAGTAAAAATCTCTCCAAGAAGAGACCTGCACATTGCAATGGTTAGGAGAGGGGACAATAGCGACAAAATCTGCCACAGAGATCCACCAGCTAACGTGGCTCCTAGTCACTGCCGGTGGGAAGACATTTAGAAGTCAACTGAACACTCCCTTTATATGCCATCAACAGGACTTTGGAATATTTTCTGTTATAATAGACTTTTTGTTGTAATTGTAATTGCTGTAGAAGGATCTGGCCTGAGGACTCAATTTGCTGCAATAAAATATCATAATTTTTAAAAGCCCAAGTCTGATAGAAGCCTAAGTGGAAATGCAGGCTCTAACGGAAGTTCTAATTTTACCTAGAAATAGGACAGCAAAGCAATCTCTACAAAAAAGACTTTATGCTAATTAAGGAGATTGTTTCACAAGGTGAAGATGGCCAGTGGCACATTCAAAGTGCTAAAATGTAAAAATCCATCATCCACTTTACTGTTTCCTGTGTTGTGCCTAGTACAAAGCCTGGCAGAAAATAGGTGCTCAAGGAACGTCTCTTGAATGAATGAATATGAAATGTTATGGGCTCAGGAAGTGGTACTTATAATATGCAGTTGGCTTAAAATAGCTTTTTTATTGTCATATACTAGGATTATGCAGTAGAAACAAAGCAAAAAGATACCCCACTATCTCCTCCAACTTTTGAGATTCTCCAGACCAGCATGAAGAATAATTTGAAGAATCCACAAAGCAAATAGATTCTGGACACTTGATTCTGACAAAACTATCACACACTTGTTGAAGGCATCCTAGTAAAAGGAGGAGATAAACTAGTAATTTAGGGTTTTGAATTATTGGGAGAGTGTAGATTCTGTTTACCAAAAAGTTTGATTTGATTTTAAAAATGTGAATATTAAAGCAGAGTTATTTGCATGTCCCTGTTGGCCTTCCCTGGAACCTATTGACTTTCAAAGCCTTTTTGCTGTTGGCAATGTCAGCAGGGAATGGAATGCTGACCAAATAAGGGTTGGGACCAAATAAGGGTGGAATTGTATAAATGAGCAGCTCTAGGAGTTTGGGGTTTAGGGGGTCTCACTCTAAAGTCACAATCCACACCTGAAGAAACAGGGTTTTGGATAAGGAATCAAAGGTTGCTGGCTCACACTGTACATGCTGTGTTGCTTGTAGGGACCACAGTATTATGACAGCATCTAGCAAAGCCAAAGGGTTGTACACACAGGTTTGGTTTGACAGGGGAGTGAACAGAGGCTCCTATTCAGCAGGCTCAACTTGAACCTGCTAAAGTCTGGTTGAAAGAGAATAGATGAAAGGGCTAAGGTGGGAGCATTTTCTCCCTTCAGTGCTTGGGAGAGAAAACTACTAGTGCTCTCCAGCATACTGGAGAATGGGATTGTTGTTGTTGTTGCTTTTAAACCAAATTTGTAGTTGTTATAAAAAGCTGAAAATGCCTTGTCATAGAAGGTATGTTGGGGTTCTTCTCCTGGTAGAGAATGCTCCTATACTTAGGTAAGGAGCGCACCCGGGATTACAGGTTGAAGGTGAAAAATGAGAATAAACCTTTATCTGGTGGTTTCTTTGTATCTCCTCCAGTGAATTCTGACTTTCGATCAGAAAGAGAGGATGGATTTTCTTGCCTTACAGCTTCCGGGGAGACATGCTGTGGGAGTCTCACTGCTTCGAAATAATTCGTGGATGTTTTGTGAAACCTTTTGACCTGGCTGGGAGCCTGGGGCTTTTGAGCATTCGAGAATAATAGGCAGCGTTGAAAAGGAGTGGATAGAATGTTTTATTAACTGTAGCTATTTTTATTAACTGGAGTCAGGGGAATATCAGAAAGGATCAGAATTTAGGAATTCTTTGAAAAGTCTTTATTTTACATTGGTTTTATTTTACATTGCTTCAATGCTTTACTCCATGGTGTAACAGACACTGCATTTTCTGCCCTAACAAATGAGAGGGCCAAGATGAGGCTTTGAAATTTTTATTTGTTGTTGAAAGTGGGGGGAATGTGAGTAGGAGAGAGATAGAAGGAGAGTGAGAGAGGCTAGGCGGTAACAGTAACTTTTTTTGAGAGCAATTTCTTTCCTTCAAAATTTATACTATTCACAATAAAGGTTCACCACCATGTATCCCTCTCTCCTAGCTATACTGACTTTATTGTAAATTTTATCTACAATGCAATTCAATAGGTATGTTTTGAGTACACCTATGTATAAAGCAGGTACTAAGGTGTGTAAGGATTTAGAAATAAGTCCTATGGAGTCTTGGCTCCATAATCTCTTGGTTGGGCTTGGTTCTCTGCCATTTGTAGGTTTATTACTCTCCCCACCCTCCATCCCCCAACCCCCAAACCCCAAACCTAATCTTTGTCCTTAGTACATGAAACTGTTAGGAATTTTTGGTTATAAGCAATAGAAACTGATGCTAGCTAATTGAAGCAAAAGAAATATTTATAGAAAGATGTGCAAGTTGTGCATGAGATCAGAGAACCAGGTTTGGATCAGACAGGAAACATGCAGCTCCAGTATTTCTGGATAGAAACAACTACCCAACTGCCTTATCAGAATGAAGGTGCTAGCTCAGTAATAATGGATTTTTAACTGTTTCACTATTATTCTCACAATTCAAATTCTAGGAAGGAAGTATCTGATTGGCCAGTTAGGGTCACATGTCTGTCCCCTTGGCTGGAGATGATAGGGCTGCTTGGTTAATAGACATAATATACCACAAGAGGAGAGTAGATTGTCAGAAATTGGGATCTGTTACTAAATTATGATGGAGTAGATGCTGGGCAGTCAGGAAAAAAAGCAACAAATGCATTTTACATTATAATAAGATAGACCAGAGACTCTCTTCCCTAACTCCAACCTGTGTTAGCTTCTGAGCTGGGTCGTAGAAGGTATAGGAACTTGGAAAAGGATGCTGCTGAAACAAGGGGTCAGGGGGGAGCTGAACCCACCTCTTCTACTCCCCACCCCCACATGAGGGACCCATATCCACCCAGAGGAAGAAGCATTATCTCCCGAAATTGGTAGAGGGGACTCCTTGGTGGAGAATTGCTTGGCCTCTGCCACTGGGACACATACTCTCAGTGTGAGGCTCCCTTTATGGAGTCAGCTGCACATTGGAGAGGCAGTAAGCCAAGTATGGTGGGGCTGACCCCAGAACACAGGGCTTCCTGCTCTTCCACAGTCAGGTGCACTTTAGAGCAGTCCATGGTGCTGACCAATGGACAGCACATGCTATTCCTGTCGTTCTGGAGCATGTCTGGCCTCGATGCACGGGATCCACACAGATCATTTTGTGGTGATAGCTACCCATTTGGCCCATACTCAGATATCGTCCCTGAGGTGACTATAACCTGCACTACCAAGCCTGTCCCACTAGGGTGAACATCCCAGACCCTCCTCCCACTACAGTGAAGGGGCCTGACTACCATGCCGAAATCAAGAGAGAGCCAGAAAGAAAATTATGAATGTTTACACTGTCTCAGCATTAAAAAAAATCCATTGATGGTGTGATTCTAGGCTTGAAGACCCAAGTTTTCCAGAAACAGAGCTAGTGCCTGCTTTATTTCCCTGTAACTGAGTCTGGACTTTTTAGGGACTGAATTTCCTGCTAGTAATCTCCTGGCTTTCACAGGTGGGTCACTGATACCCACCATGAAAACTCTCCAGTGGATATCACATACTTGATTGGAGCAATTAATTGAATTTATTTTATGTACATTTAGTGTGCACGTATAATGGATTATCCCTGAGATGAGTGAGGTAAGGGTCATAGGAAACAGGGAGTAAGGATGAACAGTCAAGCTTGTGGTCCCACTTCCATGCTCTGTTGTAAGGAAAAATCATGGCACAAAATGAATAGGGCCGCACACATATGTGATTTGTAGAGCTTAAGTAACAAACCATGTCATTCTGGGATGAGCTGTGACTAAGAAACTGTATAAAGAAAATGAATATTGGGGTTCACCTATGGTGCTGATCTTCACTTACATCAGAAGAGGACTGACTAGAGGTAGGATGAATGAGCTATTTGTGAGGCAGAATAGAAGAAACCCACAATGTTTTTTTGTTTCGTTTTGTTTTTTTGGTCTGTTTTTTTTGCGGTACGCGGGCCTCTCACTGTTGTGGCCTCTCCCGTTGCGGAGCACAGGCTCCGGATGCACAGGCTCAGTGACCATGGCTCACGGGCCCAGCCGCTCCGCGGCATGTGGGATCTTCCCGGACCGGGGCACGAACCCGTGTCCCCTGCATTGGCAGGCGGACTCTCAACCACAGCGCCACCAGGGAAGCCTCCCACAATGTTTTTTTTTTTTTCTCTCTTTTGCGGTACGTGGGCCTCTCACTGTTGTGGCCTCTCCCATTGCGGAGCACAGGCTCCGGACGTACAGGCTCAGTGGCCATGGCTCACAGGCCCAGCTGCTCCGCGGCATGTGGGATCTTCCCGGACCAGGGCACGAACCCTTGTCCCCTGCATCAGCAGGTGGACTCTCAACCACTGCGCCACCAGGGAAGCCCCCCACAATGTTTTAAAAAATATTTTTGACTATAACTCACAGTAAGAATTATGTTTTACATTGCAGTTCTTATACCCCTGCACATTTCCCCACACTCTCTTGGAACAAATGCCTTATAAAATAAAGCATCCTTTCTACATGTGATATACTCTGGTAGTCTCTATTCAGTTCTATTGTATTCTATACTTGCCCATTCAATTTCCTAAAAAAATGCTGATTGTGAACCATTAGATTGAATTCAGGACCCACTAAAGGATCACAACACATAGTTTGGTAAGTACTACAAGGCAACTGAGTAAACGTTCTGGAATCTGTTAATCTAGGTTCAAATCTTGATTCTTCCATATTCTACTTGCCCTAAGTAACGATATGTTAGTCAGTTTGAGCTTTCATAACAAAATACCATGAACTGGATGGCTTAAGCAGCAGAAATTTATTTTCTCACCATTCTGGAGGACGGAAATCTGAGATCAGGGTGCCAACAATGGTTGGGTTTTGGTGAGGATCCTCTTCCTGGCTTGGAGACAGCTGCCTTATTGCTGTGTCCTCACATGGCCCTTCCTTGTGCATGTGCATGGAGAGAGAGGGGAAGAGATCTCTCCCTCTTCTTTTAAGGCCACCAGTCCTACAGGACTCTTATGATGTCATTTACCTTAATTAACCTATTAAAAGCCATATCTCCAAATTCAGTCATAGTGGATGTTAGGGCTTCAATATATGGATTTTAGAGGGACATAATTCATTCTATAAAGTTGGATAAGTAAGTTAACTTCTCTACTTCTCGGTTACTTTATCAGTAAAATCAGTGTAATAATATAGTGAGTTTGTTATTCATTCATTGACAATATTTATGGTTTATTCAATAAGTGCCAAATCCAAGAGAAGAAAAACAGAGAAAAATCCTTACCCTATAGGACTATTCTGAATAATAAATGAAATAATGATTGTAAAGTGTTTTGCAAAATGTAGTGTTCAATAAACATTCGTTGTTGTCATTGCTAATTGGTAAGAGACACACCTAGTTGAACTTGAGTCCATCTGCTACAGAAGAGCTATCTCCTGTCACATTATGGGTGAGATGATGGGTACTGTTGTTGTTAATGTGGGTTCAGTAAGACTATCCACATGGCTTGAATATGCTCTTCTGTGTGTTCTTCACTCGCCCCAGAGAGTCAGGTCCAACACTGTGATATGCCTGTATCAAGATATATGGCATGATTTTCCATAACTGAGATGGGTAGGAATCATAGGGACTCATAACTGAGGTGGACAGATAGACATAAACACAGCTCTAATCAGTTCAGTGCTATAGTAAAGTTATGAACAAAGATCTGTGGGAGCAGAGAAAGAGGATATGAATTCTGCTTGAGGGTGGGAAAGGCTCAGAAAAGTAAGATTTGAGCTTTTCCCTCTTAATTTTCAGGTAAAAATTTAGGGCAGAAGGTGAGGGTATTTTAAGCAGAGGTTTCCTCTGCACTGGAACAGTGCAGACAAAGATGCATGCACGTGCCTGGGGAAGGATAAGGAATCCAGTGCGGCTGGAGCAAAGTCTGAATTCTGTCTTAGGAGATACAGAAAACAAGCTATCAGGGAGTTTTTAGCAGGAGGGTGTCCGGCAGTTGGGAGGAAAGAGGCAGGCATTCTAGCTGCGAGGCTGTTGTAAAGCAGGTGAGAGACAGGAGGGCTTAGCAGCTGGCTGTGGGAGAGAAGTAAATACATGTGAGAGCCATTTAGAAGTTGAATTGATGGAACTCGGCTTATTGGATGTTGGGAATGAGAAAGTTGGAGGAGTCAAGATGACCTTAAGATCTTTCACTTTGGTAATCAGAGGGGCCATGATCTGAACAGGAAATGCAGATGCAAGAGTGAGTTTAGGGAAGATAATGAGTTCGTGTTGGACATGTTGAATTTGAGTTTTCGACATGGTTTGTATACTCAATATCTTTGTGGTGAAGAGAGAAGTAACCATAGCCTGATTAATGATAGAGTGTTCTGCTTCAGTAAACTGCTAATAAACCCATTAACCCAACTTCCAAAGAAAAGTTATATTTGAAAAAGTTGAGTTTGAAAAGTAATTTGAATGTCTGGCTGTAACTGAGTTGCCAGCAAACTGGGAGGCTAGAACCTGCCATCTTGCCTGTTTCTGATAGTGCACACACTGTTTCTTTATTTAGAACCTCTTACCAGTATCAATTAAACCCCAGTTAAAGTTGACATCTCTTAACCTTGCATTGGATCAAATTCATCGCTACAGCAGAACCCATATGGCAGAGAGACAGTTGTAGGCATCCATTCATTGCTTATGTAGAGTTACTGGCCCAGTGCCAACCAGTAATCACTGCTTTTTGTTAATAGACATGTTTGCTTTACAGTCATTTCTATACACAGGGCTCTGGATTAATTAGATCAAAATCTGTCATCCATCTAAGAAACCACAAGAACTTACTCTCCGTGCTTCTGAGGGAAAGGGAACAACAGATTTTGGCAAATTTAAAAAATGCATTTGCTTGTTTCCATAAGAACTTAGCAGACTATCTAAATAGCCAGTGCATAAGTAAGTTTTGATAATTAATAAGGAGCATAGAGTGGGTCGGGGAGTTAAATAGATGAAACCTCAAAGGAGTCAAGGTGAGATCTTTCTCGGGATATGAGTTAGTTGATTTTTAAAAGCATATTTGTCTTTTGTATTTGTTTCCCTGAAAGCTGACAGATTTTGTTTGGGAGTGAAGAGAGCCCCCCTCGCCTTCAGGTCAAAGGTTTGTTTAAGTTGAAGAAATAGCCACTAGGTTTCTTTGCACTCAGGTTCGAGTGGGAAGAGAGGTGACCTTCCAGGCAGTTCTGTAGCAGAGCCCTGCTGTAACTCTGCCTTTGGGTGCACAGCCCTGAGCGGCCTCAGGCTGAGGCCACTGCACCTTGACACCTTCTGCGACCTCGCTAATGAAACCCCCTTAGACATGCCTTATGCTGAATCCTTCTCTGAAGTCACTATTTCCAGACCAAGGTTCTCTTGCAGTGATACAGATATTGTTTGCTGTTTCTTATATGGGAGCACACAGAGATTCAAACAGTATCCCAGAGTTTCCACCCTATGTATATGAGTAACTCAAGTCTAGTGCCTGTCACATATTTATTGAATGAAGGAAAGATGGAGATAGAAAGCAGAGGAATGAAACCCACATCTGTGCAATGATCGCTGATGGTTCTTTGATCTGCATTAGAAAAAGGCCCCAATCTGCTGTATACATTTGATCTCTTGATTAAAAAAATAAATCTTTGCCATCCAGGGTTTTAAAAAAAAGGTTGATTAGCCTATTATTTAAATCATACAGGTTGTTGCAGACATGAATCTTGCATTCCTAACAATTTCCCATTTCATTGTTTCCAACTACCACTTTGTATTTATTGATCTCTCAGTAATTAGTTCACCATCTAGACATAGTGGGTACTTAGAGACTGGCAGGTTGAAGTTGATAGATCTTTCCCTGCTTTCCATGATTCTTTACTTATTAAACAGCTGTGTAAAGATCACACAGTAACCAATCCAAGGCCAGCATTGTTAGGAAGTCCTTCTAGGGACTTCACTCTCTTTACCCACCTTGACCACTGCATCCTAATCTCCCCAACAAGAAAGCAGGAGCACCGTTTCGTTGCTCAATACTAAATGAGACCTTAATCTCAATTGTGGTGTAAAGTTACCCAGTGAAACTGGCCAGGGAAAGGAAGCAGTAGATGTAGGACAGACTAGGCAGCTGCAGAATAGATGAGGGAAAAGTGGTTAAAGACTTCATGCTTAAGAGAAGGTAGAACAAAGAAGACATCAGGGCTGATCCCTGAAGAGATCACCAGGGCTATGGATCAGGAGTGTGTCAGGGGAGGTCAGGTAGAGCCGGGAGAATAGTATCCATGTGCAGTTGGGCCTTGAACAACGTGGGGGTTAGGGACACTGACCCTCTGAACAGTCAGAAATCCTAGTATAATTTATAGTGGGCCTTCCGTGTCTGTGTTTCCTCTGTATACACGCTTCTCCATCCTAGGATTCACCCAACAGATCGTAATATTTACTATTGAAAAAAATTCGCGTACAGGTGGACCTGTGCAGTACAAACCCGTGTTGTTCAAGGGTCAACTGAAGTTCAGTACCTGTCGCTGTATCTTATGTCTGATTAGCTGATTGTCATGTAGACGAGGGCAAATGGCCAAGCAGTATGCACACAAAAGCTTGCTGGAGCAGTGTTACTGGGGAAAACTTTCCGAGCTGGAGCAGCAGCTCTGTGTAGGTCCGCCACTGTCCATTGCATTCCAGGGTGGTACATAGAGATCCAGCAGGGCCAGGTGAGACTGGGGGCTGTCAGACTTAAACAGCCCCACTGGGCCCTCCTTTGACAAAGTCAGTGGTGTGGATATAATAGTACTATGACATGGCAGAACCCTGGCTCCAAACTTATCTTGCCAGCTCAGTGTTAGTAGTGGAGGGAGAGCCAGGCTCTCCCTGTGGAGTCAGGAAGCCAAGTTCCACGTCTTGCAGTTGGATCTGTATACCAGGGCAAACTAGGGGAAGGATTCACCACATCTGCTTCTTTGATGCCAGCCTTTCCCTTGGCATATTGTGTGTGGGGTCCAAGCTTGGGGTTGACCAGGACCGATTGTCTTAAACAGTAGGCCATAGCTAGCATCCATGGGAATGGCAGGAGCTAGATTTTTTCTAGGAGGCCAGAATAAGTGGGGGATCGGTCTTGGGCAAGCCAACACTTACCTCTCACCAGCTGATCCAGCGTTGTTTTCATAAGTTATCAACATATTCTGAGAAAGACAGATGCAGAAATAATAGAAACTACCATTTATTGAATGCTTACTATGTACCAGATACCTTATTGAGCACTTCACTTATGAGAGAGATCAGTAATTGATGGCAACACTTAAAGTATAATAGCATTATAGGTAAGGCAACTGAGACAATCAGAGATTAACTAACTGGCTCAAGATGATTCAGTTAATCAATGACAGAGCTGGAATTTATACTCAGGAGGTCAAGCTCCTAATTTTGCACTTATACTGCCTCATTGCCTCTAATGGATTTAGTCTTAAGACTGTGGAATCCGTTACATGTTCTAGTGGTTCTGTTTCTGGAGAGAATCCTTGTAGTTATGAAGCTCAATAATAGATATAACATTATATTAAGAGCATATAGGTATGCTATGTGAAATACAGATAATAACTATTTAACCTTTTTAGCAAACGCTTTCTTTGTTTTGCTTCTGTGCAAAACTGACTTTGCTTCTGCCTGCTTATTCCTTTGGTAGTTGTCTTTAAATTTTAATATGCTTAACAAAGTCTAAAATTAATCAACATCTTGTGATCCTCCTGAATAGTATATGGAATTTAGAACAGTGTACTAATGGCCTTTGCCTTCCTAGTTTCCATGTTATTGTTACCTAGTATTTTAATTCTGTCATTTGTAAACAGTCCAATATTAGTCATTGTTTTGAATTTTTACTCTATTTCAATCAACGCTTATTTAGGATTACTGATGCATTTGCCAGTTTCTTTGCTCACCATTGTTTCTTACAACACATTCATTTCCCCCGAGTTTGATTTCCTTCTATTGAAGGACACACTTTAGTCGTTCTTTCACCAAAATCTTTTTCTTAATCTTAGTCTAAAACATTTTATTTGATCTTCATTTTTTTTTATTTTTTTTATTTTACTTTGCTGCACAGCATGTGGGATCTTAGTTCCCCGACCAGGGATTGCATCCGTGCCCCCTGCAGTGGAAGCACCAAGTCTGAACCACTGGACTGCCAGGGAATTCCCTTGATCTTCATTTTTAATAATAATTTAGCTGGATAGAAATCTTCTAAATTGACAGTTATTTTCTCTCAATACTTTTTTCCCCCAGCTTTATGGAGATATAATTGACATATAACGCTGTGTAAGTTTAAGATACACAATGTGGGGCTTCCCTGGTGGCGCAGTGGTTGAGAGTCCGCCTGCCGATGCAGGGGACACGGGTTCGTGCCCCGGTCCGGGAAGATCCCACATGCCGCGGAGCCTGCGCGTCCAGAGCCTATGCTCCACAACGGGAGGGGCCACAACAGTGAGAGGCCCACGTACCGCAACACCCCCCCCCCAAAAAAGGATACACAATGTGATGCTTTGATATACATATATACATATATTATGAAATGATTACCACAATGAGGTTAGTTAACATATCCATCACTTGAGTAATTAAATTTTAGGAACTTCAAATATACAATACAGTATTGCTACCTATAGTCACATTATATTCCTACAACTTATTCATCTCTCTCACTCTCCCATCCCCACCATCTCTCAGCAACTATTGCTGTGCTCTCTGTCACTATAGAATACTTTACATTTTCTACAGTTCTATATAAATAGAATTTTACAATACATACACTTTTTTTTTTTTTTTTTTTTTTGTGGTATGCGGGCCTCTCACTGTTGTGGCCTCTCCCGTTGCGGAGCACAGGCTCCGGACGCGCAGGCTCAGCGGTCATGGCTCACGGGCCTAGCCGTTCCGCGGCATGTGGGATCTTCCCGGACCGGGGCACGAATCCGTGTTCCCTGCATCGGCAGGCGGACTCTCAGCCACTGCGCCACCAGGGAAGCCCAATACATACTCTTTTTGTCTGGCTTCTTTCATTCAGCAAAATAATTTTGATCCATTCATGTTTTTGAGTGTATCAATAGCTTATTTTGTTGCTGAGTAGTATTTCATTGTATGATGTGATAGCTACCTTTGTGTGTTAACTTGACTGGATCAGGGGATGCTCAGAGATCTGATGGAACATTATTTCTAGGTATGTCTGTGAGGGTGTTCCAGATGAGATTAGCATTTGACTTGGTGGATTCAGTAAAGTAGGTTGCCCTTCCCGTGTGAGTGGTATCATCCAATCTTTTGAGAGCCTGAATAGAACAAAAATGTGGAAGAAGGTACTGTGTTGGAGGCACATTTGAGAGAGCCCAGCTGTCAGTGCTACAAAGGGGAGGTTGGAAGGACACAGGGAAGAGAAGGATGTTCATGTTTAGGAGGTGTGGAGCCTGGGACAAAGCAAAATTTGTTCCCATTACCCTCATATTTTTATACAGGTGAAATTTGGTTAAAATTTCTTTCTTTCTTTCTTTCTTTCTTTCTTTCTTTCTTTCTTTCTTTCTTTCTTTCTTTCTTTCTTTCTTTCTTTCTTTCTTTCTTTCTTCCTTTCTTTCTTTCTTTCTTTCTTTCCTTCCTTCCTTCCTTCCTTCCTTCCTTCCTTCCTTCCTTCCTTCCTTCCTTCCCTCACTCCCTCCCTCCCTCCCTCCCTCCTTTCTTTCTTTCTTTTTAAAATTTATTTATTTATTTTTGGCTGCATTGGGTCTTTGTTGCTGCGCGCGGGCTTTCTTTAGTTACGGCAAGTGGGGGCTACTCTTCGTTGTGGTGCACGGGCTTCTCATTGTGGTGGCTTCTCTTGTTGGGGAGCATGGGCTCTAGGCACGTGGGCTTCAGTAGTTGTGGCACGTGGGCTTATTAGTTGTGGCTTGTGGGCTCTAGAGCGCAGGCTCAGTAGTTCGACACATGGGCTTAGTTGCTCTGCATCATGTGGGATCTTCCCGGACCAGTGATCAAACCCATGTCCCCTGCGTTGGCAGGCGGATTCTTAACTGCGCCACCCAGGGAAGTCCCACAAAGGTCATTCTTGATCAACAAATATAAGAGGATCAAGGAAAGCATTTGGTAGGTGCCAGAGGGTCCAGGAATAGGTCTTCTTAAGGTTGAAGGACATAGAGGGGTTATTTTTGCATGCTGAGATCTTAGCCACCAGACACTAGTTTTTTTTTTTTTTCGGTACGCAGGCCTCTCACTGTTGTGGCCTTTCCCGTTGCGGAGCACAGGCTCCGGACGCGCAGGCTCAGCGGCCATGGCTCACGGGCCCAGCCACATGTGGGATCCTCCCGGACCGGGGCACGAACCCACGTCCCCTGCATCGGCAGGTGGACTCTCAACCACTGCGCCACCAGAGAAGCCCCAGACACTAGTTCTTCATCTCTGTCTCTTTCTGCTGCAGCTATGAATCTCTCCAAAATGGAGGACCTGGGGAATCACGCCAATATACTAGCTCCCAGTGATAGCTCTGTGTAGGGCAGTGAATGTAAGAAGGTGAAATGGGGTATATGAGAAGTGCAGGGGTGTGGTCTTGGAGGAGATAAGTGTGGTTAAGAAATACATATTGGGAGCAGATATTCTCTCTTTCTTTAAATTTCTCTAAATGACTCCTCTATATGACATCATGATCCAGACTCACTGAGATGGCCTAAGCTAGAATGTACTGGTGTTTATAATGAGAATAGTAGCTTTTCTCTATTTTTCTGAAATTTCTGCTTTAGCTAATATTTTCTTAGGGTTTGATTGTCATAAAACTGGAGTAAAGTCTTCAGTAGATTTTACTGATATGAAAAATATATCTTCCTCCTTCAAAGGAAGTGTGTGTGTGTGTGTGTGTGTGTGTGTGTGTGTGTGTGTGTGTGTTTGTGCGATTGCCTTCTCTTATCACCATAGAAGGTCATAGTATTGCATTTTCCAGAACCAGATGGGGAAACTGGACTGATTGTGTATTTGGATACTTGTGTCTGGAAGCTACAAACCATAACTAATTAGTGACAGTTGTGGTTGCTTGTGACAGGAGCAAGTTATATGGCCAGTGGACTTTAATTCCCAGAGTGCTACACAGCTAAGAGAAAACTTTCAGACAGCCCTGCTGGCTGGCAAACTGTGGGTATCTCTGCACATAGTATTTCTGTGGGGTGCTCACTATTCAGAATAGCATCTCCTATCAACACTTTAAAACTGAATATTTCTCATGTAAAACTTGACTTGTTGCTTGTCTTATTGAAGGCTGGATACCTGAAGGTTCCCATAGATTATGTTTGTGGCCTGCTCTGGTGCTATATGTATAAATTGCTATGTTCCAAAGCTCATTTTCTGGCCTGTTGTTGTCCTATAGAGGTTTTTAGTTTCTGCCACAAATAAAGGATCTTTGGCTCACACAATGTCCAGTGTTGCTGGGAGTGGTAGCCATGTCCCAGAATCTATGGGTGGCCAAAGGTGTCCAGTGTATACAAATATGTACCAAGAAGTTCCCATCATGACACTGGATATAGAAATACTTCTATAAGGACAAGGTTTAATAAGCATTTTCAGACACCACTTAAAGACACAAGGGAATTTGGCCTTAATAGGGCTGAATGTGCTCAGATACTATGGCCAAGAACTCAGGTGTTTAGAGCACAGGAGTAGCTAGTTTAAGACTATATAATATATTAAATTTTAGTTACTCTAATTTGTTGGCAATCAGATTGGTCAGTATGACAGAAACAGCACAAATCCATTAGCAGTTCTGGGAGAAATGATGCAACATGCATACACACATATGTATGTATGTGTGTATGCATGCAGTTATATATGTTGTATGTAAATATGGAAGTAGGGTGGGGGGAAGAAATGTTAGTGGATTTAAAGTTTGTGAGGATTTTCTCTGGCTACCAATAGTTTATAGCTTTTCATTACGTGTGGACATCAGATTATGATTCAACCAAAAAAAAAGAAATATTTAAAGTTGAATACAGGAAACACTATAGAGTCTCCAGGGGTACAATGCCTGGAAGCTATTCCTTCCTGCACAGAACAACGTGGGTAGGATCAACAGCCGAGAAATCAGCGCCCAGAGATGTACAGCACATGGGAACTTGAAGAGAGTGCAAACTCCTGGTTCAGCTCTCAGTCTGAGGTCAGCTCTGGCCTGAGGTGAGTCTGGACAGTGACAAAGGGGCAAGAATAACCAGAGAAGTCAGTAAGGCCCTAAAGCATCTTTTATCAGTGGAGATGTAGGTAACATGGTGCTTCCTAAAGCTAGAAGTTGGTTTAATACTAGAGGGCTTATTTAAAGTAAATAACCTCTTACATGATTCTCTCCTCACCATCTTCCCAGTGGCTATGGTTGTAATTCATTTCTTTCCTCCATCTTTTCATTTGAGGTTCAAGATATAGAATGCTGAGAATTCAGCAATAGGCAATAAAATTCCAATTGGGAAACTTTGCTTAGTGGGCTTGGAGACCTAAGGCAAATGACCAAAAGTAAAAGTTCTCTTTAGAGCAAATGTACAGCCTAGTTTCCTAGGAAGCTCCCTCTGTCAGCCTCCATGGTTGGCTGTTGACACCTTGATTATCTTTCCCAAACCTCTACCTCATCCCTGCCCCATTTCTATCAACAGTTGACACATCTTCATGGAGAAAATAGAAGCCATCAAGTATAAACTCGCATAATTTCTTTGTTCTAACTCCATCCATCCTCATCTTTCTTCTTGACTTGGGCTAGAGACTAAGGTCACCCTACCCCATGTCCTCTTGATCTGCTCCCTCTCACTCCTCAAGCTACTACATCCACTCTACTGAAACTGGCTGGCCATTGTTACTACTGACCTTATAGTTGCAAAACACAGTAGCTATTCTTTAGATCTTTTATTTTGTAACATTTCACATGATTGATTGTATTCTTAGTTTCAAAATATCTTTTGCATTGGATTTCAGGGTACTGTTTTCTTCTAATTCACCTACTTATTACTGATTAATCTCTTTCCTTTTGTTTCTTCCTTTGACTGCTTTTCAATATCAGTGTATTTAGCAATTTATTAATTACAAAGGGAGAAAGAGTAACTTCAGTGGAGAATCCTAGCAGATACCAACTCAATCAAGTAATCAAAGTAAACATCATTAATGAGACAAATCAAAATTGTGTTCTACCTGATAAGATGCAACGAGAGGAACACAGCATCACTTCTGCGATATTCCTGTCAAAGATACATAACCTGCTTCATGAAAAACAACAGAAAAAACCAAATGGAGGGACATTTGCTAAATAACTGGCTTGTGATTGTCACAAATGTTGAGGTCATAAGTGTGAAAGAAAGACTGAATAGCTTTTCCAGACTGAAGGAGATAGGTGAGACATGAAAGCTAAATGCCATGTATGATTCTGAACTGTATCTTTCTGATCTAAAGGACATTATTGGGACAATTGGTGGAACTTGAAGGGGGTTCTGAGGATTAGATAGTAGTAATATATTAATGTTAATGTCCTGATTATGGTTATGTGAGAGAACGTGTTGGTAGGAAACATGTATAAAAGTTTTCTGGGGTGAGAGAGCATCAGGTCAGCAACTTACTCTAAAATCATTCAAAGAAAAGGTTCTTTGTATTTGCAATTCTTCTGTAAGTTTCAGGGTTTCTTTTCTCCAAAATGGAAAATAATTATATAAAAAATATAATCTGTGCTTTGGATCAGGACATCTAGGTCTGAAAAGAGAGTAGAAGAGATTGGTGTATAGTGTGGGGCATGTAGATAGGGCAAGGCTGCTTAAATGGGTTGGAATCTTGGACAGATTCCAAGTCCTCGAGTTGTAATAATTACACACTGAGAAAAATGTAGAAAGAATCTTAGTGACTCTATATCCAACCATTGAGAATCAACTTAAACTCAAAGAGAAAGAAAAAGAAATAAATCAGTACAAAGCATGATCACATGAAAATGTGAGAAGTGAGACTACTTCTCACTGGCAATGACTAGAAATGGACATCTCTATCTCTGTCTCCTCTCTGTCTCTATCCCTCTCTGTCTGTGTCTACCTCTATATTCCCTCTCTCCAACTTTTTCTTGTTTTCTAAAATCTGATGTTAAAAAATTTTTTTGAGGGAGAGATCAAGATGGTGGAGTAGAGAGATATAGAGCTCACCTCCTCGCACAAATATATCAAAAATACATCTACATGTGGAACAATTCTCACAGAATATGTACTGAAAGCTTGCAGAAGATCTCATACAACCAAAGTTGCAAGAAAGTTCTCTGTGAGACCAGCACATCTGGCCCTGGCCATGTTGGCACGCTTCCCAGCCTGAGATATGTGCCTGCTGGTGTGTGTAGCAACTAAGTGCCGAAACTTGGGCTTCAGTGGACAGGCCTAGGGAGAGGACTCAGTTTGGCTGCATGGAGACAGTCCGAAGGGCCTGGATTGTGGCCCAGGCTGTAACTGGGACTGCATGCAGGACTGAGTGTGGGTCCTCCATAGGATCCCCATTGTCAACATGAGAAGGGAGGGGTGTGGGTCCACCGTAGCCGCATCATCAGTGTGCTCACAGCGGGGCGTGGATCTGGCTGCCGCAGGTCTTGCGAACCTTGTGGATGCACATGCAGAGGTGGGTGGAAATCTGAGCTGATTACCAGTGCTCCCACAGTGGGTGTGGGGGCATAGGTGTGGCAGGTCTTCGTGTCTGTAGCTTTATGAGGGTGCGTGCTTGCCTGAGGAATGCCTGAGCTGATTATTGGTGCTCCCATAGCAGAGGCGGGTCCAGGCACAAGCAGCAGCAAACTTTGTAGGCGTACACACCAGGTGGCAGACGACATCACAGAGTCATATGTCCCAGTGGACAGCTCCTGGGGAAGAACATGCAGTTGCTTCTTTCCCAGCAGGAGAGCTCCAGTCCCGGCTACCTCATACCACAGCTTAGAACCAGATCTGGTGGATTCTACTCCAACAATTGGGGAGCAGACTCTGCCCCTGACAGGGCTGTGACAACCACGGAGCAAAGGGGAGGCCCCGCCCAACATCTAGTGCAGGCTGTGGTCACCACAACACCAATCACACCCCCTATCAAGGGGATAACAGCCAGCACACCCTGAGGAAAGATGTGGCAGGCATCCATGCCAAAAACAGTCCTCGCACCAAAAATATTGGACTCATGCAGGCTACACAGGGACACTGCCATATAAAAACAGCCCTTTAAGACCACAGTATATGACTCTTTCTCCTAAATTCATAGAGTCAAAGAAATATAAGGAAAATGAAAAAAGCAGAATAACTACTCCCAATTAAAAGAACAAGAGAAGTCCTGTGAAGAACAAACAATGAAGCAGACCTCTCCAGTCTACAGGACCCCACGTTTAAAAAGGAGGTAATAAAAATGCTGAAGGAATCAAGAAAGGCTATTGATAGAAATGCAGATTACTGTAACAAGGAACTAGAAACTATAAAGAGAAGCCAGTCAAAATTCAACAACTCAACTGCTGAGATGAAAATCAAGCTAAAGACCATAAATATCAAACTGAATAATGCAGAGGAACAAATAAATGATCTGGAAGATAGAAAAATGGAAATCACCCAATCAGAACAGCAGACAGAAAGACAAATTAAAAAAAAAAACAAAACTGAAAGCAACATACAAGATCTATGGGATAGTATAAAGTGTGCCAATCTACACATAATGGAATCCCAGAAGGAGAAGAAAGAGAAATGGGGATCAAAAATGTATTTGAAGAAATTATGGCTGAAAACTTCCCAAACCTAAAGAAGGAAACAGATATTCAGGTATAGGAAGCATAGAGGGTCCCAAACAAGATGAACCTAAACAGACCTACTCCAAGACATATTGTAATTAAAATGGCAAAAGTTGAAGATAAAGAGAGGATTCTAAAGGCAGCAAGAGAAAAACAATGAGTCAGTTACAAGGGTATCTCCTTTAGGCTATCAGTTGATTTCTTTACAAAAACTTTGCAGGCCGGAAGGGAGTGGCAAGATATATTCAAAGTTCTGAAAGGGAAAACCCTGCAACCTAGAATACTCTACCCAGAATGATTATCATTTGGAATAGAAGGAGAGATAAAGAATGTCTCAGACAAGTAAAAACTAAAAGAATACAGCAATGCTAGACCTACCCTAAAAGAAATATTGAAAGGTCTTCTCTAAATAGAAAAGAAGCAAGAATCTATAGGAAAGGGAAAGTTACAATAGGAAAGGCAAATATATAAAAGGATTGAAGATCACTTAAATAAGTCAGTACACAGATTAAAAAATAATCAAAAAAATTCTGTGAAAGTGATTATAACTACAATGAACAGCAAAAGGATAAACATGAAGATGTAAAATAGGACATCAAAATCACAAAACATGGCCCAGCGTGTGAGTGGGGCGGCCCTCACCCGTAGGCACCCAGAGGAGGCCTGAGGACAGAGTCCTTGGGAGTGGCACTGAGGCCAGAACGGCTGCGGATCTCTGGCCTGGGTCAGTGATGAGCCCTGGGGACCCAGCCGGGTCCAGCCCGGTGCTCCCATCAGCATCCAACGTGCACCTCCCTGGGAACGACAACCGACCAGGTCCCTGTCTCTGGTTTCGGGATGTACCCGGCAGGTTTTCTATCAGATGATCCATTGTAATAATGCTGGAGTTAAGAAGTCTCCATTCCTTTGCTTGGAACCAGAAGACTTTTTCCCTTCCATGTAGAGTAGGAGTAATGTTGGTTAGAAACTGGCTGGTGTTTAAAACTGAAGATTGTCATGACTGTTTAACTGAAGCTCCATGCTGAAGTAAGATTAATTGTCTTGGAAATACTAAATTGGGGTAACCTAAATCTGTTTCTGGAGCCATGAAAATTTTGTTGGTTTTTGACTTTGAATATAATCATAGATGATAATAGTGACACCTGGATTGTACAGTGTGCTCCAGAGAAAGAGTTTCCTATTGAACTACAAGATTCTTATGAAAAAGGATTGTGGACAGAATTTATGGGCAGAGTCTTTAAGTATTTGGGAGATGAAGGTGTAAGAGAAGATGAAATGAAAAGAGTAATGATATCAATGCCTTTCACTCCAGGGGTGGTGGAACTTTTAAACTTTATAAGAAAGTACAAGGATAAATTTGACTGGATCATTATTTCAGATTCAAATTCAGGCTTCATAGAGTGGGTTTTAGAAGCTACCAATTTTCATGATGTGTTTGATAAAGTCTTTACAAATCCAGCAGCTTTTTATAGCAATGGTCATCTCACTGTGGAAAATTATCATGCTCATTCTTGCACTAGGTGCCCCAAAAGTCGTTGCAAAAATGTAATTTTGGTAGAATTTGTAGGTAAACAGTTACAATGAGGAGTGAATTATACACGAATTGTTTATATAGGTGATGGCAGAAACGATGTCTGCCCAGTAACCTTCTTAAAGAAGAATGATGTTGCCCAGCCACAGAAAGGATATACTTTACAGAAAACTCTTTCTAGGATGTCTCAAAATCTTGAGCCTATGGAGTCTTCTGTTGTATCTTGGTCTTCAGGTGTTGAAATAATTTCTCATTTACAATTTCTAATAAAGGAGTAATATACCAGCAATTAAAAAAAAATCACAAAATGTGGGGAAGAGGACTAAGAAATTGTAGATCTTTTAGAACGTGTTTGAGCTTATATGACTACCAGTCTAAAGGAAGTAGATATAGTTATGGGTTAACATACTTGAAAATCAGGGTAACCACAAATCAAAAACATACAATAGATTCATAAAACCAGAAAGAAAGGAACTCAGGCATAATACAAAAAGAAAACCATAATACAAAAGAAAACCATAATACAAAAGAAAACTCAGGCATAATACAAAAGAAAACCATAATACAAAAGAAAACCACAAAAGGAAAAAGAAAAAGAAGAAAGGAGCAAAGAAGAAATACAAAATCAATTGGAAAACAGATTTCAAAAGGCAATAAGGGGCTTCCCTGGTGGCACAGTGGTTGGGAATCCGCCTGCTGATGCAGGGGACACGGGTTTGTGCCCCGGTCCAGGAGGATCCCACATGCCGCAGAGCAGCTGGGTCTATGAGCCATGGCCGCTGAGCCTGCACGTCTGGAGCCTGTGCTCTGCAATGGGAGAGGCCACAGTAGTGAGAGGCCCGCATACCGCAAAAAAAAAAAAAAAAAAGACAGTAAGTACATACTTGTAGATAATTACTTTAATGTCAGTGGACTAAATGCTGTGATCAAAAGACTGGGAGATTGGATGATAAAACAAGAACCTACAATATGCTGCCTAAAGGAGACCCGCTTTAGGGTGAAAGACACTTATAGATTGAAAGTGAGGGGATGGAAAAAGATATTTCATGCAAATGGAAATGACAAGAAAGTGGGGGTAGCAATACTCATATCAGACAAAATAGACTTCAAAACAAAAGCCATAAAGAAAGATCAAGAAGGACACTGTATAATGATAAAAGGATCAATACAAGAAGATATCGGGCTTCCCTGGTGGTGCAGTGGTTGAGGGTCTGCCTGCCGATGCAGGGGACGCGGGTTCGTGACCTGGTTTGGGAAGATCCCACATGCCGCGGAGCGGCTGGGCCTGTGAGCCATGGCCGCTGAGCCTGCGTGTCTGGAGCCTGTGCTTCGCAACGGGAGGGGCCACAACAGTGAGAGGCCCATGTACCGCAAAAAAAAAAAAAAAAAAAAAAAAAAGATATCAACTTGTTAATATATGTACCCAGTATAGGATCACCTAAATACATAAAGCAAATACTAACAGGCATAAAGGGAGAAATTGATGGGAATACAATAATAGTAGAAGAGTTTAACACCCCAGTGACATCAATGGACAGATCTTTCAGGCAGAAAATCAATAAGGCAACAGAGATCCTAAATGACACAATACAACAGTTAGACAATTGATAGCTACAGGACACTACATCCAAAAAAAACCCCCAAACCCAGAATACACGTTTTTTTTCAAGTGCACATAGAATATTCTCTAGGATAGACCACATACAAGGATACAAAACAAGCCTCAAAAAATCTAAGAGGACAGAAATCATTTCAAGCATCTTTTCTGACCACACGGCATGCAACTAGAAATCAACCACAGAAAGAGAAATGAGAAAAAATGATTTCATGAAGACTAAACAACATGCTATTAAAAACCAGTGGGTCAGTGATGAAATCAAAGAGGAAATTAAAAAATCTTCAAGACATAACGACAATGAAAGTACAACCATACAAAATCTATGGGATGCAGCAAAAGCAGTTCTAAGAGGGAAGTTCATAGCAATGCAGGCCTTCCTCAAAAAACAGGAAAAATCCCAAATAAACAGCCTAACTTACCACCAAAACAATAGGTATTAGCACAAAAAGAGACATATGGATCAATAGAACAGAATAGAGAGCCCAGAAGTAAATCCACACACCTACTGTCAGTTAATCTTTAACAAATGAGGCAAGAATTTATAATGAAGAAAAGACAGTCTCTTCAGCAAGTGTTGTTGGGAAGGCTGGACAGCCACATGTAAATCAATGAAATTAGAACACACCCTCACACCACACACAAAAATAAACTCAAAATGGCTTAAAGACTTAAATATAAGACCTGACACCGTAAAACTCCTAGAAGAGAACATAGGCACAACATTCTCTGACATAAATTGTAGCAATATTTCTTAGATTAATCTCCCAAGGCAAAAGAAATGAAAGCAGAAATAAACAAATGGGACCTAATCAAACCTAGAAGTTTTTGCACAGCAAAGGAAACTGTAAACAAAATGAAAAGACAACCTACACACTGGGAGAAAATACTTGCAAGCGATGCGACTGACAAGGGCTTAATTTCTAAAATATACAAACAGCTCATACAGCTCAATATCAAAATAAAAACAAACAAACCCAATCAAAAAACGGGCAGAAAACCTAAATAGACATTTCTCCAAAGAAGACATGCAGATGGCCAATAGGCACATGAAAAGATGCACCACATCGTTAATTATTAGAGAAATGCAAATCAAAAGTACAATGAGGTATCACCTCACACTGATCAGAATGGCCATAATTAGTCTACAAATAATAAATGCTATAGAGGGTGTGAAGAAAAGGGAACCCTCCTACACTTGGCGGGAATGTAAATTGGTGCAGCCATTATGGAGAACAGTATGGAGGTTCCTTAAAAAGCTAAAAATAGAGTTACCACATGAGCCACCAATCCCACTCCGGGGCATATATCTGGAAAAGATGAAAACTCTAATTCAAAAAGATACATGCAGGGGCTTCCCTGGTGTCGCAGTGGTTGGGAATCTGCCTGCCAATGCAGAGGACACGGGTTTGAGCCCTGGTCTGGGAAGATCCCACATGACGCAGAGCAACTAGGCCCGTGAGCCACAACTACTGAGCCTGTGCGTCTGGAGCCTGTGCTCCGCAACAAGAGAGGCCGCCATAGTGAGAGGCCTGCGCACCGCGATGAAGAGTGGCCCCCGCTTGCCGCAACTGGAGAAAGTCCTCGCACAGAAACGAAGACCCAACACAGCCAAAAATAAATAAATAAATTTATTAAAAAAAAACCAAAACAAGATACATGCACCCCAGTGTTCATAGCAGCGCTATTCACAATAGCCAAAACATGGAAACAACCTAGGTGTCCATTGACAAATGGATAAAAAAGATGTGGTATGTATGTATGTGTGTGTGTGTGTGTGTGTGTGTGTGTATATATATATATATATATATATATATATAAAATGGAATATTATTCAGCCATAAAAGAAAGAAAGAATGAAATAATGTCACTTGCAGAAACATGGATGAACCTAGAGATTATCATACTAAGTGAAGTCAAACAGAGACAAATATTATGATATCCCTTATATGAGGAATATAAAAAAATAGTACAAATAAGTTTATTTACAAAACAGAAACAAACTCACAGATATTGAAAACAAACATGGTTACTGAAAGGGAAGGGAG
The DNA here is from genome assembly GCF_964270905.1 of Leucopleurus acutus. Taxonomy (NCBI): domain Eukaryota; kingdom Metazoa; phylum Chordata; class Mammalia; order Artiodactyla; family Delphinidae; genus Leucopleurus; species Leucopleurus acutus. The sequence continues at coordinate 109,510,326 of NC_139143.1, read as the reverse complement.
CGGGGGAGGGATAAATAAGGAGTCTGGGATTAACAGGTACATATTACCATAAATAAAATAGATAAACAATAAAGATTTACTGTAGCACAGGAGCTATATTCAGTATCTTGTAACAACCTGTGAAAAAGTATAAAAAAAGAATATATATATAAGTATATAACTGAATCACTTTGCTGTACACCTGAAACTAACAATACTGTTAAATCAAATATATCAATTTAAAAAATATATTTAGTATGTATATAAAAACCGCATTTTTTTTTTTTGTAGATGTTGGGAATAGGAGTTTATTAATTATTTATTTTTGCTGTGTGGGGTCTTTGTTTCTGTGCGAGGGCTTTCTCCAGTTGTGGCGAGTGGGGGCCACTCTTCATCATGGTGCGCGGGCCCCTCACTATGGCGGCCTCTCTTGTTGCGGAGCACAGGCTCCAGACGCGCAGGCTCAGTAGTTGTGGCTCACAGGCCCAGTTGCTCCGCGGCATGTGGAATCCACCCAGACCAGGGCTCGAACCCGTGTCCCCTGCATTAGCAGGCAGACTCCCAACCACTGCGCCACCAGGGAAGCCCTAAAAACGGCATTCTTGAATTGGGGAGATCTGACTGATTATCTGAGTAAAAATTAGGGGTCTAAATGGATACTCTTCTTTTTGGGTTCTAGCAGGTCATGGGGTACTTAAACATGGTACCTAAGGGGGCTCAAATAGAGCCAGTCTCCTATTTGAGCCTTTCCAGAATAGCAAGTCTTTTAAAATGGTGTCTATCAGGGTTTGTTCCTGTTTTTGTCAGGCAAGCAGGACTTACTTTTGTCTTACAGAGGGTGGACCTGTAGTCTCTTTTCCTTATGAAGGGGAACTTTTTATTTAAAGAGAATGCAGCCTTCTTTTATCATATATGGCCTTAGGTCTCATTGACTTATTTCTACTGAATGGATGTCTGCACACACACATTTGTATGTATCCAGCTATCATGTATCTATGTGTTTATTTACATTTCACAACTGACAAATGGCCATAGTAAAATAAAAAAAGAAAAAAAATGAAAAAGCAAGAGACAAAAACAAAACAACAAATTATTTGAAATCCCATCCAGAAAGAACCACTGTGTTACTTTGTTGTGTATACTTGGAGTTTCTTATATACACTTTCTTGTGTATACTAAGTTTTCCTGGGCAAATATATACATACATATATACATATATGTGTGTGTGTGTGTGTGTGTTACCAAAGTAAGATCATACCAAAATATTACTCTGTAATCTGGTTTTTTTCACTGAATAATATTTTGGGGTTATCCTCGCTCGACAGTAATTGTAGACCTACATCTTCTTTTTTAATGTCTGCCTAGTATTTTGTAGGGGAACAAAATTTGCCACCCCAAAATGTCTCTTTGGCATACTGATTGTTTTGAGCTGAAAACAATTCAAGACTCAAAAGACTCAGGAAGAAACTTTGACCTTCCCCCTAGCTGCTAAAGAGTGTAGATAGAAGACCTGTTCCAGAAGGGAGCCATCACCATAGATAACTATTGTGTAGTTAGATGTGTAGACAGGGAAGAACCTAGCAAAGTCTGTTTGTTAAAACTCCTGTGTCCCATAGTCTCTGCATGGCCCCTGCAAACATTTGCTTTTCCATCTCTATGTTAATTGCCTCCCTCCCCTTTGAACTTCCTCCCAACTTCCTCTTTTGTCTTTAGCTGAAGATGGTATTTAAGGTGAGGCTTTCAGCCTTTTGGGTAAGTTACTGAGTTTTCCTGGGTCTCTCCCATGTATACATGTTATTAAACTTTTGTGTGATTTTCCACACTATTAAATGCTTATATTATTTTCAGTTATGCTATTATAATTATTAAGTTGATAGATATCCTCATACAGGTGTCTTTGTGCATTTGTTTAATTATTTTCTTTGGATAAATTCCTAGAAGTGTGATTTCTGAGTCAGTGGTTTTGGGATGCTTTTGACATACATTGCCAGACAGCACTCCAGAAAGGTTGTACCAATTACTGCAATTTTTTTGCAGGTATAATTTATACATACTAAAGTGCACAAACCTGATGTGTGTTGCTCAATTAATTTTTACAAATATATGTACCTGTGTAACTACCATTCAGATCAAGATGTAGAACATATCCGTCACCCCAGAAAGCTCCCCCTTGAGGTAACCGCTATTCTGACTTTTGCTGCCATGGATTACCTTTGTTCTTGAACTTAATATAAATGGAATCATGTAATGCATACTTTCATATGTTTGGCTTCTTTTGCTCAACATAATATTTTGGGGATTCATTCTTATTGTTGCCTATATCAGTATCCCTTTTTTAAAAATTTGAGAATAGTATTTATTTCATTGTATAAATGTGCCATAGTCATTTTTAATTCACTCCCCTGCTGATGGGTATTTGTGTTATTTCAAATTTGAGGCTACTGTGAATCAAGTTGCTGTGAACAGCATTCTACATGTCTTTTTGTGAATATATTCATTCATTTCCGATGGTTACATATTAAATAGTGGCATTGCTGGGCCATAGGGTAGGCATATATTTTGCTTTATTAGATATTGCTAAATTGAGTATTAATTTGAGTGTAAATTGAGGCAATTTACCCTCTCCCAGCAATGTACTAAAAGTTCTAGTTCCTCAACACCTGAAAGTCCTTTTTCTAGCCTTCTCTAGCCATCTTGCTCTAGTTATGGTGGAAAACATTTACCTCCTCCCTATCTTTGATTATATGCTTAATCCAGCTCTTACTAAACTCATTTATTCATTAATTCTTGTATTCAGTTAATAAATATTTATTAAGCAATTATTATGTGCCTGGTACTGTATTAAGCCTTGTACATACAAAGATAAGAACAAGTTCTTAAGGAACTTATAGTCTAGTAGAAAAGACAGATACAAGCGCCTAGTTAAAGTGTGTGATGAATGCAACAGCATAAGCATGTACCTGTGCAGAAGCACATGGTCATACAAAAAAAGAATAATATTAGATGGTGAGAGAGAGGGAGTGGCAAACAAGAGCCTTGAGGTTCTACAAAAGAGATGATAATCATAATTAACATCTGTTGAACACATGTTATCCTACATACTATGCTAAAAGCATAGTCTCATCCTAGTTAGTCTTTGGTGTAGTTTATATTATTATTATGCTCATCTGACAACTGAGTCACCTGAGGCCTGGAGAAGTTAAGCAACTTATCCACAGCCACACAACTAGTAGGTGAGGAAGCTGGGATTTGAACCTGGGAAGTCTGACTCTGGAACATAAACGAGACCCCTTCCGAGATGATGTGTGAGCAGAGGAGTTTTGGAGAAGGCTTTCTAGGTAGTGATAGCAGCTGTACACAGGCCGGAAGATAAGATACAGTCTGGCAAGTCTGAGGAACCTCCAGCAAGAGGCCCGAGGGAGCATGGTAATCAGCAAGAAGAGATTGGATATGAAAGCTGGCAGGGGCCAGATCCGGGGTGAAGTGAAGTTGGAGTTCCTATGATGGCTTTTCACTGGAGAGCATCTCTCCCTCTGCCCCATCACCGCATACCAAACAATATTTTAAATGTTTCATCATGTTGTTGAATGAGCCATTTGGGCACACTTACCAAATAACTGAGCATTCCAGTGGAGCGGGAAGAATTACTTGCAAGTATGGGAGCAGACCCTGGTTTCAGACATGATGGCTCCCACAGTGCCTGCCTGCCCCGTGCATTCTGTTGAGTACACCCATCTGCTGGTGAGACGGCGGCTTTCAGATGAGCTGAGGACAGTGCTCCCCAGCCCTCCCAAAGGGTCCAGTTATAAAAGGATAAAACCCACACAGTGTTCCAATGTGTAGTGCAATGGGCAACGCCAGGTTTTGCTAAAATAGGATTAAGTTAAGAAACGCACACTGTGAACCATTTGTCTGGTTAAATAATTTAACAGTTCTTGCGTTCCTGCTTCAGTTTCAACAGAAAACGCTTCTCTGGGGGGTTCTCCTTGCGCACATCATCAGACTAATCATGTGGAAGCCTGACTGGTGCCAGCTGGATTGGGGGAGAGTGGGTGGGTGCCTGGTGGTCCCCATGATGATGGGAAAGGAGGCAACGCAAAGTATACCTTTGGGGAAAATGCAAACTTTTCTGCCCGCGGAGTGAGAGTGTGTGTTAGTATGCAGAGCCTGTTGGCCCATTGTTGGAGACTCCAGCTTTCTCAGCAGAATGTCTGGCAGATGGCTTGCATTTGCACTCGCCTTCTGGAGAAGGAATTCGCTACCAACAACATAAGCCGCAGCTTTTCTTTTCAGAATTTACAACAAATTGGCCAGAATGGCAATTTAAAAAAAAACATTAGCATCACTATTTCCACATTCCCTTTCTGAATAGGGTAAATGATTCCCTCTCCAACTGTGTCATTTGCACGTTTCCCCCCCCAAATGTTTATTAAAATGATTTAGGTATTTCATTATGCAAAATGACTTTTATAAAAAGACCTTTCTTTTTGCCCCACCGTCACACATAATTTCTTTTGTCACTTGTTATAGAGTGGAGTTATGTGAAGCTAGGACATATTATTTGTTCTAGTCTGTATTGGATAATTTATTACATTAAGAAACCAATAATTTTCAAATATAATCAGATTTAAGGTTTTAATAAGATTCATCTTCCCATTCACACTTGCTTAATTTAAGGATATTAAATCTGCTCAGGAACGAGCCGCCTCTCAAAGTCTTGTGTGCCCATTAAAGGGCTTTATTCCTGATGTGTTAATAGGATTTAATTACATTACCGTCTTCATGCAGAGTCACAGTGCGATAGTTAACTGTGATAAGCCAAGCAAACAATAGCCTGAAAAGGAAGTGGTGTATAGCAGTTGGTTTATCCGCTTAGAAAATCAAGATGATTATTATTTTAAAATTGATGGTTGCATGCATTTGCATCATGTTTAGTTCAAATGCTGAAGAGAACAAACTTTCCCTTTCCTTTAAAAAGAAAATCACTTAAAAGGCCACCCACATAAAAGGTGAACAATAAACATTTAACAGAAACTACTTAATTGCCATTTATCTGTTGAATTGCAATGAGATTTTTACTATCGACTACAGAGAGATTTGTTTCAACAATTTACCCTGCTATTCTTTTGTCTTTTTGACTATCACATCCCTGATTTGGGGTTCAGAGTAATAGCTGTGTTTCTTGTTAAGAAGTAATGACTTTAAAATTGATCTTTTATCCTGTGTTACTTTTTTTTTTTTTTTACTTCTGCTCCTGCTCTTGCTGCTGTACACCTTCCCAAGTTTCCCAATTAGTTTAATGACAGACAGCAGGGCTTCAGGCTTCATGCTTCCATGGCTTGATTAGAGTAAGAGTCAGGATGCAGCCCTCAGTAAATCTTGTCAATTTCTCCATCAAGATCATTTGCATGGGTTGGAAGTGTTGACTTCTGTGAATTTCCCTTTCATGTGAACTTGACAGAACTCAGTACTTTTGCTCCATCACAGATGCCTGTGAAATAGAAGAATGATTTTTAGAGCATTCCAATGAATTAAAAAAAAAAAAGAAAAAGAAAAAGAACCCAGCAATATGTTATCTGGTTGAACTTTTCACTTCCAAAGTGATTGACAACTTCTGACACATTTTCATGAGAGATCATAGACCTGGCAAACAAAATTTGAGATGATATAGTCTTGCTTTACTTTGTTAAAATCTGTTATGGAAGTAGAAAAAAAAAGTATGAAAAGGCTTCAGAGGTTTTTTTTTTGCTGAGCCAAGTTAGTGGGAGGTGGAGAGAATGGGAAGAGATTGAAGATTGCCTGCACTATTGTTCTGGTTCTCTCAGAGCCACTCCACTTTTGTCTCTTCTATGTGTTGGGATTTTGAATTTTTTTTTTGTGGTACGTGGGCCTCTCACTGTTGTGGCCTCTCCCACTGCGGAGCACAGGCTCCGGACGCGCAGGCTCAGCAGCCATGGCTCACGGGCCCAGCCGCTCCTTGACATGTGGGATCCTCCCAGACCGGGGCACGAACCCATGTCCCCTGAATCGGCAGGCGGACTCTCAACCACTGCGCCACCAGGGAAGCCCTGAATATGTTTTTAAAGTAGTTCTATTTTCCAGAAGATTTTGAAAATCAAAGAACATCATTTACTGTTGTCAGGGAGGAAGAAATTTTCCTCTACCCTACTAGGTTCTTCTGGCTGGTCTAAGAATTAAATTGGCGTGAGACAGATTAACAGGAGAAATTCACACAAAAGTTTAAAAACATGCATACATGGGAGAGACCCAGGAAAACTGAGTAACTCACCCAAAATGGCTGAAACCCTCACCTTAACTACCTTAACTACCTTAACTACCATCTTCAGCTAAAGACAAAAGATGGTGTTGGGATAGTGGTTTGGGACTTCAAAAAGGAAGAAGGGGATTGACGCGGAGAAGGAAGAGTGAATGTTTGGTAAACAAATGTTTGCTGGTCATGCAGAGACAATGGGACACATAGTGGAATTTTAACAAACAGACTTTGCTAGGTTTCTTCCTGGCTAGCTTAGTTCAAACTATATTTATTATGCTGATGACTCCCTTCCCGGAATAGGTCCTCTATCAACCTTCTTTAGGTAGTTAGGGTGAAGGTCACAGAGATTTTTCCTGAGTCTTTTGGTCTTTAAAATAATCAACCTAAATGAGTCCTCGTGCCAAAGAGACACATTTTGGGGTGGCAGTTTTTTCTCCCCTTCCCTGTCCATCCCTCAACCTGTAGTTTATGGTTACCACCAAGACTCCAGTGCAGATTCTTCCAGAACTGGCTCTGAGCACAGTAAAACTGGGAAGGCAGCTGAGGCCCCTCCTGTGCTGAGGTTCTGTGCACTTCTCCTGGTCTGCTGTATCCTCAGGTCTATGTTAACTCATATCTGTGCTGCTGGCTCTTTGTTTGGGCAAATGGCCACTGCACTCGTTCTATCTTCAATTTCTGCTCAAATGTACTCTCTTCATGAATTCTTTTCCTAACTTTCAAGTTGCAATTGATTTCTTTTCTTCCTGTGCTCCCTATGCTACACTTAACTGTTTTCTACCTTCTACCTGTGACCAGGTCTGTTTCTTACACGAGCTGTTGAGTTCTTAAATCCAGAGACAGGGTCTTGTTTATCTTTAAATGAAATATCGAATAAGAGATAATACAAATAAATTCTAGCATGTGGGTGCTCAACAATGCTAATTCTTTTTTCACCTTTGGCATCCAGCAAATTTCTTTTAGGATATAGGATATGCTTAATACATATTTGGAAAATCGAATGTTTCATTTTCCTTCTAGGTATTTGGACTTCGATTAGGAAATTTCCTTGTATTCTTTGGTACTTATACGTAATTTTTGTTTTTGTCAGTTCTCTTACTCATCATCATTGTGACATTGTATTATATGCTATTACTCTTGACTTGTACCGATATAAATTTTCCTTTTCCTGTTCCAACTTTGCTTCCTCTTCTCTTATCCCCTACTCTTTCCCAGCTACAGTGTAGGGGAAGAAATATTTTTCCCCTCTCTATTCCTAGGTTCAGTGGCTGGGGCTCACGAATCAAACTGATGATAGGCAGATTCACAAGGGGAAACCAGTTTTAATTACATACATATGCACAGGAGTTCACAAAGACAAGGAGGTGGGCAGATGATTGATGTTTATATACCATCTTAGGCTTATCAAAGAAGTGGGTTTTGGGCTTCTGGGCAGGCGAAGTGAGTTAAGGAAAGGTGAGAGGAGGAAGTATACGGTAAATAAGGGTTTACCTTCTTATGCAGATAAGAGTCTTTCAGGTGCTAAGAATTATCTCCAGCAATAGCTTGCTTCCTAGACATTTTACAAATGGAAGCTTTCTTTATAAATGTAAATTTCCTTTACAAAAAAGGAAATTTATACTTTATTTTTAGGCAGTTAGGGGAAGCTAAACAGCTTTACCTGTATTTGCTGGTTCTCAGTTGCCTTTAACTCAAAATAATTAATATACCAAAGTGGCATATTTTGGAGTGGCATATTCTGGTACCCTTAATTAACATGTTCCTATCAATATTTATATTGACTCTAAATTCTAATATATAGGTGTGGCTCTCCTAGAATCTCCTACTTACCCCATTTATGTAGCATTCCTTGAACTGTCAATTTCTGCATGTTCCTACTATGTCCTCAGACATTGAAGTCCACAGTGGGAATACAAAAATAAGAAATTTTGTTATCCTCAAACTTATATAACTAGATTATAACTGAGTGGGAGAGACAGCAAACATGAATGCAGAAAACTGTAATATTCTAAGCTAAATGAAGTATAGTTTCTACCATTTTAGCAGATCGTAATAGTCCTTAATAAAATATTAATGCACTTTATTTATTTACATGGTTAATTATAAACACAGTTAACATTATTTTCTCAGAGTTCATACTTAATGAATCTAATTTGAATGAATCCATAAGAGGGCAATGAATAGTTGTCCACACTCATATAGTTTTTCAAAAGCTATAAGCAAATACTGTCAAAAGGCTATCCCTGTGACTTTGTGGTTACTGAAAAGGTAACCAAATAGAAGACTATCTTATCATAATTATCAAAGTTAGAGATAGATCCAGAAGATTAGAGATAGAACAAAGAGCATGTAGAGTATGAGGCGAGTATACAAGTTCACTGCTGAGCAACCCTGTTTTCCTACTCTGAGTTCCACCGTGTGGATAACAGCCTGACGATAATCATTATTTACATCCTATACATCTATTTGAGTTATTACCCTCCAGTATTTTACTTCCTCCTACACCTCATTTCAATCATTCTTTTGTGTCTTCTATCTTCACTTCCCTGGAGCTTCATTTCAGTGTTGCAGTCTACTTGATCACTTCTCTACTGTTCAAGTAGCATTTCTTCTAGAGTTTCTCATAGCCAGACCATGTGCACATGCGTGCGCGCACACGCACACACACACACACACACACACACACACACACACACACACTAGCTCAATGGTAAAGAGAGGCCATGTCATGTGTGGACAGTGAAAAGTTGTTTGGTGCGGTTGAAGTACAGGGGCAGTGTGGGGAGAAAAGTGTGGGAGGTATATAGGGGATAGTATAGGTGATGAAGACCCAAGGGAGCGGGACTGAACGCAGAAGAAAATTCTGGATTCACAGTATGGGAACAGGAAGTATTGTACAATCACAGGTTAATTTTCAAAATAGGCATGTTCTGCAAAAGTAAAGGAATTTCTAAATCTCTTTTGATATTTTTTTTATGAAAAATATTAGGGTCATGTCTTCGGAGAGAAATTTGGTCCTAATGTATTAGAAAATAAAACTTAAAGTCTACTGGTGTCTGCTTCTCCTTTTCCTCTTTCAGGGCCCAGTTCCAAATTTCCCCAGTGATCTATATTTCCCTTGAAGTTTTGTGGTACCAGTTAGATGCCATCTTTGTAATTTTTTTTATTATTAAGAAAAATTATCAAAAAGCTGTAAATTAGATTTTAAATTAAGAGGACAATTACATATCCATTCTAGGTTTATTTACTTTTCTGAGAGAATGTATCATTCATTGATTTGTTATTGATGGCCTGAAACACATAGAATGCCAGATATTTCTCCGGCAAAAATGGGTTTCTTTGGGATCAGCAGAGAATTGCAATTCAGAGTCGCAATCATGGCAAGCCATGTGCAAGTCCCCCACTGCAAGGGAAAGAGAGTTCTTTTATAGAGGAGAAAAGGAAGTTGGGAGGGCTACAGTAAACAGAGTCCATGGCTTTTCATTGGCTGAATCCTTGCAAGGAAAAAAGAAGAGTCTTTCTTCTTCCTGCTGGGCTCTGCTATCGTCGCAGGGTATAAGAGCTCCCCTTCTGGTCTCCTGACTCAGTTTAATTGAGGTTTCTGTTTATTAATTTTATACACTATCTACTATTTTTTAAAAATTTATTTATTTTAATTTTGGCTGCATTGGGTCTTTGTTGCTGCGCGTGGGCTTTCTCTAGTTGTGGCGAGTGGGGGCTACTGTTCGTCGTGGTGCGCGGGCTTCTCATTGCAGTGGCTTCTCGTTGCAGAGCACGGGCTCTAGGCGCGTGGGCTTCAGTAGTTGTGGCACACGGGCTCAGTAGTTGTGGCTCACGGGCTCTAGAGCACAGGCTCAGTAGTTGTGGTGCACGGGCTTAGTTGCTCTGCGGCATGTGCGACTTCCTGGACCAGGGCTTGAACCCATGTCCCCTGCACTGGCAGGTGGATTCTTAACCACTGTGCCACCAGGGAAGCCCCTACATTATCTACTATTAATTGAGGGCTTGAACTATGTGAAGTTATATTTTGACTCATACATTTGTATCTAGTTTTGATGGAAATTATTTTTGTTCAGCAGGTAAGGTAACCAAAACGTTTTGATTTAGTGCCTTAGAGGACTCAACCAGTTTGTATCTAATTTAACAATCTTATTTTAATATTCTTTATCATTTCTTTATAAAATTTCTACTGTTGCTCTTTAAGTTAGTTTACCATCTTACTGTTTTTCTTTGTTAATTTATGAGCACAATACATTTTTTCACATGGGTTCATTTTATTTTGTATAAGAGTCATGCTTTTGGATATTTTAGGGGAACAATATACTTTGATAATATAATCATAAGTTCTTCATAGGCTTTAAAAAACTAAAATACCAGAACTTGTATGTCCACAGAGTCATCAGATCTAGTTTATGAGCCATGTGCATTTGATAGTTCTGACTCATTTTGATCTAAAATGATACTTTACAGCTTGATTATCCTCCTTGGTTAGTAGGTATCTTTGTATAGTATTTGTTTTTTACCTCCCAAGTCCAAACCTTTAAAAAGGATAGGAATTTGTTACCACTGAGGATATGTGGGAAAAGAGCAGTGATGTAGGATCTGAGGGAGGTTATAAAACAGGACTTTCTTAAATGCTTTCGTTAAAGGCAGCATTTGGGAGTATATCTATAGCTTTCCAGGCAAATACTATGGTTTAGTTCAATTCAACTAACTTTCATGGAGCATTTACCCTGGACCAGGCACTGTGAATGGGCCTGGGGATATAAAGATGAATGGGTTGTAGTTGTTGGGTTGAGATATTTATAGCAGAATATAAGGCAAACAGCAGTGTGTGTATGTATGTGTATAGATAGATAGTGTTTTTTTCCAAGTTCCACTGCAGAGGAGAAAATGATTTGTTTCATCTATAGCTATTAAGGAGTGACATCACATGGGCTTCTTTCTAAGAATAAATTGGTGTTCCTCAAGCTGACAAGTTTGGGGGAAGAAAATGTGCAAGTGTGGTATTAAGGGGTTTGACATATTTGGAGCATTGGATGTGGTTCAGCATTACTGGAGCACAAGTTCAAGGTGGAGTGATGAGAAGGATGAAGGGATGAGCTAAGTAGGAGTTGGCTCCCGGAGGACCTACGGAGGACTTTGAACACTGTATTGCTTCCTTTGTCGCTGTAACAAATTACCACAAATGTAGTGGCTTAAAGCAACAAATGCATTCTCTTACAGTCTGAAGGTAAAAAGTCTAAAATGCGTCTGCAGGTCTGGTTTCTTCTGGAGGCTCTAGTGAGGAATCTGTTTCCTTGCCTTTTCCAGCTTCTAGAGGATGCCTGCCTTCCTTGGCTTGTGCTCTGTGCCCCCCTACCCCCATCATTCTGTTGTTACTTACTTTCTCTGACTCTGACCCTTCTACTTCTCACTTATAATGACCCTTGTGATTACATTGGGCCCACCTGGATAATTCCAGATAATAACCTCCCCATCTTAAGACTCCTAACTTAATCATATCTGCAGAGTCCCTTTTGCCTTATAAAGTTACATATTCACAGATTTCAGAGATTAGTATGTGGACATCTTTGGGAGGTCATTATTTAGCCTACCACACTCAGTATTATTACAGTTTGGGGAAACCATTTGAAGATTGTGAACAGATACTGTATTGACATAGTGGTTCTGAAAGTCAACTGGAGTGTTGCAAGTGATTCAGATCAGTATCTCTGAGATGGGTCTGGGAGCAGTAGTCTTAACAGGCATCCAGGTGATTCAGATGCAGGTGGTTTTGGAATCACTCCTTGGGAGACACTGTTTTGATGGCTGGATGGATAAGGGACTAGAGAGGGAAGAGCTTAGAGCCAACAAGATTTGTTGGTAGACTATTGCAGTAGCACACAGTAGAATGTAAATAATACATTTGTTGATCAACAAAAACCTTCCAAAGGCCCTGAGAGAATATAGTATATTCATGAAGAGCATGTATCATGTGTACATGTTAGCATATATATACTACTATATATAAAAGAGATAAACAACAAAGACCTACTGTATACCACAGGGAACTATACTCAATATTTTGTAATAACCTATAAAGGAAAAGAATAAAAAAAATAGATATATATGTATGTATGTCTGAATCACTTTGCTGTGCGCCTGAAACTAACACAACATTGTAAATCAACTATTTCAATAAAAAGATTTAAAAAAAGAGCATATAGGATGGAGTCAGATCTAGTTTTAATTTTATCACTTACACTTGTCATCTTGGCAAGTTACTTCATTTCTTTAAGTCTCAATTTTTTTTATCTGAAAGTGGGAATAATAATATCTATCTTACGTGGTAGTTTTGAGGATTAAATACAATGTGTCAGAAAAGCACTTGGCGCAGTGCCTGGTAAATAGTAAGCACTCACAAATAATGGCTACTGTTTTAAGTATCATTATATCTAAGGGACAGATGTTATTTTCTAGCAAAATGCTCAATTTAATTCTAAAATAAATGCAGAATATCTGTGAGATATTCATCTGTTTGTCATGCACTTAACCTGAAGCTCTACAGAAAACAAAACAACAACATGAAAAACTCAGAAGTGCCCCTGGAACACAGAGTCAGCACACCTTGCTTCTTAAATGTATAAAGCATTCCTCAGGACATGTTACTCTTTGGTTCTTCAGATCCTGTTTTCTGGCACTTTGTGGGCCCGAAGGGGATGATCAGCCTAAAGGCAGAGGATGTAGACAGAGCAGAGGCAAAGCATCAAATGCAACAGAGAATGAGTAGCCGTTAGGAGAGACCACTTGTTAGAACACGCATGTGGAAATAATGAAAGTCCTATCTGCCAAAATATTGGAAGCAAGAAAATTTAATAAAACAGGACTTTGAGTTCAGAAACTCCTCTACTTATAACTTAAAGAGAATTTTAGGAATTTTCAGAGAAATGAGATCAAAATTTGTCTCAGAAGAAAGATGTTCCAGCTTTTCCAGCCAGACAACTTTAGTGGTCACATGTGGGCATTACAACAAAGGGCAGTAGAGTGTTTCTTTGTGTTTATGAATAAATAGGTTTAGGAATAGCCTTTCAGCACTAACCTGTGATCAGGTAGAGGAGCTTCTGCTTTGTGATACAAATGGATTCCCTTTTTTACTAATTAAGTGATAGAAAATCATCCTTAAGAAAGTTTCTGTGTAATGAGGCAAACACATTTGCTCGCTGAGGAAGGTGGTTGGGGGAGGTGATTGCGTCAGTGGGTGAGAGACAGGAGCAGAGGGAAGCCATTGGAGGCAGGTGGTACCAACCCTGTCCCTTCATTCCTGCTTGTAGATGTGTCCACTTAGGTTGACTGGGCAGCCCACTTGGTAGAACACTATTTGTTAGGAGAGAAAAGTGATCACCTATACCAAAATCCAAAGGAAATATTTAGCCTACTTAAAATAAGAAATTGCTTTCAGGTAGGAACTATCTGTTGACATTCAAATAATTGCTATACACTGCTTATTGACAATCACAATTATTCATTAAAGTTAGTCCCTAAAAGGCCTGTACTTAGCAATTTTTTGTTAATCTAGTTTATGAGACTACATTTTGAACCATATCAAAGTTGTATTTTGGGGAAATATTTCACAGTTCCATTTGAAATAATGTGGTTGTACTGAATTATCCCATTTTGCAGATGAAGAAATTAACAGACCCTGTTTTACCTTTGAGACTGGTACTTTTCTGCTAGATATGGAAAGGTAGACATACCCAAATAACATGTGGCCCTTGGCATGTCAGAACTTTAGCAGTAAGTGACCATGACAACATCATTAGACCATAGCAGAAAAGTGGCTGTACCTATCTTTAATTAACCAGTAAATACTCTTCAAAGGTTTTAAGATACATTTATGGCACTGACCTTAGGCAAAAAATCCAGAAAGAGAACATTCAGCAAGATGTGTCCTCAGCGAGAGGAGGGTACATTTCAGTTTGGCAAACTTGACCAGCTGGCTCATCAAGATTTCTGTTTATGATGAATGGATAAGCCTTTGACTGACCTCCTCTCTCTACTGCTGAGGTTGCTTTTTGGTGTTTCTCCGTTTATTTACACCCACCATAGGGTGGATGTCAGTATTGGTCATGGGTTCAACCTCCAATTGCAGCTCTTAGGGAGACTGGGGAAGGAAGGATAGAATGAGGTCTGTGGGTTATTTGTTGCTCTGTATCCTTGCTGTAGTCCTCAGTGCCATCTATCAAGTGTCTGTGGGTTGGCCCCAAGGCCCCTCAAAGTGAGCTGGGCTGAAATGAAAGGTAAATCATACAAAGATGAGACGTGTCTTTTTGCTGGAATGGAAGACTGAATTCACATTGCAAAGAAAAAAATAGAATGTTTTATACAGACTTAGTAATATTGTTTTATCTTAGCAAATGTTTTTGTGTTGTGTGTGTACACACTTGTAACATGTTCTCTAAATATATTTTTCGTAATTTAAAATTTAATTCCAAAAAAATTGTAGGGGAAGGGATAGTTCTGAACTCATTCAATGAGGCCACCCTCACTCTGATACCAAAACCAGCCAAAGATATCACAAAAAAAGAAAATTAGAGGCCAATATCACTGATGAACATAGATTCAAAAATCCTCAACAAAATACTAGCAAACTGAATCCAACAATGCATTAAAAGGATCATACACTGCGATAAAGTGGGCTTTATCCCAGGGTTGCAAGGATTCTTCAATATCCACAAATCAATCAGTGTGATACACCACATAAACAAACTGAAGAATAAAAACCATATTATCATCTCAATAGATGCAGAAAAAGCTTTTGATAAAATTCAACAGCCATTTATGATAAAAACTCTCCAGAAAGTGAGCATAGAGGGAACATACCTCAACATAATAAAGGCCATATATGACAAACCCACAACTAATGTCGTACTCAATGGTGAAAAGCTGAAAGCATTTCCTGTAAGATCAGGAACAAGACAAGGATGTCAACTCTTGTCACTTTTATTCAACATAATTTTGGAAGTCCTAGCCATGGCAGTCAGAGAAGAAAAAGTAATAAAAGGAATCCAAATTGGAAAAGAAGAAGTAAAACTGTCACTGTTTGCAGATGACATGATACTATACATAGAAAATCCTAAAGATGCTACCAGAAAACTACTAGAGCTCATCAGTGAATTCAGTAAAGTTGCAGGATACACATGTAGTACACAGAAATCTGTTACATTTCTCTACACTAACAACAAACTATCAGAAATATCAGAAAGGGAAATAAAGAAAACAATCCCGTTTACCATGCATTCAAAAAGAATAAGACTGCAATTTTGACCATCACCATCCGGTGCTGCTTTTCTTCCTAATTAACATTAAGATGGGAGTCAAGAGATGGTTGGATAATATTCTTACTCATAGAATCAGGAGATATCTGAAGATCTTGACCTCACTAAAGTCTTGCCTGTTTGTATCATTACATGTGGACAGATGATACCAAACAAAGTTAGTTAACAGTTTTTGTTGTCTGACAGTACAGTTTCAAGGATTTTGATGGAAAATATAACTCATTCCTGATTGCCTAAAATACCTGGAAAATAGCCCTCTTTTCTTTCCTTCCTCTGAGTAGCAAGGCTCTCTAGTCAAAGAATATAAATGGTATGTAGAGAGACTTGGTGGAAATCTTTGATCAGAAGCCTGAGATTATATAAACTTCAAGAGAGTGTTTCTCAATTTATAGTTCTGTAGGATATCACAAGTGTTTAAATTTGGAGTCAGCCTCACTGGTTTGAACCTCAATAACTGTGTGACCTTCATGGGTTATCTAACCTTGCATGGCCTCAGCTTCCTCATCTGTAAAATGGCAATAATAATAGTACTTACCTATAGCTATAATTGTTCAGTTTGAAGAACCTGGAGAAAATAAAATTAAGTAGGGATCTTTACTGTTAGCCTTCTCAGGACCTTTAATTTTCTGAAGTGATCCTGCAGGAAGGAGATGTGATAAGTGGCATTTCTCACATGATTTGACCATTGAACTTCTGATTTTCCAGGAGTGTTTGGTGGACCCCTTATCCTTTGGAACCTCTGTTTTAGGAGGACTGAGCTGGTGGCAGACAGGAAGATGAGTTGATTTGGGAAAAGGCCGTAGCTGGGGAAATTCTCCAGGACCTGAGTCTGGAAGGAAGGAGGGCAGTGGAATGTCCAGGTGTTGAGCCATGAGGCAGCGGCATTGGGTAGAGAGGAGGGAGTGGTCAGAGGAAATGCTCCGAGGTTGGATCAGGCTGGTGACTTGCTAGAAGTGAGAGTTAGGAGGAAGGAGGAGTCATGTGAGATCCTTCCCCACCCAGAGAGAAACAGAAGGCCAGGGGAGAGTGCCATGTGTTTAATTTTCCATTCTGATTTAAATTCTGCTGCTTGTTGTCCACAAACTAACAGCGTGTCTCTGGAGTCTCTAGGGTATTTTACAGTAAAGCCACATATTTTCTGAAGTTGGGTCAGGACTGAGCATATGAAATTCCTCAAGTGTGAAATTCCACTTAACCCCATTAATGCTTATAACCCTGAGAAGGTATTGTTTATAATTCACTTCTAGTTACTAGTGGATATTTGCATTTGCCAAATATTTTCAGTTCTATCTCAAACTAAGTTTATTTTAGGGAAGAAAATTTGCCTTCTTGTCAAAAAGCTGAGAAGAACCAGCCTCCCCCTCCCCCTCCTGTGGTTTGCACATTTGGCTACAACTGTGTGTGTGTGTATGTGTAATGGTATTCTGAATTTCATAATACTTAGGAGAGTAAAACCTTCATTTATAAGAGCCTTTATAGTTTACCAAAGGTTTTGACATAACGATCTTGTTTTATTCTGGTAAACCATGAAATGGGTATTGTTTAGCATATCAATTTTTTTTCCCTTTTATACAAGGTGAAGAAAGTGGGGAGGGTATACAGTTTCCTATGCCAATCTATAGATACTTTCCTTCCCCCTGGGAACTTTCTACAGCTTTTACACAGAGCTTTCATACATGGTTGGTGCTGAAAATATTAAGGCAATTATTTGAATTACAAGGATAAACCCATTTGTGTGTAAGTGCAGTTACTGAACCATGTTCACGGTGTAAAAAAGCCTGGTTGAGATGCAGCTGGAATAATTTTACCTCCCTCATTCCTGATCCCAAATTGAATTACATACTGTAGCTTTATTTAAATAGCCTCACCCACGTACAAACATGTGCGAACAATAAAGTCACATAATTCAGCATTTGCTTTAGGTTTAAAAATTTTTTAATGACCTTTGACTGTCTCTAAAGTAATTACTCTAGTTAATATTTTAGAATCATTTCATAAAAGTCCAAGATATAAATGTTTTTGAGTGGCTGTTCAAGTGCACTCGAGGACGAATAGGAATGTCTACATTTTCTGCAGATGGGGAACTCTGTTCTGGCCACCACCTAGGTTTTAATTAGTGAAAATCTCTCATGCACTTTACAATGATGATTGGTTTAGAAATCAAGCTTTCAGTTTGCGTTCAACAGTTGTCAGTAAAAGCCACCACTTGTGGAACATTTACTTTGTGATTAAACCTCTCAACTATCCTGTGAGGTCAGGATTTGTGCCCCATTTTCAGAAGAAGAAACTATGGCTTGGAAAGACTAAGCAAAAGAATTGGAGTCCACCTCCACTGACCCCAAAGCCTGCATCTCCCATTGGCTAAAAAGCCACTGCTTGTGAGGCTGACACATGTCTGAGATTTTGTTTAGAGAGTTTAGGTTACCTAGAAACTTAGAGATATTGCAAAACATCACATTTAACTTCCACTCTTTACAGCCCCTCTTCTTTTTGTCTTATACAAAGGGAATGAAAATAGGTAATTAACAGCAACAACAAAAAGCACAGTGATGAATTATTGATGATAATTTAATCTTTTAGTTTAATGAGGAAACTGGCTATAACTTTTGAGCTGTAAACATAGTAGATAAATATTCACATTCAACAGCCAGGAAGTGGAATTGGAGGAAACCACATCAGTTGGGGTCTACAGTGGTGCTTAGGTGTCCTGCCTAGATCCCCTTTGCCCGCTGGTGAGCTCATTCCCCACTTTTGAGAATGTTGGCTTCTTAGGCTTACAGCTCTCCCCTCTCAAGAGAAGTGGTCTCTGACTTACTATGAAGTCTATCCCTCATCCCCAGGTTGGGGCCCAAACCGATTGTCTTATTAAGTGATCAAACTCCTGGTTTGCTTAGGACTGGCCCAGTTTTAGTGATGAATGTCCTGTGTCCTTGGAACCCCTCAATCCCAGGCAAATCCCTGAGTGGCTGATCACCCCCTTGCCCCAAGGGGGACCTCCAGTACTGTGGTGCAGTGAGTGGGCCTGAGCTCCATGTGGGATCAGGCTCAAGCTGGTCTCTAGGCAAGACCCATTCCTATGAAAGAGATCCCAGAGCTCCCTCACCCTCTCTGCCATGTGAGGACCCAGGGAGAAGATGGCTGGCTGTCTATGAACCAGGAAGTGGGCTCTCACCAGATATTGAATCTGCTAGTGCCTTGATCTTGGACTTCCCAGCCTCCAGAACTGTGAGAAATAAATATCTGTTTATAAGCCACCCAGTTTGTGGTATTCTTATTATAGCAGCTTGAATGGACTAAGAACACATGTCAAACCAGCACCATTTTGATTTGAATTCTTCTTTCCCGATTGCTCAAGTGTGATGTGAAAAAAGGATGTATGTCTCTGTATATTTTCAAACCTGGCTTAGCTGTGTAAATGATTAAACTACATTTTGTATCGAAGAGTATTTCTGACTTGAAGAATATAATGTCAGATCTCTGCATGTGTGTAAGGGTGTGGTATGTGTGTTTGTGTATGTGTTAGCACAGTGAGGCTTCTTTTGTGCTGCATACTCTGAAGATGAGCAGAGTAATTCTTAGGTCTTGAGAACAAAGCATCTGTAGACTTACATAGGCAGCATGGTACAGGCTAACACCGTGGCTGGGAACCAGACGTACTTGTGTTCAAACTTAGATGCTGGCTCTATAGAGCTGTGTGATCTTGGGGAAGTTGCTTAACTTTTTGGAACCTGTTAGCGGGACTAAACGTAGCATTCAGGTTTGTGAAGATTAAATATCCGAATGCACAGTGCCTTGCTGATAGTGAGCGCTCCCCAAACATTTGCCGTCGTAGATCTTCCTTGGGCTATGCTGGTTTGGATGAATTCATTTTAAGCTCAGTTTTGGAGTATTTTATGTAGATAACTTGAACAAATACACTACTACATTTCCTACCTTCTACTTGTACAGAGTTTTTTGTTTCTCAGTAGCTTTAAATGAGCCATCTCATCTGAAGTTTATAGCCACTATGTCAGGTCATCAGGAAGGCATTTTATCCCCTTGGACAAGGCTACAGAGGTGGGTTTCAAGTCACATCTCCTTCTCCTTATTGGTGTTTCTTCCCAATGTAAGATGGGCTTGCCTCAAAGAAGGGGTATTTCCTTTACATCTGAGGACTATGAGTACAACAATTTCTCAGGTGTTCCTTTAGGACCTTCTGAACCAAAATTAATCCACACTTTCCCTTTGAAAGGAACAAAGGGGAAAAATACATGCTCTCTTGTTCATAACGATTGCCAGTGCTTTTTTTTTTTTTTAATTAAATGAGGATGGATACCTTCACTCATCCATCCTCTTTTTAATTTCCTATGTTCAATTTGATTAAGATGTGTTTCTTGAAGATATGTGCTATCTGGTTCTTGGTGTATAAAAAGTTTAATATCTTTCCCTCTTTTATTGGACTAGTAAGGCATTTGACATTAAAAATAATAGCTTTGAATTTTCCTGTTGCTGTCTGCATTCAGTAGGGGGAATATTAAGAATAAATGGGAAAACTCATTTAGTTCTTTCTCTGAAGGGTCCTTTCAAAGCGTTATACTTAACACGATCTACTCTATAATCCACAGATGCATAGAATAAATAAAATAGAATGATAACATAAACTCCTTAGTGTCTAATCCAGGAAATGAATGTCTGTTAAAGAAATATGGCTACTAAGTCACTGAAAACTTATTTCTTCCCTTTGTGTTTAGCTGAAGTGAGCATGTGAATTTGTTTTTAAGGAGGGGAATTGCAAGAAACCTTAAGAAAACAATATTCTGTTTTACTGTTTAAATCTGCAAAGTGAGTTCAACCTCTGATTTTTATCCTGTGCTCCACCCCACATCTTTGTTTTTGGACAAAGACTTGGATTTGGACAGAATTCCTTGACAATTGTAGAAGGAAGAAGAATAAGCAAACAGGCCGAGTGTCCTGCACTAAAGTACACCAGTGTCCTGATAAGCGTTCCAGACATGATGGAGTCAGATGGAGTAGAAACTTTCTGGTGTAGGCTTTCAAACAAGAAGGGTGGTCCACTAAGTCTATATGTTTTTCTCCATATTGGCTCCATAATAGCTTAGTCATTCTAAAGGACTAGGGCTCCAAATAATAAAGATCTGGGTATAAATCTACATTTCTCCAGTGCTAACTTTACTCTTTGTGCATCAATTTTTGTGGCAGCCAGCTTCCAAGAGTGCCCCCAATGATTGCCACCTTCTGGTATTGACACCCTTATGTAATCACCTTTCATATTTACCAGTTGGCTTGTGTGACCAATAAAATACGAAGAAATGATGGTATGTCACTTCTGAGAGTAGGTGATAGAATATTGGAGACTTCCATCTTGGTGGTCCTCATACTTTTAGATCACTTATTCTGGGTGAATCCAGGAAAGCTTACAGGGAGACCCACGTGGCAAAGACCTGAGGTCTCCTGCCAAGAGCCACGTGAGTGAGCTTGGTAGCAGATCCTCCAGCCCCAGTCAGATCTTCACCTGACTGCAGCCCCAGTCAACATCTCGACTGCAACATCACAAGATCCCAGATTATAACTACCTAGCTAAGCTGCTCTTGGATTTCTGACCCTCAGACACTGTGTGAAATAATATGTTTGCTGTTGTAAGTTGCTAAGTTTTGGGGATAATTTGTTATGCATTAATAGATAACTAACAGAGTTGACCCTTGAATAATACGGGAGTTAATTGCAGTATAATTTATAGTCAGCCCTCCATATCTGCAGTTCCTCCACATCCTTGGATCCAACCCCATGGATTGTGTAGTACTGCAGTATTTACTATTCAAAAAATATCTGCGTATAAGTAGACCCATGCAGTCAAAACCCCTGTTGTTCAAGGGTCAACCGCACAGTTTTCTCATTGGCAAAATGGGAATAATAATATTAGTATCTACCTAGGTACTAAGTGAGATAGTATATGTAAATGGTACAGAGTTAAGTGTTCAATAAGTAGTGTTATTAGCTCGTTAGTTAGCCAGTTGACGCTCCTCTCAGATCTAGAAATAGCATATATAACTGTTTAATGTTGGTACTTTTGCTTATGTTGGTACTAAGTGTCATTGTGTAGATCGCCATTTAGCAAACACTATTTTCTTTCTTTTTGCCAGTCCTACCCTGCCTCATCATTGCTTCCAGTAGGGGGATAGGATTCAGTTAATTCACCAAATACTGTTTGAGTCCCTCCCTTGGTGTGTCTTAGAAAATCAGCCCTGAGAACAAAAAGGATGTTTTGGAATGGAACTTTTGCAATTAGTTTTTCTCTTTTGACAAATTTTTCCATTTTGAGAGAAGATGAAGAGTAAGAGGTAAGAGTCTTGGATAGAGTCAGGGAGTGAATCTAAATATATTTTCAGTAAAAATGGAAGAAATCTGTTTGACCCTTTTTTACTTTATTTTAATTCACTTTAGTGTGAGTTAGTATATATTTGTAACACAGTATTTGTATATTATTGACTTTCTTCTCTTGGACAAGGAAAATGAAGCTACTTTCAAATATTTAGTGGAGAGGCACTCATGCTTCTTTGGTTAAAGTCTTCTTGGTTCTAGCTTATAGCTCTAGGAATTTAGGAGAGGAAAGGGGCACCTACCTAGTTGGCCAGTGTGAGAGAATTGACCTTGGCAATCAGTGGGAGAAACAGATGTCACGTGTGGTTGTCACAGAGTGTTCTCATGGGCTGGTTCTTTTAGCATTCACTGCTGTGTATGCTATAGATGGGTCAATACCGTTTTGAATAAATGTGTTATTTTCCTCCATAATTAAAGGTTTTGGTCAACAATGGTCTTTGCTGTGAGGGATATAGAGGATAAACAGAGTAACTTCTTTCACAGTGGGGTGGGGTAAACTGAAGCACTGAACAATTACGTTATTTATCTCAAGATAGATAAAACTAAAAGCCAGATACCTAACTTCCACAGTAATCTACTTGTGGATACTGCTTCATTGTTATGAGTGCCATTATTTTTATTTATTTATTTATTTATTTATTTTTCCGTTACGCAGGCCTCTCACTGTTGTGGCCTCTCCCGTTGCGGAGCACAGACTCTGGACGCGCAGGCTCAGCGGCCACGGCTCACGGGCCCAGCCGCTCTGCGGCATGTGGGATCTTCCCGAACCGGGGCACGAACCCGTGTCCCCTGCATCGGCAGGCGGACTCTCAACCACTGCGCCACCAGGGAGGCCCGAGTGCTATTATTTTTAAATCAATGCAGCAAACCATGACAAATGCCATGGATTGTGGAGGTAGAAGAGTTGTTTTTATGAAAGTGGTACTATTCTTTCTTTCTTTCTTTCAATTAAGTATATTCAGGTGAATTAGATGTCTATGAGTCTTATAGTTCCCTTTAGTCTCCAAATCTTTGTATACCAACAGATTTATCAAGGATAGACCTAGAGGAAAGAGCTATAAACTAGTGATCCAAGGAGTCAGGGTGGTTCTCTAACCTTTGTGTGGAATTGTTGATGGACTTAGGTCTTGATTGCTTGTTCTTGGGACAATCTCAGATGTGTTTCAGTACACCAGAAGGCTCCTATTTCCGTTTTCTTTCTCTGAGTCACTGCCCAGTCATTAGCAGAGAGGTGGTCCTCGGGCCTAGGGCAAACAGGGATGATAGTATGAACCTTTCACTTGTATTAAGCAGAATACCTTAAATTTAATTTTTCCTAAATCATGTTGTGCTATAGCATATTGACTTGCTAACTATAAGTTGAATGTTATTTGAGAAACAGTATCCAGCTTCTTGTTTTATTAATATTTCTATCAATCGATTTCTAGGTTATTTTAATTAACAAATTCTTATATTTAATGCAGTAGACTACACTTTTCAAAGCACATTTGCATATATTGCCTCACTGAATCTCACATAACATTTCTGTTCACATAGCTGTGTATGTAATTTAGGGCATTCCCAAAAAGTCCTCTGTCATCTCCTCTGTTAAATCTCTTGTTTAGCGATTTTTTTGTTTGTTTGTTTGTTTGTTTGTTTGTTTTTTTGCGGTACGCAGGCCTCTCACTGTTGTGGCCTCTTCCGCTGCGGAGCACAGGCTCTGGACGCGCAGGCTCAGCGTCCATGGCTCACGGGCCCAGCCGCTCCGTGGCATGTGGGATCTTCCTGGACCAGGCAGAACTCGCGTCCCCTGCATTGGCAGGCGGACTCTCAACCACTGCGCCACCAGGGAGGCCCTTGTTTAGGGATTTTTACATGAAATAATCTGGGAATCTGGGAAACAGGCTTGTACTCTTGAATAAATTACCAAGACTACTACCTCAAGTGGTTCCTAGAAGGGGCAGTTGTGTTTTATAGAATAACTAGCAACCTCTAGAAATAACTGATGGAAATAACTCAAACAAATTAAATCAGCAATGAACACCACAGAAATACAAGGGATCGTAAGAGACTACTAGGAACAATTATACACAAACAAATTGGACAACCTAGAAGAAATAAGTTCCTAGAAACATATAACCTGCCAAGACAGAATCATGAAGAACTAGAAAATCTGAATAGACCAATTACTAGTAAGGAGATTGAATCAGTAATCAAAAACACCCCAACAAAATAAAGTCCAGGACCAGATGGCTTCATTGGTGAATTCTACCAATAAGAAGAATTAATATAAACACTTCTCAAACTCTTCCGAAAAGTAGAAGAGGAGGGAACACTTCCAAACTCATTTTATAAGGCCAGCATTACCCTGACATCAAAACCAGACAAAAACACTACAAGAAAACTATAGACCAATATTCCTGATAAATATAGGTGCAAAAATCCTTATTAGCAAACTGAATTCAACAATACATTAAAAGAATAATACACCATGATCGAAAGGTATTTATTCCAGGGATGCAAAATGGTTCAACATTCTCAAATCAACCAATATCATACACTACCTTAACAAAGTGAAGGATAAAAATCACATGATCATCTCAGTAGATGCAGAAAAAGCATTGGACAAAATTCAACATCTTTTATGATTAAAAACTCTCAACAAAATGGGTATAGAGGGACCATGCATCAAAATAATAAAGGCCAGGCTTCCCTGGTGGCGCAGTGGTTGAGAGTCCGCCTGCTGATGCAGGGGATACGGGTTCGTGCCCCGGTCCGGGAGGATCCCACATGCCGCGGAGCGGCTGAGCCCGTGAGCCATGGCTGCTGGCCCTGCGCGTCCAGAGCCTGTGGTCCGCAACGGGAGAGACCGCAACAGTGAGAGGCCCGCGTACTGCAAAAAAAAAAAAAAATAATAATAAAAAAATAATAAAGGCCATATATGACAAACCCACAGTTAACATCATACTCAACAGTGAAAAATTGAACGCTTTTCCTTTAAGATAAGAAATTAGACAAGGATGCTCACTCTCACCATACCACATTCACCATAGTATTGGAAGTCCTAGTCAGAGCGATTAGGTAAGAAGAAGAAACAGGAGGTATTCAAATTGAAAGAAAGAAGTAAAACTGTCTCCATTTATAGATGACATGATATAGAAAACCCTAAAGACTCCACCAAAAAACCATTAAAACTAGTAAACAAATTCAGTGAAGTTTCAGGATATAAAATCAATATGCAAAAATCAGTTGCATTTCTATACACTGGTAACAAATGATCATAAAGAGAAATTAAGAAAACAATCCCATATACAATTGGGTTAAAAAATAAAATACCTAGAAGTAAATTTAACCAAGGAGGTGAAAGACCTGTATGCTGTACTATAAGACATTGATGAAAGAAACTGAAGACAGAAATAAATGGAAAGATATTTTGTGCTCATGTATTGGAAGAATTAATATTGTTAAAATGCCCATACTACTCAAAGCAATCTGCAGATTCAATGCAATCCCTATCAAAATTCCAATAGCATTTTTCACAGGAATAGAACAAGTAATCCTAAAATCCGTATACAACCACAAAATACTCTGGGTAGCTAAATAGCTAAATCAATTTGAGAAAGAAGAATGAAGCTGGAGGCATCACATTTCCTGATTTCAAATGGTAGTAGAAAGTTGTAGTAATCAAAACAGTATGGCACTGATATAAAAGCAGACAGACACATAGATCAAGGGAAAAAGAATAGAGAGCCAGAAATAAACCCACACCTATATGGTCAATTAATTTATGATCAAGGCGCCAAGAAGGTACAATGGGGAAAGGATAGTATCATCTCTTCAATAAATAATGTTGGGAAAAATGGACAGCCACATGCAAAAGAATAAAACTGGACCACATTCTTACACTATACACAGAAATCAATTTAAGATGGAGTAAAGACTTGAGTGTAAGACCTGAAACAATAGAACTCCTAGAAGAAAACATAGGGGTTAATCTCTTTGATGTTGTCTGTCTTATTAAAAAAAATGATTTGTAGGGTCTCTTTAATTACTGTGAACATAAACCTTTTATTGGGTACATGTGTTGCAAAAATCTTTTGTTACTTGCCTATTCACTTTTGTGATTGTGTACTTTGATAGAGTGCTTAATTTTAATGTGATCAAATTTATTAACTTCTTTTAAAAATGGTTAATGCCTTTCATATCCTGCTTAAAGAATGTTTATCTTACCTGAAGCTCATGGTGATATTCTTTATTTTTTACTTCTAGAAGGTTTATTATTTTGCCATTTCAAACTTAAATCTGTGATAAATTTAGAATTTTTTTGTGTGTGTATGGTGTAAAATAAGGGTTAAAATTTTTTAAGTGGATATCTAGTTGACTCAGTGTCATTTATGAAAAAAATCATACTTATCCTACTCTGCGGCAGTGCCAAACTTGATTGTAAATTAGGTGATCCTGTATGTGTGGTTATGTTTCTGGAATCTCTATGCTGTTCTTTTGTTTGTTTTTCTATTTTTGCACTAATACCACACTGTGTTAGTGTAGCCTTAAGAATAAGTCTTGGTATCTGGGAGAGCAATTACTCATACTTTTCTTCTTCTTCTACTATATCTTTGCTAATCTTCATCCATTGCATTTCCAAATAAAAGTTGGAATTCTCTTGTCAACTTCCACAAAATATATCTTTTGGGAATTTGACTGAATTTGCATTAAATCCATATATAAGTTTGAGGAGAATTATCTTCACAGTGTTGGGCTTTCTAATTCATTAATGTGATAAACTGTTCCGTTTATTTAGGTTTAAAAAAATTTTTTTTTAATAAATTTATTTATTTATTTGTTTTTGGCTGCGTTGGGTCTTCATTGCTGTTCGTGGGCTTCCTTTAGTTGTGGCGAGTGGGGGCTACTCTTTGTTCTGGTGCGCAGGCTTCTCATTGCGGTCTTGTTGTGGAGCACGGGCTCTCGTGTGCGGACTTCAGTAGTTGCGGCTTATGGGCTTAGTTGCTCCGTGGCATGTGGGATCCTCCCGGATCAGGGCTTGAATCCGTGTCCCATGCATTGGCAGGCAGATTCTTAACCACTGTGCCATCAGGGAAGCCCCATTTGTTTAGGTTTTCTTTAATTTTTCTAAGAAATGTTTTATAGTCTTCTGTGTAGTAGTTTTGCAGATCTTTTGTTATTCATATTGATTATATTTTGATGGTATTATAAATGGTATCTTTTTTTTTTTTTTTGCGGTACGCGGGCCTCTCACTGCTGTGGCCTCTCCTGTTGCGGAGCACAGACTCCGGACGTGCCGGCTCAGCGGCCATGGCTCACGGGCCTAGCCGCTCCGCGGCATGTGGGATCTTCCCGGACCGGGGCACGAATCCGTGTCCCGTGCATCGGCAGGCGACTCTCAACCACTGCGCCACTAGGCAAGCCCAATGGTGTCTTTTTAATATGCCATTTGCAAGCTATTTGTGACTAATACATGTAAATAAAATTGATGTTAAAATATTGAACTTTATCCAGAAAACCTGATACATTCATTAATTCTAATTATTTATACATTCTGGTTTTTAACACAAAAAATCATATTATCTGAAAAACAATGAGAATTTTTTTTTCTTTCTAATCTTGGTATATTGTTTCTTTTTCTTTCCTTAAGGTACTGTCTAGGCCCCCAATCAATATTGAATAGAAGTGATGTTAGAGGTTTTTATGTCTTATTCCTTATTATCAGAGGGAAAGTTTTCAACATTTAATATTTATTTGTCACACTTGCTATATTTTCAGTGTGTGCTTTTATAAGATTAGGGAAGAGTTCTAGTCCTAGTTTGTCTAAGAGCTTCTTTTTAAAAATTGTGAATGGGTGTTGAATTTTATCAAATATTTTTTCTGCATTTATCAACTAATCTTATGATTTTCTCCCTTATTATGTTTATCTGGTTAATTATATTGAGTGTTTTACATATCTCTTATAAACAGCATATACTTAAAAAATAATTTAGCCTGACCACCTTTGTGCTTTAATTGGAACATTTAGTTCCTTAACATATGATGTAATGTCTAATATACTGAATTTAAATAAATTATTAAAAATTTTTGTCTTCCTGTTCTATATTTTTTCCTTTTTAATCTTCTTTTAGATTTATTATTTTTAGTATTCTCTTTTCCCCTCTACTCACTTAATAATAAAATTAATTCACTCTTTTCTTATTCTTTTATTGGTGGTCCTAGAGACTGCAACATCACTGACTCATCAAATTCTACTATTTCTTAGCACTTTTGCTTTTCCCCCCAAAGTACAAGATTCTTAGAATCTTGCTATTGAAAGTGTGGCTGAAGGACCAGCATCACTGGCACTACCTAGGAGTTTATTGTAAATGCAGACTATCAGGCTATCTGACTTACAGAATCTGCATTTTAACAAGATCCTTGGGTGTTTCATATGAACATTAAAATTTGTGGAGTATTGCCTTAGAACACTAATTACATAAATATTAATACTATCCCAATTTATATGCCATTAATGCTGTATATTTTAATTTTATATACATCAAAACTCATAAACATTATTATTATTAGGTTATTAGTTTATGCATTTAGATTTACTCACATATTTACCATTTTCATTGCTTTTCACTAATTCCTGCATCTCTTCCCATCCATTAGGGATCATTTCCCTTCAGTGTGGAGAACTGCCTTTAATATTTACATTCATGGGACCTGCTGTTGATGATTTTTCCTATTTTTAATTCATCTGAAAATATCTTTATTTCGATAAATCTAGAATTCTAGGTTGGCAATTATTTTTGTTTTGTTCTATTTTCCATCCTATTTTTCTCTGTGTTTCATCCTAAGTATTTTCTTCTGATCCATCTTCCTGGTCACTGTTCTTCTTTTCAGCTATTTTTGGCTCATGTATTGAGTTCCTACTTTTGGTTACTGTATTTTTCAGGTATAGAATTTCCATTTTGTTCTTGTTTTATAGGTCCCAGTTCTCTGCTAAAATTCTCAGACTTGTATTTTATCTCATGAAACATACTAAGCATAACTAAAGTCTTTGTCTGATAACTCTATGTCAGATAGCCCCTGTATGTCTCTTCCTCTTGACTATCATTCTTGGTTTTTGTTAATTTTGTCTGGTCTCCTTATATCTCTCAGTGTTTTTTGACTGAGTGTTGAACATTGTTCAGAACAAATATAAAAACAATTGATATTATCCTCTTCCAGTGAACATTTGCACTTATTTCTTTTAGAGTTTAGGGCCTAGTAATCCTGAATCATTGACACCCAGCTTCAGAACTGAGATGACTGGAATTTCGCTTCAGCTCATGAAAGAACCTGTTTATTTTTGATACATGTGGTAAAGGGAAGAAGAGGAGATGGGTTATGATATTCTAACAAGATTGAGGCACTTAATTATTTATTGTTGTTTACCTTTAAGAATTTCATGCATCTTAGTTTTATATTCTTCACAACATTACTAATTGTTTATGGCACAGATCATACAGTATTTTGGAGTTATCATATTCTCTTCCTCTCCTTACTCTCTCCCTAGTTCTCTTTCCTAGAGCTTTTTCCTGGATTTTGCAGGGGCAAAGAATAGGAGGTTCATAGAAATAGTTGCTAATGTGACATGTAAAAATTTTAGTCCTGGTTAACAACTTTGGCCTCTGTTCTTAGGGTCCCTGGACTCCTACTTTTACAATTTGAGCCTTAGGTGGCTCCTCTGAAAGGCAAACTCAGAAAGAGCCCCAGAAGAGTCAACTGGGCTGTTTAAGTCATTCGTAGTTTTAACAATCCATGACTATTTAATTATTGGTTTAGAGTTCATCAAACAGTATGGGCTAACGGTGCCTTGCGTGAATTAAATCTACCATCAGGTATTTCCTATCTTGCATCCCATCGTCCTGTGTCATTCTTCTCTTGTGCTTAAAACTCCAAAATTTTTCATTGAAATGGTAAAAAAGAATGCTGACATTGATAGCACAGTAAAAATTTAAGCTGGGCATGTAGCTCCTGAGAAGTAGTTCTTCCTTCTCTGTGCAGGCCAGGATGTTCTCAGCCTCTGTCTCCTAAATGTTGAACAGCAGGGGAGATAATCTGGAGGCCAGTGTACTCCACGGGGGATGAGTGAGCATGAGTAACTGCCCGTTACCACCTGCTGGGCTCTTTCTCCTTAAGAATGAACTTAGACATTGCAAAACATCACTATTACCACCCCTGCTGGGGCCCCTGTCTCAATTATGACACCTGGTCCTTTTTGTCTCTATTGTCCCACCCTATCATTCTCTGTTGAAGTAATATTTTTTAATAAAGGAAAGTGGAATTATTATTATTTTTTCCTTCACAACTTCTGGCAAAAACTTTACTCTTCTGACTTATTCTCACAATATTTTCATTGGTATAGCTCTGCATCTTTTTTATTATTTTTAATGTTTTCCAAAGGTATAACATGCCCTCAGGTGTTGAATTGAACTCAGAAGAGGAGGTAAAAGAGTCTCCTTAGGCAATGCAGTCACAGACATATTTTATTTGGCCCACAGAGCATTTTTAAATTATTTGAATTTTTATATCTTTAAGTGAACTGCACAGTCTCCATCCTCCCTATTGTCTTAAGCCAGCCTCCCACCCTAGTGTTATTCCTACCTGGTCCCTAACATTTGGCAAGGTATCTTATCAAAAACTGGCCCGATTTTGCGATGAGATATTTGTCTCTTCAGAATGTTTTAAGTTAGTTCTAGGCCTAGATATTGTCCAGGCCTAGAACTAACTTAAAACATTCTGAAAAGGAGAATTTGATTCTCTGTGATCCATTCTTAAAAAGAGCCTGGAGGTATATTGTTGAAACACTGCCTCTCCCTCTCATTCTTCCCACTTGGATAATGTTCATCTTGTCTCATGGAGACAGGAATCCCTGGGGAGTGGGGATGCTAACAGAGCTGCTATGGCACCTCCAGTAGTTTCCCTTCCTGTTCTGTTTCTCACCTCCCAATTTCTTTCCTTCATGCCACTCGCGAGACAGGAAGTAGTTATTTTTTTTATTTTTATTTTTTTGCGGTACGCGGGCCTCTCACTGTTGTGGCCTCTCCCGCTGCGGAGCACAGGCTCCGGATGCGCAGGCCCAGCGGCCATGGCTCACGGGCCCAGCCGCTCCGCGGCATGTGGGATCTTCCCGGACCGGGGCACGAACCCGTGTCCCCTGTATCGGCAGGCGGACTCTCAACCACTGCGCCACCAGGGAAGCCCAGGAAGTAGTTATTTTATTTAATTATTTGCTTACTTGCTTGTCTGTCTCTTCTGGGCTCTACCTTTCCTGAGGGTTTAAACTGCTGTATCCTGGCATTTAGTGAAGTGCTTTGCAAGGGGAGATAATAATTTTTAATTTACTAAATGAATAAAAGAGGAGAGGCGTTGTGCATGTTCAAACACTGTGTACGTTTTTCTCCTGTGACTGCTCTCTTCCCTCGTAGTCGCTGGTGTTTAGCGGATGTGGGGAGTTCACGAACAGTGCCCTGCTCCCGCCTTGCCGCCAATGCTTGTGTGCAGTCCAACAGCAATTTTTCCATAAGGGGCCGTGAGCAAAAGAGTGAGAAATATCTTCAAAAGGAATCTTGGTGGTTTTCTTGTTGAAGATATGCCTGTACATTTAGTGTGATCCAAACAATAATAAAATTTATTGGGTCACACACCTGGACATGGAGAGGTAGGGGAAAAGTTTCAGTGTTAGTAATTAATGATGTGATAAAAATCCAGGTTCTTTCTATGTCTCTGCTCTGTAGTCCTGTGCTGGCTTCACACTGGGACAGGAGCTCCTTGTGGTTGTAGCTGGTAGTTTTGGGGTACATACTTTGTCTTTCACTTCTGGGGTGTGTGTATGTGTGTGTGTGTGTGTGTGTGTGTGTGTGAAAGAGAGAGAAAGAGAAAGAAAGTCCCTCTCCCCCAGTGATTTAACAAAAGGCTCTTTCCTTTTCATCAGATTGGACCAAACAGGGTCACATGTCCATGTCTAAACTAATAATTCCCTCTGGCCTTTGTTCAAATGTACATCTTTTTAGTAAGGCCTTCCTGACCGTTTTGTCTAAAATCCCAACCCCAACTTTGCAGCTTCGTTTCTCTTTAGTTCACTTACCATCATCTCACTAGCCATCTATTTTTCTTAGCTTTTCCTTTGTTTGCTTATTGTTCATAATCTTGGTGCAGAGATTTTGTCTGTTTTGTGTCTAGAACAGTACTTGACTTAGAAGTCCTCTAATACATATTTATTGATTGAATAAATAAATGAAAGTGGCCAGGGGGATTTCATGGGACTCTTGGCTTTAGCCTTTTTTTTTTAAAAAAAACAGCTTTACTGAAATAAAATTCATATACCATACAATTCACACTTGAAATGTACAATTCACTGGCTTTTAGTATATTTACAGAGCTATGAATCCATTACCACAATCACTTTTAGAACATTTTCATTACCTGCCAAAAAACTCCCTACCCATTATCCATTACCCCCCAAGTCCTACATTACCCTTAGCCCTAGGAAGCCACTAATCTACTTTTTGTCTCTATAGATTTACCTATTCTGGACATTTCATATAAATGGAATCATACAATATGTGGTCCTTTGTGACTGCCTTCTTCACTAGGATGTTTTCAGGTTTCTTCTATGTTGTAGCATGTATCAGTACTTCATACTTTTATTGCTGAATAATATTCCAGAGTTATGGATATGTCACATTTTATTTATCCTTTTGTCAGTTGATGGACTGGCCCTGGTTTTTAAACCAATCACTGTCAAGGGGGATGGCTTTGTTATGATTGGCTTATAATAACCCTGGCCCATCTTGGTGTCAGTTCCTCCAACTAAAGTACTGACTCATGCAAAAAGAGGGCCAAAGTGGATACTAGTGGCCAACCGCCATCAATCATATCAATATCATGTCACAGAAAGTTTTTTCTTTCTTCCTTCTACCTTTAAATTATCATATTTTCCTCCTTCCCAGTCATTATGGTTTCTTTTTTTTCATATTGGAGGGTCAATGGCTTGTGGCATTAAAACTGTAGTAAAACAGAAGGAAGGTCAGCAACAGAGTGAATCATGTTAACTCTGTCTTCAGTTTAATTTCCTCATAAAAAAATCTCTACTTTTTCAATGGACACTGAAGTGTTACTGTGGAGGACTGCAATAAAAAAAATCACCATTCACCTAGGATGTAAAATACTTTCCCAAGGCAGTCTCTTCTTAATTTCCTGTGTTCTGTCTCTTGGAAGGCTCACCCGTGCAAAGCCAATATGAGCTACGCTATATTTCAACCAAATGCTTTTTTGTTCTGGAGGACTGTGTTTCTTTCTTTTCCAAGTAATTAAGCCAGCCAGGGAAAAAATATCAAATGTCATTTTGCTCATTTTTGTTTCCTTTATCCTCTCTGATCAAGGTTGGAACATTCTTCTCATCAAGAGTATTTCCAAAGACAACTCTGTGTAGCGAGTGAGGACACTGTCCACACTTTTTAATTCAGTGGCAGAGGCTTTGGGAAAGCAGCATGCTACTTGTAGTCCAAGCAAAAAAGTGTAAATGGCTTTATTGAAAATCAATATGCTCTTGTGAAGTGCTGCTCGTTTCTGAGTTCTTCACCATTTGTCATTTTGCACCGACGAGAGTTGCAAGGAGGTTTACAGCTGTGGGTCTCTGAGTTTGAGGTTTTATTTTTTTCCTGTGTTTTCTACCATGAGTATAAGGTTAAAGGATCATTTGGTGTATTATTTGTTTACGCTTTGGAAGAAGAGATGTGTGGGATTTTTTTTTTGATGACAGGAGTTGAACTGCCACCGAGGAGTGCAGCTGTCACCCACAGTGTGGTTTCATAAGTGAGGTCAAATTTGAGCAGACTTTGGAAGGGCGTTGCAGGCTCCTTAAGAGTAGGAATGCTGTAGAAAACTCTCCCTTAATCTCAGAGAGTGAAAAGTTGAGACACTGTAGTGTTGAGTTCTGTCAGTGTGGGAGGGCAGATGTCCTCATACTGTATAAAGAGTGCCTAGGGTGCCACCAGAGTTAGGTTTAATTCTGACCATTATTGTAAGAACACAGGCTGATTTTCATTGGTTACAGTTTTGGTGAAAGATTAGCTGTGAGATTAGATTTATCAAAAATTATGTGCTAGTTACTGCTAATGTGGCAGCATCTGAGGAAGATCAGGGTCATTTGTGATGACTTCATTTGATTTGTACAGATTTTGATGAATTACAACATTTTTCCTGTGCTGAGAAACTAGATATTTCATCATAAATTTCCACCAACCTTTAAAAAAGTTTAACCTTCATTTTAAGCCTAGAGAGAGCATAAATCTGAACAGTGAGGTATGGGTGATGTTAGCTGTGTCACAGCAAGGTCTTAATGAAATAGAGCCTAGGAGGGGGCTATGGAAGAGAGAGGACTGGGAAGTGGGCCTTTGGACAGTTTTTGAATGAATCCGTGCCCAAAGGTCACCTACTTAGTTATTTATTTATACTATTTTTTCAGTGCCTTGCAATTACATGGTATTCAATGCATTTAGCTGACCTGAATTGAATTGGATTTACAAAGGGAATGAGGCATGACCTCAAATTATTTTAACTTCTGATTGTGAATGAAGTGTTTTACTTTTCGGTGTTTTAGGCAAGCATGGAGGTAAGGACAAGCCCAGGAGGAATGAACAGTCTAATTTCTTAGCTTCACATTTTTTTTCCCCTATAAAATTTCTACCTATACTTAAGCAAATAATATTCAAATTTAGCCTTATTTGCTACATCCTTTACCCAGACTGGTGCCTCAGTTTCTTTTTAGTAAGTCCTAAAACCTTTAAGACCCTTCCCTGTAAGACCTTTAAGCAATCCCAAGGCTTCTAAGTCCTTAGAGAGGGGCTATTATTACCAAGTGTTACTAATATTTCATATTGTAACTTCAACATCACCTGTTGTACAATTTGATTACTAGTTAATTAGGATTCTGTATAACTTGATCAGAACCTCTGGAATTAAATCATTTTATATTAAAAAAATCACCAAATTTGATTGTTCTAAATAAAGATTATTAGAGTGCCAATCAGGTGGTTAGAAAAAATTGCCATCACATAATAAGACTAATCTTATAAACGAATTGGAAAACAGGCAGTCTAAGATTGTTCCCAAAGTGTGCCTCCAGGGAACTGAGAGCAGGTGAAAATCTTCCGAATGGTTCCTTGGACTGACCTCTTGTAGCTCCAATGTCTGTAATAAAACAGTGGATACATAACTATTGTTGTCATGGATTGAAATTTTACTTGTGATATTTAGTAAAATAAAACCTAAATATAACCATCATTGTTCTGACTCATAAAATGATTTAATTCATTCACTTATTTGTATGTACATGCCTTATTTATTTTTGGTGGCTTGCTGAGTTAGGTGAGATAAACTAGATCACTCCAGAAAGGTTTTCCAGACTATACTCTATTGTGCAAAATCAAATCATCCATCTGCTATTATTTGGGCAACCAGATCATCCATTTCTTTTCTTCTTTTATTTCTACTGTATGTCGTATTGTAAGGTAGAGCTGATCCCATTTTTCTAGAGTGTGTTGAGGGGAAATGGCATTGGGAGCATTCATTAGTGAGGTTTTGAAATTGTTTCCTAGGAAGTTTGCCTCATGTTGGTCTGGCCTGACCAGGTGAGAAAATGTGGAAGGACTGCTAGCCAGAAGGTTTGGTTGCCTCAGTCACTTAGACTGGACAACTCCATGCCAAGATGACATGATTGGGAATCTACTTTTTGTTTTCACAGAATATGACTGACCTGGGAGCATTTAAATACATATTACATGTTCTTAAATAAATGAGGAATGCTATATGGAAGCTTTACAAAAATAATGAAGAAACCTAACTACTGAATAGTATATTGAGCACTTAATCTTATATGTTATGTTTAATTTCCTTATGGGATTTCACAGACTTAGCCAGTTTTGCTTATCTTCTTCCATATCAGTTTTTTTGTTGTTGTTGTTTGCTTAGTTGTTCTTGTGAACAAACCTTTTATTTCAGATAAAGTCCCCTATAATCTAACTAATTCAGAGAGAGATTTTCTATTGCTTCAATTCTCTCTTGATAAAATCTGACAGGGTTCCCCTACCTTTCAAGAACCACACGTTTTGTTTTGTTCCCTTTGTCATTATTTACCAAAATTTTATCTAAGGAAAATAAAAATGAAATAGATGTTTTTCATGGGTGTAAGATGAGATCTTGGAAATTCTATAGAAATTTAAGAAATTAGTATTATTAACATTCCTACTAGAATGGATAATATCATGACTTTTGTGAAGGGACTTTTCAGTCCCTCTGTTTAGGTTTTGGAGACAAGAGTAAACACTCACTTATTGACTTAATAGTGGAAGGTTACTCGAAGGATATATCAATAACTGAGTATAAAAGGAAGTTCTCTGATGTATCAGTTTTCCTGAAGTGTGTGATGTGCAGTAAGTTTTTTAAATACTAACTATCAATAACAATGATAATGTTAATAATGAGCATTTATTGAGTACTTACTATGTGCTATGTATGTTACAGGGATTATATAATTAAATCTTCAAGGTGACTCTGTGTAAGGTATATATTATCTTTGTATTAGAGACTAAGTGACTTGGAGAAGTTAAATAATTGTTCACAGTCACACAGTTTTTAAGTGGGGCTAAGACTCCGGATAGATTGAATCCAGGCCTTGAGGTATTTTGTGTATTGAGTGTATAGAAACTTTTAAATGGTTAGTACTAAGTTCACTGACTCAAAACCCTAAATGTAAAGATCTTTCCGTCCCCACCTCATTTGCCACTCCCAACCCCTGCAAACTGGTTAAGCCCTCTTACTAGTTTCTTTATAATCACTTGGCATTTTGAAATGCACATATGAATAAATATGAGTATATATTACCTCATTTTTAAAAACACAAACTGTATCATTTATATATACTAGATTGTGCATGTTTCTCTGTATCCTGTAGAGCTTGAACTCTTACCTGCCTCACTCACCCCACCATTCATGACCATCTTTGAACAGAATGGCCTGTTTATCTCTGCATAGACCAACCCCCTCGGGTTGCATGGTTTAAGTACATTAAACAATGGAAAGCCCCACAGGGCAGAGTTTATGACAGGATGCTCAAAGATGGCTGCTCCTCCTGACGTCCAGTATATATGCACTTGTCTTATGATGCATAAACTGGTTCCTCCAATGGGGTTAAGGCTCTGGCTCCCCCTAGCATGGATGGGGGGCAATGAGTTGGAAACACTCCGCTCAGAAATTGTCTGTAAATGATATGGGGGCAGACTCCCTTGATTTCTCTGTATATTCTTTTAGTATAGTAAGGTTATATATATATGTGTGTATATATATAAACTTTATTTTTTAGAGCTGTTCACAGAAAACACTGAGCAGAATGTACAAAGAGTCCCCATGTTCCCTGTGTCCCCACACATGCACAATACATTTGTTTCAATGGCTTATATTTTTGCTTGCTCTTGTAATATACTGACTCCAAACAGGGCTCATATTTAGTTGACAGTATGTTGAGAGAACCTAGTTTGTTCAGGGCTCCATGTAGGCTGGGTCAGTAGTGGGTGAGGGAAGGGTAAGTAGGTACTAAAGTAAAAGTGCATAGACCAGGCTCTCAGAATCCCAAGTCCAGTTAGGAAATCAGACCACATATATCAACTGACTGGAGAATTTATTTCCTGAATAATGATACACTAATAAATAGAAGTAATACCCAATAAAAGGTACATTTACTACTTCAACAGTACAGATTTTGAGATCATGTGAACGTGGGTTCGATTGAAACTTACCTTCTATACTACTTCAGGTAAAAGGTAGTACTGAAGAGTGAAAATCAGTTTATGGAGGACATACTTAGTCTAGTTAAGGCAGTGAATCGTTTTCCAATATTTCCCAATCTACTTTAGCATCAAGCACTTAAATAGCTACAATGTGCTAATAATTATTATAAATGGTTCCCAGTTATTTATTAAGACAGGTCCAATGAGAGCATTACTTGACAATATTTGGCCTTGATTCAACATTTTTTGAGCCGCTTCCCTGTGACTGTAAGAGGCAGCAGCATGCCATGAAAAGAGCCTGGGCTTTGGTGCCGGAGACTGGCATTTCCACTGTGCCTTAACCACACATTAGCCTGTGACCTTGATCACATGACTTCACCTTTCAGATCTTCAGCACTTTGTAATGTTGACGTGAGGATGGATATCAAGTGCCTAGCCCTGTGACTGGTATGTGGTGGTTTCATCGTAAATATATGACCCCCTGTTTAAAAGGTTGGAGAATCCAGACTTTGTTTATAGAGCAAGACTGCCAAATCTTAGCCAATGGGAAATGTAACAAAATGTTTTTTTAAATATACATATTATTTATGTATGTACAGTGACCTGCCCTTAAGTTATTCTAAACAACTGGGATTACTATGGAGTTGAATTTAATGAAGTTGATCGAGGAAGAATTAACCCGGGGATTCTGAGATGTGGAAGCTATTCCATGGTGTGGGGCTACTTAGAAAGACCTGGGGAATTAAGGTAGGAAGGTCTTAAATACCTGCCACATTTTGAAGGTCTCAGAAGACGCCTCAGGTAAGTATATTCCCCATTTAAACATGCTGAGCTCTATGTCAATGTCTTAGGTACCAGGTAGCAGTCCTAGTTGGGATGCAACCTCTGAGTCACCTGGATCTTGGAAGGTGTGGATGTCTTTCAGCAAACAGGCAGTGGGGTCGGTTTTTTGATTGTTACCTCCAGTGAAGGACACTCGTCCAGGAGACAGCTGCCAAATTGCTAGCCAGGCTTATATATCCTCTGGAACATTTTATTCACACACTGCTTCCAATGTAACCCGTCTTCTAAAGAGGTTTCTGCCATTAGTTTTGGAGACAGGATTTCATTCTACCCTGCAGTCCCATTTTTTGACTGGTGACCTTAAGAGGGTTATTATGTTGTTGGCTGTAGAGCACTGAAATTTTATGACATGCCATATGGAACTAAAGAAATAAGGACGTGACCTCCTTTGTATGGTATCATTAGTTCTGAATATCACCCATCTCCTGCCTTCAGCCATTTTTCTGGCCCCTGGATGAGATCTGTACCAGTGGTCAGAATTAATATTGTTTTGGCTCCTAAAAGCTGCAGTTTTCCTGAGGTGGCAGTTGTGGTAGAGCACTTTTTCCCTCTCTCCAATTTTGTAGATACATCCACACATGGAACTGAAATGGCCTCTCTCAGCTTGCTGTGCGCATGGGACCTCTACACCTGTTCAGTCGTGAAACCACTAATGAGGCCTCTCCTGTCCTATTCAGGATTTCAACGGAATATGAAATCTCATTACCCAGAGTCAATGAATGACATCTGTTCCCCGTCCCCCTCCTGAAGCCAGCATTCCAGCTGTTCAGTGCTGTTAAAAAGATGTGCCACTCAGAGAGAGAATTAGAGCCCAGAAAAGAAGGTGTCCCTTCCTGGCCCAGCCAGAGGGCAGATGGAGCTTTCCAATGTCCTGGCCCCCATTTAGACCTTTGTCCTAAAAGAATTAGCAAAAAGGAGACTTCATTACTTCAAACTAAAAAAAAAACTCTTCTGAAACAAGTCAAAACCTGGAAATGAGGGGTTTTGTTGATAAGGAAGATATTAATCTGAAATCATCCAGCTAAATGGATAAATGCTTGAACTGATTAAATGTTAACTTGATTTTAAATGAGTACAATATAAAGATTATTTTTATAGTTTGACTTTTTTTTTTTTTGCGGTACGCGGGCCTCTCACTGTTGTGGCCTCTCCTGTTACGGAGCACAGGCTCCGGACTCAGCGTCCATGGCTCACGGGCCCAGCCGCTCCGCGGCATGTGGGATCTTCCCGGACCGGCGCACGAACCCGTGTCCCCTGCATCAGCAGGCAGACTCTCAACCACCGCACCACCAGGGAAGCCCTATAGTTTGACTTCTTACAAATCCTTTCAGAAAGAGGATGGCTATAAATAAACATGAATATGCTAAATAAATATATACCATGAGATTTTTATTTGGGGAGTATTCATGCACAGTAATAGACATGTAATACAAAATCAATATAATCATAGATCTACCACATCTAAAATATTTTAGTGTTTTCATTCATTCATTTATGGAAGTGGTCACTATATAAGCATTTATTGAGCATCTCTTATGTGTCAAGCACTATAATTGCTGCTGTGGATGCAAAGATGAATAAAAGCTCAACGTTTAGAAAAGGTTAAAGTAAATTGTGATAGGCTATGTGGTAAGTCCTATAGCAGATGGGTTGGAGGAGTGCGATCATCCCTCCCTGCAGTGTGAAGGCTTCAGAGGGGAGGAAACACTAGCTGGGATCTTAGAGTGGCCAAGAAGACATGGGCAGGAGGCCATTTAAATCAGAGGAAGCAACATGGACAAAGGAAAGCAGGAAGGAAACGTACAAGTTTCCTTCTTGGCTTTGGAAACTTGCAAGTACTTTGGCTGGAGAAGAGGCCCTGAGAAGAGAGATAATGTGGGGTAGGTTCTTCCAGGTCAGCTCATGCAGAGCCTTTTATACCAAGATAGAGTTTGGGCCTTTTGCTGCAACAGGAAACTTATTCTTCATTGTCAGGAGTAGACTCTCAGTGAAAGTTTATTGAGCAAAGCTGAATTTCACTGAATATTTTAAAAATTCTTATTTGTTTTGGGAAACTGTTAAGTGCACATGGTAACATGTAAACTGTAATTGATTATTTTATTATGAAAACAAGTCTTGCAATCTACTCCTGCCCACCCAGATGAGGTCTCACTCTCCATGGGCAAGCTCTTCCTCCTCCTCTCTTTTTTCTCTTTCATGTGGTTTTCTTCATATTCCAGATAAGATGTTCAGATTTATCAGTATTTCTTGTTTGATCACTCTTAGGTAATACGTAGAGGTAAAAGATAATGATTTAATTTGCTTTTCATCCTTCGCTCCTTCTCTTCTGCTCTCAGAGTTTGGTATTCTCAGTGCTGTGATTATTTTATTTCTTCTTACTTACTTTATTACCTTATTAATTACTGTCATAACTTTTAATAGCATACTTATATCTCTGGCTCTTGTTCAGTCAAATTTGATAGTATCTCTTGTCTTACCACTTTATAAAATGGATACCTTTCCCTTATACTTTCTTCCAACTTTCCTCCCAGCTTTCCTCCATCTGTCTTTGTTAGCTGCTGTCCTTTTATGTTTAATTTGTCAAGGTGTTTAAGGTTTACATCCTGTACTATGAGTACAAGTCAGCAGTAGTCAGTATTCGTCAATGTTAGGTCACAGTGTGCTAGGATAACACTTTGATCTCTGTGTTACAAGTCTAAGCCACTCAATGCAGACTATTCCTAGCACTAAGATCAAAGGCAAATGTATACCCCCTTCTTTCATTCCACTAATTGATTGAAATGTGATGCATTTTACTTTATATTTGGAGCCTCACTTCCATGTGTACTTTTTTGTTGTTTTCCTGGATTTCCATTGGCTTTCTGTTGTTCTTGCACTATTTTCTTTTAAGATAGCTTCAATTTCTTTTTAAAATTCTTAATGTTGCCTTCAGTCCTATTGAGGGCTCATTTTAATTTTTCTGGAATCCTTCCTTCTACAACTCTCTGTTCTCCTACTGTAATCTGGACTCGTCTTTTCTTAAGTTTGCTGCATAGTTGTCCTGGAATCCCTCATTATTGCTCTCCTAGGTTGTATCACTATTTTATGGTTCCTATATCATCCTCTACCACTCTGCTTCCAACACCAACCAGGTGGCCCTGGCTTCTAGGCTCCAAGTAACATCCCCTTAACACCTTTCCTCTTTATTCCTCTAACACATGCATTTCAGTGGAGGAAATATTGCCCCCAAGGGAGCTAAAATGGTTCTTGGGGGAGGGGAGTCTTACCTTTAATGTAGAAAGCACAGATATACATACAGTGCATAAACAGAGATACAGTGTATCATAGGGGGATGATTAGGAAAAATATATCTAAAAAGTCTTCTCAGAGGAATGATAAGGAAAAATGTTAAGAAGTACTGCAACAGTTGTTGATTTCTGCATTGCCTTGTGTTCCCCTGTTTTCTCTTTCAGCTCTTCTAACATTTTAAATTAATTTTCCATATTAAATTCCCTCTATTTAACTATGAGGAATAAGTTCTGCTTTCTTGGAAGGATTCTTACTGACATAATTATATGTTTCATTTTGTTTCTTACTTGTTTTTCCTCCTACTAGGCATTCTATTTGTTAGATCCAACCATGTTGCTATGTGCACGTCAAATCCACTGCTTCTAGCTGCTGTATAATATTCCATGGTGTACCTCTGTCACATTTAACATAACCTCTCTCAGTGATAGACACCCAGATTGCCTCCAGTTCCCCCTCTACAAAAAACCTGAAATCAGCCTTCTCATTCACACTCCTAAGGACCTGTGAGAATTACTCTGGGATGAAGATTCAGAGGTGAAATTGCTGAGTCATGTATATAATCATTTTGATTGCAAGATTGTTCTCCAGAATGTCTGCATCAATCTATGCTCTTACTAACTTTATAATTTTTGCCAGTCTAATAGATATAAAATGATATCTCCTTGACATCTTAACTTGAATGTCTCTGTTTACAGATTTAAAAAATAGCTCTTTATATATTTGTTGGTCTTTTGAGTTTCCTGTTTTATTGGGGTTTTGACATTTCACTATGATGTGTTTAGGTATGGATTTTTTTTTTTTTTAATTCATCACATGAGGCATTTTGTTTGTACTTTTAGTCTGAAGACACATGGCTTTCTTTAGCACTGGGGAATTTTCTTGTATTATTTCTTTAGTAATTTCCTCCCTTTTAGTATTTAGTTTTCTCTTTATGGAACACTTATTAATTTGATACTGATACCTTCTGAAATTTTTTTCATGTCTTTAATTCAT
Source organism: Leucopleurus acutus (assembly GCF_964270905.1). Lineage (NCBI taxonomy): Eukaryota > Metazoa > Chordata > Mammalia > Artiodactyla > Delphinidae > Leucopleurus > Leucopleurus acutus. The sequence goes on along the minus strand of NC_139143.1, from coordinate 109,467,454 downwards.
TTGCTTCAATTTTAGAAAATTCCTTTGACTTAATTTTCTAGTTTTCTTCTACGAATTTTATTTTCAAGAATAATTTAAAATTTCTAATATCTTAATTTGTAATTTTCACTAATTATTACTTTCTCACAGCACCCTGATTTTGTTTTATGAACGTGGTAGACGTTTTACTCTTTCCATTTACATTGATTAGACTTTAAAAAATTATCTTCTTTTCTCTGACTTTTTTAATGTAAATTTAAAAATTTCGCCTTCATACTTCTCATTTTCCTCATGTTGCTGGTCATCAATGGTTATTTCTTCGTATCTAAGAAAGTAGGATTGGATATTGGGGTGGATCTCCTCTCCTGTTGTAGAGGTAGGAGTGTTTCCTTGAGGTCTCTTCTCTGGGAATTTTAAGGGGAGCTTTGTGTGGGGTGAGTGAGGCAGGGCAGAGCTTGTCAGTATGCATTTACTTTATGATGAGGTGGGGGAAGCAGCTCACAGGCTGTGGGCTCCGAAATGCCAGAATAAGGTCTTTTCTCAGGGACACCAGAGAACATGCTGTAAAATTTGCTCTTCCCTTCTGTTCAATTTCTTTAGAGAAGATCTGTTTTGATCTAGGAGTAAACACACTCTGCCTACATTCTTCCTTGGCCAGGCAGGTGATAACTTGCGTTTTGATGGATGAAATTTGTCTTGAGTATGGTTTTGGAAGCTCCCTAATCAAGACTGTGTATATGTCCATCTTCATGGGAAACAGAGGGCACCCTCAGTATGAAATATTTAGAGGAGGTTTACTTATGAAAGAACTGTTTACAACGATATGGGTATAAGGAAACCATAAGAAATGGTGCAGTAACTCAGTGTCTTGGTGGTAACTGAGCTGTCACCGTGCTGAGACCCAAAGTTATCAAGGCAGGGAAGTTTTGTCAGTGACCTTGTAGGGAAAGAGTCACCACTCTCCTCCCTTCCATCTTTACAAGTGCTCCACGTTGGCTCAACCCAGGTGAAAGCCAGAGAGCATGGGAACCAGTTGATACGGTGTACATAGACCAGCTCCCAGGACAGAGACTAGGGTGAAGAATGGCAGAGAGGCAACCTGGCAGGGCAAATGGAAAGTATTCAGCACAATAGGTCTGCATTGTTTGAAGCTTACCTGTGGCTTCCATATATTTTGAGAAGGCTTGACACCAGAAGCTGCTTTTTGCTTGTGTACTGGAGATAGAAATGAATTAAAGGGCTGTCTAGCTTTTGGCGAATCTGATGCTACACTTTATTCATATGTCACAGAGATCACCTGGAGTATGAGTAAAGCAGGGTGAAACTAGTTGGATTTTAGGGCCCACGTCCTGATGTGGAACAAATATAGTTACTTAACCTGGTGAAACATGTGACGGAAGTAGGAGTGGCATCTTTCCAGACACAAATAAAAATTACTAGTGACTTTTTAATTTTGGTAATCAGTAAATAAAAGTTAGGGGGCTATAATGAGGAGAGATATGAACATTTGGAACATTTTAGCATTTAGAGTTTCTAGAGGTAAGTGCAGTCTCTGCTCTGGGTTCTCTTGCTTAGGAAACAGAACTTCAATTGATCTCCTTCATCTCAGCCCTGATCCTAGTGCAGGATCTATGGATGTTGAGCTCAGAGGCTTTCTGAGGTTGATATGCATATCTGATGTTTGTCAGTACAATGTTGGAGTGTCCTTGGCCCACTTTGATCTTCTTCTAAGTGCTGATGGCAACTTCTCAGATTTTTGGGAAGTGGGAAATTTCATGTACTCTAACTTCTTGATCCTGGGAATAATGTGTCACTGCAGAGCTAAGGATGGAATCCTTTTGTACCTGATCTTCCTGGTTTTCTTGTACTCTGAAATGATGGAATGTGTAAAATCAAAAATCTAAACATGTACTTTTGCCAGGGTTATTCTTCATTTGTTTGTTTCTACACCACCTAAAGGGCTTTGCTCAGTCGAATGCAGGGAACCACTGCTACCTTTTTCACCTTTTCAGTACCTTAGACTTAATACATTGTTTGCTTGGAGTTGTAGGCGCCACATGGATATAGAAAGAGAGATACTGCTCTGGCCACTTGGCGTGCTATAGGAGCACCCATGCTTAGAAAGTCCATGGCTTAGCTTTCATGTTGATACAGACCGTCCATTTCTGAGCTTGAGGGTAGAAGATAGTGGGAGAAAAATGAAATACCTTTCTAATTTTTTTCAGGCCTTCAGGAGTACTCTGTTGGTAAGGCTTAGTAGGTTATTTTTTCCTAGAAAATTATCCATTATGTGAAATTAGAAAAAAGAGTCTTTTATGATTCTTCAAATTGTCTTTGAATCTGAGATATTTTCCTTTTTTTTCTTATTTTGTATGTTTATGTGTTTTTACTCTGTTTTCTTTATTTTCTATTTTTTGGTGTTTTTAACCAGTTTTAAAATTTATTTTTAAGCTTTATTCTTTTTTCTAATTCATTCATTTTCCTTCTTATCAATTCCATTGTTCTGCTTTTTTTTTAACGGCTTATATTGTATTTTTTAAGCTGGATGCCTAATTTTCACACTTCTCTCTCTCTCTCTGTCTCTTCAGAGAAGTATTGAGGCTACTATTTTCCCTCTGAGTTTTGTTTTGGCTATTTTCCATAGGATCTCATGTCCTGTGTTTTCATTATAGTTATTTTCTAGATATTCTTGAGTTTCTGTTTGGATTTCCTCTGTTAACTTCAAGAATATTTTATCAGGAGATAGGGAAAGGTTACATTAGGAAATTATTTTAAAAGATAATATTCTAAATAATTAAACTTAAGAAAATAAAATACTGAATGATAAAAGTCAATGAAAATGTGTGAGAGAGTTGAAGGGATTTCTCTGAATCAGTAGCAAACTGCCCTTATATGTGGACTTTGAGCCAGCTAAGGCTGGGAGAATTAGCTGAGACAAATAAAAGTAGAATTAGAGGGCAAGTTTAGGTGAAACTAAAGGGAAAAGCATTGTCAATGTGTAAGCACTTGAAGCACATTCACAAAGAATGCTATCCTATCTATCTAGTCAAGCTCTTATTGATTTCTTAATGTCTGAATCACACAGGGTAGCTCTTGACTACATCGTGGGCTGGATTATAATTGCTCATACATTAGACTGTAAGTCCCTCGAGAGCAGAGACTGTGTCCAATGCAGTAGTAATCCCTGGTGTTCACCTTACTGAATTGTTCTGTGGCTGATGACGGTTGGTGAGGTCAAAGTTTCACAGAGTAAGCAATTAAAATGCCATTAAATGTATTTTAAAAGTAAACAGGGCTTCCCTGGTGGCGCAGTGGTTGAGAGTACGCCTGCCGATGCAGGGGACACGGGTTCGTGCCCCGGTCCGGGAAGATCCCACATGCCGCGGAGCGGCTGGGCCCATGAGCCATGGCCGCTAAGCCTGCGCGTCCGGAGCCTGTGCTCCGCAACGGGAGAGGCCACAACAGTGAGAGGCCCGCGTACCGCAAAAAAAAAAAAAAAAAGTTAATAAAACTTCCAGAGGCATCTGCTACTAATCTAAATAAGGTTAGTTGGCATAAAAATCTGCTTTCAACCAATCATCAGTTTGGGAAATAATATTGCCCTACTATACATGCTGATGCGTATTTTTCTCAAGTGTCATAGTATTCAGAATGTGATTCTTTAAAAAGTTTTCAAAGTGTCCCTTGCTTTGAAATCATATGTCTTTTTCATCTGTATATTCCTTTGCTTGGTTTTCTCAGGTCTCAGCAAAATGCTTGCATAACTGCCTGACCTTTTCACAAATTATGGCGGTACTTCGGTACATTTTTCTGCACTTGGTCTTCTCTGTATATAGAGATCTCTGTTGCACTCAGAGCCACTTCCTGGATCTGCCTGTTGGGCTAGTACGGGCAGTTATTGCTCTGGGTGTTTATAACGAAGCAAGTGCAGACTGAATGCACCAGAGAGCACATAAAAAGATAATTGCAAATTTATTCATGCAAAGACTCAACCGTGACATTTTAAATCCATGGTGGGTAAAACCACTGTATTTAGTGCTTATTGCAGCTCCCCTTAATAGATAATAATAACAATAATAATACAATAATAACAACAATAAAGAGAGCAGCTGTCATTTATTGAGTGCTTACTCTGTGTCAGATAACTGTTCAACACTTTCCATGGACTGACTCACTAAATCTTTACAACCAGTGTGTGATGTACTAACTGTTACTTTCCCCATTTTGCAGACAAGGAAACAGAGAGGTTAAATTTCCCAGGTCTCTGAAGCAGTCAGTGGCAAATCTGGAACTCAAACCCAAAGCAGTACCACTTTAGAGCCCTCACATGTTGCCATTACATATTGCTGCTTCTAATACAAAAGTGTTGGACTTTAAATAATGATCTCTTTAGTGACTTAGACGTTACCAACAATAACAACCATTAGTGAAACCAAAGAATTTCAAAATTGGAAGAAACTGTAGTGATTAACTAGTCAAATATGATCTGTTTTCAGATAAGAAATTGGAAGCCCAGAGAGAGGGAAGAGCAGAGTCACAGAGGTAGAAATGGACAGAGCCGGGAGTTGAATTCAGGTGTTTCGCTTCCCAAGACGTTGCCTTTTCAACGACATTATGTTCTCTCTTCTTGATTTTTATCGTGAACTGGCTTCTGTAGAAAATGGGAAATTTTGCTATTCCTATTTTTAGTCTATAATTGTGCAAAAAAGGATGAGGGACAAGATATCTGTTGAGCATCTGTTATGCACTGGCTCCTAATAATTCTGGGGTGCAGGTGCTACTATCCTCTTTATCGAACTGAGGAAGCGGAGGTTCAGAGAAGTTAAAAACCTTGCCCCAAATCCTGTAGATAGTAAATGGTGGAACCCCATTTTGAATTCTTATTCATCTGGCTTTGAAACCAATAGTCTTTGCACTCACTAGGCTGTCCTTTGGTAAAGGACCTCAAAGAGACAGAACTCATCAACCGTGTATTTTTAGTTCTATCTATTTGTTCTCATTGCATAGATCCTTGTGAATTTGGAAATGTGCTTTCCCCTAGTTTTGCAAATAGGCCTGCTTCAGCCATCAATGCCATGGTGAAAGAAGAGGTCTTATAGATCTCTCTGCTTTTTGGTGAAAAACTTCCTGAGTGCCTCCTGAAGAAATTCTCCAACACCGAGAAGCTTTTATATTTGTAATTGCTTCTTAGGTAAGACTATCAGACATCTCTGCCTCGCTGCAGTATCTGGGCTGTAAATTGTCTGCACTTTGTCTTGCTGGGATTTTGTGGTTTAATTCTTTCATGCCACTAGCATGGAGCTACATTTACAGACACAAAGAGGAGAGGGACTAATGTTTAGCTGTCTTGCACCAGCTTGCACTTTGGATTATCTAGTATCCCAGGAAAAGAGTCTGTATCCAGGATAATCCTTCCTCTGGACTTGTTTCCTTTCTGTGTTTTGACCTCCTCAAAAGCAGAAGAGTCACCTTGCATCTCAGGAAAAGAGAAGGGGAAGGATCTTTGAATCGCCAGGTAGGATAGCATCTCTCGCTCAGCATTTCTCCTGTTCTGCACAAGAAAAACCTCTTGCTACAGTCTCTGTTTGTTGGAGCATCACAGACTTCAGATGCATGGTATTTCATATCTGACACTCTGAAAGTAAATCCAATACATTAAATCATTTAATACAAATGAGTTATTGGGGCTGTGAAATGTCTGTAAACATTTGGTGAGAAATTTTGTTCTTTTTGTTGTTTTGCTCCCCTAGTTGCCATTAAAATTTCTGGTTGGGGCTAATAGTGTTTGCCTTCCATAGTATTGTAATTGTTACTGTTTCTTTGGCTCCTTATGAAACCTGTTCCAGAAATCTGATGCAAAGAAGCGCAAGGACCTTAGATTTCATTCCAATGGTTGCGGTGACAGTGGTGAGTTTGAGTAGGGGAGACTTAACTGGTGAGGCAGAGGGTAAGAGCTTAGACCTAGGCTATTGATTTCCTTGTTTCTCTCATTTGTCCATATCCATAAGGCCAGTGGTAGTCAATCAAGCAACAGGAGGGGGCCCTGGTCTCTTTTCTTGCCCTCCTCATAAAGGCGGTCATAGGAAATGAGTAAGTAGCATAGCCCATTATGTTGTTTCTGGTTCCACATCATCTAGCTGGCCTCATCATGATAAGCCCATTTCCACTCGAAGGACTCAGGCAGCTCTTTACAATGCACCGTTATAACAGAACTACTTCCCTATGCAGGTGGCAGCCCAAATTAACATAATAGTATCCTAATGGGCCACACCACTTTCAACTTGCCAAATACGTTTAAAGTACATTTCTCAACAGCAGTGTCATACGCAGTCAATCAAGTAATCCATTTACCCACTTGTTCCTGGCTGAATTCAGGAAAGGTCATATGTCTGTCTTGTAAAACAAAAGAGAATTGTTACAAGACTGAGACCAACCGTAGCACGTTTCAAATGCCTTTGGCTGCTTGAGTAGCCTAAACTTGACTAATCTCATGGTAGGGTTGAGACCTACATAGCCCATTCTAATAATGAAAAAAAAAAAAGATAAAACAAAAACGCTTCCGCTCTTTGATTATAGGGCAGTACTTCATCTTTTATTTAGAAAGGGATGATTGTTATCCACGTTCAGGGAGCTTCTGTGAGTTTTTCACATGTGACATGGCAATAATTAAGAATGCCACAAGAAGGAATATTGGAAAAGTAATTAGATCTTCTTCTGTTCATTGTCTAATTAGAGGGCAGGTTAAAGTCCAAAGGAATGAAATTAAAACCTAACCACTGTTAAGGCAGCACTGTTAAGGCTGTGATGTTTTTCGCTGAATGCCACCAGAGCACTTGGCACTACAGGGGACCCATGAGGACACACAGGCCCTGAAGGCTGAGGAGTGTAAGGCTCTAGGTGGGATGTGGCAGGGTTTGATTTGAAACAGGGAAGCTGAGAATGAATCTTCAAGATGTAGAACATAAGTATGAATCCTTTGTAGAAAAAAGAATAATACTAACATATAGAAGTCTCAGTTTGCTCTGCTTCCAGGTTAATCGCATGTTGCTCATAGGCTCTGTGAATGGTTACTTCTCCATTGTTACTATATTTTTGTGGGAGGTGGGCCCACTCCTAGGTATCAGGGACTTGTGAGTCGCAGCAGTGGTCACTGCACCACTGGCAAATAATGAGGTGTGTGTACATTAGCGACAACAACAGGGTCAGCACCGCCACCCTCAAAAGCCCCTGGACTGAGTCTTAACAGGAGAGGACTAAACCATGGAAGAAAAGCCCTCACACGCACAAACATACTGTAGAAGGGAAAGCCGTAAATTACCGACCTTCTTCCTGCCTGGATACAACGGAAGGTGCGTTTGGAGAGCAAAGCTTTCTCAGGCCGCCTTGCTGCTCTCCCCTGGGTGGGCTCCTCCACGCAGTGGCCAACACTGGAGGCCCGAGCACAGCTTTTCTCCCTGGGAAGCAGTGGGCTTAAATGTTTGACTTCTTACCCGAGAACTATATGCCAAAGGAATAGCCACCCTGGCCTGATGGGCCAAAGTAGATGGCAAGTAAAGTTTTATGTTTCAGATATGAGCAGGGGTGCTTCTCTGGTGGCGCAGTGGTTGAGAGTCCGCCTGCCGATGCAGGGGACACGGGTTCGTGCCCTGGTCCGGGAAGATCCCACATGCCGCGGAGCAGCTGGGCCCGTGAGCCATGGCCGCTGAGCCTGCGCGTCCAGAGCCTGTGCTCTGCAACGGGAGAGGCCACAGCAGTGAGAGGCCCGCGTACCGCAAAAAAAACCCAAAACAAATATGAGCAGGGGGTTGGATTACTCAAGTGTCCACTTTTCCTTCTCCTATAAGGTTCCCTTCTTCTGAAGACGTAGGAAAGAAGAGGGGTTGTTTCCCACCTGCTCTCAAATTGTCCACCCCATCATCACGCACTGCCCCCATCCCTCCCAGGCCCCATACCTGCCCTGAGCTGCCCTGCCTGCAATTCCCGCTCAGGGTCTCTCTCCACAATATCTGCCTGGGATGCAGCTCCCTCCACGAAGCCAGTGAAGAATGTGGCCAATCACACTTTCTTTGCTGGTTCATCTCTTGTTCCCACAGTACCATTCCGCAGGGCTGTACATTCGGTATATTATTAACTAAAAGGAGTTTTCGGGTAGGGGGGATGTTTAAACTGTGCTCTAAATAGGACTTTCCCCATATTCCATGGAAAACCCATCTGAGGAGGTAAACTTTAAAAGGGAATCCCCTTGCAGATGCCCTACTTGTTAATTCTGTTCTCACTTCTAAGTCAGCCCTTTCAGCAAGAGTGTGTCTTTCTTCTAACCTCCACCACGTGACTCTCTATGAATCTTCTATTCACAGAGGTAGATCTTAGTCCCCATGCTGAGTTTTAAAATATGAGTTCCTCAGTCTGGACTAACAGACCCCCTCAGACCGTACTCCTAGCTCCATATCCACAGAATTCTGAGCCTGTGTAGATAATCCAGAGTGGGCCTGAACACCAAGTCTGGTCACTTATGAGGTTGTCCCATAGGCGTGAGATGTAAACATACTTCTTTATTTTTCTCAAAATTTAAACTGTTGAAACATGAAGGCAGACAGACATACACATACGCGCGCATGCGCGTGCACACACACACACACACACACACACACACACACACACACACACACACTTCCCAAGGACAGAGACAGTGCAGTTGACAGTCATAGCAAGAGGCACTCTTGCTCCTGCCCCAGGTGTCTGCATTATTGTGCTCTCACAATGGCATCCTTACTTTTTTATGCAATACCGCAGCAATTTAAGTTATCTCCCTATTTCTCTTCTCCCACCTTCAAATCATTTCTTTTGGCCCCCCAGATAGAAAGAGTTACACTGGAGCCACATATTCTTTGTGGATTCTTGCCTGGCTTCTGCAGTACAGGGACCCAGCAGGAGCCTTCTAAGGGCTCCTTAAACGTTTAGGCCCAGACCACCCCCCCCCCCCCCCCGATTCGTTATTCAGTATGGAAGAGTTGCATTCTTTCTGGTGACATTTATATGTTTCTTGGAGGGAGGGAGATATTGGTGGTAGGAAAAAAGTTATTGAGCTGGCTCCTGATCTATTTATTTTCCTTTTCCAGATAATTTTGCTCTTGTATAAGTAGTTACCTATTTTATAAAAATAACTATGACATATGCCTCTTCTCCTCTTTCTAGAAATCCTTAAGATGTTTCCTACCTCTCATGACAAGCTACAAGACTTTTCAAGGAAATATTTTCCTGCAGTATTGGATCATCTCTTTGTAGCCAGCTTTGGGGCCATGCAGCCCTGAGTGGAAAGATATGATTCCATGTCCTTTTGGGACTGAACTTAAGTTTGAGGCTGGAAGAATATTTTAGCAGTTGAACGTTGCTGGTTTCTGTCCATAGAATCCTATTTCACTAGTAGTTACTGTGTCCAGTAACTCTAGGCTTTGAAAGGGAAGACTGTCATATGATTTTAAAAAAATGTAGGGATGTGCAAAGAATGAAATGTGATAATGTGATTTTTCACAGAATCCATGACTTGAGTAATAGAAGTGTCTTATAAGTCTGTTTTTAAGTGGAACTAGGGTTGATGAGTTTTTCATATATTTGGAATAAGAGAAATGTACTAATGGACTGTTGAGTGGTACCATGGTTTATCTTGGACAAGCCAAGGTGAACAGGTACTAATCTATTCTCTGCAGAGCTGGGGTTTGTGCAGCAAATTTGAATTATCCAAGTTCCTCTATAGAGTCTGTGCAACGTGAAAAGTCAGTATAGAAAATCCTTATTGACTTGATGATATGGCTGTATGATGAAAGCAGTAATCATGTTTAGACCAGCTATGAAACAAAATGCAATCCTAATGCTCACTCACTGCCCATGATAGGATTATATTCTGATGGACTGAAGATGTGGTCAGCAGGAGGATCATTTGGCAGCAGAAGAGGCCGATTTTTCTGATGATCCAGAAATCAGATTTTGATTCTGATGATTAGATATTTGGTTTATAGACTTCTCACTCCTAAAGAATGCTGCCAAGGTCAGTCTGTCTTATATACTTTGGGGAATGAATGAATCACGGTTTATTATAACAACAAATAAGTCAACTAAAGCCTGGCGACTCACCGCTGTTATTCTCCACCAAGCAAATGCATCCCTCCTGTCTGCATGGCTAGTGTGAGATTTACGGATGCTAGATAGCTGCTGTTTAGTTTTATTATTTGAGGAAAGAGGATAGACATTTATTTTGAAGGGAATTTAATTTGAGAATATGACAAATATTGAAATACTCATGATATAGTCTTTTTAAATCAATTTCTGATATGCTTCTCTAATTTGAAATTTAAATTGAGAAATTTTTATTTAAAAGCAGTGATTTTTTTTTTTTTTTTTTTTTTTTTTTTTTTTGCGGTACGTGGGCCCCTCACTGTCGTGGCCTCTCCCGTTGCGGAGCACAGGCTCCGGACGCGCAGGCCCAGCGGCCACGGCTCACAGGCCCAGCCGCTCCGCGGCACGCGGGATCCTCCCGGACCGGGGCACGAACCCGCGCCCCCTGCATCGGCAGGCGGACTCCCAACCACTGCGCCACCAGGGAAGCCCCAGTGATATGTTTGATTGAAGAAAATAACACAGTATAGAAAAGTATAAAATCAAAGTCCCATGCATGCCCCATGCCCAGCCCCACTTCCCAGACATCACCACGTGAATGGTTTCTTGTGTACAGTGCTTACTGTGTGTCAAGTGCTGTGCTAAACACTTTACATGACTCTTCCATGTAGTCTTCACAGCAACCCTATGCAGTGCATACTGTTATTATTCCCATTTTAAAGCAAAGCACAGAGAGTTTAACTATTTGATTTAAAGTCATGGAGGTCATTACTAGGAGACCTGGTTGCAAAATGGGGCCGTCTATTTTCAGATGTCTTGCTTTTAATTAAGGATTATACTATCTTGCTCTGAAATGCGTAGTCCCTTACCATTTAGTATTTCTTAGTCATCCTTCTATAGAAATACATGTAGATCCACCTCGTTCTTTCTCATGGTTGCATAATAGTCTATGGTATAGATGCGCTGTAATGCACTTACCTAATTCACTATCGAAGATTGTCTTCACTTCTTTACTATTACAAATATTCTTCTACAGATACCTTTACTCAGGTATCCAAATATTTTGTAAAATAAATCCCTGTAGGTGGAAATCATTGGTCAAAGAGTATATATAACATTTCTAACATATTAATATTGCCAAGTTGGCCCCCCAAAAGTTTGTACTAACTTGTAATCTTGCCAACAATGCATGAGATTCAAGATTAAGTATTATGAAACTATTAAAACCATTACTAATCTGTAAAATATGGTATCCCACTTTAAAATTTGCACTTATTAATTATAAGTGATATTGAATATCTTTTCTTATAAATATTTACTGGCCATTTATGTTTCTTTTAATAAAAATTGCTGGCTTATTCTTTCCCCTATTTTGCTGTTGAATTATTCTCTTTTTCATATTATTAGTCTGTTATATGTATTGCAAATTTTTTCCCAGTTTTAAAATTTCTATTTTGGGGAATTCCCTGGCGGTTCAGTGGTTAGGACTCTGCACGCTCACTGCTGAGGGCCAGGGTTCAATCCCTGGTCGAGGAACTAAGATCCCACGAGCCACATGACACTGCCAAAAAAAAAAAAAATTTTTTTTATTTTGACTTTTGTCAAAAAGAATTTTTTAGTTTTTACATATTCAAATTTAGCAATCTCTTCATGGCTGTTGGGTTTTATCTCATGTTTAGAATTACCTTTCCCATCCACCTAAGTATTGTTTTAGTACCTTTGGACTTTCATATTTATATATTTGAATTTTTGCTCCATCTACAATTTATTTTTGTATAAGCAGCAACTTATTTTTGCAAATGACTTTTCAACTGGTTCAACACTATTAAATACTTTTTACAATATTTATTCAGTTTGTTTGATAAATATACTATTAAGTTCATTTTCTATTATTTACCTTATAATATACCAAGCATCTATGTTTATTAGGGGCTGATTATACAAGTGTCAGTGGCAAAGTTTCTAATTAGTATAGCTTTATAATATATTTTCATATCTGAAAAAGCTATAACTCCCCCAGTTTTCCTCCAACTGTTCTCAAATGTTTATTTTTATTTATTTTTATTTTTTATTTTATTTTATTTTTTTTGCGTTATGCGGGCTTCTCACTGTTGTGGCCTCTCCCGTTGCGGAGCACAGGCTCCGGACGCGCAGGCTCAGCGGCCATGGCTCACGGGCCCAGCCGCTCCACGGCATGTGGGATCTTCCCGGACCGGGGCACGAACCCGCGTACCCTGCATCGGCAGGCGGACTCTCAACCACTGCGCCACCAGGGAAGCCCTCACATGTTTATTTTTGTAGATGAGCTTATGTATCATTTTTTGAACTTGGAAAACATTTTTCTATATTAATTTAGGGAGAACTGATATGTTTATAATATTCTCTTTCTATCCAAGAATAATGTATACTTTTTATTTATTCAGATTTTCTTTTAAGTCTCCCAGGAGATTTTTAAGGTTCCTTCTAACAGGTCCTGCTTATTTCATATTACTTGAATTATAATTCTTAATGACAGTCTTAACATGGAGCTTGTGGCAATGATCTGTTTTGCTTCCCTTCTGCCTCCCATGTGTTCTCCACTTCACTGTCCCTTTTCTGTACCATTTTTCCCATATATCTGGCTCCCTATGTTTTGGTCTTCCCTCCTGCTCTTTCTGCTGCTTGTTCTAGCTCAGAAGGAGAACATATTCCATGGTGGAGAGGCAGAATTAGAAGTTGACTGTTTTTCCCTGACCATCAGCTTCCCATAAAAGGATGAAACTATCGTTTTCTATGTTTCCTTCTCATACTCCTTCAAAGATGCTGAAAGAATAAGTTGTTGCTTTAACCAGTGTTAGGGAAATTTTGCGTTTGAGGGCATCAACTAAACCAGGTTTTGGAAAGTGTGATCTGGGAAACTCCAGAATAAAAATCACCAGATATACTTGGTAAAAGTGTAGATTCCTGCCTCATCCTTAGACCTGCAGAATCAGAATCTTTAGAGGCGATACCTGGGAATCTGCATTTTAAATAAATATCCCAAGTCTGTGCTTTTAAACTGTGATGCGCATGTGAATCACGTGGGCATCATGTTGCAATTGAGATCAATGCAGATGCTGATTCAATGGGATTGGAGTGGAGGTGAGATTCTGCATTTCTAACCAGCTCTCAGGTGGCAGTGAGCAAATGTGTGTGGCCATACCTTGAACAACGAGGCTGTAGAGATTTTTTGCTCTCTGAATGTGAGAATCACTGAACTGACCTAGAATGGGGCACTGACAATAGAAAGAAGACTTTCCTTTAAAAAAGAATCCTTTAGAAGGAGAATGTGCATTCTTCTTTGTGGGGTACCTTGTATGTAGAACTCTGGCCCTGCCCCTCTTTCCTCTGCTTCGTAAAGTTTAGTCTATTCATCACTTCCACATTATTCTACCCTGATTCCTGAGCAAGTTCCAACAGAGGCAAGGGCTGTAGTAGCAGCCTCTTCCAAGCCCTTCCTGGGAAGGCCCGGCCATGACCCCTGGCATGATGGACTTCCACAATGTTGTTTTATTGAGGTGTAATCTGAGGCTTGCAAAACACAGAAGACTTCTTCATAAGATACCAGTGGTAGTGGAAGTTCTGGTGTCCATCTCCCTTCCAACCTGACAGACCTGCTGGGGTGGTATGTCCAGTGTGACTCGAGGGCCCCCAGCATTGGGATATGACTGGAAGGTTGAATAGACTACTGCGAATAAGCAGAATCATAGAGTAAAAACTAAGATTCTCTTCTCATCTCTATTGCTGACCCGGGGAATGAGAACCTGAATGACACATTAAACCCTCTCTGCTATGACTGTGTCTAGCCTTCCATGCCCTTCATTCTCCCATAGGCCTTGCCAGCTCTGTTTTGCTGCTGACACCCCACACTTGAGATGGCTGGCCCATGCTACCATGCTGGTGAGTCTGTGGTCACGGAAGGTAACTTTCTGTTCTTATACAGCACCCTGGTTTTCTTGGAGACCACACCCGCTATTTTGCCCTCCATAAACTGAATGCTAACGTTGCTAAGTGAACAAGCCAGTCGTGCTCTCTTCACATGAAAAATTCCTTGATGGTTATCAGCAGGGCTGCTGAGTATGACCATGTACTGCACAACTCCAGGGAATGTGATTCACATTTGTAAATGGCACTCCTGAGGTTCTGCAGTGTTTTTCTGATTCTAAGACACTTGCAAAAATCATGGAATTGGGAGGCAAATCCAGATAGTAGGGGAATGTTGGTCAGAGGAAAGACAATGGGGAGAAAAGAAACATATTGTGTCTATTCAAGTTTCTGTGTAAAAGAGAAAGTGCTCCTCCCTTACAGTTGGCCAAGAAATTGAGAATAAATGACAAGACTGTACTAGGACTGTTATATAAAGTCACAGAAACTTAAATCAAGCCAATTTAGACAACAGGGGAGTTTAATGGCCTAAATAATCTAAGAAAGGACTGAGCAAGACAATGTGGGGAGGACAGTGATCCAGCTGAGCCCAGGAGCTTCTGTAACCAGGGTTTCAAGGCTGTTAGAATTCTTCTTTTATCTCTGAGTGTTGTCTTCATTCTTTCTCTGCAGGCTTCCTTCCTCTGTGTGGTAGAAGTGGTAGAAAACATGGCTTGCTGATAGCTCCTGAGTTTTGCATTTTAAATCTTCCAATCCTAGACTCTGATTCTCTTTCTTGGTTCCAGTGTGCAAAATCCCGAGGGAAGGCTCTGGTTGGTCTGGCTTAGAACTATTGGCTGTGGCCAGGTAAGCAGGGTCAAGTAGAAAGAGGGCAACTCTCCCATGGGAATCACACAGTTAGAGTAGAGTTAGGTTTGGAAGAATTCCCAGAAGAGGAAAGTCTGCTGGGCAGGCCAAATAGTAGATGTCCACTCTGAAGCTCATTTGCCCTTCTACGTACACTGGAATCTCAGGGGGTTGCTATAAAATGTATGAAATCCCATCTGTATTCAGCAAGAATGCAGCTCTCTTCCGGCCTGCAGTTCCACTAAAGCCTTTACCCTAATGCTGTTATAAGGGGCAGCTGTATCATAGCAATAGTTGCTTATTTATTCACTGTAGTGACACTTACATTTCATTGAGCAGCTGCTGAAGCCAAAAATGTTCAGCAAGGGCAAAATGTGATAAAAGCGCAATGCAATTTGCTTGCACATTATTAAGTTTTAATTTTTGGTTCAGGAATAAATTTTGTTTTCAGTAGCTATTTTCAACTTGTTTCTACAGTTGAAAAAAGAAATGAATTACTCCCATCCTACCAATTAAGCTGGTTAGAAAACCCTCGTAGATTTAAGACCTGAGTTAACTCTGAGTTGAAACACAGGGTTTATTCGGGTGTGGGAATAGCGTCCCACTTGTGCTAGGGAATGAATTTACAGTGGAGTTAATTTTTCTGCATCACTATTCCTTTACCTGTAAAATGAGAATAGAATCAGCACCTTGTGGTGTAGATCAAATGAGTAAATGAGTGCACAGCACATGGAATGTACATCACTAAATGTTAGCGAATGCTATTACGTCGTGAATGCCATGTTTTGTCTTAAAATGAGTGATTTTTTTAGTCAACAACTTTATTTGCAAGCAGCAGACAGCCTCTCAAAAATTAGGGTTTATTATAAGGCTACATTAGACAATGTCATGGGCAAAGAGGGCCCGAGAGTAAGTACAGGTGGACCTCAAAGAGACAGGAGTCAGGAGTGGAGACAATCTCTCTTTCGCCAGGGCCATGTGGTTTCTTACTCCTGATTCTCTGTGTTTCTGTTCCATTTTCTTCTTCTCAGACCAGCTCCTTCTCTCTGTTTGTGCATTCTGCTCTCATGGCCCAAACTAGAACTTACTCATCTCTTTGGTTTGGCACCAACTCCAAGCTCAAACCTATGTGGTTCTTACTTCCCGAGCCTATCACAAAGTGATACATTCTTGGTGTCTTAGTTGGATTCTCGATAGAAACTAGCTGGCCTGCCCTTAACATTGGATGAGATGTGCCACCCTGGGACATCCACTAGCTGTGATCAAAAGACAGAAGGGTCACATAAAACCACCTGGGCCTGCCCCTTCAGCAGGGGCTAAGGACTGGGCAATTATAAGAGACAGGACTGTGGGCCAGAAACGCATCTGAGACCATGTCTGCTCCAAATGTTATGATGAAATGATGAGTTACCAAGGCCTCTCTGATTGTAAATCCTGAGAATGGGATTGTTTAGTGCCCAGGGCTACCATGGTGGCAGGAGTGCCAAACACAGTGCTCTAGAGGTTGGTGCCAAGCCAGCCTCCAGACATAAACATTGTATGGTAGTTATATCAAGGGATGAACGTTCAGGGGAACAGCTCTTTAACTTGTTTGAGCCTCGGTTTCATCTATAAAAAGGTGACAATATCTACCTGATAGGGTATTAGTATTAAGTGAGGAAAGGCATCTTATACCTAATCCAAGACACTTGGCACGAAGTAGATACTCAGTAAACATTATTGCCTCTTTTTTTTTTTTTTTTCCTTTTTGCTTCTGCATTGCCCACTGTGGAAACACATCCATTTAAAAGAGGCAATTGAAAAAAAAAAAAAAAAAAGAGGCAGTTGAAATGATTTTCCTGTTTTGTTGTACTTGAAAATAAATTCAATTATTTGTAGGTAATTGATTTAAGTGATGTCTATCCAACAGCTTACTAGATTTTTCCTGTTTCTGATGGTAAAAGGAAAATCAGAGCCACTTAATACTTTTTATTGATTTCTTGAGATAAATGCTGATGTGACTTTGCAAATACAGTTTGTGTATTGAATTTGTAATAACAGACTTTTTCAGGATCCTCTCCTAGTATACAGCTCTCTCTTCGTAAAATGGTGGTGGTGCCTCTCAGATGCAGCCTACCTGGAAGGGGAAACATTTCATAAGCTGCTTCCTGACCTCATTCAATATTTAGAAAAGGGCACCTGGTTATCTTACCTTTCTAACCCCAAATGACGTACACTCTCTTCTGGATGGAGCAGTCTTACTTCTTTCTTCCAAGGCTCACTCCTGCCTCTCTGCTGTTAAATCTCCCTTCTCCTTCCTCTGGGCTTTCTCCTGCAACTGTGCCCTTCCTTTTCTGAATCTTTAACCTCTCCCTTGGTCCACAGAGAAGTTACACTTTCCCTTATCTTAGAAAAGTCCTCTCCAACCTGCTCCCTTTTCATGCTAACTTCCTATTTCTCTCCTTCACTGCCAAACTTTCACAGAGTGTGGCATGGGTTGATTTTCACTGCTTCCTCATGCCTCAGTCACTCTTGAACCGATAAACCACAATTTCATCACTCTACGGATTCTGCTCTCCAAAGCCACGGATGGCCATCTAATCCTAAATCACATAACGTCCTAGTGTCTGATATCGTTTACTGTCCCTTATTGAGATTTGCTGCTTCCTTGGTTTCTGTACCACAAGACTTCCCTGCTCATTTTCCTACCTCTCTGTAGATCTCCTTTCTTCCTCTCTACCTCATATTCTATCTATTGGTTTCTCTAGTAGAACTTGACATGTTTGACTAGCTTACTTATTATCGTGTGTCTCTACTAGACTACAAGCTGCAGGAAGGCAGGGCCCGTGTCTTTCTTGTTCACCATTATAATCCAGTGATACTACCATTCTCCTGGTCTCTGAGGATAGTCTCCTCTCTCCCTCACTGTCTTCATCTAACTAGGCACAGAGGCCAGTTCTACCTCTAAAATGTCACTCAACTCGATCTCAACATTCCCATTCCCACTGCTCAGCTTGAAGCCCTCACCATGGCTCAGCAGAGCTGGCTGGAAGATGAGTTGACAAATTGATACCCCTGCTTCCAGCCTGCCCTGCACCACTCTGTCCTTGCCAAACTGGCCTTCCTAAAACATAACTTGGCTTGCCTCACACCCCGCTAACGGACTTGCAATTCTTCACAGTCATTACTGAATCAAGTCTGTATTCCTTCCCCTTCTCACGCTGCTCCGTTTACCTGTTGAGTCTTCTCTCCTGCTACTCCCTGTCCTGCTGACTTGTGTGCATGCAAGAAACTGGCTGCCTTTGGGCTGCCAGAGAGGGACCAGGGAGTTACTTTCTACATCTCTAGAGTGGTGTCTGTGTCACTCTAGAGCTTCAGGACATGCCTATTCAATTGGGAAGGTGAGACAAATTTAAAAAATATTACCTATAGGACCAACTAAGGAAAAACAACAGCTAAGCACAAGCAATATACTGCCTATTTAATTCAACTTGTACTGAATATGCCTTGACTCGGCGGGCAGGATCAAATCTAAATGTCTCATGATAGAAAGGGACAGTAAAGAATAGGGGTAAACACATGGACTCTGAAGCTAAACTGATTGGATTTGAGAAGCAGTCTAGCCATTTACTAGCCATGTGACTCTGAGCAAACCACTTAATCTCTCTCTGACTCAGTTTCCTCATCTGTTAAATGGAGGTGTTGGAGTTGTTGCAAAAACTGCGTGAGTGAATACATATAACATGTTCAGAAGAGTACCTGTCGCAAAGTAAACACTGTATAACTTTTAGTTATTAGCGGTATTGACTCAACAAATATTCATCAAATATGTATAATGGGAAGACACTGCATAACTATTGAATAAAGTATGAGGGAGGAAAGAAGGAAGGAGAAGGCAGAAGTTGGAAAAGAGAAGTCTAGGGTAATTCTGTTTTCTGACTTGCACGGACACTCGGTGAAATGGATACAATTCACTAAGGGAAATACAGAAAAATAAGCAGGAGGTAGCTCTGTGTGTTCAAGCTTTATGTTATAATTTCCATTGGTTTATTTCTAGACCTTTTCAACAAGCCATTGCCTCTCAGAATGTGGAAAACACAAATGTATATTATTTTTTAAAAAACTTTCAGGACCAAGAAGAATGTATCTTTAGGTAGATTAGAAAAAGTTTTCAGAAATGGGAAGAAGTAAATGTATAGGGGCCTTTTTCCAAATAATCCTTAAGAGAAAGCCCTGATGAAATCAGAAAATGCTACCAGAAGATCGTACAAAAATGAGTCACTCACTGAACTTTTTAAAAGTAAGGTAAGGATGTGAGCACCTGCTTTCCCTGTTTCTCCATGGACCCGATTGGGGTCACGTGCTAGGTCTGAGCTATGCAGTGTTGCTTTTTCCTTAAGTTAAAGCAGCCAGTGTTCAAAGGATAATTGACAGAACAACAGTGATGGATATGAGAAGTTTATATTGTTATTAATAATAATAACCATCACTTAGCACTTATGTGCAAGACATTGTATTAAGGACTTTACATGTAGTATTTAATTAGGTGGAATTTCATATACCTGTAGAATATTAGTGACAAGATGGAGTCTTGGAGCTAATGTGGTCCAACCCCCTCGTTTTATAAAAGAGCAAACGGGAGCTGTGGAAAAGATTAGATAGATAGCTTGCTAAGATCTCATAGTAGTTATTGTTACTAACAAGCTGGCCACATGACAAGGCTGATGAATATCCAACTGGACACTATGAATTCACTCCAGTTCCTCAATGTTTTTTCAGGTATTGGCAAAACAAGTAATTTCTGCAGCTTGTGTTTGCCTCACAATGTAACTTACTCTGTACCTGATGATCCTTTAAAAAGACAACGTATACTTTTCAGAAACATGGAATTACATCTTTTGTGTATTATGAACCCAACCCACTTAGGTTTTTGAAAACCATGAATATTGCATGGAGGTGAATTACCTTTTTTGTGTGTTTTAATCCTCATTTATATCTCTTTTTAATATTGTACTTTAAAAATTTAGATAGAAAAATTGTGATAACATTGTGTGTGTGTGTATGTATTAAAGAAAGGAATTTATCTAAAATTTCTACCTCCTGAAATAAGCTAATCCATTTACTCTGCACTGTGAGCCTCTTCTTCCCACTAAGGTTAAAAGATTTGGGGGGTTATTTTCCCTCTGGCTAAAAATGGCCTGGTAAATACCCTGAACAGTCCCCTCTGTCTCTGAGTCCTCTCACATGTTCCGTGTTCTGCGTCTTGAAAACCCAGATGCTCTGGGCTCCAGCTTGGTCTCTGCCTAACATCTGATTTGAAATATTGCACTGGAGCCATCTGCCGTATTTGGGGAATAAAGGGCGGGGTAAGCAATGCTTTTTACAAATGTGTACAAATAGGGCAATCAAGAGAAGGATAAGATGTGGATGCCTGTTCGGTGCCAAGCCCTCCAGTCAGCTATTCAGCGGCTTCTTAGGGTATTTGTGTTCTCGGCCTCACATCAAGCCCAGCTCAGCCTGTGCATCTTACCATTTCTTGGCAGGGAGATATCTGTTATACCCTCTGACTAAACTGAACATTTTTAATGGCGAAGTGAGAATTCTGAAGTTCGAAAACAGACTGTGATGGTTTGAAAAGTTGCTATTCTTGAAAGATGCACTTGAGCTCCTCAGCACCCTTTGTGACACGCATCTCTGGAACAGCTATGATTCTTGTTTCTTTCCCTCACTGTGGACCCATTTCCAACTGAGCTGGATGTGTGCCCTTTCCAGCTCTGTTCAGGGATTTTTGTGGGCTGTTTGCAGGTTTTATTGAACATCTGTAAATCCTCAGCTGGGGTGTGCTTCCAGCTACTACTTTAATCTGTTCCTGGGATACGGCGCTCTAGGTTTTTAGCAGAGGGGGCTGGGGAGACATCTGTTCTCTGCTGCAAGTAGAGGATTGAATAGTAAACTCAGTTTTCCGTGTGCTAGGAACATGATGAGGTGCTCCTGGGAGACCTCAGTTACCTTCTTTATCACAATGTGCTCTCTTCTCTCAGAGAAGTGAAATCTTTGAGAATCGTGTTTTTCAAGTTATTGCAGATGAAGCACACAGGGCCGCATGGGGCAGGGAAACCATACATAAGTTTTTTCAAATGTTTATTCTTTCTGAGAGAGCAGCATGAGGGGAGGCATGCAGCTGTGTGGCTCACAGACACCGAATGGAGAGGTGTGGAATCAGCAGTGAGAGGGTGGGAAGGCAGCTGACAACAGCTGGGGCAGAGGGCGCAGAGGACCGGGGTGGGCGTGCGCAACAGGAAACCACACCTGCCAGCATAGGTGCTGTGTGCTTTGCGCCAAACCTTCCAGTCTCACCCTTCCTGGAGGCTGGATCTGTGTGCGCTCAAGACCTGTGAGGTGCGGGCTCGTATGTGAATTTTCCAAGGCTTTGGCTCACGTACACTTCAGCCTCTCCCCAGAGCACACCGCTTCCATCCAGGAGGAAAGTGACTTAAAACCTGCTGTCCTAGCGCTTCTCCAGGAAGCTGTCTGTGACTCTGGACTGCCTCAGATCTGTTGATTTCAACCAGACTTTTCAGCATGTTTCAGTCAGTCTCTCAGGAGTGAGTCTTTGCTGAGATTTTTTTTTTTTCCCCATTCCACGGAAATGTGAAATACTCCTACAATTTTTCACACAATCTGGGAAGTTCAAAGATTCTTCTCTAATCTTTGCAGACACTGATAGTCAATTTAGAACTTTAAAATCCGAAAACTCAAGTCAATAGAAAAGTTTTTCTTCAACTAAAAATACCCATTAATTGAATTCTCTGAACATTTGAGCCTCCTCCCCCTTTTCTACCCACCCATCCTACCCCACAGGCCGAAAGAGTAAACAGAAGCTACTTTGTGGTGACCCTGGAGCTTTCTTGAGGTCATGTGAATATTTTAAAATGCATGTGTTAATAGGGTTTAAATTGAGGGCCTCCTCCTCTGGCTGGAGTGCCCTGAGGAATTGTCTTCCTTTTCTAAGAGGAAAAAGTAATTCCTAGGAAGTCCTTTCTTTCAAAGAGCCCCAGCCTGACAGTTCAACTTAATAAATAAAAATAATAGTAACAAATGCCATTTATTGACTACTTATCATGGGCCAGACCCTTTATGAATGCTGCCTTCAATTCCCTAATATCCCTTCAAGCTATTATTATTTTCCCCATTTTGAAGAATAGAAAATTGAGGCGCAGGTTTAAGTGAGTTGATTAGGCTCATGCAGCTGCTGAGTGATGGAGTTGGAATTTGAACTCACCTCTATCTGAATCCAAATCTCATGATCCTTATTAATGTCTTTCTCTGGAGTTAATTATATTCTCTGAGATGACTAAGAATATTGAGCAAATTGTGTTTGAGAGACATTGGTAATTAGCATAGTAGAGATAGTAATCACAGCATTTGCTTACTAATTACATAGTAGTGGCTTACTAATTACAAGAGGCTTTACAATGCCTTATCTTACTTAGTTCTCATAAGTCTGGAGCGTGTCTTCCTCAACCTCAACCATGGTTGAGTCACCCTAACCAAGTGACACAACTTCTTGTCCCTGGTAGGTATCAGGGCACTGCAAAGTCATCTACTGAAATTGTCCAAGACTCAGGGAGCAGGAATGACTCCTTCATTCCTGACCTACCTCTGCTTGTTTCCAATCCCCTAGTCCCAACTCCAAAGGATATCCTCTTTCACTTTCACCCTGTTTTTGTCTTTTTGATTAGTTAACTGCTATTGTTTGTCCCAGCTGGACCCACAGCGCCAAAGACTTTGGTTGTCATTCACTCTGATGTTATTTGGCTGATCTGGTAGGACAGCCCACTCAGAACCAAATTAAACTGGAAGGTCAGCTCAGCTGTGAAGTTGTCAGGGAGGAAACCCTACCCAGACTCAGCTTGAATTGGGAGGCTAGCCAGGTCATTTCCTAGAGTGCCCATAATTCAGAATACTCAAATACCTGTGGGGTTGAAACTGTCCTTGGAAATATGATGGAGAAAAATGATATTCCTAGAACTCCTCTCAGGGAGAGTACTGTATAAATTACGAGAAAAACACAGATAAGCTGCTTTGGAGGGGAGGGTGATAAGACACCCAAGGTAAATTCTTGGGTAGCAATAGTTGGCAAGAGCTAAAAGGACAAGAAAAAGCAGAGGAGATAAAATGTGGCGGCCAGTAGCCCAAGCTGCTCTTTCTCGTCTTAGCCCTCAAGGTCTGCTATGGATAATGCAGATATTAAAACAAAACAAAACAAAAAACACCTGATTAAGGACCACCAAATTGTTAGCTTGCTAGGTCACCAGTATGTCTTAGTCTGACACTGACCCCACCAGTCTCAGTACCTTGATGCTAGAAATAGGCTCCTTGACTAGTAATCGAGTACCAGCCCTTTCCTACTCTGGTGAAGTAGGTTTAGACTGGTTGTAGATATCACCGTCATCATCATCATCCCAGATGAGGAGCTCTGAAAAGCTAAGTGAAATACTCAAGGTCATTCATCCAGGAAAAAGTGATGGCTTCTAAAATTACATCAAGCTCCTTCCATGGAAGGACACCTTGAAAGGGAAACAAATACTATTCCAAAACTCTAACAATAGTCATAGAGAACTGGAACTAGGCTTACGTGTTTTCTGTCAAATGCCACCTCTGCATTTCTTCCTAGTATGTTAGGAATGCTTATTTCTTAAACACATAATAACTTATGTCCAGAGAAAGTGAACCATATTAGTACTTGCCTCTCGTTCTAGAACACATTCTTAGTGAATGATACTAACAACATGTATCCTTAGTGACCACATGTAAAGGGTGCTTTAATAGTCTTTCTTGGTAGGGCACTGCCATCATGCCTCCAGCTAGCCAAGAGTTAGGCTGGCTTCCCTTGGTTCAGGTGCATTTCCATTAAAGTATCCGAGGAGTTCTTTGGCTTAAGACTTTATAAGTTCCTAAAAAGTTGAGGGGGGAGGAAGTCAAGATGACCTAGGAAATAAACCATACGTATTACATCAAAAGTGAACTTGAGTTTAATGTTTAAAAAATTCAGACCACACACAGGCGTCTCTGTGGTGTGGAAGTTCTGATCCACTCTCACCAGAGCATTCTTGAAGCTTTAAATCAGGAGTGGTTTGGGGGTTGTGATGCCCTTCTTCAATCAGTCTCGCATCTCTCTTGGCTGCATCTCATTCACAACAGACTCCGTGGGTGCGTGGTCCAGAGGCAGTGTCCTGGGACCTCCTCTAGGTGTGCTGGTCTTGGTTGTTAGCTGAGTCCTGCCCCTGGAAATCCATGTGAAATCCATGTGGACTGTGGGGCTGGTTGCAGTCACAGACCCACTGAAGGCAGTGTAACTCATGGCTTTTGTTTCTTAACCAGAAAGTGAAGCACATTTGGCTCTGGTAGAACTGGAGGGGTTGGGTGTCTTCCCTTGTTCTACCTGTTTAAAATTAACAAAGAGTAATAGTCTGGGGAAGACCCATTCAAAAAACAAAGGAAAAAAAAAACAAGAAAGAAAGAAAAGAAAAAGTGAGGAGGCTGAGAAAGTGGGCCCAGCCCTTCCACACTTGCTTCAACCAGATTTTCTCTGTCATTATCTTTTTTATGTTCTGAAGTTCTGAATAAGATTTTCATTGAAAAAAGGAGTCTGGGGCTTCCCTGGTGGCTCAGTGGTTGAGAGTCCGCCTGCCGATGCAGGGGACACGGGTTCTTTCCCCCGTCCGGGAAGATCCCACATGCCATGGAGCTGCTGGGCCCGTGAGCCGGAGCCTGTGCTCCGCAATGGGAGAGGCCACAGCAGTGAGAGGCCCGCGTACTGCAAAAAAAAAAAAAAAAAAAGGAGTCTGCTATAAAGTTAAAAAATTGAAAACCATTTATCTTGTTCAGTCCCTTCATTACACACATGAGTAAAATGTGCTATAAGCAGGTTTTAATAGCGAAGGAATATCAGAAATACCACATATTGTCTTTCCCCGTTTTGGGATGAGTGAAATATATTATGGAGTATAATGATGACCCGTTCCTACTAAATACATATGGTCAGATATAATCTGTATTCGTACAGTCTCTCCAGAAAATATTATTGCCATCCGTTAGCAGGAGTGTTCAATCCATTTGAAAAGGATGAGGAAAATTCCTTGGGAATAATACCTTCTCCCTTAGAAGTGTTTCGTATAACTGCAAAGTTGCTGCCATATGGTTCCTGCAAAGGTTCTGCCAAATTCCCGTGGTTCTCACAAGAGCTCCTACCGCCTCTGTTCTTTTAATCTCCTGCTGCGGCTGGCAGACATGGGAGAGACAGACACGCTGCAAAGGGAAGTCGACAGAATAAAATGAAAGCCCTACAACTGTGTTTGTGTCGGTGTAGAGGGGGGTCCCCCCTCCCTCGGCTTGCTCGCAGAGGTGGGCGTGAGAACCTGTAGGAATGTCTGGAAGAGATCCTGGGGAAGTCATTTTGCCCAGAAGCTGGAGGAGAAGCAAAAGGCAAGTGTTAAGTCTCTTGGAAGGCCTGGGTGGCTGGGGGTAGGGGTGTTTCAGCGGGAAGAAGATTTGGGGGATTTTTTTTTTTACCTTCCAGAAGAAAGAGAACTGTACCTGGAGGCTGGTCTGCATTTATAAAACAACATAACAACATATAGAAAGACTACCATTCCTGAGTTAAAGTTCTGGCAGGCAGGGGAGAAACAGGCTTGGTGCCCACGTGGGGACTGGTTTCTTTTCTCCCTTACGTGATTGCTTTGAGTCCCTCCTGTTTCTTGGTGAGCTGTATTATAGTCTCTCCCCGAAACCCACACACTAACTCCAAGTGGATGACAACTTCCTTCTTTAGAAAATCTCAAAATACTCTTGAAGTAAATGGCAGCATTACAACATAGGCTTGTAGAGTCTGCAGTTGTAGACCATAAGCTATTGCTTGCTAATTTTTGACCTCACGCTTTGAAATAGATTCCTTGAGATTAGTAAATAATTATTAGCTGCGGAATGGTGCTTGCTAAGTTGGGTGTGGATTCATTTTTTATACCTTGTGTGTGCATTGATTTTTAAAAATCTTTCATAATAACTTATGTGGATCATCTGTTTTTATTTTGTTTTATCGCTGTTCAAAGTAGGTAAGGTGAAAAGAGAATTTTGGCATCTCCAATGCATTCTAAAAATTACACTAAAGAAGTAAAATAAAATTTCTGGTCCAGGCTTGCTAGGCTCAGCAAGCCCAGTGGGCTTACGTTTCTGACCTAACGTTACTTCTTCACTAGCTATCGTTTTTGTGGACTCATCAAGAGCTTTGCCATACATGTTGGAGAGCAATGAGGCTGCCATCGAAGAGCGCCCGTACTAGTCCTCATGCTAACCAGAGGTCCCTTTGTGTAAGTTCTGTGGGTGATCTTCCCCGCCTTGGTAAATGTTTTCCACTGCACTCTTTCCACGGCTCCCACTCCTGCACAGGCTTGGACTGTTGTGCCTCTGACGTCCGTGGGTGGGCCTGGGGCTTCTGCTTGGTTAGACTGAGACACTGAATGGCTCTCACACCCCATCTCCCTCTCTCTCTCCTTTATCTGTATTGTCTCTGCATGCTTCAAGATGAGGTAATTAAATACATCCTTGAAGGATATAGAAAACAATAGCACTCTCCTTTTTGCCTGATTCTGGGGGAGTACAACGCCTTAAACCACCAGGCTGTCTTGTCAAATGAGTTATTGTTTTTCAAAATATAGCCTGAACAGCATCCGTTATAAGTAAGCCTCCTGGCTTTCAGTTTAAAGTGATATTTGCCAGTAAAAGCCTGCCAAAAAATAAATAAATAAAAGCAGGCTTACCGTTAAATATTGATTTAAGCTTGGAAACTGGCTCCAAATTTTGTTATACCAGTCTTGATCTCCACGGCCTCTGGGCATCTGTTTCAATTTGGTCAAATTGAAATGGGGAGGGACAGTGCCAGGCTAACAGCAAGGTGATCCAATATAGTAGGATGAGTTGTATTTGATGAAAAAGAGCCAGACAAAGTCATCTGTAGATCCTGAGGACAGGTGAACTGGGCTCAGATAAAATAAGAGCTGATGGGCATCTTGACTTATCCCATGGGCTGACTTAAGCCAGTGATTATTTTTTTGAAATGTAAAAAAATATGTTGAGTTATCTTTTGAGGGCAGTATGATTTTTTTTGTTTCTGTTTTTTGCCTTTCTGTGTATCCTGCTAAATATAAGCTTTTCCTCCAACTGGTCTGGCTGGGAGCTTTCCCCCATGATCCTTTCACATCACTGGTAGGAATTAAAAAGCCCAACTACAAAACTTTTCTTATGAACTGAATTTCTCAGTTCTTACCTGGAGGTTTTCTCCTATCTAGGGAAAAGATAAGGTTCTCAGAAGAATTTTTTCGTCTGGAATGTATATGCTTGAGACTTGTTATATTATTCTCCTCTGTCTCTGACAAGAGAAGGCAAACAGGCGGGGCGGGTTAAAGTTCCTGGAAAAAGGGCCCTTGATAAATCTGAACTCTGTGGGTGCAAAGTGCCTGAGATCCATTAGTTTTGACAACCTCAGTTACTCCGGTGTCTCTCGTCATCTGTAAAGTTAACAAGGGCTGATAAGACATGATGAGGCTGGGTCCTTGTCTGTATTTCCAGACTCATCAATATTTCACAATACCATTTTCTTACAATCAGATACATTAGTTTGCCAAGTGTGGATGCCACTGGATGTTCACCCAGTGCTGGTGTTTAACAAAAGCCCTGCTTTTAAATCTGAAGATACGGGGCCTTGAGGTGCGCCTCGCTTGCCACTGTACCTTGCTTTCAAATGCACATTCTAATTCGGGTGAGAAAGTTGGTGTTTGACCTCTAGAAACTGCTACTGCCTACCTTGAAAAATATATCGTTCTGCTCTACGGGCAAAAAAGCATCCATCTTAGCCACATTCTCATATTCTTTCTTGTTCTCCAGCCCTGACGATGCCCTTGTGTTTCTTTGTACTTCACACTGTGGACAGTAGAATCAGGCACCAAAGGGTGAATTTAATTTGGAACAGACCTCTGTCTTGATAGAACTGCCTTTACTCAAGCTCAA
Source organism: Leucopleurus acutus (assembly GCF_964270905.1). Classification (NCBI taxonomy): domain Eukaryota; kingdom Metazoa; phylum Chordata; class Mammalia; order Artiodactyla; family Delphinidae; genus Leucopleurus; species Leucopleurus acutus. The sequence goes on along the minus strand of NC_139143.1, from coordinate 109,439,569 downwards.
ACGCATCAACCTGCAATTTGCCAAGGCAGTACCTCACCTCGCGCTATCACAGGCTCTAAAAATTAAGTCCAGCCTCGGCACCTCTCTTAGCTCACCCAGCTCCCAACAACAACACAGAGTGGTTGTGGACACAGAAGTCAGCCAAGCAGCAATGGTTCTCTCCCTGATGTAATCAAATGCAGTGCACGGGTATCACTTGATTAACAGCTGTGGTATTAATTTCCCTTTTTGGTTGCTTGACTCACAGCAAGAATCATGTCAAGGCAGCAGAGAAGCAATTAAATTGATTTTAATCTTTGTCAGGGAAGATAACATGCCTCTTTCTCTTCTCATTTAAATAATTAAAGTTTCAGGAGGTATTATTTCTGGCTTTAAAGAAATTGGTATCTTAATGTAATAGAATCCTTGTAATTATATACTTAATGGTTCTTAATAAGTTAATCATGGTTTTTCATTTAAAATGTATTTTTTACTTATTAAACTTTTATTTGTTATAGTATCTTTGCTTTTAAGGAGAAAGGGGAAAACAAAAGAGAGATACAGTTCTGTCATTTCTCATTATTAATCCTTTCAACAGCTTTCTTCTCCTTTTGTGGTGTGTTGGACTTAAGTTTGAAGTAATATTTTTACATTTTAATGCATTTAAAAGAAGCCCACTTCTTATAATGACAACATATTTATTTTAATGATAATGGAGGTTTGGGCTTCTATGACAATTTTCTTATAGAACATCATATGTATTTAAATTGTGTGGGGGGCTCCTTTAAACTTAAAATTTCATTAAGGTCTTAGAGAAATATTGGAAAAATATTGCAGGTGGTTTCATTCCTCTTTGGTATTCAGTCCAATATTATATAGTTATTTTACTCCTCACCCCAATATTGTGAAATGTACCATAAACATTTCTGAGGAAGTGAAATAGGGGCAGAATTCATAGATCAAGTGGCCTTTCTCACTAGATGCTGGATTTCAGCTGTCATGCACGTGTAACCCACAGGATACTGAGCATTACATAAGTTAACTGCCGTCAACCTGAGTCTCTACCACAGGGGTGAGTGACTCCTGAAACAGAAGAAGTGTTATTCTGGAGAATGACTAGTTCTCATTTCAGACCCTAATCAAGAAGTGAGTGTTTCACCAAAAGCTTTAAAAAATGCTATCTCTTTCAGGACGGTGAACACTGATTAGGAGGAGAGAGCACACATCACGCAGAGACCCTGGGCCCTGGACCAAACACACTGAGGTTAGAGAGAGGCAAAGCCAGCATCCTGGAGCTGGTTCCTTTATCCAGGGTTTTGGAGGGGCTCAGTCTTCTGTAGAAATTAATTGACAAAGACTGAATCTTCCCTTGGTATTTTGAAAGAGAGCTGCTGCTAGCTTATATACTATGAATTGCCAAATGTCACTGCCTCTGGGTGGACAGATTACAAAAAGACACCTCCTCCTCCTGGTATGGCTAGCAGAGGATAGGCTGGATTTCAGCCCCTACTCTTCTCTCTCTGCCTTGCTGCTGCCAAACTGGGTGCTCCTTGGCAGTGCAGGCTCTGCACAACTGTACGTGGTTTGATCGTGCATAAGCAAGACTGTCAACTTCTGATACACACTCTGAAGCAAGGAGTGAGTATATTCACTCCTCTGCAGATGGCAGAGGAGGTGAGCAGTATGGGCAGAGAGAATCATCAGAGAGGCTGCAAGAAGAATGCTCTAGGGCAGTGCTCCCCAACCTTTTTGGCACCAGGGGCCGGTTTCACAGGAGACAATTTTTCCGCGGATGGCAGGTGGTTGGGGGGATGGGTCAGGTGGCAATTCGAGCGATGGGGAGCGGCAGATGAAGTTTCGCTCGCTCGCCTGCCACTCACCTCCTGCTGTGTGACCTGGTTCCTAACAGGCCTTGGACTGGTATCGGTCCATGGCCTGCGGGTTGGGCACCCCTGATATACCTCCCCCAAGCACACTGACTACAAGGCTTATTTCTGTAGAAACACTGCCCCTGTTTGGGGATTTTTCTTACTTACTTTTTTGCCCCTAGTCCCTAGCACAATGTCTAGGCCAGAGGATTCATTCATTCATCCATTCAACAAATATTTATTGAGCACCTGCTATATGGCAGACACTATTCTAGGAACTTAGGATACAGCAATGAACAAAACAGATAAGTTCCTACACTAATAGAGCTTATATTCTGGTGGAATAGCTTAGTATTTACACAAGTACATAAGCAACCAAGACATGTGTTATGAGGAAAATTAAATAGGGGATATGATAAAGACTAGATAAGGGTGATACAGATGGGCAGTATTGGGGGAACTCTTTGAGGAAAGGACATTTGAATTGATATCTGAATGTCAGGATTCAAATGTAGGAACAAGGTGTGTCTAAATGATAGAAAGAAGGAGAGTGTGACTTGACTGAATGGGCAAGAAGAGAGAAGGGGTATGGAGATGTGTGGGAGGGTTCAGAGGTGGTCATGTCAGAGAAGGAGGTGAAGGAGTTAGGCAATGTCAAAAGCTGACCCATACTGCTGGGGTCATGCTGCAAAGCCACACCCTGCTACAAAGGTTCTCCAAAACTTCATTACCACAAAAAATGTTAGGACACCATCAAGAAAGTGAAAAGACAACCCACAGGATGGGAAAAAATGTTGACAAATCATATATCCAATAAGGGATTTATAACCATAATATATAAAGAACTCTTACAACTCAATAATAAAAAGGCAAATAACCCAATTAAAAAATAGACAAAGGATCTGAATAGACATTTCTCCAAGGAAAACATACAAATAGCCAAAAAACAAATGAAAAGATGCTTAGCATTGTTAGTCATCAGAGAAATGCCAATCAAAATCATGAGATACCCCTACATACAGTATGTAGAATGACTAGAATAAAAAGTCAAATAATAGCAAGTGTTGACAAGGATGTGGAGAAATCAGAATCCTTGTACACTTCTGGGACTATAAATGGGAATGTTAAATGATTCAGCCACCTTAGAAAACAGTCTGGCAGTTCCTCAAATGATTAAACATAGAGTTACTGTATGTCCCAGCAATTCTATTCCTATGTATATATCCAAGAGAAATTAAAGCATATGTCCACACGAAAACTTATACCCGAATGTTTATAGTGGTAGTATTCATAATACCAAAAGGTAGAAACAACCCATATGTCCATCAACTGACAAATGAATAAACAAAATATGGTATATTCATACAATGGAATTTTATTTGGCCATAAAATGAGGTACTGATACATGCTATGACATGGATGAACCTTAAAAACGTTATGCTAAATGAAATCAGGCAGTCAAAGGGCCACATGTTATAGGATTCTATTCATATTAAATTTCTAGAACAAGGAAATCTATAGAGACAGAAAGTAGATTAGTGGTGGTTTAGAGGCTGGGGGAATAAGAAGATACAGGAGTGATAGTTAAAGGGTACAGGGTTTCTTTTCAAGGTGATAAAAATATTCTAAAATTGACTGTGGAGATGGTTGTACATATCTGTAAATATACCCCCAAACCACTGGACTGTACACTTGAAATGTATGGTATGTGAATCACATCTCTATAAAGCTGTTAAAGAAAAACACTAAAAACCCCCAAAGCCTAAGGGTACACTTCAGACTCCCTCAGAGTTTCAGGCTCTTCAGATAAAATTTACTAGTCCAGATCAGAATAGCTTTGTGCCCAAGGGAGAATCATCAATGAAGCTATTCTTAGAACACAAAGCTTTTCTTCCTAAAATACTGGAAAGGAGCAACACCTTGAACACCACAGGAAACCCATAAATATCTAATTTGCACCACTGCATGATAAAAGCAGCTTGCTTCTTCCACTCATTGGCAACACTCAAAAATATATTCTAGCTCTTTGCCTGCTAATAAGGATATTTACGTTTGCTCTTTGCACCAACTAAATAAGCCCTGTTTATTCCCACAGTTTCCCTGCCGCCCTGGTCCACCTGGACTGTGTTTGGAAAGCAAGTAGAGAGCCGTTCTGGGACAGACTCAGTGGTGAAAAGTGCAAGTGCTACATGAGTAGAGTCAGTTAAATGAATGCATTTGGAATCATGCATTTCTAAGTGAGTCTGGAATTTGGAAGCTATTTCAGTTTCCTAGATGACAGGAAGTTAGCCATTATATTCTACTACCAGTAACATGCTCTTTGTCCTGCAGATGACAGTCATTGCAGACGCAAATTTTAAGCCATTTAAGACAGGAAAAATCGTATTCATCTTTGTACTCTCTATGTTAGTGCTTTTGTATATAGTATGTGTTTTAGTACTTTTTAAAATTGAATTTGAATTAATAGATCACTAGAGTTTAAGGACAAGATCAAGGACATTTTTCAGTGATTGAAATGAATAAGATTGAATACATGATGGATTGTATTAGCCAAATGTAGGTCTGACTCAGCCTGGGAGCTGGCTTATAAATGTAATGTTATTGGAACCAGAGAGTCTCCAGCTGCTAATCAGGAAGCCAGGGAAGGGAAGGTGTTATTGTAAGTTGTTATAAACAGGAAATGGAAGGTAAGACTTTCCCAATATCTTTTAGCTCAGTCAGAGAAAGCAAGACACTGCATCTGGTAGACACAAGCATTCAACTCAATAAACTGAGGCTCTGTTTGGGTGGCAGAATAGTTCACTAGGTTTGCCACAGTTTATGTGAGATATCTAATTTCCTCCCTCTCATTATGAGACAAGATTTCCAGTAGTTGGAGTATATGGGGTTGTGCATTTGCCAGTCACAGGAATCAAACTTTCCTCTATATTGACCAGTCACAAGGTACTACCCATGTGTGTGAGGTCTAGTCTAAAAGAGCCTGTTGGCCTCCTTTATGGAAAAAAATTTAACAGTGATTTCCATCAGTTTCTTTCGAACCTTTCCTCTTTTCTGCCATCTATTAGAATAGACATGTTTTCTTGTCTTCCCTCTGTCCATTCAGATTATGTGGATAAGTCTGAAATATGCAATCGCCTAAATGCATTTTTGAATGTATGAGATGTGCTTTGAAATCCTAGGTGTAGGATACTGATGCCATCTTTACCACTTATATGGCTCTTAGCACTTTACAGCTCAATTTTCTGCTTAAGAGGGTGCCGCTTATAAACCAGCAAATACAGCAAGTGACTAATTAGCCAAATTAATGAGGGCTTGTTTACTTGAAGTCCCCAGTGCCCTTGGAACTTGGGATGTTTCATTATTACAATCTGCAAGTGGTTTCCTCCAATTAATTTTTAACATACGGCTCTTGCCTCTTCCCAGTAATATGTAATGTCCTCATACTTCAGAGGGGTTTACAAGCATTAAATAAATCATTATTCCTTATAGGGAATTACTGAAAGACTGGAACAAAAAGGAATCATATTGCTTTTTGGCCTACTTTACAAATTTTAGTCCATAGTTCTAGAGGAAAATTGGCAAAGAGCAATTGTTAAGGCCTATTCTGAGAAACAAATGGAAAGGAAAAAACATATGTAGATATAAAAGGAATTGCTCTTTTCCACAGAATGAGTGATAAGCAAGCTAAGAAAAGTCAATCTTCTTACTTATAGCTCCTTGTGAGATTCCATGATTGGAGACAAATTCAAATCTAAGTAGGCACATAGAAGCATGTGTTTAGAGCACATTCAGAAGCGATGTGTGCATCTAGAGCATATGCACAAGTGAGGTGCATGAGTGATGTCACAGAAATAGTGAAGTAGGGAGCTCTAAGAATTGGTCCCTCCACTGAAGCAGCCATTAAGTTGGTAAAAGCTGACAGAATCATGTTTTCTAGAACTCTAGAATCTAATAAAAAACTTGCAACAACTGGGGGAGAACTTAATGAAAAAGAAATTGCTAAATTTCAGCATTAAGGAAATCTCTGTCAGATCACTGACTCTCTGCTGAGAACAAAACAGAGACTTGAGGGATCACACATGACAAAAAATACAGTCTTTGCCAAAACAGTTTAGAAAAATCGCTTAACAATGGATGACTGAAGCCCTCAATAAACAATAACAGCAAACCCTGGAGAGGGAGAGAATCTGATTTCCAGAGTTATCACATTATAATGTTCAAAATGTCACTGAAAATTTTAACAAAAATTACAAGACATGCAAAGACACAGGAAAGTATGATTTATTCACAGGAAACAAATTGACAGAAAACATCCTTGAGCCTGAGTTCAGACATTGGATTTATTAGACAAAGACTTTAAATCAAAGATCTAAATGAAACTATGGATAAAGAAGTAAAAAACAACAACAGCAACAGCAACCAAAAAAAAAAAAATGGGGAGGACAATGTATGAACAAATAAAGAATATCAATAAAACATTGACATCAAAAAAAAAAAAAAGAAAGAAAAATGAACCAAATAGAAACTCTGGAGCTGAAAAGTACAGTTGAATGAAAAATTCACTAGAGGGATTCAACAGCAGATTTGAGTAGGTGGAAGAAAGAACAGCAAACTTGAGGATAGGACAATTGAAATTAAAAAGTCTGAGGAGCAGAAAGAGAAAAAAGAATGAAGAAAAAGGAACACATCCTAAGGATTTGTGGGACTTCATCAGGTATTTCAACATACACATTATGGGAATTACAGAAGGAGAAGAGAGAGAGAAAGGGGAAGAAGTAACATTTGAAGAAATAATGGCTGAAAATTCCCTCAATTAGATGAAAGACACGAATCTCCGCATCCAAGAAACTCAACAAACTTCAAGTAGGATAAACTCCAAAGAGATCCACACTGAGACATCTATTACTAAACTATTAAAAACTAAACACAAAGGGACAATCCTGAGAGAGCAACATAAAAGCAGTTCATTACATACACCTGATCCTTAATAAGTTTAACAGTTGTCTTCACATAAGAAAGTATGGAGGGCAGAAAGCAGTGGGTGACATGTTTAAAGTGTTGGTAGCAAAAATTATGCCAACCAAGAATTCTATATGTGGCAAAACTATACTTCAAAAATGAAAAAAAGAAATTAAGACATTCCCTAATAAACAAAAGCTGAAAGATTTCATTGCTAGTGGACCTGCCCTATAAGAAATGCTAAAAGGAGTCCTTCAAGCTGATATGAAAGGACAGTGATTTGAAGCCATGCAAAGAAATAAAGAACTTCGGTAAAGATAATGACATAGGTAAATATAAAAGCCAGTATTATTGCATTTTTGGTTTGTAACTTATTTTTTTGGTTTCCCATGTGATTTAAAAGACAAATGCATAATAATTATAAATCTATGTTAATGGGCACAAAATATATAAATATGTAATTTCTAACAATAAGAATCTATAGTACATGAGACTTCCCTGGTGGTCCACTGGTTAACACTCCATGCTCCCAGTGCAGAGGACACGGGTTTGATCCATGGTCAGTGAATGAAGATCCCACATGCTGCATGACACGACCAAAAAATAAAATAAAATAAAATAAAGATGTCTTTAAAAAAAAAAGAATCTATAGTGCATGCAGAAATGATGTACACATCTAGAACACATATAGAACTGAAGTCTGTCTCTAGAACACATGCAGAAATGAAGTGAGCATCTTCAGCCTATTCAGAAGAGAGAGACTGATGCCAATGATTAAATTATAATTCATTCAAGATAATTGGTTCTACTTATACTTGAAACTTAAGTTGAATTGTGCTGAATTGGGTGATTGGGATTGACATGTATACACTGATGTGTATAAAATTGATGACTAATAAGAACCTGCTGTATAAAAAAATAAATTAAATAAAATTCAAAAATTAAAAAAGACCAAAAGATTTAAATGAACAAATCACCAACGAAGATGTTTGACAAAGGAACAAATGAAAAGATGCTTCGCATCATTGGTCAACAGGGAAATGCAAATTAAAATGATGAGATACTACTTCATACCCATTAGAATGGCAGAAAAATAAAACAAATACCAAAAAGCTGACGATGTTAACTGTTGACAAGGAAATGGAACAATAAAAAAAAAAGAAAATTTAATAATTCTACCTTTGTATTTTGAAAACAGGCAATCTCATATATTAGGGGCTAAGCTACAGATGGTATTAAGTTTGGAATGACTTTTAAAAAAAGAAAGAAGAAAAGGTTTTTTTTTTTTTACTGCCAGCGATCAAGGTGGTATTTCTCAAAATTGCAACAACAAAATTAGGATAATTTACATTTGAGTCAATGGAGGAGATGTCATGAAAAGGAAGGTTTGATGTCTTGAAATTAATGGAAACAATAAGAGCAAAGGTAAGATTTCAGCGTCTGTACATGCCAGTTATTCACTTAGAATGTGGAGAGAACGGGTTTTGAGGTTGCCTTTGATGAAAGGGAGTCTGGTTGCTTGACTTGTAAGGATAAAAGGATATTCCAGTTAAAATGGGTGTTGAGCAGAAAATGGCTTTGGAAGCTAAGAAAATAAGGGTCACTTTACAATCCAGCCCTTCTTTGTAGTGAGTGATAAACTCAGGTTCTTAGGAGAAGAAACAATAATCATATCCTTAAATATGTAGTTATGCCTAACACTAAGATAATAATGAACTGTCAGTGGCCTAATAACTATCTTTCCTTAATAATCTAAGAGTATTCTCAGCCATTCCCATCCCCTAATCTACAAAAAAAGAGTTTTGGCTTTGCCTGCAGTTTCTTTACCTTCCTTGCTGCCTGAGGAGTGTTCTGCTATTACCAGGACAGAATTTTGGGGTTTGTGATGCAAAATGAGAATGATAGTGTGAAGGAAGGGTAGAACAACCAGAGTGCTCAGACTAGGTGTGGAGGAGGAGATATTTTTAGAGAGTTTCTAGGAGAGTGGCATGAAAAGTGCTCCAAGGTATGAGGAAAATAAATGGGAGAAGAAATTAAAGTTTTAAAAAACATGTAACTGTGGATTATATTTCCTCTTCACATGCAGTCCAAAGAGGTTGAGTGATTTTGAACATACTCTGGTTGCTGAACAGTGGTTCATTGACTGTGCACTGTTGAGACTGAATCATGTAACTCCTGGCTTCAACACGCTTACACGTATAATAGTGAAGTTCTAGAAACCAAGTGAACATTAGGTAGAATTTGGATTAAAAGGCACTGACACTAGTCCTTTTCCAATCCTGTGTCTGAGACTCAAGTTTTTGTTTTATTTAGAGTTCTTTCAAAATCATCTTTCAAGACTCAGCTCCAATACGACCTTCTCTGTGAAAACTTTTCCTGATATTCCTCGTTTCTCTGATGGAATCGAATCTTCATCCTTCGGGTCTCACTTCTCCATTGTATAGATTTCTCTCATTTCATTTAAGGCACTTGGGTGAATTTATTTGTCTCTCCAATTGACTGTGAGATCTTTGAGGGCAGAAACCATCTTTGTTTCCCTGGAGCCTAGCGCTGCACCTGGCACACAGTAGACACTTAATGCTCATTTGTTGAAAACACAGCTTATTAGCCATTGTTCGGCTTATTGTTTCTCTTCATTTCCACGCCTATGTACTACTGATTAGTGAATCTTCCTGAAGAACAATCAAATACACAGTGACTTCACACTATTAAAATGACAGTCCAAATTCATTAGTATAGCATAAGTTCTTGGTAATCTGACTTTAGACTATTTTTCAGGCTTCCTCTCCCTTTAAAGCCTCTGTGTTCTATCCAAATTGAATAATTTATGTGCTTCTTTTTTTTTTCCAAAAAAGTTTTTTCAGTAGGAAGGAAGAACCTTATAAAATATCCCAGCATAAACCCTGCCAGCCCCTGAATTTGCACTTGTAGACTATATAGTAAGGAGAACTGGGACACAGAGACAAGAGATAAAAGATCACACAGGAGGATGCAAGTTATTGTAAATGTTCTAATTTCTATGTTAGGCTGTGGGATCACTGGTGTTCATTATATTTTAAATAAGCAAGCAAGCAAACAAACAAATAAATGAGAGCCACAGGAACCAATGATGAAAGTATGTCATAAAAAGCCCGAATATGATTAATCCAATTCCACAAACTTGAAATAAACAAAAGAGTAGCTGAAAGTTGTAATGTAATGGAGAAAAATACTACAAGTAATATAGCCAAAGCTGCTTGTCTCCTGTCTTGAATGTCTGAGATCCTTTCTGCTTTCTCCCTATTGCCTTAGCTTGTGGGATGGTCACAAATACTAGGCACCTATATAGGAAAGGTATTCATATTTTATGTTAAGAATTTCTCAGTAATGACTTTTTGTAGATGACTCTCAAGGTTCAGTGTGTCCAAAAAAATCTGTGTCTTGTTAACATTTTGAATTTCTGGACCCACCACCCAGAAATTCTGATTCATTAGGTTTGGTTGTATGATCGAAGAATCTGATTTTAAATAATTGCTCTTGGGGTATTTTGATGCAGATGATCCAAGAAAAATATGTCATTATATGACTTTGGAACATCAAATTGAGTTGCAGACTTAGTGGTGTAGAGATGTACAGTGACCCTGAAGACACTCTCAAGAAGAGCGTCAGAAATGGTTAGAGTAATGGGAGCATTGATTTGAGGCATTTTCCGAGTTTAAAGGATCTAAATGTTTCTAATCCTTAAAGCCTCACTCAGCAGCAACTAGTGGGAGATGTCATAATGGTCTACAAATACTTGAACACTATAAACATCAAAGATGGAGAGAACTTATTTAGCTTGTTGGAAGATAGTATGATTAAGAGTAACTAAAAATGACCTCTGGGCTGAATTTAAGATTAGCCTCCTGAAAGTAAAGTGATTAGAGTTCAGGGTAGATTCTTAACAAAAGTGATAAATCAATAGAGGAAAAGTGGAAAAAAATTGATCCACAAATGAGATGAATTTACTTGTATTTAAAAGCTGGGAATGATAGCTCCCAAATTTCTTCTAGTCTGCATTTCTTTCTGTAGTGCCTACATGGACCTCTCTCCCATCTGCTCTCATGCTTGGCCTTGGCTTTGGCCTTGGTAGGTTTTGATTGGTCCTTTGTCTTGCCTCTGGGGACATTAAAATGTTAGCCAGCCTTGATACTCCAAACCCACAGTTGTTGGTGTCCCTTTCTTCCTTTATTCAATTAATATTTAAGCACTTACTATTAAGCACCTTTAAAGTGTCTTTTAAGCCTAGGCACTGGTTATCAAGACAAACAAAAGCTTTGTCTTCAGGGAGCTTATATCCTTGGGGATTGCTGATTATTACGGACTGAACGTTTGTGTCCTCCCAAAATTCATATGTTGAAATCCAAACCCCCAATGTGATGGTTTTAGGAGATGGAGCCTTTGGGAGGTAATTAGGTCATGGGTGGAGTCTCCATAAATGGGATTAGTGCCCTTATAAAAGAGAACCAAGAGAACTTTCTAGCCCTCTTTCTGCCATGAGGACACAGTGAGAAGTTGGCTGCAATGAAGAAGCAGGCTCTCACCAGACACTGAATCTACTGGTGACTTGATCTAGGATTTCTTGCTTCCAGACAGTGAGAAATAAATGTCTGTTCTTTGAGCCACCCAGTCTATGATACTTTTGTTATAGCAGTCTGAACTGACGAAGACACTGATAGCACCCCACTTGCTGTGTTTCTAGTTGGCATTGGTTGAATTATTTCTTCCATGAGCTCTGTCTCATGGGGAGAGCATAAAAGGCCTTGGTTGTGAGCTAACTCCAGAGCACAGGTAGCTGGGAGAAATACTGTTATGACAGAACAGGGCATGAGCCTTATCCCAATTCTTCTTTCCAACCCTATCTGACTCATCTCTCTCATAGCCTTTTATTATTAACTCAGCTGAATTTGCACCATTCACATTTGGCAAACATGCAGAATTTATCAATTCCCTTTATTCTGCATTGCCTCACCAGCAGAGAGGTCTTCAGGGCATGCAAAGCTGGGCCATTTCCCCAGGCCTGAGTTCTGTATGCTGGCAACAGGTAGTAGACAGGGAGTAAGAGATGACTTTCAGGTAAAGCACAAAGAAAAAACACACCCATGCATTTGGTGAACTTAGTACCATCTCCTAGTCAAAAAAAAGTGGGACAATTCTTCCCTCTTCCAGACCTCTTCTCCTTTCCATCTCAGGCTGCAAGTTGCTCTTTTATGGTATCATAAAAGCATCAAGGCTGATGCTTACTTGAAAACAAACACATGAACAAAAACCCACTTAATTTCATCCACAAGTAAGCGTTCCATGGGCAGATTAGGAGTTAGGGGTTAGTGGCAGAGAACACCACATGTATCCACACCTAGAAACATTCTGTGGCTTAACCCAGCCTTCTGCTTCCTTGGGCTTTGTTTGGGTTCTTCCAGTGTCATGGTTTCTGTCCTATTACCCTGGATCCAGTTACATCTAGAGCTTGAGGGCAGGGACAGAGCCTTCTCTTCCTTTGGTAATTCCCGACTAGGCCAACATTTGAGGGACCTGATGCGTTTCACACATTATTCCTTTTAATTTTCACTACAACTGCATGCAACATGCTTCTTCCTCCCACAGCTAGGTAAGGATGTGGAACACGCCACGTAGAGCTTTGCCTCCTCTGATCTCTGGGTTTTCCTCCTTCCTATAGATAGACAAAGTAACCAAGGGCATAGTTACTGGACTCCAGGATTTTTAAAGTTTTTTTAAAATATGTTTTCTGGGTTGAACTTAGAACTGTGATCGTCTTGATTGAATGAAAGTACTCAGCTGCCCGCTGTGAAGAGGACACGTACAGATATTTCTGAGTGATTAACGAATTGTGGAGAGCCTTGCCAGAGTCATCTTCTCTGAATATTTTTATAAAATGCATGGAAGGGATTAACTATAGTTCTAAATGTAAGTAAGGGAAAAATCTAGAACTGGGCTGTTCATTATGGTAGCGACTAGCTCTATGTGGCTATGGAGCACTTGAAATTCAGCTAGTCTGAACTGAGATGTGCTGTAAGTATAAAATACACATCAGATTTAGAAAACTTAATAGGAAAAAAAGAATGTAAAATATTTCATTAATAAATTCTTATACTAATTTCGCATTGAAACAATATTTTAGATACATTGGGTTAAGACGTACTATTAAAATCAAGCTCCCTTGTTTCTTTTTACTTTTGAAAAATGTGGCTACCAGAAAATTTAAAATTAGATATGTGTTGCATATATTCCTTTTGGATAGTGCTGGTCTAGAAGAAATTTTTTTTTTTTTCCCCTGGGACTGCTTTTATCTAACCATTTAAACTGGCTTAGAATTAAACTGCCACCTCTACTTTAAAAACATCTGGCACGTCACACCCAGGCATAATTATTTTTCTTCTACGACTCTGTTGCTATAGGAGTAGAGTTATTGTATAATAAAGAACAACTTGAGCTAATAACTTGTATATGAAAATAGTTACATCTTCATTGTGGGAACCACGAGCCACCCATACGGTTTCACTGCACAAACAAATCTCTTTTATAATGATGCTTTTTCATTCATTTGGCATGCTTTTATTATTATTAATACCACAATGAAAACGCCATATATATCAGGGTAAAAGCATCTCTTTTGGATAATCAAACCTATAAATCTTGTGACTGCTCAGATATAGCCAATTAACTCCCCTTTCTCAGAACTGCAGTGTACCAGATGGTGCAAAAAGGGTGGCCACATAGTTCTTGCAGTGCTCTTGACTGAGTGATGTAGTCACAAGAGCCACGGAAGCTAGTGAGGAGGTTCAAGTTTTTCAGTCACCAGAAATGCTCATCTTAAGCACTAATAAGAAATGTTTCTATTCCTTCAAATGTTGAAGTCTTCGTTAGCTATGTCAGAGTTCTCATCAGTACATTAACAGAATCCTTCATGGTACGCTAGCAGAACCCTTCTTTATACCTCTCATGCCTCATTGTTTGATAACAGGAGAGGTCTTTTTAAATTGAAGTATAGTTGATTTCCAATGTTGTGTTAATTTCTGTCATACAGCAAAGTGATTCAGTTATATATATATATAATATATATATATATATACTTTTTCATATTCTTTTCCATCATGGCTTATCATAGGATATTGAATATACTTCCCCATGCTATACAGTAGGACCTTGTTGTTTATCCATTCTACATATAATAGTTTGCATCTACTAATCCCAAACTCACAATCCATCCCTCCTCTCCCTCCCTCCTTCCTCCTTGGCAACCACAAGTCTGTGCTCTATGAAAAGAGGTTTCTTAAAAGATAAGCCAGGGGTAATACTTTATAAATAACTCTAATCACATTTCCTACCTGCTCTGGGCTGTTACTTTGTTGCTTTGCCTATAGCACTAAGCTGCATTGCTGTTGTGTGTGTTGGGGGAACGGGGTGAGAAGGAGAAGCAAATCTGTAGATAAACTGCAGTGCAGTCAGTAGGCAAAGTAGAATCGACATGGGTGATGATCTTTTGTTTTCATTCAATTTTTAAAATCTTTATATAAAAATTTCTGGTTACAATGTTTAAATGGTTTGGTTGGTGCTACCTAAATAGTTATTGAATTAACTAGTTCTACCACTAAGGTAAAATACACACCTTGAAATTTCAAAGATTAGGAAACTACACTTCATGATCACATGAAATCTGGCTTGAGGGTGTGTGTGTGTGTGTGTGTGTGTGTATGTATCCCCTGGGCACAATCTCTTTAGGATATCTGGGATCTTGGTTTTATAGAATTAAAATTTGCCCCATGATTTTAATGTTTTCTTTTCTTTTTTTTTTAACATCTTTATTGGGGTATAATTTCTTTACAATGGTGTGGTGTGTTAGTTTCTGCTTTATAACAAAGTGAATCAGTTATACATATACATATGTTCCCATATCTCTTCCCTCTTGCGTCTCCCTCCCTCCCACTAATGTTTTCTTTTCTTAAGCTGTGTTTTTAGATAATGGTTGCTTTTGAATGTTTAGAGCTTATAATGGCAGACTTTTGAAGTGCCTAGATATGGTTTAAAAACCTGAATAAAATGAAACTTTCATATTTGTACACTTCTCATTCAATATTGTTTCTTGCCTCCAAATCTCCTTCATAAAATATTGCAGATTTCAGTTTCTGTTTGAGTTGTTCATCATTCCTACAAGCTATAGCTGACCTTTTCATAAATTTGTTTTTGGATAAAAACGATGACCTAGAAGATATTGCACCAAGTAAAACCCTGCCCAAACCTGATAAGTGGGGTCCAAAATATTCAGTTCTATAGAGTGAAGGTTCAAGATATCATGAGCTTAATAAAGCGAGGGTGGAGGGCTTGTTCAGCTAGCTGCCACAGAGTTTGTGGGATTTAGCTGAGGGATCCAAATCTGTCTGCATCCCACTTGCAGCGTGATGCCACCTAGCGATGGTTGTCCTCTCTGACTTAAGCTGTATCACTGGCAGTGATCCAGCATTCTATGAAAGGCTATGAGTTCTCTGACGGCAGCAGCAATTCCAGGAAATCCCCTGGTTAATTTGTGCCCATTTCATTGGCCTCATCTGGGGAGACTGAGCCAGGAGAACCCTGGGGATCCAGGGAACCACTCTCCTCCTCCCTACCTCCCAGGAAGAGGCTGCCTGCTACTTCCAGGAAACCACGTTCCCCTTCTCATTCCACTCCATTCCTTCCTTCCCTCCTCATAGAAGAACTGTAGCCGACCAGATCTGCGAACAGGGTTGGGTGTAGGGAAGGAGTCAATTACATTGTATCTTTATTGCGGGGCCTGTTAGTGTGGGGTTTTGCTGCAATTTTGTTATTTTCAGTGAAATATCGTTAGGAATGAATTTGGCAAAAACTGTGCCTTCTATTAACATGAGTAGTGCTAGATTTTAGTTCCCATATAATTTCAGCTCATGCCTGTAGGTGAATAATAAATGTGTAGATACTACTTATTTTCAATTTTTGGTTTATTTATTTAGCTGAGGGATATCAACTTCATTAGGACATATAGATGGTATTTTACTAAATTTTTTGTTTTGTTCCTCCTCCCCTCCCTCCCAAGGCTTTTGATTGATTAAAAAAAGAAGAATTGGGGCAATTCATTTGCTAATCACAGATGAAAGAATATCTAAATTTCTTTTTTCTTTCTTTATTTTCTTCGTTGTGGCATGGGGGCTTCTCTCCAGTTGTGGCATGAGGGTTTTTTCTCTCTCTAGTTGTGGCGTGCAGGCTCCAGGGAGTGTGGGCTCTGTAGTTTGTGGCATGGGGGCTCTACTCACTGAGGCATGGGAACTCAGTAGTTGTGGCGCCCGGGCTTAGTTGCCCTGCGGCTTGGTGGGATCTTAGTTCCCTGACAAGGGATTGAACCAGCGTCCCCTGCATTGGAAGGCGGATTCTTTACCACTGGACCACCAGGGAAGTCCCAAGAATATCTAATTTTCAAACAAGGTAAATCTCCTGTGAAAGAACTCTTCTCCTTTTCTGAATACCTATAGCATTTGATTTGAAACAATTGTACTGCATTTGAGTCTTATCTCCCCAACCAGAATATAAAAGATTATCATTAATGACATCTAATTCATCTTTGAGTACCTCACATTGCCCACAGTAGACCTTCAATAAATGTTAAAAAAAAGAACATGCACATACACATGTGCTTGTACAATGTTTTGTAAAAACCAACAACAAAAAAGACAAGGCATTACCCCTAATCATAGCTTCTCAATCTCCTCCAGCCTGAGTGAATAAGCAACCGTGAATGTAGGTTGCTAAAACATTATGTAATCATGCTTAGCACACATGCTTCACAGAGTTCTAAGATGTTTTCAACCTCCTTTGTCACTTAACTTATTTGACTATCTGATCGAGGCACTGGAGATTGAAATCAGCTGTTTTTTTCATGCTATAAAAGAAATGGAGCTGTAGCCACAGTCTTAATAAGCTTTCATTCCAGTTGAATGATTCTATCCAGAGAGAGACAGCTTTTTCTGAAGGCATGTTTACCCAATTCTCAGTAATTAAAACCTCCTCTACTCCAACTAGAACTTTGAAAAGTTCTCAAGGAAATTCAAACACTTTGAAGGTGCTGTGGGAAGGTCACTTAATGTAGCAAGATACTTTAGATATGTGGGTTCTTGTTGCATGGTGAGAAACAAAAAGCTGATTTTGCTTAGTATTCTCCATGAAGAAGATTTGGGCTTCAGTGACACGGTGCTCAGCAAGGCAGAATCTTTTCTTAGAGCAAATGAAATTGTCTCTCCAAGTTCCAATTGTATGATAGTCATGGATTTAGTTTTGTGCCTGGACCCTTAACTTGAGAGAAATGGAGTAAATATGCTAGTGGGTTGGGGGAGAGGATGCTGTAGGAGGAATTTAAATGGAAATATGGGACTCTAAGCCTGGTTCCAGAGACAGACTTCAGAAGAACACTGACCTCCGCATCTCATGTGGAATTCTTTATGGATGTGAATACATGCGTTTTGTGGGTGGGTGCACAGCTTTCATCGGATTCTCAAAGAGTTCAAGGCTCCTCAAAGAATTAGAACCTCTAATTCAAGGGACTCAGCTGAGCAGGTACATTCTAATGGCTGTTTGGAAAACTTAGGGGATCATGTCCCTAGGATTCCTTACAAATGATTATAACAAATTCTTTGTAGATATTTGTGATTCATCTGGAAAAAAAGGTAACATCCGACCTTTGTGTATAGTTGTGCCCTCTTAGACTTGTGCTGAAATCATGACTGTCAAGAACAGAGCCTTAAGGGGACAGACTTGCTGGGGAGCAAAGTCGGGGGGGGAAGGGACAGAACATTTATGAAACAGGTCAACCAAATGGAATCCAGTCAGAGAATAGCAACTAAGATGGAGAAATTATGGAGCAGGGTAAACATGAAAGAACAGAGAACATCTACAGGCTGTAAGACTTTGCCTAGGGGAGGAGATCCATGCTAACCACCTTTACATACCCTATGGAAGAGAAGCTAGGCTGTTTTCACTTTGGGTGTCTGAGAAGGGTGGAATCAGGGCAAGAGTGGGATATGTAGATTTGGAAGTAGCATAAAAAATGCTCTCCTTCTGTAAGAACCATCTAGCCCTGGACTGAGATGCCTTATGGGAATGAATGTACAAGATGAGGTTAGGCAATCATCCACAGGGAGTGTGGTAGAAGAGACTCTTACACTCAGAAGACTCGTAGTAGATGATTCACAGATTCATTAGTTCACTGTCAAGTTGTCGTCTCTACTTAGATGTCTGGAAGGCACCTCAGACCCATCATATCCGCATCAAACTCATGAATTTCCCCTTCAAACTTGATCTTCTCTAGTTCTCTGTTTCATTGAGTGGCCCCACCATCCACCCAGTTATGCAAGCCTGAACCCTTTCTACTGCCTCTTTTTCAGTCCTCATTTCTGATCCATCACCAAGTCCCAATTATTTACCTCCTTAACTTATCTCAAAAATGTTTTTTTGGCTCTAACCCTATTGCCACTCCCCTACATCATGCCACTAACCCCTCTTCCAGGCCACTTCAGTAGCCTGCCCATTGCTTTGTCTGCATCCCCTCTTGCTCTTTCCAGGCATTCTTCATACATCAACCAATGTAGTCTTATTAACACAAATCTGAGTAGGTTCTTTCTCCACCCAACTCTCTCCTCTGACCACTTCTTAACACTTCAGTGACTTCCCACCGCTTTAGCCACAGGACCTTTGCACATGTAGTTACCTCTGCCTGGAATGCTCTTCTTCATCCCCATGCCACATCCTGCTCCTAGCCCTTAACTTCTTTTTTTTTTTTTAATTTTTATTCATTTATTTAGTTATTGTTTGGCTGCATTGGGTCTTCGTTGGCTGCATTGGGTCTTGGCTGCATTGGGTCTTCGTTGGCTGCATTGGGTCTTCGTTGCTGCGTGTGGGCTTTCTCTAGTTGCGGCGAGCGGGGGCTACTCTTCATTGTGGTGCGTGGGCTTCTCATTGCTGTGGCTTCTCTTGTTCTGGAGCATGGGCCCTAGGCGCACGGGCTTCAGTAGTTGTGGCATGCGGGTTTAGTTGCTCCGAGGTATATGGGATCTTCCCGGACCAGGGCTCAAACCCATGTCCCCTGCACTGGCAGGCCCATTCTTAACCACTGTGCCACCAGGGAAGTCCTCCTTCACTTCTTAGCACCTAATTTTCTTTGAGAATTCAGTTCAGCCATCACCTGCTCAGTTCTCTCTGACTTTTCTGTTAAGTAGTTTCCTCATTGTACTTCTTATGACAGCAGACTCTTCACAACCTCTTCCATGTGTGCCATGTAGCATTTATTAGTGTGAGCCTTTGATTAATGTTGTCTTCCCCAGTAGACAGAATTTCTATGAAGTCAGGGACTGTGTATTTTTACTGACACAGAGCTTAGTAGCTGCTCAGTGAGTAACTCTGAAATTCTATGATCCTGATCCAGGAGCTTGGGGATAGGGATGAGGTAGAGGGGCACTGAGTATGCCAAGGCTTGAGGAGGGGGCCTTAAAGAAGAGTAGTTGAGGAAGCTGAGGATGAAACTGGCCCACTTCCCAGATTTGCAGGGATCCTCAGTAATGGCAGCCTCAGAATGGTAGTGGTTCTGGTAATTCCTTAATCCAGTGTTTGATCCTTCATTCCATCGGGGGTTTGTGATACAGCAGGGGGCAGGGGGATCTTTCTTCTTACTGAAACAGAGAAGATGAAGCTGGGAAGACGGCCCCTCCCCTCTTACCCTGATTAACAGGTAGTACAGCCCTCCCTTAAGCCTGCTCAGATCCCAAGGGGAGAGGGTCTTTGAACTGGCCTGGGTCTAGTTCCTGCACTGACTCCTCTAACCCAGTTGTACATCTCATAGCCTATGGTTGCTCACCCCAGTGCTTCTGCTCCTGTCACACATCCCCTTGGACTCTTATGTTTCCTGCAGGCAGAACTTCTAGCCAGTGGTTCAGCCTCATGGACAGGATCCAGAAACATCCCACCAGAGTCTATCACCATAGACCATTTCACCACATACCATAGTCAGAGAAAGACCCATGGCCATCTATTCAATTCAGCACATATAGCATGTTTATTCTGCAAAACATTACATTTGGACTTTACTAATAAAGAAACAAGGACCTGAATGGGAAACTGGATTGCTGTAGGCCACTGGGGGTGGCAAGGTGCACTGGGTTCTATTTTTCTGATTGTTACGGTGGTACAGTAACAGAATTGTGGTAAAGTGCAGTTACATTATTCATATCTTATATTCAGGCTTAAAGCGAATCTTTTTCCAAATTTCACAATGCAGTGAAATCTAGGGCAGCACACTGTAAGTCACTCAACAGCATCTGTTGTTCCCCTCTGAGTGCAGTGAATTTTGGATTACATCACTCAGGAGTGAAATGCCTGCACTAGAGCAAGGGCCCAAAGGCACCACTCTCTTAAGAGGATACTTTGGAGGAGCCTACTCTGCCCCAGCTCGCTGCAGTTTCCCCTGTATCCGGTCTGGTGGAACAATTGGCTTTGTCCTGGTAGAAGTAGCCATTTGATTAACAAAGGGCATCTTTTGCTTCCTTGGGAGATCAGAGATGGGTCTTTGGAGTCAGGAGCAGCTCTAGTTTGGGTGGGATGTAGCTGCAATGCCAAGGCTCTTCGATGGTGTTCCATGTAAAGCAGACCTGGAGAGGGTGGTTCAAGTTAAGTAGTTTATTTAGGAAGTGATCCTAGGACATTATGAGGCAAGACAGGAAGGCTGAGAATGGCATTGCTGTGGGCCCCCACTGGGGACCCCATGAGAGACTGCGGAGCATCCTTTAGAGCTCTGAGGGCTGAGGAAATTGATGTGGTTATCCTCTGACTCCTACCCCCCATCTTGAGGGTCACTCCTGAACCTCATGGCCTGCTCTGAGCCCAGACTAAGTTTGCTCCTCAGCCAGAGAACCTACCCCCACCGGTAGAGACGCAGGAAGGCATAGGCCTGTGTGGGGACTGGCACAGAGCACCTCTGGGATGGGCTGAAGTCATCTGGACACTGACACCATTTGTAAGACCACGTGAGGGAGAACCCCTACCAGCTGACACACCTACGCTCACTTGCCTACTGCTTCTTTGTGTCAGTGTGTGGCTGGGCACTGTCACCTTAGCAGCTAACAGAAGTGGGGATGCACCACTGGGCTGTGGTCAGCTGGGCCCATGCCTGGGACCTCAGGCTCTGGGCCAGGGGCAGTAACTGAGGGAACAGAAGGTGGGAGGAGAAATTGAGGTGACAGCATCAGGGGATGCCAAAGCAAAGGCAATGAATGGAAATGGTGATTTGCCTTTCCATGCTGCTCACAGGGACCAGTGAGGGATTGGTGGCCTGGGACTAACTCCCTGGTAACAGCACCCTCTTCCACACGTCCTCCTTAGGTTGTGCTTTTTGTGACATTGCTCTCCATGCTACGGTGTTCTCTTTAACCAGATTCCCATATTACCAAAGGATGGGCGATAAGGGTAGAGGCTGTTTTGTGATTTACAGCAGGCCTGCGTTTGTCCTGCTGGGTGTGGTCTTGCCTGAGCTGTGTTCTCTGAATTGAAATGAATTGAATTTTATCCATGTAAGATCCAGGGCAAGAAAACAGGTTTATGCTCACCTGGATTCTGGTTTATCCATGCATGAGGCCAGCTAACAGAGTTAATTCAAGCTCGTTAATAAATCTGTACTAACTCCCCTGCCTTCTAAAATTTGGACTAGGGATCAAAATAGATTAAAGTGGGCATTGTCAGCAGCGTTCATTTTTCTTGTTGTTTTGGGTTAAATGGATAAGGTGGATCAAGGAAATGGATCTGATTATGCCGGTTTCCATCACGTTTCATCGTAACTATCATTTATACTTTCCCCCCTTTCCCACTCATTCCTTGCCTCTCTCTTCATGCATTTCCCTTCCTTCCATCTTTAATTTAGTGATCTTTTCAAATAAGATATTTAGAAAAAGTGCTGACTCATAAAGCTGGTGTCCCCTCCACCAAAAATTAGACTGCTCACTTCTTTGAAAATAAAACGTATAGCAATTTAACCCTAGGATAGAAGAATATAAAAATATTTTTCAATCCAATTTTAATTCAGGTGCACGATGCCCAGTGGAATGGTCTTAGAAACTAGACAAAAATTAGAGTAATAAAAGCCGACCATACCTTTGCTTGGTAAGACATACACTATTATGCCTTATAAATTTCAGTCCTTCTGACTAGCTTCATTTTAACTAGCTGAGAAAAATATAATCCGCTAAAGATGGTTTCCAGTGTTCAGAGTCACCTGAGACCTAGCCAGTGTTCAGTAATTACAGCCTTGCAATTTATAGGAGATTCCATCCCCACCAGTCCTGCCTTCTCATGTCCGCATTTGTAACATTGTTCATTATATTCAACCTGCTGCCATCACTCTGGAGCTTTCAAAGGTATTCCGGGGGCTATCTTGCTGTAGGACATGGATAATGAAATAGTTAGATGTGACTTGTATTATAATCGCCTCACCTAACCCCCATTTAGCTTGAAAAGTAGACTTAATAAAAGCAGGAGTGAAAGGCACTTTATGTTTTTAATAAGGAGTCTCATATGGTATTACCTGCTGTTTTTCATTGTGTGTCTCGTCTCATGGTTTTCCTTTGAGATACATGACAGAAGAAAGCCAAGCACATCTCTTAATCTTAAAGCACTTTAAGAATCTATTGCAGTAATCTACCAAAATTGATCAATAACTTCAAGCTAACAGGGTTGATTTCCAAAGTACATATGTGTACTTATAGAGATAGGCACATTCATTCACTAGCAAGAGAAGGCCATCTTATGTCCAAGAAACTAGAGGATTCCACTGTATAATAATTTAATGTTCTGTTTGCAAAAGGTAATTATAAAACTCTCATTCCATCTCCTGCTCTGATGGGTTCAGGATGAATTTAAAATGGATTAAGAGGAAATGGATAAGACGTTCTGTATTGCTGAACTCTGCCCGGGTGTCATGATATGCAAACAGTGAGCAGAGCGCTGAAACTACTAAATACACACTGAAGAGATGACAGGCTCAAATGCGAGAGCGCCTGGATCTGCCAGAGAAAAGGGCTCCTAAAAATAGTGCTAACAATTTACAGAAGAGAAATCCTGACTGTGGTGCAGAAATCTTTGAAGGCAGAGCTGCTTGGAGCTGGATGCTGTAAACATATTCATGTTATATTAAGAGAGGCATCTATTTTCTATGCATTAACGTCAGATGAGAAAGGGTAACAGCATCTATGGACCTGTAATATGTGAAGAAAGAAGAATCCGCTGGTAGTTGGAAGGCTTCATTTCTAGATGAGGCTCTGCCGCTAATTAGCTCTGTGACTTCAGCAAGGCACCCTACCTCTTCAGGCCTTATCTATAAAATGGGTCTGTTAAACTGAGGCTGGTTGCCCTGTGCTAAAAGGTGCTGGCAGGTTGGATATTCAGGAATTTCCCTAATTCTAGCCTAATTATGATGCTAAATTGATTGTTAATATTTAGGGACTACATTTCTTTAAAGCTGTTTGATACCTTCCTTCTTCTTTGATGTCATTAGATGTTTTTAAATTAAAAAAGTAATGTATTCTCATTTTAACAAGTCAAATACTATAGAGATGTAGAAAGAAAAGGATTCAAATTTAAATCTCTCTCAAATCCTCCTCTGAAACCCCCTCCTACCCCACCTGAGGTAATCAGAGATAACAGATTGGTATATATTATTCCATTGTTTTCACCGTACTTTTAATATATACTTATATGCAGATTGTTCTTTAAATAAATTCTTTGATTAAAATGACATCATTTTTCTTGTAATGATTTATCATGGACATTCTCCTAGGCTAAGGTTAGGCAAGCTATGGTTCACAGGCCAAATCGGGCCATGCTAAGTGCATTGTCTGTGATTATCTTGCACTCCAAAGGCAGAGCTAAGTAGTTGTGACAGACCCCTTTTGTCAGCAGACCCAAAAATATTTACTATCTAGCTCTATAAAGAAAACACTTGCCAACTCTTTTTAATATGTGTAGCTCTATTGCCTTGTTTTTTAAAAGTTGCATAATATTCCATAGAAAGGATGCTCAATATCAATTCAGCTCAAGAGGCTTAGGTAGTTGAAAAGTCCAGATGACTATGGGCTTCAGGTGCTGTTAGATCCAGGGACTGAAATGATGTCTTCAGGATTCTGTCTCCCACTGGTTCTTGTTTCTGCTTTCTTTTCTGTAAGCTTACTTCTCAGGCAGTCTTTCTTCTTTTACTGACAAAATAGCTGTCATCAGTTGCAGTCTTAAATCTCATTCAACGGTGCTAAGAGAGTTTTTTTTTCCCCCAGTAGTTTTATTAGAAATCCTTGGTAGGGCTTTCATTGGCCTGGTGGCTCATCCCTGAACCAGTCACTGTGGTCAGGAGCCAGCATTCTATGGCCAAGCATAGGCCACATGCTCCCCTCTGGACCTGAGTGTGAGGCTACTAGCCTTACCAAAAAACATGGATTGAAAATGAAGAAAGTGTGGTTATCCACAGGATAATTGGGGTGAAGTTATTGACAAAAGGGAATGAATACCAGGAACTTGAGATGACAAATACCCACTCCAAGCACAGATTTCCCAAAGTGCTTTGCTAGGTTGCAGATTTGTATTTTAAAATTTTCAGTAAATATTGCTGGAGTACTTTCCAAAAAGTATGTTATAATTGATCATAGTTGGTCTCATCAGCGATTCTTGAGAGTGTTAGGTTTTCTGTATTGTCACTTGCACTGGTTATTATAACACGATTTTTTTTGATTGGTCTGATGTTTGAAAAATGGCATCTCATTGTTTCAGTTTGCATTTCAGTGACAGCTAGTGAGATTGAGTATCTTTTCATGACTTTATTATTGGTTGTACATGTTTATTCTTACATTAAGTATCACTTTACATCATTTGCCAGTTTTTTTTATTATGTTACTTATCATATGTATAGAAGCTCTGAGTATATCAAGTATACTAATCTTTGGTCCGTCATATGTGTTGAAAATATTTTTCATCAACTTTTGTCTCTTGGCCTGGTTCATGGTATCATTTACTACATTAAAGAAAAGTATATGTTAAACTCTCTGAAGGAGTATTTCTAAACGTAGAAATAAATCTCAGTCTCACTGGACTGAGAGAGCTGGGTGAAAGTATTATTGAAAGTTATGTTCATCTCTATAAATATATTTAAAATGCTCATCTTCAGAGTTATGTACTTTAGGTGTGTAAATAGATAGAGCACCACCCAGGTTCCTCTATTGCTGTGTGGTATTCAGGGACAGATCTGGGCTCAGATACCTAAGAACTCAGTTCTCTTCATCAAGGAGGGGTTATCTCTTACTGGTATGGCTCATCTCCACCACTTTGGTCAACTAACAGAAGCCAAGGACTGTTTTTGCTTAAAAATAAAGATGCTGGATTCATTAGCTCTCATTCAGATCTTCAGTCTACTGAAATTACTTCAAATTATGTAACATTTTTGCCTAATCATAAGACACTTTTCTTAAACTTATTTTCTCATATAATTGTGAAAAGGAAAATCGCATAGAGAGGTGTTTGTGTGTTTGTGCATATGAGCAGAACAGTTTTTAAATCATTACCATAAAGGTACGAATATGCCATTTCTGTGTGCAGAGTAGGTGTGCAATAGAATAGGATTTATTTACCTTAAATCTGGATTGAACAATTGACATAATCACACAGCAAACTGACAGACATAAGGAATGTAGTTTACATTATTTTTCTGTTCTTAATGACCTAAATATCAAGAGTCTTAAAGTAGCTTTAATTACCCAACACAGTCCTACCATTTTGCATTAGATTACGGTCTTTTAGAGGTGTGACACAAAATTGCTGGAGGGTTTTTTTTTTCTTTTCCCTAAGCCATGCCTATCCATAGCTTTTTAATAAATACATCAAAAGAGTTAGTTTCTCCAAATCAATAAAGCCCTTTTATATTGGGTGTTGTTTTCCTTAACCAATTTTTGCATTAGGCAACCTGGTCAAAATTGTGGGTAGACATTTTCTTTACTGAAAGAAGAAACTGCTTTGGCATCAGTCACAAAGCAGCAAAGGGGAATATACAGGGTAGTTGGCCGAGGGCCAGGCCTAACTACTCTGGGTCTGTAGTCAGCCTTTGATTAAGTGATATATATTATGTATTAAGTGATCTTTATTACATATTATGACTAGAAATTAATGTCCTAGTTAATATAATATCTTATAAAGAAAGAATTATTGTATCAAATAAACGTAGGTCACCAGTCGTAAAGAATTAGACAACTAAATTCTAAGTATTCGATATATGTGAACGTATTTTGCACGATTCATACCTGAGAGTCT
The DNA here is from genome assembly GCF_964270905.1 of Leucopleurus acutus. Taxonomy (NCBI): domain Eukaryota; kingdom Metazoa; phylum Chordata; class Mammalia; order Artiodactyla; family Delphinidae; genus Leucopleurus; species Leucopleurus acutus. Next base: position 109,413,398 of record NC_139143.1, on the reverse strand, counting down.
CATGGTGTCTGCCTCAGAGTCATCATCAGCAAAATAAATATCTACGATTAGCATACTTCCTGCCAATGCTGGTGAAGAGAGAGTTATGAATATTAGAATGTGAAGCTAAATCAATTAATCCTCACCCAAAATCTACTCCTCCAACTTGCATGCCTTCTGATTGAGGATTAGTAATAGTAACAAATACAAGAGTATCCTCCTCTCCCCAACCCCACCATTAAACCCGTCAATCTTCTCAACAATTCCATAAGGTAAACACGATGAATTCCCCCTTTTTACAGATGAGGAAATGGAAGGACAGATAGATAAAGCACCTTGTCTAAGGACACAAAGCTAGTATGGAAAAGCCAAACCCAGGCAGCTTAGCCCCAGGCCTATTTTAATTTATCCATTAGGATTGCCACCTAAGTTATTGTGATGGTCTGGAATGGGGATTTAGGCTTGGTGACTTTAGGAATATTTCCTCCCTCCTTCCAAACACTCATTGTTTTAGCTTCTGGTGGTGATGACACATTTACCTCCACCATTGCCCTACTTTACAGATTGTGTGCAATGAAATATCATAACTGGTTGCTATACACACTGCTGCTCCTGACTTGCTAAACAGTTGGCAGCCTCAACCCTCATTTTTAGTTCCACCTGTTTTCTCTTATTCTGCTCACAGTGGGAATGAAAAGCAGCCGAGTTTCTATTTTTGTCTATTAATTGGTCCCATTACATGGAAGCCATTTTTAAATAGAGCTCCCACCTTTTCCAAGTTTAGCAATCTGTTCATTTCTTTCTTAGTCCAACCCCTTAATCATTGTGAGGGCTCATCTCCCAGCTTTCTCCAACATTTCTATGTTCCTGTGGAGTCCAGGATGGAATGAATATTCCGATACAGGTCTGGCCATTAAGAATGGGAAAGCACTTCCCGGCCCTCATGTGCTTTCTGATTCTTTGCAGTATCCAGGTTTCCAGTTTATATTCTTCCCATGCTTCTGTCTTCTGTGTCCATGCATTTTTATTCAACAGCATCCCTTTAATAATGAAATGATGCAAGGTTTACTGCATGGGCAGAGAAGTTGCTCTGCTCCTTTATTCCCTACATATACCAAATGCAAACAGTGCCAGATTATATTTTGAATCTTGTTGAAGAGGTTATCAGCAGAACACATTTCAAAACAATGATTAGAACCACAACTATTCTAAAGTCACAATTGGAATGCTCATGAATTCAGAGTCTCTGTTAGGAGTTTTGAGATTTTAAAATTTGAAATAGTTAATTTGGAAAAAAAATGGCCAAATACATGTGACTTAGTTTTGCTTAAATTACTTAGTTTGATAGCCAGTAGTTATTTAAAAAGACTAAAGTTTAATGACATTCTGCTATTAAGTTACTCTGTTAAGTTTTTTGGTTTTTTTGGTGGAGGATGGTCCATGGTTTTGTGAAAGTGATAAAACACTAGATCCATCTTTGTATACCTAGGACAAAATAATTAGCTTCACATCCTTTCAGAAAAATGCCCAATTCAAACAAATAACTACCTGTTTTAATTATACAGCTTTTTAATACCAGAGAAAGTTGAGTGGCGATTCTTAGAAATTTAGGAGACAGTGTATAAAATCCTATGCCATAAGCTGGGTCTGCACCTGTGGATGACAGCATCTTTAGTACAGAACTAAGAGGCTGAACAGATTAAGGAATGATCATCAATCTACACAATTTAATATGATTCCCCGTTTACTGTCACTAATTTTCATTAATAGTCCTATATTTCATTTGAGAAAAGTGAATTATATCTTTCTCTTTTCCTTACATCCATACCCTTCTTGGTTGAAGGATCTGGGACTTACAACATTGGGTACTTAGAGATTAATGAACAGTGTAAGATATATGGATCCTTTAAAATATCAAAGATAATCTCTTGATAACTATATTGGTTATTTGGCAGCTGTCTTATAGATGACAGAATAGACTGTGAATTTTTACAGAGTAAAATAATTCAGCATTAAGGACAACTCCTGTCTTTAGAACACTATTTTGAAAAATTTACTTGTATAGTCTGAAGATTCAATTAAATGAATCAATTGTGTTAGCGTATTTGTGTTAATTTAAAAATAGTGCATTGAAACAAAATTAAAATAATGCATGGGTAAAATTAAGAAAAAAAAAAACAAATTCCCCTCTCTTATTCTTTTAATTTTAATTGTCAAAAAGGAAAAAAACACAAAAAGATTGATAATATCTACTGTAAGAGAAGATATGGAAAAAAGGACTGTGCACTGTTGGTGGAAATATAAATTGAAAAGAAATTTTTGGAGAAGCATTTGGCAAAAAACACCATCAAAACTTTAAATGTGTATACCGTTTGACCCAGAAATTTCATCTTAGTAATATATCATACAGAAAATTTCAATTATCCTATAGAAAAGTTCAAAGATGTTCATTCCAGCATTATTTGTAATAGAGAAAACAGAGATAACTGAAATAACAATCATTAGGGTGTGTTACATGAATTATAATGCATTCTTATGAAGGATATATGGCTGTACAAAATGTGGTCAATACAGATATGATAAGTTGTCGAGAGAAAAAAATGTAGAACAGTACCTCATTCATGTAATATGCTATAATTATTTTTTTGTTGCATAACTTTTTGCTTTTCACTTAGGTTAATAATTATCTTGCTATTTTGTTTTCTTAGTTTTCTATGTACTTATCCCTTATTTACCTTTAATGTTTCCCTAAATTTTCTTAATCTCCTCTGATGAAACACATCAGATATTATATCAATTTCATGTCCTTGGGGACATCTGTCCTGGAGTTCACTGATCTCCTCAGCTCTCAGCTGGTTGCTGTCTAGTTCTCATCTTGGTCTCCATTTACCATCATCCCAAGCGGAACCCTTCACCTTTCTCCAGAGTGGCATCTTCTGTTTCCTGCATGCAATGCCTTTCCCTTTTCTGGTGTACTCCATCATTTTGACAAAAGCACCTCCTTCTATAACTTCATGAGATAGTAAGTGTTTTGCCACCTTTAGCGGATATTGTTGGTGCCCTCTCCGGATTGTTTTGATATTCAAAATTCCGTATCTGTTGCTGGATATGACTACAAGCACTTCTGGCTCTCCATCAAAGGGTTTCTCTTTGTTCATACACAGGAGAGGCTCTCGGGCAATGATGGATCAGCTTTTTCACCCCTTGGCAAGGGTGGTTAAGATGCATGTTCTACCTGTCTCCTGCTGTTTCTCAGGAGGATTGAGTCCCAGTTGTTCATAGAGGGGATCTATTCAATAAAATATGCTTTTCTTGCTCCCCTCTCTTCCTTGTCTGAATTCTCCATTCCCCTGCTAGTGCTCCCTGGGATCACCTGCAAATAAACTGTTTGCACCAAAACCCTCATCTCAGGGATTGTTTCTGAGGGAACCCAAATCAGAGATATCTCTCATGCCTGAAAAGATCTTTAGAGTTGACCCCCATATTTATGGCTATTTTAGCTAGATATAGAATTCTAAGTTGGAAGTCATCTTCTGAAATTTGAAGTTATTGCTCCATTATATTTCAGCTTCTGTTGTTTTTGAAAAATTTAATGCCATTCTGATTCCTAATATTGTGCACATAACTTGATTTTTTTTCCTCTCTGGAACTTTTAGGTCTTTCTTTTTGTCTGTAGTGTTCCAAAATTTCATAATAATGTGTTGTACTGTACATGCATTTTCTTTTATTGTGGTGGGTATTGGACAAACTCTTTCAATTTGTGAAACTCCTACCCTTCAAATCTGGGATATTTTTCTGATTTTTTAAATAATATTTCTTCCTCATTTTCGGTGTCATCTCTATCTGGAACTCTTATTATCTGATGTTGGACCTCCTGAACTATCCTCTAACTTTCTTAATGTTTTCTCCTTTTTTCCCCACCTCTGTCTTCTTGCTTTACTTTTTGGAGATTTTCTTATTTTTCCAACTATTCTATTGAGTTTGTTGTTTCTTTGACCTTAAAATTTAATTTCAAGATCTTCAAATGCATTTTTTCCTTTAAATTTTTTACAGTAATATTTATTCTTATTTTGTGGTTGCTATTATCTTTCCATATCTCACTAAGCATATAAATGATAGCTTTTATTTGAAGTTTTCTTCTTCCAGAGTCTCTTTCCTCCAAGAAGTTTTTTCTCCCTCTCTTTGTGAGCTATGCATTTTATGTTACAAAATTTTCTGTCATCTGGTGATCCCTGGTTGTCTCCTTCAGGACACTCAAAAGTTGATTGAAAACTCTGTGGGCATGAATGGAGCTGTGTGTTTCACTGTAGTATCACGTGGTCAGACTACTATATAATCTTTATGTTTACTACTTTTGATAATTGAGTAATCCTTCATAGAGTAAATATAATGTAATAATGACCGATATTGAGCTGCTGATTGATATTGAGTTGCCTTTAAAGTTCTGCTACTAGAAATAATTCTCAAATGGACATCTTTTTACATGTATTGAGTTATTTCTTTGGAAGAGAGTTCATTTTCTGTGTTTGTCAGGAAGATTCAGTGGAGCAGGAAATAGCAATCAGGCCTCTGTGATGGCAACATTGTAGTAAGGTTATTGCCTTTCCTCAGAATAAACCTCTTTGTGAGCCTAGGTCAGTGGGTGAAAGAGTCTAAGTCTCTTTAGAATTTCTCAGTTGCAAAGCCAAATTCATCTTAATTTGATTCATTGGAGTATCATTCTGTTGTTCAGCTTTAGAGAGGAAGATATTTTTCTAGAGGTGGTACTTTCTTAGAGTGCCTAAGAATGTCATTGATAGAGAAATTTAAATGTAGAATTCAATGGTTCCATATTACTAGAACTTAAAAATTTGGTGATTGTAATGGTCATAAGTGATATAGGATGGCTAAGCATGTAGATGATATTTTTCCTAGTCAGATTTACTGAGGCAGTAGTGGGGTGGGTCTACATAAAATTGCCTGTTAATATTTTTGTACAGAAGGAACTGGACTGGCATACCAATCTGCTTCTCTCAGCAACTGAGCTCTCTGGTAAGAGCTCTGTATCTCTAATTTGTCTGTGTTTTATCTTACTACCTGGGGATAGTTGACAGCAAATAACAGGTAAATGGATGGACTTAAAGCCATTCATTTACTCTCCTAAAAAGTGTTATTTAACCATTGTTATGGATTGCATTGTTTCTCCCCCGCAAAAAATGTTGGAGTCCTGACCTCCAGTACCTTAATATATGACCTTTTTTTGAGATAGGTCTTTATAGAGGTAATCAAGTTAGCATGAGTCATTAGCGTGGGCCTTAATTCAGTATGACTGGTGTCTTTATAAAAAGAGGAAATTTGGACACAGATACATTCATAGAGGGAAGATGATGTGAAGAAACATACGGAGAGATGCATCTACAAACCAAGGAGAGGTGCCTGGAGCAGATGCTTCCCGTATAGGCCTCAGAAGGAACCAACCCTGCTGGCGCCTTGATTTTGGGTTATTAGCCTCCATTAACCATGAGACAATAAATTTCTGTCATTTGAGCCCCTTGTTTGTGGCATTTTGTTATGGCAGCCCTAACAAATTAAAATAACCGTTTATTCTATTCTAGCTTGTTAATCCAGCTCCTTCTGCCATTTCCTCCAAGTACTTTTTCACTGAAGAAAATCTTAATTTTAGGAGAATGTTAAGTTGACTTACACTAAATAGGTAATTGTTTTCTAACCCCCTAATACTAAGTAGTAATATATTTTGAAATATAACTTTTTTTCCCTCTCATTATTTCTGAGTTTGGAAAAAATAATCTCATTAGAAATATTGTTTTCAAATACATTAACAACCCAATTAAAATATAGACTTCTGGGTTTTGCCTGGATTGTAGGGATAAAGCTAGTTATGAACCCAACACTTAAGCTTACTAAGTTTTCTCTTCTGTTCAGATCAAGCTGGCAGGTCTGTAATAGTAAAAGCGCTGAATGGTCATTACCAGTGTGCGATGAAATTATTGATGAATGTTTGACAGCTTGTAAGGTACAGTAATGTTACTCAGATGTTTCGTTTTTTCCTTGTGACATGGGCAGTATGGTAATTACAGTATATTTAAAATCATTGCTTACAGGGAAATGACTCACTCCAATATACAGTACTTAGTTGGATACCTGGCCATGGATATAGACAAATATCTTTCTGTTTATGGCTTTTCCTAAGATATGAGAAATCAGACAGAGGCTTACGTTCTTTAGAAAGTTTACAGTATATTTTTCATTTTAATGAGATGCCTGTTTAAATTCAAAACTAGTGTTTTACAGTGACATTTCATATGCACTGACATGTCATCATGTCATACACATGCTAGCCAGGACTTATAAACTAAAACACCAGAGCTGTCCCAAGAGTCTCCAAATAGCTATGGAATGAGTATTATGCATGAATAGGTGAAGCCTCTTTGCTTGTGCACTTGCCATTTTTTACTGACCTTGTTTGGAGCTGAACACTGCTGCAGGCGCCCTTAAATTGATGACCTATGACAGGTTCTCAGTTGAGTAGTCAAACAGCCAAATTTACTATAAGTTCTTTTTCTATTCTTTCTGGCCCATTTGCCCAACTGATAATAGTTACTGTTATTCTTGACTCTACTAGTGACTGAACAGTCACTTTTTATCTAGTATTTTTTATTCAATAAAAAACAGTCCAGGGGCTTCCCTGGTGGTGCAGTGGTTGAGAGTCTGCCTGCCAATGCAGGGGACACGGGTTCGAGCCCTGGTCTGGGAAGATTCCACATGCTGCAGAGCAACTAGCCCCGTGAGCCACAACTACTGAGCCTGTGCATCTGGAGCCTGTGCTCCGAAACAAGAGAGGCCACGACAGTGAGAGGCCCATGCACCGCAATGAAGAGTGGCCCCCGCTTGCCGCAACTAGAGAAAGCCCTCGCACAGAAACGAAGACCCAACACAGACAAAAATAAATAAAAATTAAAAACAAAAAACAACAGTCCAACTTATGTGAAAAATTATTGTGTGAAGAAAGAAACCAAAAATTGACATATTTATTATTCATCATGGTCAAAGACCTATCATCATTTATGTCCTCATTAAGTGTTATTCATGATGGAGTTGAAATTGACCATATATTGGGGCTGGTCTACTCTTAGAGTTTTCGAATTGGTCTCCCTTTCACCAGCTTGTCAGTTTTCAGTTCTTCTAACACATAGACACATGTCAAGTGTCATGAAATCTTTTTGTCTTTCAGTGGGTCTCCAGCTTTAGAGGCTAGAGTGGCTGCCATTTCAATCATCTACCTCCACCCACAACAACCTAGATACGACTTCCCTGGTCAATTACCATCCATTCCCTTGGCTGAAATAGATGCTGATGACTCTCAGGACCATGTCTCCCAGTCCCCACCTCCCTCTTAAACTCCGGACATATCTTATGATTACAAAAATATTATTGAGTGCTTTCTGTGTCCCATGGGTATGTCAGACTTAACATGTCCTAACCCAAGCTGTTATTTTTTTTCTCTAGAACTCCTCCCCTTCTCAAAGAGCATTGAGGCCTCCATCAATATAATTGTTACTCCTATAGTCTCCCAAACGAGAATATCTGTTGGTCTTCAGCACCTCTCTTTCCCTTACCCCCTCATATGTAATTATCATCAAAATCTATTAATTCTTTCCTCTAAATCTCTTTGTTCCTTCCTCTGGATTCCCACCATGGCAGGCTTAGTTTATGACCTTATTATTGCTTACCTGCACAATTGAAGAATCTCCTACTTCATCTTTGACCATTTTCTCTTTCAATCCTCCATTCACACTGTCTCCAGGGTTATATCATTTCAAGCCCTGCTCAGAATCTGGCAGATTCTGACTTTCAGTCTGCTGCTTTCGCATTGACATTGAAAGGCCTGTGCAGTCTCAAGTTAAACCAAATATCAGAGCTCCAGGTAAAGCTCCATTTCTTACTATGCTAAGTGAGTCTGGTTCCCTACCTATGTCATTCTTTTTAATTCACAATGATTTTGCAAAGCCTGTGTCCCCTCTGTCACAGAAGGGCACTGCTATTTGTCCATTTGCTGGAACTGGAAACCAAAAACCTCACAGTAATCCTCAACTCTTCTTTCTTCATACACAGCCCCAAACCAGATTACATTATTACCCTAGATGTTTCTTACATATGCCCAAGACTTTCTATCTCTACTGTTATGAACCTAGTAAACTACCATTGTCTGTCTCCTGGATTCCTATAAGAGTTTCTGACCTAATCTCCCTGTCTCAGAGCCTGCTTCTTTTCCATCCTTCTGTTTGTCACATGATCTATCTTCTAGAATGCACAGTTTATCAGGCCCTCCTTTTAAAAGCATTTCAAAGGCTCTCCACAGATTTTAGGATAAAAACGAAACTGAAATTGGCTACTGCCTTTTCCCCAGCTGCATGTTCCTCTACTTTCCTTCTGGCCTTCTCCCTTCCATGCTAGCCATACTGAACTTCTTCCCTTTTCTTTAACATCATATACTCTCTTACTTCCAAGTCTTTGTACATGTTAGACCTTCTCCCTGGAGTCATCCTCCCTTTCCTCTTCACTTGGCTAACTCTTATTTAGCTTTTAGGTCTCAACTAAATGTAACTTCCTCTGGGCAGGATTCCTTCTCATCCCTTGGTTATATTAGGTGCCTTCTCTATGTTCTGACATAACAGCCCGCTTTCCCTTATTAGAACACTGATCATAATTGACTGTAATTACTTGTTTAATTAAGCCTCTCATGTTTCCCCAGCTATAAAGTGAGGTAAGGGGGGATATCTTGTCTATTGTATAATCCAAGTCTAGCATAGTGCTGGGTAGCTGGCACATACTTGATAAATATTCACTTATTAGGCTTGTAGTGAGACAAACACAGAGTACTTTACGAAAATGCCTACACAAAGCAGATGTTGAACCAATGTATAGTGAATCAATATTCTTCTCCTTGACTGAAATGACTTTCCTTCCTTTGCCTGTGTGGTTAAAAAAAGAAAATCCTTAAAGAATCTGATCAGAAGCCATGTTTTAAAGTCTTGCCAGATCCCTTCATCCTCTCCTCATTTATACTCTTCTCTACATGCAAATTAACTCCTTCCTGGCTTTGCATTTCTGGTAGCATAAACATCTGTTAAAAACTATAATGTATTGGGGTGTTTATGTGAATACCAAAAAACAATGAGATCTAAGATTAGTGATCATAACTCATTTATGTTTGGTTTCCAAGTGATCATAACTTATTTATCTTTGACTACTAGGGTACCTAGCTCAAAATATTTACTGAACATGTGAATGAATGAGTGAAGAACTAGTGAATTAATATCAATGCCTACATTCCTTTGTCTGGTCTTCATAGGTCCCTTCCAATTGTCTTTTCTTACCCCTCTTGAGCATCTCAGTTCTTAGTTCTTTACTCCAACAACAAATCAAACGTGGCTTTGCTCATGTGACTTGTTCATTTTCTCTCCTACACCTTTACACACATCATTTTACCCACCTCTCCCATTCCCCATGCCTCCTGCACAGCCCAAGTTGAAATTCCTGCCAGTATTTGACCTCTGACTATTATGGTTATGCATTTATTTAGTGATTTCCTTGCTCTTTTGTCTTCTGTTTACAAAATTAAGATTTTCCTTTTATACTTAGTACTTCTTTACTTTTTTTGGTTCTTTTTTAAAAAAATGAGGTAAGATTGGTATATAACATTATATAAATTTCAGGTATTCTACATTATAAATCAATATTTGTATGTACTACAAAGGGATCACCGCCATGAGTCTAGCTACCATCCATCACCATACAGTTGATCCCTCTCATCCATTTGCCGTCTCCCTAACCCCCTTCTCCTCTAATTATCACCAGACTGTTCTCTGTAATTATGAGTTTGTTTTGTTTGTTTGTTTGTACTTTAGATACCACAAATAAGTGAAGAAAGCAGTGTTTCTTTATTTTTCTGACTTATTTCACTCAGCATAATACCCTCAAGATCCATTCATGTTGTTGCAAATGGCAAGATTTGTTTATTTTTTATGGCTGCATAGTATTCCATTTTCATATATATCTCAAGTCTTCTTTATCCATTCATCAGTTGATGGACAACTTAGGTTGTTTCTGTATTTGGGCTATTATAAACAATGCTGCAATAAACATAGGTATGCATGTGTGTTTTCAAATTAGTGTTTTCATTTTCTTGGCATAAATACCCAGAAGTGGAATAGCTAGATCAATGGCAGCTTTATTCTTAATTTTTTGAGGACTCTCTATACTGTTTTCCATAGTGGCTGCACCAATTTACATTCTTACCAACAGTGTATGAAGGTTCCCTTTTATCCACATCCTCCTTAACACTTATATCTTCTTGTTTTTTTGATAATAACGATTCAAACAGGTATGAGGTGATATCTTACTGTGATTTTGATTTGCATTTCCTTGATAATTAGTGATTTTTTCATGTGTCTGTTGGCTATTTGTATGTCTTCTTTGGAAAAATGTCTATTCAGATCATCTGCCTATTTTTGTTGTTGTTAAATTGTGTAGGTTTTTTATATATTTTGGATATTAACCCCTTATCATATATATGATTTGCAAATATCTTATCCCATTCAGTAGGTTTCCTTTTGTTTTGTTGATGGTATTCTTCACTGTGCAGAAGCTTTTTAGTTTAGTATAGTCCCATTTGTTTATTTTTGCTTTTGTTTCCCTTACCTTTGGAGCCAGATTGGAAAAAAATCACTGAGACCAGTGTAAAAAGGTTACTGTCTATGTTTTTGTCTAGGAATTTTATGGTTTCAGATTTTATATTTAAGTCTTCAATACATTTCCAGTTAATTATGGTGTAAGATAGTGTTCTAGTTTCATTCTTTTGCATACAGCTGTCCAGTTTTCCCAGGAACATTTATTAGAGAGGCCTTTCCCCAGTGTATGTTCTCGGTACATTTGTCATAAATTACATGTCCATATATGTGTGAGTTTATATCTGGGCTCTCTATTCTATTCCATTAATCTGTATGTCTCTTTTTATACTAATACCATACTGTTTTGAGTACTATAGTTTTGTAGTATACTTTGAAATCAGGGAATGTGACACCTCCAGCTTTGCTCCTCTTTCTCAAGATTGCTTTGGCTATTCAGGGTCTTTTGTGGTTCCACACAAATTTTTAAATTATTTGTTCTAGTTCTGTGAAATGTGCTATTGGCATTTTGATAGGAATTTCATTGAATCTGTAGATTGCTTTGTGTAGTATGAACATTTTAACAATGTTAATTCTTCCAATCTATGAGCATGGAAAATCTTTCCATTTATTTGTGTCTTCTTCAGTTTCTTTCATCAATGTCTTATAGTTTTCAGTGTACAGTTCTTTCACCTTCTTGGTTAAATTTATTCCTAGGTATTTTGTTCTTTTTGATGCATTGTAACTGGGATTGTTTTCTTAATATCTGTTTTCTGATAGTTCCTTATTAGTGTGTAGAAACATCAAAGATTTTTTGTATGTTGATTTTGCATCACAGAGCTTTACTGAATGTAGTTTTTAGTTCTAAGATTTTTGTTGGTGGAAACTTTAGGGCTTTCTATAAATAATATCATGTCATCTGCAAACAGTGACAGTTTTACTTCTCCCTTTCTGATTTGAATGCCTTTTATTTCTTTTTCTTGCCTTGTTGCTGTGGCTAGGAACCCCAGTACTGTGCTGAATAAAAGTAGTGAAAGTGGGCATTGTTTGTCTTTTTTTCTGATCTTAGAGGAAAAGCTTTCAGCTTTTCACCATTGATTATTATTATTATTAAAATTTTATTTATTTATTTTTGGTTGTGATGGGTCTTCATTGCTGTGCTTAGGCTTTCTCTAGTTGCAGTGAGTGGGTGCTACTCTTCATTGCATTCTTGTTTCTTGAAGTAGGCCTGTATTGCTATGAACTTCCCTCTTATAACTGCTTTTGTAGTGTATTCTGCTGCATTTGGATGGAATGTTTTGTATATATCTATTAAGTGTATCTGATCTAATGTATTATTTAAGGCAGATGTTTTTCCTTTTTGATTTTCTTTCTGGATGATCTGTCCATTGATGTAAGTGGGGTGTTAAAGTCCCCTACTATTATCTCATTCCTGTTTATTTCCCCTTTAGGTCTGTTAATATTTGCTTTATATATTTAGGTGCTCCTATGTTGGGTACATGCATATTTACAAATGTTATAGCTCCTCGTTAAATTGACCCCTTCATCATGTAATGCTGATCTATGTCATTTATTATAGTCTTTGTTTTAAGGTTTATTTTATCTGATACTACTCCAGCTTTCTTTTGGTTTCCATTTACATAAAACATCTTCTTCCATTCCTTCACTTTTAGTCTGTGTATGTCTTTAGATCTGAGGTGGGTCTCTTGTAGGCAGCAAATAAATAAGTCTTATTTTTTTTTAATCCATTCATCAACTAAGTTTTTTGATTGGAGAATTTAGTCCATTTACATTTAAAGTAATTATAGGTAGGTATGTACTTACTGTCATTTTGCTAATTGTTTTCTGGCTATTTTGTTGTTACTCCGTGTTCCTTTCTTCTTTTGTTGCTCTCTCCCTGTGTGGTTTGATGACTTTCTTTAGTGTTATGTTTAGATTCTATTCTAGTTATTTTTTGTGTTTCTTTTGATACTATGGGTTTTTGCTTTGTGGTTACCATGAGGCTCACATATATCAGTCTATGTATATACCAGTCTATTTTAAGTTGATAGCAAGTTAAGTTTGAACACATTCTAAAAATCCACATTATTACTCCCCCTTCCCACATTGTTTATCTTTGACATCACATTTTATATCTTCGTATTTGGTGTATCCCTTTACTAATTGTTGTAGTTTTAGTTGTTTTTACTACTTTTATCTTTTAACCTTCATATTAGCTTTATGATTGATTAGTCTGCTACCTTTACTATATATTTACCTTTAACAGTGAGATTTTTCCTTTCTTTTGTTTTCTTGTTACTAATTAGTGCCCCTTTTCAAGCTTAGAGAAATCCCTTCAACATTTCCTGCAAGTCCAGTTTAGTGGTGGTGAAGTTCCTTAATTTTTGCTTGTCTCGAAAACTCTTTACCTCTCCTTCAATTCTGAATGAGAGCTTTGCCAGGTAAAGTATTCTTGGTTGGAAGTTTTTTGCTTTTTGGCACTTTGAATATATCATGCTACTCCTTTGTGGCCTGCAAAGTTTCTGCCGAAAAAAAATCTGTGGATGGTCTTATGGGGGTTTCCTTATATGTAACAAGTTGTTTTTCTCTTGCTGCTTTTAAGATTCTCTCATTTCCTGTAACTCTTAACACTTTGACTGTAATGTATCTTGGTGTGGATCTCTTTGGGTTCATCTTATTTGGAACTCTCTGTGCCTCCTGAATTCAGGTTAGGGAAGTTTTCAGCCATTATTTCTTCAAATAAGTTTTCTGTCCTTTTCACTCTCTCTTCTCCTTCTGGGACCCCTTTTAATGCAAATACATTCCACTTGATGTTTTTCCATACATTCCTTAAGCTATTTTTTAACTTCTTTTTTCTTTTTGTTGCTGTGTCTATGTGAGTTCCACTGCCCTGGCTTCCAGGTCACTGATTCTTATGCTTCATCTAGTCTGCTGTTGAACCCCTCTAGTATATTTTTCAATTCAGTTACTGTATTCTTCACTTCTGTGACTTCTGTTTGGTACTTCCCTTTGTTGAAGTTCTCTCTGTGTTCACCTATTCTTTTCCCAAGGTTGGTGAACATCTTTATGACCATTACTTTTAACTCTTTATCAGGTAAATTACTTATCTCTGTTTCATTAAGGTTTTTCTTCCTGGGGTCTTATTTTGTCCTCTCATTTGGAACATATTTCTCTCTGTTTCCTCATTTTGCTTGACTCTCTGTGTTTGCTTCTTTGTATTAGGCAAAATAACTTTCTATCCCAGTCGTGAAGGAGTGGTCATTGGGAGAGGGTGTTTCAGTCTGCTGTCTGTGCAGTACCCTGGAGATGATAGCCTGCCAAGAACTGTATCTTTGATTGTTTAAGTACTATGGGGCCCAGAAATATAAGCCCCCCTGGCCACCAGTGCCAGGTGTTGTGTGTGGAGTAAGCGCACCCTCTGGGCCTGGCAAGGCAGGAACTGTGGGGTGGATAAGAGCTATGTCAGGGTGAGCCCTCCCACTGCGACCAGTGACATAGGAGCCATGGTGGATGAATGCCAGGCCGACGGTCACTGTGAATGAGTGCCACGTGGAGCCGGCCTGCTCAGTTAGGGGCTTCAGGAGAATGCCAGGGTGGGTCAAGTGGCTTCAGTGAGGCAGATAGGGAGTGCCAAAAATGGTGCATACAAACTCTAGGCTAGGAAAGCAGAAGAAGAAGAAAAGAAAATGGTGCTCACCAGCGCCTCCATCCCTAGAGAGCATTCCAACAGGCGTCTGCCCCTCTGGTATATGCCCTAAGATGAATCTCCTTCACAAATGGCCCAGGCTCTTTTCAAACTGCTGCTTCTATGCTGGGTCAGAGCAAATGAGTATGTGCAGGAGCCCTTTGAGAGTAGAGTCTCAGTTTCCTATAGCCCTTTGGTTCTCCTGGATGTAAGCTCCACTGGTTTTCAAAGTCAAATGTTTTGGGAGCTTGTCTTTCTGGTGCAGATCCCAAGGGCCTGATGTGGCACTCAGACCCCTTGATCCTCAGGGAGGAGCTCTGTGTTTGTGATGTCCCTCTTGCTTGTGAGTCACAACAGTGGGGGTGAGGGTCCCGGCAAGACCACGTCTCTGTTCCTCCCACCCATCTCGACGTGGCTTTTTTTTCTTTGTCATTTGTTGAGGAAGAGCTGTTTTGCTGGTCTTCAGGTCCTTTTCAGAGAGAATTGTTCTATATGTAGTTGTAGCTACCGTGTAACTGGGGGAGGAGGTGAGCTTAGGATCTTCCTATGCCTTCATCTTGAACTGCTTCCTCTTGGTGTGTTTTTAAAGGTGTTTTAAAATCTCCTCAGAGATTTTAAGTTTGCCAAGGTTCAGAGAAAGCTGTGTAAGTCAAGATGCAATTCCCAAAACTCAGTGGCTTAAAGCAAAAGACTTCTTTAAAAAAAATCATTCATTCCATATATCTATTGTGGGTCATTTTGGACATTTTTCAACTTTGTTTTAACTTGGGACCCAAGCTGATAAAGCATCTACTATTTGGATTGTTGCTGATCAGCATAGCAGAGGGAAAGAGATCACAGAAAATTTACACACTGGCTCTTAAAACTTTACCTGGAAGTGACACTGCTCATCTGTGAAGCAAGTCATTTTACCACACCTGATTCTAAGGGGTGGAGAAATGCAACCTTACTGTACACTTGCAAAGAGTGGAGGTCTTTGATGGACAGCACTAATGATCATGTAAGGCATCTATTCCACTTGAAGGTTTGTATAGATTCTAGTACAGAGCTTTGAGCATAGGAGGAATCAGTAAATGCTGGTTAACTCTTTGCTTGACCTAAGCTATATTCATTCCACAGTTCTGCCTTGGCTTGATTTTGAATGGCGGTTCTCTTGGAGATGAAACCCAAGCTCTGAAAAGGCAAGAAAATGAACTGCACCCAAAATACAAAGGCAAAAATCATTGAAAGTGCTTTAGCACTTTCTGAACTTGGCAGTGATAAAGACCTCACTAATAGTGTAGATGAACTTGATATTGTGGCCCTATTTAAAAAGCACTAAATCCTTCCAGCTGGAGATAATTGATGAAATGGCTATATCTCAGAGTTTCTCTGGCTGCCACTAACAATGTTAAATTAGATAACTAACAGCAGCCTTTTGAGGAGATGGAAGCCATCTGATACCAGAGAATAGAAAATAGAAACAGAGAAAAGCATCAGAATCCTGAAAGCTGTTTGTGAGTTTTCTGAAGTTCAAGCTGTACAACCTTAACAAGTTGAGTTTTAAAGATAATGGACATGGGAAAAGTGATATATATTGTATAGCCTTTTAATTGTGCTTCATGTGGGAGGATAACCATAGTGTGAATAGAAATATCCTGTCGTGTCTTGTTCCCTCTTGTGTCTATTAGTAGCCAGTGAATTGTGATGAGAAAAACAGGACAGTGTGGGCAATATAGTCTATTGTAGAGTTAAAACCCTCAATTCCATCATTTGTAAAACAGAGACTATACCTTGGAAAAAGAAGCTACCTCACAGGGTTGCTGTGATGATTTAAAAAGATAATGAATGCAAAGAATTTCGCTCTATGCCCAGAATTCATTAAATGTCAGCTGTTATGATTATTGTACAATTTTCTTCTTATGCTGGTTATTGGTGTTTGATTTTTTTAAAGATAGTGGTATTTGTTCTATTTCAGAGACCAAAGAAATAAACATTCTACCTTTGATAGGAAAAAAAAGAATAAAACAATACCTATTTTGCCACTCAAAAATCAGTGTTTTTCAAACTGTCATTTGTGATCAATTAGTAGGTCATAAAATTAGTTTAGGTCATGATCAGAATTTAACATAGGAAATAGAATAGAAACATGAGAGTGCATTTGATGTTCAAGAACAAATATTTTTTCATGAAAAGTTTATTTCATGTATGTAGTATATGCCTTTGTTAATGTGTATTTATACTGGGTTAAAATTCAAAATGCAATTCTAACTCTTGGATGTGGCCATAAAGCCTGAAAGTATTAATTCTAAATAAATGTACATGGGTCTCCGTTTATCAAAGACCCCATACCCCAAGGTATGCCTGAATTTCTCTTGAGGATAATTTTCTAAAAATGTTCTTATAAACCACATTTGTTATGTATAGGTATAAAGTACTAAAAATGATGACAAATTGTTTCATGGGGTTTCCGGGGTAAAAGAAAATAATGGATTGAGGAATTTTCTCCCTGTCCCCTTTCATATCCACAAATCCAGTGAGGTTTCCTTTATAACCATTCAAACTATAGCACATTTCAAGTGTAAGAATGTGAGTGTCATTCTGAAATCCTAATGAAATCTGCCTTAAGATTTAAACCCTTGGCCTAGCAGTACAGCCAGTGTGCTGATCTATTCAGCTTTCATTACTGGATGGCCTAAGCACTACTGGAACCCCAAACTTCCATTTTAACAAGCTAAGCACTTCCCAAATATAAAACAAAAGCAAATGAAATTAAGAAGTGGTGTGTTGGGGCTTCCCTGGTGGTGCAGTGGTTGAGAGTCCGCCCGCCGATGCAGGGGACACGGGTTCGTGCCCCGGTCCGGGAAGATCCCACATGCCGCGGAGCGGCTGGGCCCGTGAGCCATGGCCGCTGAGCCTGCGCGTCCGGAGCCTGTGCTCCGCAACGGGAGAGGCCACAACAGTGAGAGGCCCGCGTACCGCAAAAAAAAAAAGAAGTGGTGTGTTACAATTGGCCTCTGAAGTGCAGTGGTCTTTCTCTTGGCTTACAAGGCTGGATGTTCAGGCTTCAAATTTTCCATGGCTTCTCTTGCTCAGAGTATGAAGCACATGAGAACAGGAGCCTCAAACTGGTTTTTCTGTCTTTTAGCACTTTTGAATGCACTGCTCAGTCAAGGAAAGCATCATGAGGCACCATTTAGTGAAGGCATTGGGCCAACGCATGGAAAGCTCTTCACATGGAGGAAACACAATAGACCATCATTAGCGAAGTCTGCTGTATTTTCTTGGCTTTTCCCTGAAGAGACTGCTTCACTTGCAGCTGTATTATTTGGTGTCTATTTCTCTCACACACCTTTCCTACCTCCTTGTATTTTCATTGATGTTTACAAACCATTCTGACCCCTCCATAAAAAGAAAACCAAGCTTTGCATCTCATGTCATTGCATTCTGCTACCCACACCCTGCCTCCCCATGTTGTGGTTATCTGCTGAGCTCTGGGTCCCTGCGTTTTGCAAGTTTTAGCTCCTGACCCCCTGTCAGTCTCTCAGCACCACTCCAGTCATCCTTCTTGGCAAATGGTTTATTTGCATATGTAAGCCTTCAGTCAACTGGCCTCTTAGTTCCTGGTCTGTTCTCCACCCCCGCCCCCAACCGCGCGCCCCCCCCCCCCCCCCCCCCCCCCCGCCATTAGCCGGTCCTAACTGTCCTCTCAGCCACTCACTCAGTGATCACATCCTAGACCTTATCTTTACAAGTAACTGTGACCCTCTGCCACTACAGATTTCCCCCCAGCTTTTCGGAGGTACAGTTGACAAATAGAAGTTGTATATATTTAAATCGTACCGTGATGTTTTGATATAAGTATACATTGTGAAAAGATTACTACAATCAAGTTAATACATCCATCTTGCGTGTGTGTGTGTGTGTGTGTGTGTGTGTGTATGTGTGGTGAGAACACTTAAGATCTACTCTGATAGCAAAGTTCCACAATCTCAGTTGGTTTTTTTTTGTTTGTTTGTTTGTTTGTTTTTGCGATATGCGGACCTCTCACTATTGTGGCCTCTCCCGTTGCGGAGCACAGGCTCCGGACGCGCAGGCTCCAGACGTGCAGGCTCAGTGGCCATGGCTCACGGGCCCAGCCGCTCCGCGGCATGTGGGATCTTCTCGGACCGGGGCACGAACCCGTGTCCTCCGCATCAGCAGGCGGATTCTCAACCACTGCGCCACCAGGGAAGCCCCACAATCTCAGTTTTAAACAGCCCACTCCTTGACCCATACTATTGATATCCGTTTCATGATATTCATGTTTAAATAATCTCAGTTGGATAAAGGGTATTTGTTTTACGGGTCTATCAAACATAATTTTTTGTACCCACATACTTCTTCACATAAACTTTTTCTCATGCTCTTCTTTGGTTATTTTTAACAGATATGATAATGGCTCATAATTAAACTGCGGAAAATGATGAATGTCTTTTGGGATTTCTTTTGCATCTCTCTCTCCAGTTCTACTCCAATCCCCATTTGTTTGCTGAGTCACGAACTATGCCCCTTGTTTTACAGAATTTCTTATCCCTATATTTGAAGTTTGACCGCTATCAGTTACTGTCCCTCTTTCATTCATTCACTGAACGCTGTGAATTAGAGATTGACGTACCCTTATTGCTATAGTTGCTATAGTTGAGGGTTTATTTGGTTGATTTATGGGATTTGGGTCAATTACTTTAATGGTTTGTTGCAGCATACACGTGTAAACATCACCTGATAAATGCTTCTTCCTTTGTAGCAAATTAGGAAATTACCAATTCATTGTATCATTAAACATTTCCTGCATGTTTTTGTTCTCTTAAGAAAAATGAGCGAATGCTTATATTTTGCATTCAGTCTTTACCATTGCTTTTACATTCAGTAATAAAACAAATATTGAAATTCATGAACTCAGCTATTTTTGGAATAACCAATTATTGGCTCATTGTATTGTAGTTATTTTAATAAAAATATAATCGGTTCACAAATACTTGGCCTGATCTTTTCATTGAGGAAGGAGGTTATTTTTCACTCTGCATTAATTTGCCTTTGCTACTAGAACATAATTAAGTAAATTAATTCCGTCAAGATTTTCTCAAGCACCTCTTGTGCAAGTGAAGGTGCTAAGAAAGCAAAGATGTTTAATCTGTGTTTCCTGTTCTAGAGCTACTTGCGAACTAAACGAAGAGACAGGGCTGAGCCAATGGTTAACCACACTGCAAGCATTTCAGATTTTTGTCCTTAAAACTTTAAATAGCACTCTAATTGTGGCAGACTGGCTAGTTGTTTACCAGACTAGCATCCCCCACCCTCCTTGACAATTAGCTAGATCTTATTTTCCAGAATCCCTTGCAAGCAGGTGTGGACATATGACTATGTCCTGGCCAATGGAATGTAGACAGAAGTGATGAATCCCACTTTTTAATTCTGTCCCATGAAATGGCCATACAACCCTTTATTCTCTCTCTAATACTATCTGCTGGCTGGGTGTCTACACCTAAAGCTGTCTGAAAGTCATGTATTGAATACAGCAGAGCCTCTGTTAGTTTAGGTCCCTGAATGAAGCCGAACTGTCTATGCTGTCACTCCCTGCTGGACAAAAAATAAATCTATGTGTTAGGCCCACAAGGTTACAAGGTTTATCTGTTACAAACTCTAGAGTCACAATAACTAATGTACAAATGAACTTAAAAAGCAATCTTGTTCGTTAGAGTCAAGTGTACTTTCATTTTGTGAGAAAATGAGGCTCATAATATATTTGAGATGCATCGTTATGGAAGCTAAATATGGACTTGGTTGTATAATGGGAGACTGCCATGAAATCTAGGAATCACAAATTATTTGCTACTGTTTACTAGAGACTATGAGAAAAAGGAAAAGGGAGTGAGGTCGTGAAAGGTCTTGGGAGTGGATGGGAGCATTACAGGTGTAGCAAATTATTCGGTAATGACATTGTTATATGTTCAAATGCCCATTGATAGGGCTCCCTGGTGTCTTGGATCTACTCTAGACTGTCCTTATTCATTGCCAGGGAGGGTGGAACTTAATTAAATAAATGTCACTGCCAGGCCCCAGCTGACTCTGTTTCACAATTCTGATCTGTGGACTTCTGTATTACTTGTATACTATTAAGATTTTAAAACATTTACCTTCTGGCCTATAACTATAATTAATTTTTCTATGTGCTGTATATAAGTCGATTTGAGAAGATAATTACCCTCAAACAGTATTCACAATTTTATTATTAGATACATGGTATTCACTGAAGAGCTAAGTAGTTTGATTTTACTCTAAAAGAGAAAAATGTAATCCTATGTCATTAAACATGTGACATTTAATGGCAAATGTTCCAAATATCAGGGAAAAGTGGCATCTCTTTTCTTAGACTTAGGCAATAACTCGAAATCATGCTACATTATAATTTTATTCTTACTTGAATGACTTTTGGATAAAGCATTTTGTTTCCTTTTCTGAGTTCCTAACTGTTCTCCTTTTTTTTTTGGTTATTGACAGAAGAGACATATGCTTTCATCGTGGCATATTTTTACAGAAATACATATGCAAGTAATATTTTTTTAAAGAGTATTTGTGGGAGGCAAGCTTTTTAATTTTTTGCATGTCATAAAATGTCTTGATTTTGTCCTTACAGTTGATTGATAATTAACTGGTTATAGAAATATAGGTTCAAAATAATTTTCCCTAGGAATCTCAAAGGAATTGTGACATTCTTTTAAAGCATTCAGAGTTTGTATGTAAAGAAACCTGCCCCCCTCCCAAATTCACAAGTTTTAGATTTTCTCTTTGTGTTTGAAGTTCTGAAACTTTATCAGAGTATTTCTAAGTGTGCAGCTTTACTCTTTGTGCCTGGCACTCAGATGGCTTTTTCTGTATGAAAAGTGTGTGTGTGTGTGTGTGTGTGTGTGTGTGTGTGTGTGTGTGTGTGCGCGCGCGTATGCGCTTAGGATCAGGGAAATTGTCTAATCTTATTTCAATACCTTTCTCCTCCGTATTTATTTATTGCTTTGGTTTTCTCTTTTTGTAACTGCTTTTAAATAGTTCTTGGATTTTCTAGGCTTGTCCATATTTCTTGACTTATTTTGTGTCATATTTTTCCATTTTGTCTTTTTGCTTAATATTCTGGGAGATTTCCTTCTCTTTATCTTCTGTCATTCATAACCATTCTATTATATATATGTTTTTGCTGAGCCAGTATCACTACCTCCTAATATTTACATCTGAGTGTATCATACTGCACTGTATCTGTATGCATGTTTTCCAGTGTAAATCCAAGATCTCAGGCATTTGGTAGAACATTCTAAGTCTCTGGGGGTCCACAAAGCATTGTTTGTGACAACTATTGTAAGAGTTTATACCAGAGTGGGCCTTCTACATCTGTGTCAGACTTTCTACTCTTTTAAATAAAAGAGCACTTTTCTAATCCCAAATATTTCTGTCAATATAACTTATCATTTAACTGACACTTCAGCATGATGATTCATCCACCAGGGGGTAACCCGAGGAATCACAGCCTTATTTCCCCACAGTTTTGAGATGGATCGTACTCAGCCACAGCCTGTGGGGAGACAGTAAGCATGGATGTAGATATGATGACTGCTAATGCTTGTTCTTCTACTAGCAGCTTAGTTCTTCATTAATAATTGCTGTGGTGTAAATGGCTGGGTGAACCCCAGTGCCTCATGTGATGGGTCTCACTCTCTGAAGGGGGAGTGTAGTAGATCGAAGCAAGATGCTCATTTAGAACTCTGATTTATATTTGACAATATATCTATTGTTCTGGTGAAGAAATAAGCCTTACAAGTTTTCTTTTTTTTTGAAATAAAAAACAAAGTCAAGTCTGCATTTTCAATCTATGTTGCTGACCCAGACTTTGTTGACAAGTAAAATTAGTTTTTTCAGGAGAAAGTAGCTAAAGGGCTCTATTTGTGATTATTAAAGATTGAATTATATATGAAGTGATTCACCTTGGGATCAAACTTTATTCTGGGTCATCCAAACAACTATCTAAAGTTGCCAAAGAAACACAATGAAACAAGTTCTTGGAGAGTGTCATTTGAAAACTGACCAATAAATAAAATAAAATTTTAGAGCAATAATAAAGATATCAATATACTCTAGGTGTGTAAAACCTTGCTAGGAATTTTTACTGGACAGAAGCCAAAGCTAAGAAAGAAGCCTGCTGCCAGGGAGCACAATGTCTTCTAAAGACAGGAAAACAAGACTGGTACTAAGAAGTCCCAAATGTCTTTCAAGAATCTCAATAACTCTAGTACAGAAGTATTTTCAGGATTTAAGGCAAACAGAAGGTCTGTAAAGCATTCCTTTATGTTTTTTTTTTTTTTTTTTTTTTTTTTTTTTGCGGTACGCGGGCCTCTCACTGTTGTGGCTTCTCCCGTTGCGGAGCACAGGCTCCGGACGTGCAGGCTCAGCGGCCATGGCTCACGGGCCCAGCTGCTCCACAGCACGTGGGCTCTTCCCAGACCGGGGCACGAACCCGCGTCCCCTGCATTGGCAGGCAGACTTTCAACCACTGCGCCACCAGGGAAGCCCTATGTTTTTTTTTTTTAAATAGGATATTGAGTTCTGTACCAATTGCTTATTTTTTCATTCACTTATTTCCTCATTTATTAAATTTCTATTATGTTTTGGGGACTGTGACAGGCGTTAGTGATTCATAGTCCTGGTAATTAAGGGGTCCATAGTGTTGTACAGAAGATATACAAATTATATTTTTTGTGTTTTTTGAGGTATAATCTCCATAAGATAAAAGTCACCCATTACAAGAGTACAGTATGTTTGACAAACGTATATAGTTGTGTAAACATCACTACAGTCACACTATTGGTCACATTTCCATCCTTCCAAAAGCTCCCTTGTTCCTCTTCATAGTCAGTCCTCCCCCATCCACCCATGCAATCACTGTTCAAATTTTTGTCATGATAGTTTTGTTTTTTCTAGAATTTCATATAAGTGGAACAATATAGTACATAGTCTTCTGTGCCTGGCTTATTACACTTAGCATAATATTGGGTTGGCCAAAAA
This sequence comes from Leucopleurus acutus, assembly GCF_964270905.1. Classification (NCBI taxonomy): domain Eukaryota; kingdom Metazoa; phylum Chordata; class Mammalia; order Artiodactyla; family Delphinidae; genus Leucopleurus; species Leucopleurus acutus. The sequence continues at coordinate 109,390,001 of NC_139143.1, read as the reverse complement.
ATTCGTTTGGGTTTTTCATGTTACAAAAATACCCGAACGAACTTTTTGGCCACCCCCAATTCTTTTGCAATGCATCAATTTTATTGCAAATATCATTAGTTTTTTTGTTTATTCATCGAAGAGCAGTATTACTTGAATGGATGCACCAAAATTTGTTTCTCCATTCATCAGGTGATAGACATTAGGGTTGTTTCCAGTTTTGAGCTCTTATAAATAAAGCCGTTAACAACATTCACATTTGGGTCTTTGTGTGAACATATGTTTTCAGTTTTGGGGGGTAAATACCTAGGAGTAATAATTTCTGAAAATTTGGATAAGTGTTTAACTTTATAAGAAATTGCCAAACTACTTTTTAAAAATAAAAATTGTAATAACACTTTACATTTTCACCATCAATATATGAGAATTCCAGAGGATCCTTACTCTTGCCAACATTTGATACTGTCACATTTAATGGATGTGTATTGTTACTCATTATTATTTTACATTACATTTTCCTGGTGCCTAATTATATTGAATATTTTTTTTATGTGCTTATTTGCCATTCAGTGTCTTCTTTGTGGAAATGTCCTTTCAAATCTTTCACTCTTTTTTTTTTTTTAAGTGAGATTGTGTCTCTTTTTGTTATTGAGTTGTAAGAGTTCTTTACATATTCTGGTTAAAAGATCTTTATCAGATATATGTTTTACAAATATTTTCTCCTACTGCATGACTTGACTTTTTACTTTCTTGACAGTGCCTTTTGAAGGCCAAATATTTTTCATTTTGATGAAGTCCCATATATCAATTCTTTCTTATGGTGCATGCTTTTTTGGTCCTTTGTAAGAATTGTTTCCCCTAACTCATGGTTATAAAATTTTTTTCTTAAGTTTGTCATTTAGAAATTTTATAGTTTTAATTTTTATACTAAGGTCTATGACCCATTTCTAGTTAAATTTTTCTTATATGATGTGAAGTATACTTCAGGGTTTATTTATTTATTTTTCTTGCAAATAGATACCTAATTGTTTTAGCAGATAATTTGTTAAGAAGACAGTCCTTTCCGCATTGAGTTACTTTATCACCTTTCTCAGAAATCAGTTGACCATATATGTGTAGGTCTATTTCTGGGCACTCTGTTTGGTTTCTTCAATCTGTATGTCTGTCTCTACCACTACTATCCTGTTTTGATTATTGTAGTTTTAAATTAAATGTTGAAGTCAGGTAGTGTGATTCCTGTAACTTTGTTCTTCTTTTCAAAATTGGTTTGGCAGTTCTAGGTCCTTGGATTTTCCACCTAAGTTTTAGAAAAAGCTTGTCAATTTCCACAGAAAGCCAACTGAAATTTTGATTGATATTGTTTTGAATCTATAGATCAATTTGGGGAGAATTGACATCTTAATGATATTGAGTTTTCTGATCCATTAATATGGTATCACTCTCTATTAATTTAAGTTATTTTAATTTATCTCAGCAAAGTTTTATAGTTTTCAGTGAACATTTCTTATATGTATTTTTTAATGTATCCCTAAATACATCATATTTTTAAAGCTACTGTAAATGACAGTGTTTCTTAAAATTTAAATTTCTAATTATTTTATGCTAGAATATATAAACGCAATTAATTGTATATTAATTTTATACCCTGAGAACTTACTAAATTCACCCCTTTCATTCTATTTCCTTAGGACTTTCTACGGGGATTATCATGTCATTTGTGTAAAATTACAGTTTTTTTTTTCAAAATTTTCTCACTTTTTCTTGCTTTAATACACTAGTATCTAGAGCCTTGAGTACAATATAAGTATAATAATACTTATAAGACTATAATTCTTGAGAATGGACGTACCTCTCTTGTTCCTGATTATGAGGGGGAAGTAATTTAGTCTTTCACCATTAAGCATAATGCTACCTGTAGGTTTTTTTTTTTTTAATAGATGCAGGAGGAGTTCCCTTCTCTTTGTAGAATGCTGAGAATCTTTATCATAAATGTGTGTAGGATTTTGTCAAATGCTTTTGTTGTATTTACTGAGATGGTTATGTTGTTATTCTTTTTTGGTTGGTTAATATAGTAAATTACTTTAACTGAATTTTCGAATGTTAAAACAATCTTGCATTCTTGGAATGAAACCCTCTTGGTTATGGTGTATTATCTTTTCATATATTGCTAAATTTAATTTGTTAAAATTATGTTTAGGATTTTTGTATCTATTATACATGAGATATATTGTTCTGCAGTCTTCTTAAAATGTGTTTTTCTGGTTTTGGTATTGGGGTAATACTGGCTTTATCATAAAATGAATTGGGTAGTAGTATTTTCTATTTTTCTAGAAGAGTTTGTGGAGACTGATTATTTCTTCCACAAATAATTGGTAGAATTCACCAGGGAAGACATCCAGGCCCTGATATGTCTTTGTGGGAAGGGTTTTAAGTATAACACTTTAAAATGTATATAAGGCTATTCAGATAATCTACTTTTTCTTGGGGGAACTTTGGGCCTTTTACACGTTTCATCTAAGATGTTAAATTTTTTTGCTCACATTTGTCTGAAAAAGTATTTATTTTGCCATTACTTTTGCAAGATAATTGACTGAGTAAAGAATTTAGGTTGACAGGTTTTTGGCTTTGTTTGTTTGTTTTTTCTCTTTTTAGTACCATGAAAGAACTTTCCACTATCTTTTAGCTTGCAAAATTCCTGGTGAGAAGTGAACTGTTATTGTTATGTTTCCTTCATTTTACAAGATGTATCTTTTTTCTTCTGGCTGCTCTTATGACTTTCTCTTTAATACTAATTTTCAGCAACTTGATTATGATGTGTCCTTGTGTGGTTTTCTTCATGTTTCTTCTGCACTGCTTTTGTTGAGCTTCTTGGATCTGTGGATTTATGGTTTTAAACAAGTTTAGAAAATTTTTATCCATTATTTTTATCTGGGGTTGTTAGAATTGATTAGACTGTCTCCCATATTTCAGTTAATCCCCATGGTTTTTATCCATGTTTTATACTTGACCTTCTTCATGTCTGTGTGTTAGGCCTCTCTAGACCTCTTCACGGCAGGACAGCCCTTTGTCCACCTGTAACCTCCTCTGTGCACATTCTGTGATGTGCCTTTCTTGGCCCCTTTTTCTCAGTGATCACTTCTCCATACTCTTTACATAGTCATATGCAGGAATTAATTGAAATCTTTTGTCTATTAATTGTTCCTTTCCCATGCTCATGAAGGACTCAACTCAAATGGCCTTCTTTGACCACCTTGTTCAATAATAAATTTTCCCAGGGTTGACATGATTTATGTCTCTCAAAACACTTGTAATTCTCCAAATGGTCTTATTTGTTCACTTGTTTCTTATCTGTCCCACCAGAATGTAAGTTTCATGAGGGCAGGGACTTTATTTTGTTCACATTATGATCCCCAGAACCTGGAATAGCTCCTACCACGTGGTAAACACTACATAAATATTTTCTGATGAAACAGTGAATTCATGAATTCTCAACCTGACAGTCAGAATGTGTCATAATTTGGTGTCCCTTAATTTCTCTAGTGTGAATCCTTGGATGCCTTCAAGCTTATATTTTTATCGTATCTTACCATGAGTCATGATTTTGAAACTTGCATATGCCCTTTGCTTTTCTTCCTCCATCCTAAGATTATACTTGTTCTTTAGGGCCTGATTCAAATCATCTTCACCTTGAAGATTTCTGTAAAGATCACTTTGCCATTGTTCTTACTGTGAAATTTGTGTAGATGGTCTAAGTAACTGTTTCATGGTTTGTTTTATATTTCTTTATTTTCTAATTATTTCATGGTAGAATGTTTTCTCCCTAACAGACTTATAAGCTCCTCAAACCTAGGATCCCTTTTTCTATAAGCTCAGAAGAGTCTAAATTAGGCATTTAAGAAAAATCTTATAATGCTTGGTTTTATGTAGAGATATAAAGATAATGGAATTGTCTTTCTAGGTGTATCTACACATGTAGGTGGCTACTTTAATAGCATCAGTTACTTATTTATTCATTCCATGAATATTTTTTGAGTGCCTTCCATGTACCAGGCACTGCTATAGATGCTGAGGATACATAAGTGAATAAAATAACAATAAGAACAAAAAACTTGGGCTTCCCTGGTGGCGCAGTGGTTGAGAATCTGCCTGCCGATGCAGGGCACGCGGGTTCATGCCCCGGTCCGGGAAGATCCCACATGCTGCAGAGCAGCTGGGCCCGTGAGCCATGGCCGCTGAGCCTGCGCATCCGGAGCCTGCATGTCTGGAGCCTGTGCTCTGCAACGGAAGAGGCCACAACAGTGAGAGACCCGCATACCGCAAAAAACAAACAAACAAACAAAAAAAAACCCCAAAATCTCTGACCTTTAAAATATTTTACTTTTTTAATTGAGGTATAATTGCCATATAACATTATACTAGTTTCAAGGGTACAAAATAATATTTGACATTTGTATACATTATAAAATGATCACCACAATAAACCAATTGTCACCACGCACAGTTACAAACATTTTTCCAGCTCACTCCCTCTTGCAAGAGCACTGGAATCACAACTAACTCTGAACAATCATCTACAGGAAGACACTGGAACTCACCAAAAAAGATTCCCTACATCCAAAGGCAAAGGAGAAGCCACAATGAGATGGTAGGAGGGGTGAAATCACAATAAAATCAAATCCCATAACTGCTGGGTGGGTGACTCACGAACTGGAGAACAATTATACCACAGAAGTCCACCCACTGGAATGGAGGTTCTGAGCCCCACGTCAAGCTTTCCAACCTGGGGGTGAGGCAACGGGAGGAGGAATTCCCAGAGATCAGACTTTGAAGGCTAGTGGGATTTGATTGCAGGACTTCAACAGGACTGGGGGGAACTGAGACTCCACTCGTGGAGGGCACACACAAAGTAGTGTGCACATCAGGACCCAAGGGGAGGGAGCAGTGACCCCATAGGAAACTGAACCAGACCTACCTACTGGCATTGGAGGGTCTTCTGCAGAGGCCTGGGGTGGCTGTGGCTCACCACAGGGACAAGGACACTGGCAGCAGAAGTTCTGGGACGTACTCCTTGGCATCAGCCCTCCTGGAGTCCCCCCTTAGCCCCACCAAAGAGCCTGTAGCCTCCAGTGCTGGGTCGCCTCAGGCCAAACAACCAGTAGGGAGGGAACTCAGCCCCACACATCAACAGACAAGTGGATTAAAGTTTTACTGATCTCTGCCCATCAGAGCGACACCCAGCTCTACCCACCACCAGTCCCTCCCATCAGGAAACTTGCACAAGGCTCTTAGATAGCATCATCCACCAGAGGGCAGACGGCAGAAACAAGAAGAACTACAGTCCTGCAGCCTGTGGAACGAAAACCACATTCACAGAAAGATAGACAAAATGAAAAGGCAGAGGACTATGTACCAGATGAAGGAATAAGATAAAACCCCAGAAAAACAACTAAATGAGGTGGAGATAGGCAACCTTCCAGAAAAAGAATTCAGAATAATGAGAGGGAAGATGGTCCAGGACCTTGGAAAAAGGATGGAGGCAAAGATCGAGAAGATGCAATAAATGTTTAACAAAGACCTAGAAGAATTAAAGAACAAAGAAACAGAGATGAAAAATACAATAAATGAAATAAAAAATACACTAGAGGAATCAATAGAAGAATAATTGAGGCAGAAGAACAGGTAAGTGACCTGGAAGACAGAATGGTGGAACTCACTGCCATGGAACAGAATAAAGAGAAAAGAATGAAAGAAAGAAGACAGCCTAAGAAACCTCTGCGACAACATTAGATGCACCAACGTTCGCATTAAAGGGGTCCCAGAAAGAGAAGAGAGAGAGAAAGGACTTGAGAAAATATTTGAAGAGATTATAGTCGAAGACTTCCCTAACATGGGAAAGGAAATAGCCACCCAAGTCCAGGAAGTGCAGAGAGTCCCAGGCAGGATAAACCCAAGAAGAAACACGCCAAGACACATAGTATTCAAATTGACAATTAAAGACAAAGAAAAATTATTAAAAGCAAAAAGGGAAAAACGACAAATAGCATACAAGGGAGCTCCCATAAAGTTAACAGCTGATTTCTCAGCAGAAACTCTACAAGCCAGAATCAAGTGGCACAATATATTTAAAGTGATGAAAGGGAAGAATCTACAACAAAAAATTACTCTACCTGGCAAGGATCTCATTCGTATTCAGTGGAGAAATCAATAGCTTTACAGACAAGCAAAAGCTAAGAGAATTCAGCACCACCAAACCAGCTCTACAACAAATGCTAAAGGAACTTCTCTAAGTGGGAAACACAAGAGAAGAAAAGGACCTGCAAAAAACAAACCCAAAACAATTAAGAAAATGGTAATAGGAACATACATATCGAAAATTACCTTAAATGTGAATGGATTAAATGCTCCAACCAAAAGACACAGGCTCACTGAATGGATACAAAAACAAGACCCATATATATGCTGTCTACAAGAGACCCACTTCAGAACTAGGGACACACACAGACTGAAAATGAAGGGACGGAAAAAGTTATTCCATGAAAATAGAATCAAAAGAAAGCTGGAGTAGCAATATTCATATCAGATAAAATAGGCTTTAAAATAAAGAATGTTACAAGAGACAAGGAAGGACACTACATAATGATCAATGGATCAATCCAAGAAGAAGATATAACAATTATAAATATATATGCACCCAACATAGGAGTACCTCAATACATAAGGCAACTGCTAACAGCTATAAAAGAGGAACTCGACAGTAACACAATAATAGTGGGGGACTTTAACACCTCGCTTACACCAATGGACAAATCATCCAAAATGAAAATAAATAAGGAAACAGAAGCTTTAAATGACACAATAGACCAGATAGATTTAATTGATATTTATAGGACATTCCATCCAAAAACATCAGGTTACACTTTCTTCTCAAGTGCACATGGAACATTCTCCAGGAGAGATTACATCTTGGGTCACAAATCAAGCCTCAGTAAATTTAAGAAAACTGAAATCATATCAAGCATCTTTTCCGACCACAACGTTATGAGATTAGAAATAAGTTACAGGGGAAAAAAACGTAAAAAACACAAACACATGGGGGCCAAATAATACATTACTAAATAACCTAGAGATCATTGAAGAAATCAAAGAGGAAATAAAAAAATACCTAGAGACAAATGACAATGAAAACACGATGATCCAAAACCTATGGGAGGCAGCAAAAACAACTCTAAGAAGGAAGTTTATAGCAATACAATCCTACTTCAAGAAACAAGAAATATCTCAAATAAACAATCTAACCTTACACCTAAAGGAGCGAGAGAAAGAACAAACAAAACCCAAAGTTAGTAGAAGGAAAGAAATCATAAAGATCAGAGCAGAAATAAGTGAAATAGAAACAAAGAAAACAATAGCAAAGATCAATAAAACTAAAAGCTGGTTCTTTGAGAAGGTAAACATAATTGATAAATCTTTTGCCAGATTCATCAAAATACAGAAGGAGAGGATTCAAATCAAGAAAATTAAGAATGAAAAAGAAGTTCCAACGGACACCACAGAAATACAAGGCATCATAAGAGACTACTACAAGCAACTTTATGCCAATACAATGGACAACATGGAAGAAATGGACACATTCTTAGAAAGGTATAACCTTCCAAGACTGAACCAGGAAGAAATAGAAAATATGAACAGATGAATCAAAGGAATGAAATTGAAACCGTGATGAAAAATCTTCCAACAAACAAAAGTCCAGGACCAGATGGCTTCACAGGTGAATTCTATAAAACATTTAGAGAAGAGCTAACAGCCATCCTTCTCAAACTCTTCCAAAAAATTGCAGAGGAAAGAACACTCCCAAACTCATTCTACGAGGCCACCATCACTCTGATACCAAAACCAGACAAAGATACTTCAAACAAAGAAAATTACAGACCAGTATCACTGATGAATATAGATACAAAAATCCTCAACAAAATACTAACAAACAGAATCCAGCAACACATTAAAAGGATCATATACCATGATTAAGTGTGATTTATGGCAGGAATGCAAGGATTCTTCAATATATGCAAATCAATCAATGTGATAACACCATATTAACAAATTGAAGAATGAAAACCATATGATCATCTCAATACATGCAGAAAAAGCTTTTGACAAAATTCAACACCCATTTATGATAAAAACTCTCCAGAAAGTGGGCATAGAGGGAACCTACCTCAACATAATAAAGGCCATATATGACAAAGCCACAGTCAACATCATTCTCAATGGTGAAAAACTGAAAGCATTTCCTCTAAGATCAGGAACAAGACAAGGATGTCCACTCTCGCCACTATTATTCAACATAGTTTTGGAAGTCCTAGCCATGGTAATCAGAGAAGAAAAAGAAATAAAAGGAATCCAAATTGTAAAAGAAGAAGTAAAACTGTCACTGTTTGCAGATGACATGTTACTGTACATAGAGTATCCTAAAGATGCCACCAGAAAACTACTAGAGCTAATCAATGAATCTGGTAAAGCTGCAGGATACAAAATTAATGCACAGTAATCTCTTGCATTCCTATACACTAAGAATGAACGATCAGAAAGAGAAATGAAGGAAACAATCCCATTCACCATTGCAACAGAAAGAATAAAATACCTAGGAATAAACCTACCTAAGGAGACAAAAGTCCTGTATGCAGAAGACTATAAGACACTGATGAAAGAAATCAAAGATGACAGAAACAGATGGAGAGATATACCATATTCTTGGATTGGAAGAATCAGTATTGTGAAAATGACAATCTACAAAGCAATCTACAGATTTAATGCAATTCCTATCATATTACCAATGGCATTTTTTACAGAACTAGAACAAAAAGTCTTAAAATTTGTAGGGAGACACAAAAGACCCTTAGTAGCCAAAGCAGTCTTGAGGGAAAAAAACAGAGCTGGAGCAATCAGACTCCCTGACTTCAGACTATACTACAAAGCTACAGTAATCAAGACAATATGGTTCTGGCACAAAATCAGAAATATAGATCAATGGAACAGGATAGAAAGCCCAGAGATAAACCCACGCAACTATGGTCAACTAATCTTTGACAAAGGAGGCAAGGATATACAATGGAGAAAAGACAGTTTCTTCAATAAGTGGTGCTGGGAAAACTGGACAGCTATATGTAAAGAATGAAATTACAACACCCCCTAACACCATACACAAAAATATACTCAAAATGGATTAAAGACCTAAATGTAAGGCCAGACACTATAAAACTCTTAGAGGAAAACATAGGAAGAAAACTCATTGATATAAACCACAGCAAGATCTTTTTTGACCCACCTCCTAGAGTAATGGAAATAAAAACAAAAATAAACAAATGGGAGAAGAAGAAGACCTAAATAGACGTTTCTCTAAAGAAGACATACAGATGGCTAAGAGGCACATGAAAAGCTGCTCAACATACTAATTATTAGAGAAGTGCAAATCAAAACTACAATGAGGTATCACCTTACACCGGTTAGAATGAGCATTATCAGAAAATCTACAAACAACAAATGCTGGAGAGGGTGAGGGGAAAAGGGAACCCTCTTGCACTGTTGGTGGGAATGTAAATTGATATAGCCACTATGGAGAACAGTATGGAGGTTCCTTAAAAAACTAAAAATAGAACTACCATATGACCCAGCAATCCCACTACTGGGCATATACTCTGAGAAAACCATAATTTGAAAAGACACATGCACCATAGTGTTCATTGCAACACTGTTTACAATAGCCATGGAAGCAACCTAAATGCCCATCGGCAGACAAATGGATAAAGAAGATGTGGTACATGTATACAATGGAATATTCCTCAGCCATAAAAAGGAACCAAATTGGGTCATTTGTTGAGATGTGGATGGACCTGGAGATTGTCATACAGAGTAAAGTAAGTCAGAAAGAGAAAAAACATCTTATAATAATGCATATATGTGGAATCAATGGTACAGATGAACCAGTTTGCAAGGCAGAAACACAGATGTAGAGAACAAATGTACAGCCACCAAGGGGGTGAAGCGGCGGGGGGTGGTGTTGATAGTGGTGGGATGAATTGAGAGATTGGGATTGACATATATACACTAATATGTATAAAATTGATAACTAATAAGAACCTGCTGTATAAATAAAATAAAATAAAATTCAAAAACCGTTTTTCTTTTCTTTTTTGTGATGAGTACTGTTAAAATCTACTCTCTTAGCGACTTTCAAATATGCAATACACTATTAGTGACTATAGTCATCATACTGTACATTACATCCCCATGACTTATTTATTTTATAGCTGGAAATTTGTACATTTTGATCTTCTTCACCCATTTTGCCCTTCCATCCCTGACCTTTTTGAGCCTATGTTTTTTGTGGGGTTGACAGACAAGAACAATTTAATAAATAGAATATGTTATGTGCTAAGTAGCCATATGTAAAGCAAGAACTTCAAATCTGAAGGAGAAAAGGAACTCAGCAGTTTAGTTAAAATGTAAGTATTAGGTCCTCAAAATTTTATATAAGACATTTGCCATATCTTCTGTTTTGATATAGATTCTATGATCTGTTTTAAAACAATGAAGAACTATGTGGGTTGAAAGGGAAAGAATATTATTTTATTTGCTTCAGTGTGGAGTAATTAGCAAACAATGAGTATAGGCTTCTTTTAACTTGATCTGAATTATCTGTGCTTTATCATGAGCCACAGAAGTTGATTTAATGTATCCTTGAAAACGGCTAAAGTGGAGATTTCATTCATGACTGTAATCCACACATCATCAGGAGAGAATGTTTGTACTTTGGTTTGCTTGGGGTATGTTCCTTTCAGTTACTGCTTTCTGTGTCCCCCTCCCCATTCTCTCCTCAAACCCTAGGTCTGAAATCTTAAAATAGTCCTTTCGCCGTCTTCTTTTCCAAGAATCCACTCCAACTGGGGCACATAAGTGGACTTCTTTGCAGCAATTTGATCTCAATCTCTTCTCAGGACCTTTGTCCATAAGGGCCTCTTAATAGGCATGTAGCCAGTGGGCTTGCAGGTAAAACTTTTGGTTCAGCAGCTATGTTTCCTGGAATCATATATTTTGATCATTTAAATTGTTTAAATATCCTCCAGCTTCTCTAATCCTACCCTCCCAACAGCTTGTTTCCATTTCCTGGAGGATGTAGCCTACTTTCAGAAAGTAGCCCTTGAAAAAAGGTTAAAAATTGGGTATTAAAATTTTTTTATAGCGCAGGCAAAGACTAAAAAGAGTATGATTGTATTAGCAAATGTATTGGTTGCAGAAATATTAATGACTATTAAAAATAAATATCTATTGATACAAAACTTCTAAATTGTGAAGTAGTAATGGATTTTAAAGGTAAATATTATATGAACTTTTGAAATGTGTGATATAAATATAATCCAATAACATTTATAAGATTCATATTTTAAAGATGAGATTAATTTCTATTTGTTTTTCATTTTTATAAATGTCAAAGTATAATGTATTATGAACAATTCAGGGAATAGAATTTTTGAAATTTCCTAGGGCATTCATAATTTATCAGTGTTATCTGTCTTTTCCCAATACAACTTGGTATTTTGGGAATAAAATTATAAAGTAGAGTGTATTTCACTCAGGTACACAGTTAGCTGGGTTTAGGAAAAAAGAGAAGATTTGAAGGCTATATACCACTTCTCCCTGCCACTCTTCATGTCATTTTTTTTTAACATGTCTGCACGTCCATTTATTCATTGAACAGATATTTATTGATCTGTTATGTGCCAGACACCACTCTAAAGGCTGAAGATATAGTAATGAAAAAAATATTCTGTTCCTCATGCAGTTGATGGTCCAGCAGATATGCAATGGAATAAAAAGGCAATGCACGTGATATGTGAGATAGCAACATGTACTGAGGCAAAACAAATAAAGCAAGAAATGTGGTTGAACTTTTAGATAGGATGACCAGGGAGACCTTCAATGAGAAAGCGATTTAAAGATTTAAAGGAATAAGAGAGCAAGTCATGTGGTTACCTGGGGAAAGAATGTTCGAGTCTGAGGAAACAGTAAGTGTAAAAATCTTAGGAACGTGTTTGGTGTATGAAGGAACAGAAGGATGCCAGTGTGACTGGGATGGAGTGATCGAGTCAATGAATCCATTGATCTTTCTCTGCCTATATGAATGTAGTAATATATGTAGTCTAATGTAATGTTTGCCTACCATTCCTTAGGGGTTCCAGACGTAGCCCAAATGAAAACAATTAAAGCTGTATTAGTTCAGGACAGTGCTTATTTACTTTTTCTATATTTATTTTTAAAGACTTTATTTTGGAGGGAGCAGTTTTAGGTTTACAACAAAATCGAGAGCGAGGTAGGGAGATTTCCCACATACGCTCTATCTCCAGACATGCATAGCTTCCTCTATTATCAACATCACTCACCAGAACGTACATTTTTTTTTTTTTTTACCAAGGAAGAACGTACATTGACACACCATAATTACTCAGATTCCATATTTACGCATCATAATTACTCAAATTCCATATTCACTCTTGGTGTACATTCTATGAGTATGGACGTATGTATAATGACATATATCCATCATTACAATATCATAAGAATATTTTCACTGCCCTAAAATTCCTCTGTACTCCATTTATTCATCCCTTCCCCTACCCTCTGCAAACACTGGCTTTTAAAATTGTCTCCATAGTTTTGCCTTTTCCAGAATGTCATATAGTTGGAATCATACAGCATGTAGCCTTTTCAGATTGACTTCTTTCACTTAGTAACATGCACTTAAGTTTCCTTCATGGCTTTTCATGGCTTGATAGCTCATTTCTTTTTAAAGCTGAATACTATTCCGTTATTTGGATGTACCACAGTTTATTTATCCATTCACTTCCTGAAGGACGTTTTGGTTGCTTCCAAGTTTTGTCAGTTATGTACAAAGTTGCTATAAACATCCCTGTGTAGGTTTTTGTGTGAACATAAATTTTCAATTCCTTTGGGTAAATACCAAGAAAGGTGATTGCTGGACTATATGATAAGAAAATGTTTAGTTTTCTAGGAAACCATCAAACTTTCTTCCAAAGTTATTGTATCATTTTATATTTCCACCATCTAATGTATGAGAGTTCCTATTGCTTTACATCCTTATCATCATTTGGTGTTGCTTACTTAGTTTTCACTTCTAAAAGAAGTGTTGTTTCTGACATGAATTAGAATGGAACTAATCAGTCTATTCCATGGCTTTGATTGAAGAAAGGATTTTGGGAAATGAAAAGCTGTAATGTCTTGTTTAAATTAATTGAAATATCTACAAATTTAAAAAGCAAAACAGAAAAAGTAAAATTTTAGAATTGATATTTTGCCAACTCCAATTTAATTCAACAGACATTTATTGAGATTCTCTAATGTAAAATGTTTGCTGCTGGCTCCTTTTGGGGATATGATGAGCAAAAAATCTTGTGGACTACAACTTTCTCAATTCCAGGGATCTTTAACAAAAGAGTCTAATAATCTGTCCTAATAATACTGTTCCATTTATTCATTACTTTGCTCTCAGGGTCTTGCTTAACTTGCTTGCAAGCTGATTTCTTAATAAAGAAACTTACTATGCCTCCGTGAAGTAGTAGATATTAATACTATTCTCAAATTTTGCAGAATAGTAGAGAGATTTCCAGTGTTTGTCCTTAGATGCCTGTGCACCCCTGGCTGTACTCTGTCTTGGAGTGGATGCTTGTAGACAGCCACTTTGCACCTGCAGCAGTGGACAGACAGAAGCATAGCTCCCATGTAACTTCAGAACATGGTTCTTCTATCCCAGAGGTAGTGCAGCGTTAAGCAAATAAACTTTCTTTGGAAGGAACGTTTTGCGTTCACTGTCAGAGCTAATAGGTATCTGTGATAGTTCTCTTCCTGATAACTCTAAATACTGTGGATCTTCTCTTTTTTGTTTAGATATATTGAGTTTTCACTTCTCACCCTTCACTTTGCTCCCTCTTCCTCTCAGTCAGTTTTTGTGATTTTCATCCGATGGCCTTATACCTGGATTCACTCTATTTTGAGAGATAGTTTTATTTCTCACAGTGGATTGGTGGAGGTTATTTGGTACACTGCGTTTGGAAGGATTCTGAGACTGAGTCCAGGTTCAGGAGGAGAGAGTGTGGGGATTAATCTGTAGTGAGAGAGTGGGAGGAAATAGTGGTTGTAGCAGGACCTCACTGTACTGTTGACTCCCATGGATGGTGAAAAGCCCCGCCCCTCAACCTACCATCCAAATCACCCTCCTTAATCCCATAAATTGCAACATGAGGTCAAATCATGCTCAGTCAAGGTTCTTGAGCTACCGTATCTCAGCAAATGTTTGATACTTAAAAGGAACTGTTTACTGTATATAGAGGATACCCAAGATAATGCAGATTTGTGATATATGGACTTTAATGGGATGAAGCCTTGAATAGTTGAAATCACTCGGGATCTTCTATTTCAGACCTTCTGCTTTATGGATTGGCCTGGTCAATGGTATCAACAGGCAGACTGGATATCTAAAAGACTCATTGAAGTTGCAGGTCCCCGAAAATTTGTGGGGCTTATTTCCCACTTTCTGGAATACATGTTGCTAAGGCATTTAAATCTTCTGCCAGTTCCTGTTCATAATGCCCAATAAACTTGATACCATCAATGTAGTTCTGTGAATTGATATTCTGTGAAATGTCAGGGTGATCAAGTTCTCTGTGTGCTAGGTTATGTCAGACAATGGAACAGTTGAAGCAAGAAGGTGAAGGTACACTGCTGTCCCTGGTAGGTGAGAACAAATTGATTGTGGTGGGACTTGCAGTTTGGTATAGATAAAAAAACATTTGCTGGGTTAATAGCTATATACCAGGATACAGAGGTTGTACTGATTTGCCCCTTTAAAGATACTACATGAGGAGTAGCTGCTGAAATTACAATCATCAATAACTTTACAATAACCCATGATCCATCTGCCTTCTATATAGGCTAAAAAGAGAGAATCACATTGGAATGTTATAGGAATAATTATCTTTTCACCTTTCAAATTTGTGATGAAAGCAATGATCTCTGTAATTCCATCAGGGATTAGTTGCGGCTTACTACTCTGTTGGCAGAGGAAGTTTCAGATGCTGCTACCTCACCAGTATACCATAATAGCTCTACCTTTGCAGGTGAGAGAGCTCATATGGCGATTTTGTGAGTTTGACTCACAAGAATGACTTTTCCAATTATGTAGCCAGGATGTGGGGATGTAATTGGAGGTCCAAAACTTCAGTTTTATCAGTTCACCTCCATAATCCCCACATCGACTAGGGGGCCACAGTGGCCTTATGGGTTAGCATCAACAGAGCTAGAAACTAGTAACCTCGAGATAGGCCTGAATGCTTTCCTTTTCCCAGAGTGTGATCACCGTATATGAGGATCCTTGTGAAAGGCTTAGAAGAATATTCTGGAATATAGTTATGGCAGTGTTGAGTGAACCTTCTGCAAAGGGTCCAAGAACTCTGAGCCTATGAACTTGCACTGGGTGAGAAGATGTACTTCATCATTGTGGTGATCCAGGTCAGATTCCTGCTCAGTTGACCTAGAATTTTTCTGATTATAATTATATTACATATATAATTATTTAGTGGGCTGCCTATTTGTTTTATTGAAACACTGTGATCAATTAGCCACTACTGAAGATACCTACAGGTCAGAGAGGATTGCTTTTTATGGTAATTATGCCTACCTTATCTTTAGTGGTTAAGTGATACTGCTTGGCTCCTAATGTTCCAGGATTCCACTATTTACTTTAAAATCAGGAAGCCCTTTTCAGTGGTGGCATTTCTCACTGTCATCCCTAGCGTGCAAAAGACAGCCACTCAGAGCTCTTCCAGGAGGATGATGGCCCCTTATTAGTGCCTTTCTCAGTGCTTTAGTGAAGGGAGTATTCTCTGGACTATCTCAAGGAGCATAGTATTGTGGGTATTCCGTTCACTCCAGTGTTCCTATCTTTCTAGGGCTTTCAGTCCTTTCTTCTATTTTACACCAAATAGGTTCTGGCATCTCATCCTGATTGAATTAGGTCATCTTGGAGTTCATATTTCAGTAATCATTCAGGCAAACTGTTGGAACCTCTCACATTTACTTAATTCTCTGTTAAGTTAAACCATCATAATATATTTGTTTGATCCAACATTATATTTCATCGTCATGGGTTAATAACCTTAGAATCTACTCCCGTATTGATTCTCCAAGTTTCTACCAATGTGTATTTGCAAAATCTTGCTCTCATTTGGAATATGAACTCTCTTCTCCCAAATAAGACTTGGCACTTACCTTCCTGGAGAAGACTCTGTGACTGTGTGAGAGCTGACTCTAGTCTTGAGGCAGTGAGAGGTGATGAGGAGAACAGATATCCTTTTTGAAGGCATCAGCCATAGAGGAGGTTATCATAGAGTCTTCAAGTATGATAAAACTACCCTCCTCAAAATGTGAGAAATGGCTTCTGCTGGCAAGAGACGCTCGGGGATATTAGATTAAAAATACTTAACCTGTCTAAGTTGAACAAAATTTCTTCCTTCCAAATGTCAGGCATCCATTCCTTACAAAGAATTCCTAAACTTTCACATAAAAACTTTGTCTCTAAATTCATCTTACATTGTAATTCTGTAACTCATGAAGTTATATTTTGATTAGTTGTATCTGCCTTATGACTCCAAGAAATGAGGTTCTTTTATGGCCACCAAAGACAATATCTGGTCCTCTATGACTTGATGTCAGAGAAAGCTCATTCCTAGCTCTTCAAGTTACAATTATTACTGTAACTGTCAAGTTCCTGAGCAATTTTGTCACTCAAAGCCTTGCCTTCAGTAGAAAATTCATCCTAAACAGCCACAGGTAATAATTTGTCTTCTTGATACTATTGCCTGATACAGATTACCAGTCTCCCATTTGCCATTGACAAGCAGATTATCACTGTGTTCAAAGTTAAAGAGGCAAGTAACTCAATTACAGAATTCTATCTTTGAGGGTCAGTTTCTGGAGTCCACTTATGTTACCAAGTACTCTATCAATCAAGGTCCAGAAATAAACCATGGTAAATATTTCAAAAGGAGGGCTTTAATATAAGGAATTGGTTACTTGGTGTATTAGTTATCTGTTGTGGCATAACCAATTACCTCAAAATTCAGTGGCTTGAAGCAATGAGCATTTATTATTTTCACACAGTTTCTGAGCTTCAGGTTTCCAGGAGCAGCTTAGGGTCTCTCGTGAGGTTTTAGTCAAACTGTCAGGTGGGATGTTAGTTATCTGAAGGCTCGGCTGGGGGTGGAGGATCTGCTTCCAAGATGGCTTACTTTCATAACTATTTGCAGGAGGCCTCAACTTCTCACTGGCAGTTGGCAAAAGGCCTCAGTTCCTCATCACATGGACCTCCCCACAAGGCTGCTTGAGGGTCCTCATGACATAGCAGTTGGCTTCCCTCAGAAAGAGTGATCTAAGAGAGAGAGAGAGCAGGAGGAGACCATGATACCTTTCATGACCTAGCCACACACCATCATCTGTCATATTCTATTCATCTGAAGCAAGTCACTAAGTCCAGCCCACAATCAAGGGGAGATGAATTAGGGTCCACCTTTTGGAGAGAACAATGTTGAAGAATCTGTGACATATTTTAAAACCATCATACACTGGCATTAGAAGACTGAAAGAACAGAAAGGGAATACCATAGTAAATCCAATATTAGTACTGTAGAAAGCTGCTGCTACTCTTGGGGCTGAAGGGACAAAAGGGTACTGGTCTGTGTGGCCAGCTCACTGACTCTGAGTGATGGATATCCTGTGGCTGTTGTGTGGATCTCTAAGGAGGCTACCACTTGGCTACTGTTCAGCTTCCTGAGGGAGAGATGCAATGAGGCTGGTGCTCTCTGAGCAGTGTGTGGTGTCTCTGGTACTCCGTCACTGAAGGGGCACAGCCAGCTGGTGGTTGTGACTTTGAGGGGGTGTGGCATTTTTGGTATGTTGGCTGTTTTATGCTGCTGGAGGAAAACTTATAGGAACCATAAACAGAAAGAGAGTTTGTTCTTCCCTTCTCCTGTCTTTCAGTTTCATACCAGTCTCTTTCACTGACAGAAACTAAACAAGGGTCCACCTGGCAAGAGAATATTGAAAATAGAGTGCCAAGAAGCAGAGTATGGATGGGTTATTTGGCACTGAGAAACGATAGGTAACTAACTGGCACAGTTTGATTTTGGTTTGTGTTTTTCTTGCAGGTACTACCTCTCAAATCCTACTGGTGAATTCTTTTTGTTGAACTATGAAGGCCATCCAGATCCCTGTTACCTCTTCGTGGTAAGTGGCTCGTGCTTAGTATGAATTGGATACTCTGTATTTGGAAAGTACTCAAGATAAGCAGATTTATGATAGATGGATTTTAATGGGATGAAGCCTTGGAAAGTTGAAATAATTTGGGGTCAGCATCGATTTTAGACCCCCAGTGCCCAGTTGGCTATGTGGACATGGAGGCTGTACAGAGGTTGGATACCTGGAAGTCTCTGTCACACCAAGCAATAATGGTTCACCCTCTCTTCCTTCTCCTCTGCCATGTTGTTTTGGAAAATCTGATTAACTATGCCCCAGTTTATAGTTGTTCTATAAGGCTTGCTCTGGCCGGAGCTGGACCAAGTGACCTCCTGAAGGTTTGCAGCTTTGGAGAAGCCTGTGAATTGGGCACTCTTTTGAGTCTCTGCCAAAGAATATTGTGATTGCATGAGCAGTCTGGAGCCTTCCCCTTTCCCAGGTAGTCTTTGAACAAGGAACCCAAGTGGTCAAATTCTTCCCACTCCCTCTGCCAAGCACTCATCCAATCCCAGCTGCTTTGCAATTCTTGGACAGGTTTTGTTCCCAATCTAAACTCTGGGACCTGTCACTAGGAGCTCTAAGTTGCTCTGGTATTTGGTATCCAGGGAGTGTCTGCAGCCCATGTGGGTAGAGCAGCTCAAATAGATTTCTGCCTTTTTAGCCCACACCCATTCTCTCTTTACATTCTCATTGCACACCCTTTAAGGGATGCTTAATGCTAAAACAAATTTAGTAGATACAATTAAGAAATTAATGGGAAAATGAACATTAGAAACTAGCAATTGGATAAGATTTTCCAGTTCCTCTTCTAGTTGATGAGCTTTTATCTGGCTTGGCTGCCCACTTCCTGGCCAAACAGTGAGGAGGGCTGAACCTATCTTTGTCTCTGTCTTGCTTTTCCTTTTAGGGATCTCCTTTTCTTCTCACCCAGGTGCTATCTTGTTCCCGCTCTGATGGTGCCTTTGTGATTGGATGACATGATATAATTCACAACTTCTCTGTGTGTCCATTTCCTCCATCATACATCTCTTTGGATGTCTAGGTTATACTTTACACGTAATATGCCCCAAACTAAGCTTCTGATTATTAAAACTCCCCCAACTCCCCCAAGCTTTTAGTTTCCTGTCTTTTCATTTCAGTTGATGAAAACACCTTCCTTCTAGTTGCTCAGGCCAAAACCTCTCAGAGTTATTCTTGTCCTTTTCTTTCTCTTATTCTTCTCCATTAATCTGTTAGCAAATCTCATTGGCTCTACTGTCAGAATCTGCCCACTTCTCACCATCTCCTGCCACTGCCATCCTTCACACCACTGTCATCTCTCACCTTGATCAAAGGAATAACCTCCCACCTGATTTATCTGCTTCTATCCTTGCCCCACTTCTGTCTCATCATAGCATGATCCTTTAAGAATGAAAGTTGGAGCATGCGGTTCTTCTGCTCAGAACCCTCCAATTGCTCCCCACCTCACTCAGAGCAAAAACCTAAGTCTAAAATATTTACAAAGAATCTTTGATGATCAGGCCCCTCACTCATCCTCTGAACCTCATCTTCTACTTCTCTTCCCTTTGTCCCCTGCTACTCTCGTCTTTTTGTTTTTCTTTTAGCAAATCATACAAATTCCTCCCTCACGATTTTTGGATTAGCTTTTCCCTCTGCCTACAATAGCCTTCTTGCTCAGATATTTGCATTGTTTGCTCCTTCCCCTCTTTCAAGTCTTCTCTCAAATGCCACCTTCTCAGTGAGGACTTCCCTGATAATTGAATTTAAAACTGAAGCCACCTCGACTTACTGCCTGGCATGTTCTGTCTCTCTTCCCTGTTTTATCTTTATTCATAACAATAATCATCATTGGACTAACCCAAGCAGCCAAGTAAAAAATACATTTTACTTACATATTGTTGACCATCTGTCTCTCCCTAGTATAATGTAAGCCATATGAAGGCTTGGGTTTTTGTCTGTTTTGTTCATTCCTATGTCCTGAGTTCCTAGAGGAGTGCTTGGCACAGAGTAGGCCTTCAGCAAATGTTGGTTGAATGAATGAATGTATAAATATATGCATGAAAAAATAAATCTCTTAAATGTAATGTAGGGGGTACTGGATGATTTATAAAGTGCTTCCATTCCTAAATCTAGGAAAGAGGCTCAGGCTGAGGTTCCTTCTGGGCTTCAGTACTAGGCTATACATTTAACATTTGGTAATAGACTAGCACTGAATCATGAAAATTGTTGCCAGCCATAAACAATCACCCTGGCCTTATTGACTGTGCATATAGGCTAGATACCAACACTGCTTCTACCTAGGACTATCTGAATTTTAAAAGGATTCTCTTGAAGATTGAGAAGCCAAAGGTTATCATTTTGTAATAGAAATCTCAGCATTCTAGTGTGCCAGTAGTAGGAAATATTTGACAGTTCATCTCACCTCTAGAAAGTGTCTATTCTGTATACTCACAAGGTTAACCCTGAATTTTTATGTAAATCTCAGAGATCTAAATATAATACGAATAAAATTTATGTTTATGTTTTCTCCCTGGGTTAGTAGAATTTTCCATGGCTTGGTTTATTTGTTGTTCAGCAGTTGAGTGGAAAAACAAAGCAGTTTTTAGTTTTGAGTTCTTAGGAGTATATCTGAGAAGGCTGACACTAAGAAGGAAGTCCCCAAGGAGCTATCCGTAATGAAACAATTAGCCAGCAAGGCCATATCCAATCGGTGTCAGAATTTGACAGTGGCATAATGGGCATCGTTACATTACAAAAAATAATATATGGAGAAGGATTACTTGGAAAACTGTGACCACATCTCCAGCTCACTGACAAAGTATAAAGTGATTCATTCATTTACTTGTTCATTCATTCATTCAAGAAATTTTTATTGAGTGCTTACTATACGCCAGCTGCTTTTCCAGGCATATGTGATATGTGAAACTCCTTTTCCTGTAATGGGTTGCATATTTTGTTAATTTATTCACTCAACATTGATTGAGTGCCAAACATGTGCTAGGTACTGTGCTAGGTTCTGGATATACAAAATAAGTTGGTATGGACCTTGTCATTGGGAAGCTTTCCTTCCAGGAGAAGGGAGACATGTTTTAGATATCTGGGCAAGGTGCAGGCGGAGGACACAAAGGAAGAGGTGGTTAATTCTACCTCAGAGTTCTAGTAAGATAAACAAAGAATTCCTGGAGAAGGGGGTGTCTGGAATGAGCCTTGGCAAAAGTAGGTGTTGGTTAGGACAGGAGGTTGGGGGTGGGAGGCAGGCTTTGCAAGCAAAGGGATTCAGTAAGAGCAAATGCAAGGTGTTATGAAAAAGCATGGAAAAGTCAGGGAGTTATAAAATTTTTGAAGTCAAGACACAGATAATTTAGGGTCTTCTATGTCACTTTAAGAATTTTGCTTTTTGTTCTGTAAACTGTGGAGAGCCTTTGAAGGATTTTAAGAAGGAGGGTTACATGATCTTTCTTGGGTTTTAAAGGTCACTATTACTTTGGTAGCATTTGGAGAATGAATTACAGGAAGTGAGATTAGAGACAGGGATTTAGGGGGTATTTCTGATTTGATATAAAGGGTGATGCTGGCTGAACTCTGGCAATCAAAGAAAGAAGGAGAGAAGGCCATAGGTATAAAAAATGTTAAGTTGGGCTTCCCTGGTGGCGCAGTGGTTGAGAGTCCACCTGCCGATGCAGGGGACACAGGTTCGTACCCTAGTCTGGGAGGAGCCCACATGCCGTGGAGCGGCTGGGCCCGTGAGCCATGGCCGCTGAGCCTGCGCGTCTGGAGCCTGTGCTCCGCAACGGGAGAAGCCACAACAGTGAGAGGCCCGCGTACCGCAAAAAAAAAAAGTTAAGTTCATGGAATTGACAAGGCTTGGTCAGTGGGGCTGGGAGACAGAGAGAGATAAGATAAAGGGAAGAGTAAAGAAGGAATTCCTGCTTTCTTGCTTGAGTTAAAGGAGTAAGTAGTGGTGTCTTCTCGGAGACAAGAAACTTAGGACGAGAGCAGGTTCTTAGTCTTGGAGGTAAGTCTGGTTTTGGAGTTGATTGTGTGGTCTGGCTAGAGATCCATACATAGCATCCACCAGTAGGAACTGGTAAACTCATTCAGAAGGTTTTTGTAGATGAGATGAGTTTGGGGATCACAAGCATATGAGGGTAAGCTGAGGAAGAGTCTGCGCAAATACCTTCCCTGCAGGACTGCACAACCTCTAAACCACAAATGGGTTCATCATCTGAAGTGGCTTTTTTTCCAGTTAACATATTTGAATCAAGATCCCAAAGATGTAGCTGAAGGAGAATGGTGTAAAATGACTTAAGATGGTTCTAACCATTAGTTCCATTGTTAAAAGCAGGGAGAATCTGCCTTAACTGAAGTGACCATTTACATCTGACTTGGAGGCACTGGACAGGAGCTGATCGGGGGCCTGGTGGTCCTTTTCCACTTCCCCTCACTGCTGGTTAAAACTTAAAATGGAAGCATTAGAACTCTGTTTAATACAGTTGAAATCTATTCTCCCTTGCTAAGAGGTAAGGCTTGAAATTTGCCTATTTTATATGTAACATATATAATGTATATAAAATTACATATATATATATATATATATATATACTTTAATAATAACAAAGTTTCCAGGACTTGCCTCCAAAATATTTGATTGCTTCCATATCTGTGGCCCCATAGCACTCGATTAATACCTCTATTTTGGTTCTAATCAAATGCTATTAATACTGTTTTTTCCATGACACTCTCTATTAGACTGTCTCTAAGGACAGAGACATCATAGTCTCCATCACTGTACCCAGCCTCAAACAGTAGATGTTCAGTTAAATTTTTGAGTGAATGAATAATCATTTATGGAAATAGCATCTGATTGGCCTTTAATCTGTTTGTTTTCTAGCTGTGACTTACCCTCTCTGGGAAGCAGGTGATTTTATTAGCCCTATTTTACACATGAGCAATGCAAGCTGATGAGGTGAAGTGGCTTGAGCAGGTTACACAGCCACGAAGAGATGACATTGAACCTGGGCTTCTTCATCCTAATTCCCTCTCTTTTCTCTCTGCATTGCTGAGCCTTCCCAAGAAGAGGCTTTAAAGGGGAGGAGACTAAGAGCACTGGGCCCTCCAGAGAAGTATGGAGTAAATGAGATTTTGTCTCAGAACATGGAAGCTGGGAATAGAGGTGAAAAACTACATCCACTGCCAATTTTGTCTAGAGTAGCTTTGAAAACTAACATTTTATAAAGACACCACTGAGCTCAGATTTCCACAAAGGGCAGGTCAGCAGTAATCCTGGCATTATGTGCTCTCAGGCCTGTGACCACAACATAAATGCCAGTGAAAGAAATCTTACAGTCAGTTTGTGAACTACAATTGAAAATGCAGGTGTGGTTGTAAAGAGCTAGGAATACAGGGAGTGTAAGTTACAAGGGTAGATGTTAAATATTCATCTCAGGAAAGGATCATTGGGGTTTATAATAGTATTGACTGCACTCTAGTTTTATTTTCTAGGTTCAAAAAAAAAAGCCTTCTGTTGCTGCAGAGTCCAAGTGCAACTTTTCAAACTTCCGTATTTAGGGGAAGTAAATGTTATTCAGTGTGGCAGAATTCAGTATGCTTTCAATAACAGGCAGGTAAAGCGGATTCTTAGAAAGTAAGTGCTGCGATGGTTAAATTAGTCTAATAGGGGATGTCTCCTCTACCATTTTCAGGGCAAAAGCTCATTTACTTAGGCTCTGTGGGGTGGTGCATAAAGGTCAGGTTAAAAAAAGGAGGGGGCTTCCCTGGTGGCGCAGTGGTTGAGAGTCTGCCTGCCGATGCAGGGGACGCAGGTTCGTGCCCCGATCCGGGAGAGTCCCGCATGCCGCGGGGCGGCTGGGCCCGTGGGCGGTGGCTGCTGGAAAGAATAAAAGAATGTAGTGAGAATAAGACTTCTGCTCTCTATTAAACATATAGAACTTTAGCTTTCCCACCTTCTCCCCCTCTCCCCCCACCAGGTAATTGTGATTGAATGCCTTTGTATTATTCCCTTCTGGCCCTATAATGGGCTGGCGTACATTGTATATTATATCTGGAGCTTAAAGATGGCAGCGAGCAAATGTTGATGCCTTCTCTTCTTACAGCACCTAAAGAATTGGAATTTGCAGCACTGTTTCTTGGTGTTTACATGTGCATGGGGTCTCTGACAGGGTCTCTGATTTCTCTATGTGTATGCATAGCAATTTGTTGCAAAGACCTTGCATTCAGTTGTTTAGTTACATCTCCTAGCACAGACACTTTCTTTCAAAGATCTTTGGGAAAGGGAATGCCACTATGTGCAGTCATTATCCCCATAAAAGAAGTCACCAAACGGTGTCACCTCATTTCTCCTTCCTGCCTCCTTGCTTCATCTCCCTGACTACGGTTTCTAAGCACACTCCTCAGCTCTGTTCTTTCATTGGTTTTCCCTTTGCCATTCATCACTCACCAAGAAACAACAACAAAAACAAAACCTGGGTGTTTGGCCAAATGACCTTTCTATTGTCGTATCTTTTTGTCTGTTCCATTCTATGATGACAGAATGGCAAACCCTTGAAGGCAGGTTCCATACTTATCTGTAATTTATCTTCAAGACCAGGCATCTTTTGGATATTTGTTAAATATTATATGTGACACATTATAAAACTTTGAGGAAATAACTCCAGATATACTTTATTCTCTCTTTTTGTTTTATTAGTTTTCATTTTTAGTGGCTGGTGAAAATAGGAAAAGGTGGAGGTAGTCATTTAGACAGGGAAAGACATTTCTCTAAATGTCAATACTTATGAAACGCCATTTTAAACCTTTATAAATGATTATCTTCCTTGGTACTGATGAGGCAGTTTCACATTGCTGCTCAATTTATTTACTCAGGAGACCAATTTATTTCACTACCTCTGTACTAACTGTTTGCATTGACATCTAGGTCTGCTTTGAGCAAGCAACTGTGACAAGTTGTTTATTGAACTGTAAACAGGTATTGTCTGAATCTAAACAATGGCTTTATCTAATTAGGAGACCCTGGGCATCATCTTAGCCCCATGTGGCTATTCTGCCCAGTCTAGCATCTCCTGCAGATTTCCCATGGCTTTTAAAATCTTCTTGCTCACATTAAAACTCTTCATCACAAAGTGAAGAATATCCTTATTTTGTCCTGTAACTTTACATACTTGTGTTTTGTGCAAAAAAAGGACTGACTGTAATAAACAGAGCAAGGGTGGCCCAATTTAGCATGGTTAAATAAGAAAAGGAAAACATGAATGAGATATAAAAAAAAAAAGAAGAATGAATAAAGATGAAGTGGGCCTGTTGCTTAGGCTGTAAAATTATCTTGTATAAATTAGAAGACAGTTTCTTTCCAAAAGGGAACTCAATGAAATGATGGGATAGGAGTTTTCAGACAGAAATACAGGTATGATTATGGAAAGCATGATAGGAGAGCTGAGGGGTAAAAAGTTAATTTTCTGGACTTAGATTGAAATGGAACATGTTCGAAAGCACTTGGGAGCCCTCATCTTACCCGCCATTGTTTTGTGTCTGAAGATGCTAATTGAGCACAGAAATCAATGTCTTTTGTTTTCAGCTGTCAGCACATTTCTAAAAGGCTTTGCCCAGTACTGGAGAGAGGAACTCTTAAGGAAGCTTCACTTTTTGGTAGCTATTACTATTACAGTTTCCTCTTGGAATTGGGAGAATTAATTGCAATTTTGAAAAAAAAAGTCACTGCAGTGAGGTTTTCAAACATGAGGGCAAACATAGATATTTTTCTTAAAAAAATTGATAAGGGGATGCCCAACTGGCACACATTGAAAAGAAAAGGCTGTATCAAAGCAAGCAGGGTGAGGAGGTATCTTTTTTGTCACTATATACCTCTCTGTTTATTTCATCATAAAGGAGGATTTTCACATTCTTTTTGTCTCTCCCCAGACGTTGAGAGTCGCTTTCTTGGTTGCTTCCTTAACGATTTGTGTAATTAGTTTCACTCACTGAGGCCCAATTGGTAGGTTCATTGTGAGTGCCTCATGAAATATGAATCTATTTAAAAATTAATCGTAAATCAATATTAATTCAATAAAATATTTTAATCTGAGGTATGAATATTTTATACCTTCACACAGACATGTAGATTTCAAAAGCCGTTTTCATGTTTCTGACAGGCTGTCCAGTTTTGCCAGGACGACATTCAAATATTCCTCCTCTCACTGCATGGTGCGGGCTGCGGGCTCTCTCAGCTCGAGCTGCCCAGGTCAATGGTTATGTTTATTCACACTGCTGAAGGAATGCAAATGAGATGCACGCTGCCCGGGAATGCAGGAAAGTTTACCTTGTTTAATCGAGTTTATAGTTTCTCTGGTCTCTGCCTGGAATACACTTAAAGGGGGTCTCAAGCAATCTTATAGGTTAATCCTTGTTCGCACTGGGTTTGACTCATATCAGACCTGGCATGCCGAGGCACCTGAAGCCCGTCCCTGACAAGGGGCTGTAAAAAGATGGACTGCTACTGATCTAGGCGAAATGAGCCAGTGGCACCCGTCTGATAAAACTGGAGATTTACTGGAGCAGACAGGCCCGAGCTTAAACAGACTTCTCTCTCTATTGAAACCCTGTCTGTCACTTGAATCAGTCATCTCCCCTGTCAGGCATCATCAGCTAAAACAATGGAGTGGTGTTTGAGTTTAGCAGAAAAGAGGGCTATGTCCGATAACAGATAGGAATGTGTTATTCTGATCAGCGGGGTTGGGTCCTCTTGTGTTTTCTGATCTGAATTATGAGAGGGTGGGTACTACTCCAGGTGCAGGATAGAGCCATAAAGACTTTAGAACTAAGGTAATGATAATGAATTAGGAGGGGGAAAATGGTTTCAGTACTGATTTCAAGACAAGAAGTGGTAGGTAATGGCCAAAACAATAATTTTCCTCCTGCTGGGGTTTCTACCTTCATTTGTCTTTAATGTATCTGTGCTACCTGACGCTACACTATGATGGTGGACAGAAATAGGCTCCCAAGGAAGAAAATATAAGCTGAACGTGTTAAAAATTCATCCGCCTTGGTTTCTTCTTAAGGGAACAATGGTAAAAGAGGGAATTGAACTACTGAATGTTTTCTGTGCAAGGCCCAAGCCCTGGAGAACAAGTCTATATAGGCTAGAATAGCCCCAAATTAGGAAGTGGATACTATGAACACAGTGGAGGATTTACATAAGATGCCTAACAGAAAAGAACGGAGTCCTTCACATCTCTGTGGGTCCCCAGAGCCCCTTGCGGAGCCTAGTGTGCAGTAGGCCCTCAGTAGACATTTTGCTGAAGGAATGAATATGTATTTATTCATTTTTGACAGTTATTTAATTTGCCTTTGTAGCGTTCTCTGGACACAAAACAGAGCTCTAAAATGATATATATGCTTAACTTTTTCAGTAATTTATTATTGTATTTTAATTTTAGAGGAGAAGGTTTCAGCTTTGTAAAAATGGTATTGCTTCTGTGTATTGAAGCTAAGGGAATGTCACTACATCAGTAAGGTCCCATGACAGGGCTCTGTCTTCTGTGTGTGGGAGGGCACTGGCAGTAAATGTTCCTTCCGATGTGTCCCCTGGCACTGATATTACCCTCCTCTTCCATTTCCCCCCTGTTTGATCGGTTGGTTTATTTCTTAGTGTACCTGAGTGGGTTGCTTTGTCCTCTTTCATAAACCTATTGAGTGGGAGGTGTGGATCAGTGCACACAGAAGGGGTCTGCTTCTAAATCAAGAAATGGCCTGGATAGGTTGACCAGCTGTCTTGTTTTGCCCAAGGCTCTTCCAGTTTCAGCACTGAAGTTCCCACATCCTGGGAAACCCCTCAATCCCAGGCAAAGAGAGACAGTTGGCCACCCTAGACGCGGCACTTGAGATAGTAAGTCTTTGACCTTTATGCCATGGATTTCAGGTGAATCCTGAACTTCTGGAAGTTACATGGGTTTGAAGATTGAGAAAGACTGTGATACATTTCATGATTTTGCTAAAAATAATAATATGAAAATAATAGTCATATAGATTAGAAATCACCCACTTGGTGATCTTATTAAGTTCCATTCAGACTCACTAACCACATTTAGTATCAGTGTACGAGAAGGATCTGACATAGGAGCCACAGATTTTTAACAGACTAGGGTCAGCAGTATTCTTCCACGCAGGACTAGACAGCTCCACTGGTAGAGCCAATGGTCACACCCAACCTCCTTGCTTCTAACCACTCTGCTGTGGTTAACAGAGATTAAAGATATTAACTATAGTGAGCTCACTGTTAGTGGAGTTATTTATTGGTATCTTCCCACTAGCTCATGACTTCCTTCGGGGCAAGGATCTGGCCTTACTCAGCCTTACATTCTCCCCCAGGCCTTGTGGCTTTGTGGGGTGGGGCAGTCTTTTGGCTTTTTGGAGGCTGCCTACTCATTTGGCAGTAGAACTGGTATATAAAAGCAAACTCAAACACACATTTGCAGTTCTTTCTCTCACTTTCCCCTCTTTCCTATCTTCTCCCACCTATCACCACTATTGGAGTTTACTCTGGCTCTGTCCCATGGGAAGTGTGTGGGAGAAATCTCAGTCATTTATATGGGGATGATAAATCAGGTCTTCCTGATTCATGTGTTTTTGTTTTTTGTTTTGTTTGTGTGTGTGTGTGTGTGTGTGTGTGTGTGTGTGTGTGCGTGCTCGTACATAGATGAGAAGAGGACACATGGTGGTTTCGTTCATGTTCATGTATCTTTTCATTCGGACAGATTTTAATACCCAGGCACTTGTCTATTTCTTCCAAACTGGGAGAAAAAAATATATATATTATCATTGTTCTGTTGCCTAACAGCAGCTGTTGCAGCTGTTTGGAGAGAGGACATATGTAAATATCCCAAAGGTATGACACTTTAAATGATGACACTTTATTTAATAGTTAATGTTTTGATTTCCAATAATTTAATTTCTTTGTTGTGGAAAGCAGTATGGCATACTAGGGAAAGCCACAGTGAGTGCAAATGCTAGTTTTGCTGTGATCTTAGGCAGGTAAATTAAACTTTCTGAGCTTTACTTTCCTCAACTAGAAAGTGGGATAATGTCTACCTTGTAGGTTTTTTGTGACATTTAGTTAGAAGTGTTGTATGAAGTAATGATCACTGGCATATCATGATGGCTACATAAATGGCAACTGTTAAAAGTAAGGTAGAGAATTCAGTTCAGCCTAAGAAAGTGCTTTCAGATATTAACTCTGTCTAGCAAGGAAATGGGCTGCCTTGGGGGTGAGTGAGCTCCACATTACTGGAGGCACTGAAAACAAGGCTGGATCATTATCTTTCTGTGATATAATAATGGGAATTTCTATACAATGTAGATTTCTATTATTTAATAAACCATATTAAAAGTTTGGTAATTCTCACCTAAAATTCTTTTAATAAAAAAGGCTGGAATTAAAAGAAACACTTCCTGATCGTTTTCAAGGTAAATATATGAAGTTGGTAGACTCAAGTGCAGACTAGAACCTGCTTCCAGAGTGGGGAAACCAGGAGTAATGCTCCTTTTAGAATCATATTTTGTATCCCTCTTGTCTTGGCTGTTCTAGAAGGCACTGGAGAACAGAGGACTAGGGAACCTGGGATGTCTTACTTCCACTTTGTCCTCATGACCCCCTGACTTCTTCAGTTCTATCCCTAGGATTCCCTCTGCTGTCAGAGGGCTAGTGAGGACTTTCAGAGAGGAAGTCTCCAAGAAGGGTGTGGTCGTTTAGCCCCACAGCCCAGAAAGCCCCTGGCAAAGTGAGTGGTTACTCTGGGAAGGTTGAGAGAGAAAGTTTGAGAGTGACTGAATAATTTCCAGTGCTTGTGTGCATTGTGAATTCCTATGCATTAGCTTTGCTCTGACAGTGTTTGAGGGAGCTTCCAATAATAGTCCTCTTATATGGGCTTCAAGATGACTTCACCTTTGATGACTTTTGAGTGTTTGTATGTGATGTGAAAAGAAAGAGTTGTGGCGTTGCTGAAGTTTTAAGAACAATGTTTTGCTAATTTTAGTACTCTGGTACAGTACTTTAGACTGTAAGCTATGGGGCTGTAGGCTTAATGTCATCAGCGGTTTTCTTTGTGTTTTTAGTACTAGGGAATGTACCTTCCTTTTAAATGATGATGCTTTAAAATTTGTTAAGGAACTTAAAATCTCAAGTTCTCTACAGAAGAGATTAAATTTTTTAATTGGTATATAATTGACATACAACATTATATTAGTTCAGGTGTACAACATAATGATTCAATATTTATATATATTTAGATTAAGTTTTTAACATAAAAGTTTGAGGTATACAGCATTTTCTTTAAATCATCTGAATTCTTAACTATTCAGAAAAGGTTTTTGGGGAAAAATACTTGGCTGAATCCAAGGTATCTGAAAATTGCTCAGGACCATTTCGACAACGTCTAATCACTTTCTACTTGAAATAATGTTTTACTGTCTCTGATGAAAGAAGTAATAGAGTCTTAAGGCTGGGCTTTCCAGTTTACCCTCAAATTTGCCTTCCCATTAATCCTGTGACTTCCATTGTAAGCTTTCAATTTTTAGTGGAATTAAAAAAAAATGAACTAGAACTACTTTTCTTTCTCATTTTTAACTGAAAAAAATGTACAGAAATGAAACTCCAAATACATACTACAGGTTGGGAGGAGGTAGAAGATAAATATCATCAATGATTTATAGTTACTTTTCACCAAAGACTTAAGATGTTTAAAATATTATTTACTCTAAAAGATTTATTAGTTAAACATTTTGGATTTTTTGTGGATGTGTCAGTTAGGGTCCAGCCAGGGAAAAATCATTCTCTCTAGATGTTTCAACAGAGAGAATTTAATATTGAAAATTGCTTCCACAGGTGATGGAAGGGTCCAAAAGCCACATAGGGGATGATATAACATCCCAGGTGGTAACAAGAACAGGAAGACACTACTGTTCCTGGTGTTGGAATAACGAGAGAAGTTGGTGCTATCAGAATCTAGAAGCTGGGCTGTCTGGTGGGTGATGGAACCACAGTAGAAAAAAGAACTCTCTAGTAGCACCTAGCTTTTCTGGAGTCACAGAGAAGACTTAGTCCCTGACATTATCCAAGGAGTCTGGGAAATATGGTTTGCTGTGATTCAGAGCAGAGCATGACAAAGGTGGTGAATTTATTTGAGAAAATACAGGAACAAATTACTGAGACAGTGGGAATCAGTGTAGATGTTGTTTGATGCATGAAGATATATGAACTTTTTGGCATCAGAGGTGAGGTAGCTGGCCTTTCATCATCTTGCATCTCGGATAGCATCTCCAGAATGGTGGCTGATTTGCACTCATTACCCCTTCCTCACTCTTTCTTTTGTAAAGGTGCAATGTAAGCCATCCATTATGGGCATGAAATAATTAAATAGTTTAAGCCCAGGTGGCCGTAGCCAAGGTACGATGCTTAAAACTGTGAGACACCAAGTATTATGCTCAGTCTAAATAATGCTCTCTTCATTCCAGTAATATGGGAACTGAAGTGTCCACTGACTAGCAGGCGTATTCATTCCTCTGAGACACAGACCAGACAGACTCAACAGAGAGGTGTGGCTCAGTGAAAATGGGCAAAATCCATGTGTAGTTAAAAAGGCAACGGTCATCCTGAAGATAGAAGGGGAGGAGTTCTCATGTTTCAGCACTTGTGTGGGTCTGAACAATAGCTGGTAGGAACAGGATGTGCAAAAGCTATAGAAATACAGTTATTAAACACTTGACACGTCAAGTGTAAACTTTGAGCAGTTGCTAACGGAGGCGCTGAGAAATCCTTATAGTTGAAATAAAAGCTCAGATGAAAGAAAAGAGGAATTTCAATTTTTGATAATGTAGGATGCAGAAGAGGATCTGTGGATGATTTTAAAAAATGATGAAAGAAAAAGGATCCAGACAGAATCAGAACATCCATATTTCCCTTACAGATTGAGTAGTTCCCTAGTGGGAAGAGATAGGAAGGCAATGGCTGAACAATACCTGCACATTTTGTTTACATTTTTAAGGAAAATTTAACTATTTAGTTTGTTCAGGCGTTCAACAGCTATTGTGTTCATTATGTGCCAGGATAAAATGATACACTGGATTAGATATTGTCCATGCCCCTGGGAGCTTATAGTTTAAAAGAAGATACTAATTAGTGACCAGAAAACTCCAGAAAAAATTGAATTGTCATTATAGAGGAAGTGAGAGTCCTGGGGAAGTACCTTGGAGGAGTACCCAACCTAGGTGGGATGCAAAGGAGTACAGGGGAAAGATCAGGGGGAAAACAGCCAACTGAACTGAGCCTTCAAGGATGAGTAGGAGTTGTTCGGGAGGAGTATTTGGGGAGAGTATTCTAGGCAAGAGAATAGCATACATAGATTCCTGTGGACAAGGAAGGCATGGCGTTTTTAAGGATCTGAAATAAATTCAAAATGGCTGGTGGGTAGATGGTTATGTATTAAGTGGCAAGATAAGAGACGACAGAGGTAAGCAGGATTCAGGTCCTTATAAGTCATATTGAGAAATTTAGATTTAACTCATTTATTCATTTATTCATCCATTAAACACAGTTTTTAGCTAATCCTAGGGGACCCATAAGCTAGGTGCTTGGCACAAAACGTGAAGAAAGACATGTCTTCTACACATAAAGAACCCTATAGTCTATCCAGAGAGAAAAAGGAAAAAGCAGTTTCAATAAAGCATGAAAAGTCCTATGATAGGGCAGCTATGCTAACACTTGGTTGCCACGCAAACACTCAATAGAGGCACTTACTCAGATTTTGTCTCTGGAGATAGTGGTGGTGGTGGCTGGGGACATAAGAAAGATGTTCCAGAAGAAATGACATTTAACATAAAACCTAAAGCATTATTAGGAGTTAGGAGAAAAGATAGAGGTAGCAGTATTCTAAGCATAGGAAAGAGGACATGCAAAGAGCAGGAAGCAAGAAAGAACGTGCCTCATCTCAAGACATGAAAACATTTCTTTTTTTTTTTTTAAAAGATGTTGGGGGTAGGAGTTTATTAATTAATTATTTTTGCTGTGTTGCGGCTTCGTTTCTGTGCGAGGGCTTTCTCTAGTTGAGGCAAGCGGGGGCCACTCTTCATCGCGGTGCGCGGGCCTCTCACTATGGCGGCCTCTCTTGTTGCGGAGCACAGGCTCCCAGACGCGCAGGCTCAGTAGTTGTGGCTCACGGGCCCAGTTGCTCCACGGCATGTGGGATCCTCCCAGACCAGGCTCGAACCCGTATCCCCTGCATTAGCAGGCAGATTCTCAACCACTGCACCACCAGGGAAGTCCTGAAAACATTTCTGTATGGCAAAAGTATACAGGCGTACCTCGTTTTATTGTGCTTCAAAAATACTGTATTTTATTTATTTTTTTACAAAGTGAAGGTTTGTGGCAACCCTGAATTGTCAGATGACAGCAGTTTTAGCAATACAGTATTTTTAAATTAAGATATGTACGTTGTTTTTCTTAGACATGATGCTATTGCACACTTAGCAGACTACACTATAGTGTAAACATAACTTTTACATGCACTGGGAAACCAAAATTTTATGTGACTCGCTTAATTGTGATGTTTGCTTTGTTGAGGTGGTCTGGAACTGAGCCGGCAATATTTTTGAGGTATGCCTGTAAAAGTTTTGAAACCACGTTAAGGAGTTTGGATACATCCTAAGAGCATTGGGAAGAAACACTTAAGAGTATTCAGTCAAATTACTGGATGTAAGTGTAAAGAAATCAGTGGATTTCCTATATACTAGCAATAATCTTTTAAAATGTAATTGTGAACAAAAGACATCAACAATAATATTGCTAGTAATGACAAATCCACAGGAAGTGCTATGACTGGCGCCAAGTCCTCTGCTCTGAGGCCCTCTGTGGAACCTACATCTCCTAGTTCGGTGCTCTTCAGGGCACTGTACTGTTCTGGAATCTTCACTGTGCAATTCCTATCTTTACTGAAATGTTTTCTCCCCTACTAGGTTTCTCAGTCCACTTTTGCTCCAGTTACAGTAGGGGGACAAGCATTTAGCTCTGTTCCTGCCTGTAGGCAGCCTGGGGACGTGCAGTCTACATGGGGCCCCTTGGGCTGGGGCCTTCAAACCTCGACGCCTGGAGAAGGGCAGTGGCTTCCTGAGTCTGGGTTCTGTCCTGATGCCCCTGTCCTTAATCTCACTGGCTTTATTTCCAGAGTTTTCTTTTTCTGCCTGTCCTCATTCTTGCTTTTTAAAGTTCTCCCCAGTCAAAAGCTCATTTGCTTCCCAATGCTTCTGGATCGTTTCAATTCTGCACATACTATATTGGATAACATATTGACATTTTAAAATGCAATTTTATTACTCTGTGGACATGCACGTAATTTTCCCAGCATGCTGGCCGCAGTAAACCCATTTCTATCGGTAAAGGCAAGGGGCGTAGACGGCCCAGATGTGAACTGGTTTAAGGTGCTCTCTAAACCTTAGTTAAATGACCTAACATGCTACTTTGGAATTACTATAATGCCTTTAGGAAAGACATTTATCTGGCTATGTTTAATTTTCTAAGGCAATAGATTCAAGAAAAAAACCCAGGGAGGATTTATTTGCTCAGTACTTTCTGTGGTGATATTTTTATTTTGTATTAAACATACGTACTATATAAATTCAGTGCTTCCACATTTTATCATGGTTTAGGGATATTTAAAATATCACATGCTATCAGCCTAAGCATGAAACTTGTTTACCGAATTTCTTCCTGAGCCGAGTGCAGACACTCCTTAACTTAGAACAAATCACACATACAAAATGAAGATAAATGCCAACATCCAGAGCAATGCAAGTAAATATTGTTATGAGCACTGCTGGAAGAGAGGAATGAACATTGGGCTTGGGGTAAGAAAAACTGGGTTTGCAGCCCAACTTTTCTAATTAGTAGCAGTGGGACGGCAGATAAATCTGAGCCTTGATTTTCTCATACAAAATTAGGACAATGGATTCTTCCTTCCTTTCTTTTCTTTGTTCACTTATGAATTCATTACTCTTACTGAATGCCTAATTTGGGGTAGGTATTTTGGTAGGTAAACAAACACTCAGTCGCCGCCTTCATAGGTTGTCATAAAAGTCAAATGAGACAATCTTAGCAAGTGCTACCATTTATCAAGTGCCTACTATGTACCACAGACTTCACATTATTATCTGTTATACAGTGTGCCAGGGACTTACATACGTTACCTGTTGTCCTCACTTAAACTTCAGGTAGTTCTTACTACCCTGTACACGTGAGGTAACTGAAGCTCAACTAAGAAACTTTTCCAAAGTTAGATAACTTCTACAGGGCCTGACTGGGATTTGAACCATAGTGGATCTCATTCAAATGACCCTGATTTTCCAGTAGAGCCTGTGAATATGGAAGTTTTTTACAAACATAAAGCACCATATAAAAAGAAATATTATTTACTATTATTGTTATCTATATCCATGTGTGATGCTGTAAAAACAGATAAAAACCAAAACCCAAACAGGAAATGGGTTTAGTCATTATTATGGGGATTCTCATTAAAATGCTTTAGATTCCTGGTTTTACAGTTTGAAATTTCCATTCTCTTTTTCCCCTGTGGGCACACATTGCTGCTGTTCTTTTTCTGTCTTCAGCTCATGGCTGGGCTTTTGGTAAGCACATTATTTTAAAAAAAGAGAATTGAAATGTTTTTGTTGGAGAATCACTGTGTCAAGGAGGTTGTGTACCTTCTTGATGATGAAAATGGCAGTTTCTCATAAAAAGGCAAAAACTCTCATTTCAAAAGGATGAATATAATGTTACTTAACTACTTTCTTCGGTACGCAGGCCTCTCACTGCTGCGGCCTCTCCCGTTGCAGAGCACAGGTTCTGGACGCACAGGCTCAGCAGCCATGGCTCACGGGCCCAGCCGCTCCGCGGCATGTGGGATCCTCCCAAACCGGGGCACAAACCCACGTCCCCTGCATCGGCAGGCGGACTCCCAACCACTGCACCACCAGGGAAGCCCTACTTAACTATTTTCAAAAGGCTACTTTTAGGTCACTAAAGAAGTCCAAATATAAGAAAGAATAGTCTCTGAGGTCTGTAACATTTTCATTTGATTAAAGAATGGATAAATTTTAATTTATTTTAACCTCTTGCCTTTTGGTATTTGGCTCTTCTGACAGGAAGCATTTGTCTACTGTGAGGTTTGTTTTCATACTATAGCCTGCCTTAACCAGGCGTCTGTTTTCATATATTCGTGAAAGCCAAATAAGGTCCCAAGTTTTTTGACACAAAGTACATATACTATTTCAATAGCTTAATTGAAATTTTAATTGAAATATAACATAAACAGAAAATTGTAAAAACTAGAAGTGTATTTTCACAAAATAGGCCATAATGAGTACTCCCAAAAGCCTTATTCTTGCTGTCTCTCAAGTGTGCTATGCCCAAAGGTAACCACTATTCTGATTTCTATTATAAGAAATTAGTCTTGTCTGCTTTTGAACTTTATATAAATGGCAATAGCATCCTATAATATGTACCTTTTTGTGTCTGGCTTCATTCACTCAGCATTCTGTTTATGAGATTCACACATATTGTTCCATGGTAGTAGAAGGTCATCTATCTTTAAGGCTGTGTGATGCTCCGTTGTATGAATATGCCACAATTTATTTCTTAATCATTCCACTTTATGTAGGGATTTCAGTAGTTTCTAGTTTGTGGCTGTTAAAATTACTGCTGCTTTGAATATTTGTGTATACATCATTTGACGCATATATGTATGCACTTCTCGTGGCTATAGGCCTAGTGATGAAATTGCTGGGTGTTAGAATATTAAAATTTTACGCTTGAGTAGATACTGCTAGTTTTCCAAAGTGGTTGTGAAACCACATACAAGCCCCTGTGTCCCTGTCCTTTGAAGTAAAAGGCTTCTGCTTTAGTCTCCCAGGTCACCCCGAGTCTCAAAAGATTGGCTCAAGGGTTGATGATTAGGAAACATGAAGATGTAGGAACAAAGAATGGCTGTTGGGCCAGGGGACTGGTAACAATTTAGACTATTAACCAGCCATGTAGCAGAGTCACCTAACTCCCAGTTCCCTGAAAGATATAGATAAAGCTCTGACACACGTTCCTAAGTTGTTTTTTTATAGGAAACAGACCCCCACTAGATGAAAACTGACTGCAAGCATGTAGATCCCAGAGTGGTTGAAACCAGGTTGGTGATGCTCGAAACTTCACCTTGATGCCCACCAACCTGAGAACTGTACACAAGCTTCTCATGGCCCCTGTAGCCCCCTCCCTTACACTGCCTTTAAGAAAGCCCTTTGCCTGACCTGAGATGTTAAGATTTTTTTTTTTTTGCGGTACGCGGCCCTCTCACTGTTGTGGCCTCTCCCGTTGCGGAGCACAGGCTCCGGACGCGCAGGCTCAGCGGCCATGGCTCACGGGCCCAGCCGCTCTGCGGCATGTGGGATCTTCCCGGACCGGGGCACAAACCCGTGTCCCCTGCATCGGCAGGCGGACTCTCAACCACTGCGCCACCAGGGAAGCCCTTAAGTTGGTTTTTAAGGACACTAGTCCACCATCGTCTCGGTCAGCTGGCTTTCCTTGCCTCAGCACCTTGTCACGTGACTTATCGGCCTGTCATGCGGTGAGTAGCTGGACCTGAGTGCAGTAAGAGTTGCACTAATTAAAAAATCTCACCAGCAGTATATGAGAATTCTGATTGTTCTACAATCTTACCAGACTTTTTAATGTTAACCATTCTGGAGGGGTATAGTGGTATATCCCTGTGATCTTAGTTTACATTTCCCTAGTGATTAATGAGGTTGTATATTTTTTCCATATTTTTATTGGCTACTTCTACATCTTCTTTTGTGATGTGTTTTATAGTAGGTAGAAAAATGTCTCCCCAAAGATATCTATGTCCTAATTCCTAGAACCTGTGAATATGTTAGGTTACATGGCAAAGGAGAATTAAAGCTGCAGATAGAATTGAGGTTGCTAATCAGCTGACCTTAAAACAAGGAGATTATCCTAGATTACCTAGGTAAACCCAGTGTAATCACAAGAGTCCTTAAGAGTGGAAGAGGGAATTGGAAGAGAGAACCAGAGATGGCAGTGTGAGAAAGACTCGCTCAGTGTTGCTGGCTTTGAAGATGGAAGAATGGGACCATGGGCCAAGGAATGCTGGCAGCCTTTAGAAGCTGGAAAAGGTAAGAAAACAGATTTTGTCCTAGAACCTCCAGAAAGGGTGCAGCCCTGCTAACACCTTGATTGTAGCATAGTAAGACCCATTTCCACTTCTAAACTATAGATAATAAATTTATATTGTTTTTATCCACTAACTTTGTGGTAATTTGTTACAACTGCAGTAGGAAATTGATACATGTTCCTTCCAGTCCTTTGCCCATATTTCTATTGGGTCTGTATTTTTGATTTGTAGAGGTTACTGATATATTATGGATATGTGTGTCTTGTTGAGTTCGTTTAGGGTTTTGCATCTATGTTCTTAATAGAAGTTCACATAATTTTCCTTTCTTGCAAGGTCCTTGTCAGTTTTGGTAACAAGGTTTTGCTGACCAAATTAAAATCACTTTGAGATGTGGTCCCTCTTTTTTCATTCTCTCATAAAGCAGATATAGATTACTGTTATTTGCTTATTAAATGGTGGAATTTACCAGTGAAACCATATGGGCCTGGAGTTTTCTTTCTGGTAATATTTTTTTAATTAAAGAATTTAATTTGGTTAGTAGATATAAGATTGTTCAGATTTTCTATTTTTTCTTATTTTCACTTTGATAACCTGTATTTTTTCAAGAAAAATCTCTTCTAAATTTTCAAATTTATTTGCATAGAGTTGCTTATAATATTTTCTTTTTAAAATGTTCGTATTATCTGTAGTGATGCCCTCTTTTCATTCCTGAATCTGGTAATGCTTGCCTTCTCTCCCTCTTTTTTATCTTGATGCATCTTGCTAGAAATTTATTAATTTTAACTTTTTTCACAGGATAAAATTTTCGCTTTGTTGATTTACTCTATTATGTGTGACTTTTCTAATTTCATTATTTTTCTTGTTCTTGTCTTTAATATTTCCTTTCTTCTAATTTCTCTGCATGTAACTTGCTGGTTTTTGAAAAGCAATACTTAATCACATAGTATTTTAGTCTTTATTTATTCTCTGATATATATGCATTTTAACACTAACATATCTGTCTAAGCACTGCTTCTGCTACAAATCACACATTTTGATATATTTGTCTCACTCAGTTAAAAATATTCTCTAATTTCCTTTCTAACTTTTTCTTTCACCCATGGGTCATTTAGAAGTACATTGCTTAATTTCCAAGTATTTGAGAATTTTCTAGTTATATTTTTCTTATTTCTCGATTAATTCCAATGTAGTCAGGGTATATATTCTCTTTGATTTCAGTCCTTTGAAATGTGTTGAGATGTGCTTTATAGCCAAGCATTATGTCAATTTTGGAAGATGTTCATTTTGCATTAAAAAGATGTTCATTTTTTAGTTATTGTGAGCAGTGTTCTATGTATGTCAAATAGGTTTAGTTTGTTAGTCAAATCTTCTGTGTCTCTATGATATGTTAATATCTACTTGTTCAATCAAATATTGAAAGAGGTTTGTTAAAATCTACTCTGATTATGGATCTATCTATCTCTTTTCATTCTGTTAGTTTTTGTTTGGATTTTTGAGACTATGTTATTAAATACGTACAACTATAGAATTATATTATTTTCCTTGGGGATTGACCTTTTTTAACATATAACATGTCCCTCTTTATCCTTAATAATCCTTCTTACTTTAAACCTACTTTGGCTGGTGTTAGCTTCATTATGTTAGCTTTCCTTGGCTAGCATCTGCATGGTATATCAGGCACCCTTGTGCACTGTCTCACATTCTCTTGGCCTCACATGTGATTACAGCATTAATTTTGATTCCAGAAATAATTATACAGAAATAAGATTTTAAAATTCTTCGTAATATAAAGATTTACATCAGCATGTCAACTGGTCTCATATACCAGGAAAACATTAATAGAGTAATCAATACCAGTATATATCCTAATGAAGTTACTGAACCTGAATGTTTTAAAAAAATAAATGGACATCAAGACAAAACTCAA
This sequence comes from Leucopleurus acutus, assembly GCF_964270905.1. Lineage (NCBI taxonomy): Eukaryota > Metazoa > Chordata > Mammalia > Artiodactyla > Delphinidae > Leucopleurus > Leucopleurus acutus. Next base: position 109,349,504 of record NC_139143.1, on the reverse strand, counting down.
ACCATGTACCAAGGGGAAAATATCAGGTTGATGATATTAGATTCCTCCCTGTACCTCAATGCTAGAAAACAGTATCTGCTGCATTCTTGGGGAATATGTACCCCAGTAGTTTTCACATAGGCAAGTTGTCCCTGAAACCTAACAAGCAAACATGTCTGTGTTCAAGAACTTTAGGAATACAGAATTTACAAAACCAATAATCTAAATTTAACTGGATGGCATAATTCAGCCCACCTAGACATAAATCAAAATAAAAAAATTTGAAATGATGAAAATACAATAAAAATATGAGTGATGAGCATCTAATCCATCTAAATAAAATTTGAAATCTGCCACAGTTAATGAAATGTAAATGTTATAAACCTTAACAGTATACAAAATAAAATAATCAGAAGGGGAGAAAGTCTAAGTGTGTCAATTTCATGCTTTGTTATAGCAGGGAATCAAAAAGTAGATTCCACCTAAAATTAAAACATTTAGTTTATTATATATAGTAACTCCGACCTCCCAGCATTTTTCATAATGCTTTTAATTAGCTTGTGAGATTTTTTTGACTTCTTATTCAGTTAATTAAAGTGTAATCAAATTTACTCTATGTATGAGGAAAGAAATGCCTGAAACAGTGATCTCTAGTTGTTAACCATGGCTTTTGGGGGTGGTAGTCTTCTGATAATTGTTTTCCACTTTTTCATTGTTCTTTTCCTATTGCTTGACTTTTCCTTTTCTTATAATGAGCATGCATCATTTTTTTTTTACAAAATCCATAAAGTTATTTTTCTAAAAATAATAGAGACAGCAATAGAGCCATCTTTAGTTAGATAAATTTTTCTCACCTTTTTCGAAATTACTTTTTAGAAGGAACTTTATATTTTATCTTAAAAGATGCTAGTGATTGAATTATTCTTTGTCATGGTGAGCCTAATGTGATCAATTTTTATTTGGGTATCACTAATGAAGAGTGAAATTCTTTTCCTCTGCAACTCCCAGCATTCTCTATCATTCAGTATAACCTTTCATATCCCAGACTTCCCTGTTTTAAGTCAGGTCTGTCATCTCTTCTTCTTAGATCTATGAACAGACAGTGTCACCCAAAAGGACACTCTCTGAGGAACAGGATGGTGGTGGGGTGCTTCTGGTTTGAAAGCTCGTCAGAATGACAGCCATTCTACTGTGTACTACACAGTAGAGTCAAAGAATTAAAATGCAGAGTGCTCTGTTTTATTATTGAACATGGGAGGACAGGAAAAATTGGTTCACAATTATTGAGCACCTGATATATGCCAGGCACGGTCACAGCAATCCTGTGAGTGAGGTGTTACCAATTTCTTTGTACACATGGAGAAACAAACTTGGGGAAGGCGGATGAATTGCCTCTGGTCACGAGGTTGTCAGGGAATGCTTGTGCTCCACTCTGACCTCTTCTCTGTTTCTATTACTGCTGTGGAAATGTTCCCATTTGCTTTTTAAAAATTTTACAATTCTGTTTACTACACTCAAAAAAAAATCTTAAACTTTTACCTTTGATACATTTTGCTCCAAGTTGTTTACATTTTAAGAATTTCTATAAAGACAATAGAAGCAGACGATTCCAGCCAGAATCAAAATTTAATGGTGAAACAAGATCAAACCCACAAAGAGTTAATTACTCTAGCTCTAATTAAGTGTAGTCTTCTTAAAAGAAAAAAAAAAAAAAAAAGGCTGCTTTATCCTGGCAAGAAGCCTGTGAAAAAGGGACGATCTGTCACAGACTCACAGAACACAGTAATTAAGGTCTGAAACGCTTCCCAATCAAAGAACAGGAAGAGTTCACTCAGAGTTAACTGTTTAAACAGCATCCCAAGTGAAATGGCATTGCCACTGTATGTTTTTAGATTGAATTGATTTAATTTCTTACTGTTTGCTTCTAAGTAGGAATGAGAGCCTCCATTAGGAATTGCTAACATGTCCGTTCTGGACTCTCTTAGCCCAGGACGGGAGAAGAGGGAAGGACGGATGTGGCGTGCATGTTATGGAGGCTGCAGCCAGAACCTGGTCACAGGGCTAATGTTTGCAGCAGGCAGGAATGATGAACGATGAATGAACTCACACTGCGTTTGCATGTCTCATTTTGAAACTAATCATTTCCATGCTCTAAGTAAGATGTTATGCTTTCACAAAAGCATTAAAATTCACAAGTAAATGAAAATGTGTATATTGTTCCAAAAGTATGCTTAAGTTTTGCATGTTTCATTTCACAGCAGAGACCCAGTCAGTCAACACATTCATGTGGTGACACCTGTAACTCACACATGGTGGTTTAATTTAGTAACAGTTGATTTCCTTTCATAATAAAACGATCACCTGAACTCAGCTTCATGGATTGTTCCATTGTTCTTCCTTGCTGTCACTGTGAACCAGTATTTAGGCTTCACCCAGGACATCGACTCCAATTATACAATATAGCAAATGAGCAAAACTGTTGAAATTGTCACTTTCGTCTTACCAAGGTTGTGAGGATTGCCATTTTTCTCAACTCATTGGGAATTTGTTTTTATATGCATGTCACACAGTCATTTGTTGTTTATATTAGGGGACAGATTTGGTAAATCATGTTTAGTTCATGTGGCTTGTGAACAGAAATATGTTTCTCACTTTTCTTTTTTTTTCTTTTTTTTTTTTTTGTGGTATGCGGGCCTCTCCCATCGTGGAGCACAGGATCCGGACGCACAGGCCCAGCGGCCATGGCCCACGGGCCCAGCCGCTCTGCGGCGTGTGGGATCCTCCCGGACCGGGGCACGAACCCGCGTCCCCTGCATTGGCAGGCGGACTCTCAACCACTGTGCCACCAGGGAAGCCCTGTTTTTCACTTTTTAAAAGCGATTAACTATTTCACTTACCTGCTAAAAATAATAGCTAATATTTGTTATTATTAGCTAATAACAAATATTAGCTAATATCTTGAGAGGTATTAGACCCTTTCGTGCGTTGTTCTTTTTAATATTTTCAACAACCCTATGGATAAAATATTATCATTATCCCAGTTTTACATGTGGGAATCCGAGATTAGGTACAATAACTTGCCTTGGGTCACGTAGAGCAGGATTTCACACCCAGATAGTTTAACCATGAAGGCTTGGTTGCTGTATCGTATGTCCTCTTTAGAGAAATGAATGACAGATGCTCTTAGCCTGTGCACCAGAAGACTGTTTAATAATTAAAAGGAGTAGGGAACCTTTTAATGGTCTAACATTATGTTCTGATAGTGGCAGATTAACTAGGAGGATATGTCTCATGTCTATACTAGCAAAATTTTAGATCATTTAAATCAGTGAAATGATAGAAGGATGCTTCGGGTTTTCACACTGTTATCATTTTTGACTACGGGATGCCATGTAGAAGCCGAGCAAACAGAAAAGTCAACCATTTATGAAACTAGAGGGATATCTTCTTCCTCCATCTTATTTCCTCCTTGTTCTGCTACTCAAGATTAATTTAAAATCTCATCACCTAACTGTGGGTGTATCATGTTACTAACTCATGCAATCCATTATCCATTCAAAAGGCATCTCACATTGGAGAAATTGTGATATCCAATGGACCAAGACCATGAACCATTTTATACTTCTAAGTATGATCCAAACTCTTTGGAGAACCTCTGGCCTCTGGCACAATATTTTCACAGACGTGAGAGTTTAGTTTCCTATGAGCTCAGTGGTATTTAACGATAAATCCTGAGCTACATGTTTAGCAAAAGCAGTGGGAAAATGGATGTCAAGTCCATTAATCACAGATGAAAAAAATTCTCTGGGTTAGAATGTCAACCAGGCATAAGCTGTGCCTTGCACTGTAAAGTCTATTCAAATGACCTCCTGATTAGGTCAGCTTGTCCTTCTGCCCTGAGATATTTTAAAAACAGAAACTGGCAGTTAGAGCTATAATCCTTATGATACTTCAGGCTGTGAGTAGTAGATATTTGGTCATAGGGACAAGTGTAAGCAACTCCTGTGTAGCACTTTGCTCAGAGCTGTCAGCTTGACCACATCACATACAAAATTGATATAAAGCTGAACGCTCTGCAAAGTAAATATATCCATTAGATGAGAAGTGTTTCAGGGTAATTTTAAATAGTCTGAAAATATGCATTTGTAACTGAAGGATTTATTTAAAACTGATTTTGGGAACTGTAAAAGTAGGGAAAACGGTGTTTACTTCCTATATTCTAGATAAAAGGAAGCACTAAGAAAAGAAATCTGAATTGTACCTAACAGAATTGATATGGTAGAGAATGTGCTGTTGGCGTTTGTGACTGTATTAGAAATGGGATGATATTAACTGCTAACCATTTGAAAGTTGCAAATGCCCATTTATGAATTCCTGGTGTAAATGCACAGGGCACTATCAAGTACATTTACAGCCTATGAATCACTAAAGACTTGGGAGGCAGCATCTCGTCCCTGGCAGATGCTATCCACATTCCTCGGCTCTCCCGGTGGCATACAGAAACAGAGGCTGCTTCTGGAAAGAAGAATAAAGACTCCAAAAGGCTTAAATTAGAGTGGCTTTGAAATGAAAATGCATTTTAAAAATGTGCTTTAGTGCTGCCATAAAATGATGCTATTGTTGTATTTGTCATACTTCTGTTAAAAATGAGGCCATTTATACAGGGATATAGACAGTGAGCCGGGAGGGAGAATTGGGAGATGTTGGAATGTTTGATGATATTCTTTTCCTTCTTGGGCATTGGGAAATTCCGCAGTTGTCATTCGCATTAGCAGAATGTAGAACATTAGCTGAGCAATGCCAGGATACCCTCATGGGAGGAACCAAGGCTACTTAACCTCTTGAATGCCACATTGCTAGAGGATTTAACATGTATGGAGGAGTTAGAGGAAATCATTTAGGGGGGAAATATGATTCTACAAAACATGATGGTTAAATCCAAAGGATAGGGATATCATGATGTCTGGGGGCAGCCTCTGCTGTCCATCAATTCTGGTATCCTGGGGGACATCCTTTTCACTTCCTGCTTTGTATATTCCAGTGTGAAAATGAGACTGCTCACCCTCCCAATCACTCCCACCCCTCGCATCCTCCTCTACTCTTCTCTATATGTGCTCTTGGAAGAAACCCCTGGCAAACAGAAAACTTGAAAAAGCCTGCTCATTCATAGCTAACCTATTCTGATCTGTGCATCCAATGAATGTTGTTTCACTGTTTATCTTAAGACCCATTTCTTTCAGAAACTTTTTTCTTAATTCTTAGGTTTTATCCTATACATGTCCCAAAGCTCCGAGTTTCAAGATGAATGTATTTATAAATTTATTCTTGGGGACATATGATTTACTTGTATTTATAAAAAAATTTTTTGGGGGGGGCATCTCCAATGAACCAGGAGCTTTGTGTGGAGTACAGAGTGAACAAAATAGTTTCCGTCCTCCAGGGTCTTACACTGCAGGGTGACAGTTAGCACATTTGTTTGCAAAGCAATGTGTACAGTTCTTCCTTCCTCTTCCTAACAATTAGCAGGAAAAAAAACTATGTAGAACACTCCATCCTCCACCCCAAGGATCATAAATACAGGCATTTAAAAATAAAATTCTGATTAGGAATTGGGAACAGAAAGTCCTTCTATAAGAAAATAGCTCATGATTAAACAAAGTCTTATTCTGTTTATCTTAGAAGAAAATTCATATTTAAAGAACAACCAACCTGCTCATATATTTTGTCTGCTTCCTTAATTCCCAAATGTTTAGTTCATACTTACATTCACTAATTTATCAAGTTTTCTTGAATTTTTCTGTTGTTCCCCAAATCAAGAACCCACCATCTAAGGAAGGAGAAAGATATAAACAGAAAGTTGTAACACCTAATTAGTTTCTATTGGAGAAGTATGAAGAAAGTTCTGTAGGAGCAAAGAAGAGGCGAAAACTAACATGGCTTGGTGAGGAAGTGAGAGTAGTCTTTTTGGAGATGATAAGATTTTTCCAAGTAAAGAAGGGAAGAAGCAAGGGAAGAGTATTCCAAGCAGTAGAGTAGCATATACAAAGATACAAAGTAGCATATACAAAGAGGCTAGAACAATCCTGGAAGGTGGAAAAAAGGTGGTTATTCGAAGGTTTCTTGAGAATCAGGCTACAATGAGATCAAAGAGGTGGGCAAATAGATAGGAATGTAAAGTGAGGAGTCTTACATGGCAGATAAATGAAGCTGGATGGTCTTTTTGGCAGAGGGAGTTCTGGCAGCTTTTTGAACAGGAGCATGGCATGGTCAGTATATTATGATCACTTTATAAAAAGAAAGATATTAGAGTGAAATAAAAAGAGATATCTTTGTGATGTCTGAGAAGTGGGTCCATGAGGGTAACCTGGAGAAGAGATTCCAGGAGCCTGAATGTGACAGTGGTAGTGAGGCTGCAGAAGGGGAACACACTGGAGAGGTTGTCAGTAAATGAAATACATTAAATAGAAGGTGGTGACTAAGTTGCTATGAGGTGAGGGAGAGAAAAGACAAGAATGAATCTAGATTTATCATATTACCCAATTGATGGTTGGTGTCACAAGGCAGTTAAAAGGAGCATGTGCTGGGGGCAAGGGAATAAGTTTGGTGTGGGACGTGTTGAATTCCAGGAGTCTGTTGGGGACTCTAAATATCTGCCTACACTAAACTCTAAACAGGGAGCCTGTCACTTATCCCAACACACAGTGCCAGTCAGTTGAGAGCTCTGCTGCTTTCTACATGCTTCTCTGTTCCCCCTGCTCCAGGACTGGGTAGCAAGATAGGGGAGGAGGAATAAGAGCATCAGGTGAGGGAAGAGAGAAAAGGCTGACCATGGACTCCTTTTGCTTTCCAATTACAATTGCATCAAGTCTCAGCTAAGAGAGGTGAGAAACCGCAACTCTAAATTGAGTTGGGAGCATCACATAGTAGACAATTTTGGGTATTTTAATTACAGATATTGCTGAGTTTTTTCTATTTCAGTAACTTTGGGACTTTTTGTTAGCTAAGGGTAACAGGTGAATAGCTGGAATAGTCATCCAGTGGCAGAGGAAAAACTGGTGACACAGGGAACATTTGAAGGGACACTGGGTGATCAAAATAAAGTTATAATCACCATGAGGAATCTACATAGAGGAATAAAAAGGGTCTTAGATTGAAGCTTGGGTAACACCAACATTTAAAGAGCTGGCAGAAGGAGAGACATCTTTGGAAGAGAAATTGCTGGGCAATGATGCTCTCCACTTTGTTATGGATTTAAACCTCATAGTGTTTTTCTTTTTAAATTACCCATCTCTTCAGATAAATAAACTTAAGCTTAGAGAGGGAAATATTACTCCCAAGGTCACATAGCTAACTATGTGGCAGAGCTAGGATCCGAAGCCTGATGGGATTGATCTCAAAACCATTATGCTGGGAATTCCCTGGCGGTCCAGTGGTTAGGACCCCTAGCCCTCACTGCCAAGGGCCCGGGTTCGATCCCTGGTCGGGGAACTAAGATCCCACAAGCTGCGTGGCCAGAATAACAAAAACAAACAAACAAAAAATCAAAACCATTCTCTAAATCTTTAAAAAATCACTAATTTAGAATTATAAGAAAAATATGAATAAAGAATCGAGTGATATTAAAACCAATAATACAATGTTGAACATTTCAAAGACAGGGTTAGTAAGAATTCTGATGCTGACTCAAAGTATTGCAAATGAAATTGGCATAAGATTAAAGATACTGCAAATCTTCAATACCAAATGGTAAACCCTAATAGCAAACTTGTGCTTTTTCCCTGATGTTTCCTACAATGTGGGTTGACGCTCAACTCAATTCAATGATCAAGGTCAGCTGGAGACCTTGATCAATGTCAGTGACCTGCTTGTTTCTGCAGTGGCCTATGTCTGGAGGAAGCCGAAGGAAACCTCCTTCATTGCTCCTACCCACCCTGTACCTACACTTCCTTTGTAAGCTTTTTTCAGTTGTGCCTCATTCTTATGAAAAAAAAGTCATAAAAATAATTTTACGTTTGGGTTTCAATTATGTACTGAATGAGGATCTTTAAGCAACATAATCATTAAAAAAAAATAGAAAACATGGCCTTTTCTGAGTTACTTCACCTATTTAAAAACATGTTTGTAAGGGAATGCCTAAGCTGATTCAAGAAACGTAAGACTCGGGGAGGGATAGATTGGAATAAAATTTGTACATTGACATGTACACACTGCTATATTCAAAACAGATAACCAACAAGGACCTACTATATAGCACAAGAATCTCTGCTCAATACTCTGTAATAACCTAAATGGGAAAAGTATTTGAAAAAGAATAGATACATGTATATGCATAACTGAATCACTTTGCTCTATACCTGAAACTAACAAAACATTGTTAATCAGTTATGCTCCAATATAAAATAAAAATTAAAATAAAGAAGCGTAAGACTCACTTGTCATTTTAGTTTTCATTAGTAAAGATATGAAATAAGAATAAGGACACAACCTTAACTGAAAATGAGGTGAGTTGTGGTTGGAGAAGCAGGAACTCCAGCACACAGTCAGGGGTAGGAGCCACTGTAGGGCAGTGCCTTCCAGCCATTAGCAGTGAGTTTTTTTCTTCTTCTTAAAGACTTTCTTCTTGCTTGACCAAGTCTTCATTTAAGTTTTAATTTTGGAATTTTTCTCTGGTAGAAATGTCTTACAGAGCAGTGAAAATAAGGTTAAGTTGTTCCTTTTGAAGGCAGGCTGATTACTGAGGTGAGAGAGGCCAGCCACAACCAAAAACAGTACAGAATTTGTACTGTTCAATGAGAAATAAAAGTCTGCAGCATCCTGATTTTCTGTTCTCTGTATGCCTATTCTTTTTACACTTACAGCCTTGCAAATACCATCTTCTAAAGAGTGCCTTATTGATAGTGCAATTTTTAGGTAAATTGAAATCTTTCTCTTTCAATCTAAATGCTCCATCTCTCTGTCTCTGTCTCTCTCACACACACACAACTGAATTAATAGTTTAGTTGGCTATTAACAGAGGCTATTTTGCATGTTAATTGCCCCACATATAGACCAGACCGCTGAAGGAGGACTCTGTCCTGATCCTAGTGATACTTGTTATTTGATTTCTTAAATTAATTTTTTATTTGTAATCCCAGGTTTTGTTGACCTTGGAGAACCCTCTGAAAGAGCAATCTGAGAACCGATTTCAGTGGGTAGACAGACATATGGAGAATAAGAAATAATAGTGTAGTCAGGTAGGTCAAATTTGGATTCATATTTCAAAGGTCAGAAGTGCAAATTCCATTAAGGTTGTACTTAGATAAGATTTCTTTTAAAACAGTTTTTTTCATCCTTACTTTGAAAAATATTTCCTTTGAAAAATCTATAAAATAATCTATGATCCAGGATATTTTATATATTGGGAAAACGCTGAGTTGTAAAAATAAATATCATGATCATGACTAAAAATAAGATCTTATTACAATGAACCTACATTGATTTCAATATGAAACAAGGGTTCAGAGGTGAATGGACAAATTTGCAGTTGAAAATACTCCTTTAGAGAAATTGAAGATCCTACTGTCACCAACAGAATTCCTGCTGGAGTCTTGAAGTGATAGACCGGTTTAGTTCTGAGCAAACTCTAGGATGTGGGTGTGAATTGGCTAAGGGAGTCTTGGAGGTAGAATGGTAGATGTCTTAATTTGTAATAATTCAGTCCATAGCATTCTGCCCCTGACCCCCCAAAATTCATGTCCTTCTTTCATGCAAAATACATTCATTTCATCCCAGCATCCAGCATCAACTCTATAGTCTAAAGTCCAAGGTGTCTTCTAAAACAGATATGGGTAAGACTTGTGGGCTGATTCATCCTGAGGCAAAATTCCTCTCCATTTATGAACCTAAGAAGTCAGGCAAGTTATGTGCTTCCAAAATGCAACGGTGAAACAGGCATAAAATAGATATTTCCATTCCAAGAGGGAGAGGTTGGGAAGAAGAAAAGGGTGATGGCTCCCTAGCAAGTTCAAAATCTAGCAAGGTGAATTCCACTGGATCTTAAAGCTTTGAGAATAATCTTTTGGTTGATATATCCCCTTCCAGGTTGACTGCGGTAGCAACTTCACTTCCACAGCTCTGCGGGGTGGCCCTGCCCTTTGGCTTGGTGGGGTACCACCTTTGAGGCACTGGTGAAGGAATCCTGGCCTCAGAAACAGGAGAGGTGGCTCTATCCATTGAAACCCAGGAGGAACCAGCCCCGCCCCCTGGGCCTCTGGCAGGAGAAGCAACATGATGATCTCTGAATGGCTTTTAGGGTCTGTCTTCCATTCCTTAAGGAATAGTGCTAAGTTGCAGCTGAATAGCTTTATGGTCCCATCCTGTAAAATCTGTGTCTAGCGGTCTTCCTTCATTCTGTCCCACTTTCTCTGTCTCCCTAAGTTCAAAATTGGCAGTGTCTTTGCTGGTATAATCCTATCTTCTCTTTATTGAGCCACACTTTCACTATTCTCATCTGAACACGCTTTCTCATTTTTTGTAATATGGTCAGGCCAAGAATTTTCCAAATCTTTAAGTTCTGGTTGCTTTTTGCTTAATACTTCCTTCTTCAATTCATTTCTCTTTTCTCACATTTTACTATAAGCAGTCAGGAGGCTTCAAGCTTCCTTCAACACTTTGCTTAGAAATCTCAACTAGATAGCCAGTTTCATTGCTTTTAAGTTCTACTTTCCATAAAACACTAGAACATAGTTCAACCAAGTTCTTTGCCACTTTATAACTAGGGCCACCTTTCTTCCAGTTACCAGTAGCATGTTCCTCATTTCCATCCGAGATATCACCAAAATCGCCCTTAATTGTCCATATTCTAGCACGTACCTTAAAACTCTTCCAGCCTCTACCTATTACCCAGTCCCAAAGCTGCTTCCACATGTTCAGGTGTTTGTTACAGCATCATTCCACTTCTTGGTGCCCAAATCTATCTTAGTGAGCTCAGCCTGCTATAACAAAATAGCCTAGATTGGGTGACTAAGCAATAGACATTTATTTTTCATAGTTCTGGAGGCTGGGAAGCCCACGATCAAAGTGCCAACAGATTTGGTTCCCTGATAAAAGCCCTCTTCCTAGCTCACAGATGGCCATCTTCCCCCTATGTCCTCATATGGTGGAGGGAGAGAGCAAGCTCTCTGGTGTGTCTTCTTATAAGGGCACTAATCCCTTCAGAAAGGCCCCATCCTCATGACCTCATCTAAATCTAATTACCTTTCAAAGGCCCACCTCCAAATAGCATGACATTGGGAGTTAGGCTTTCAACATATGAATTTGGGGCAGGGGGACATGACTCAGTCCATGGCGAAAGAGAAGTATTTTTTCCTTTGGCTGTGACTTCCCTGCCTCATCTCTAGCTAACTCACATTATCTGTGGACTAGGAAAAAACTGAGTGAGTCCTGTTTTCACCCATCTCCATCCTTATTCCTGTAAACACATGCTTTATTAATTCTATCACACTATGATCTTGAGCAAGTTATTTAATGCTCCTGGGACTCCATTTTCTGGTTTTCTTAGGGCTGGGTGAAATCAAACAAGTGGGGTGTGTGTGTATGTATGTGTGTGTGTGTGTGTGTGTGTGTGTGTGTGTGTGTGTGTGTGTGTGGTGATAGTGATGACTAGATCAGGCAAGAAATTTCCCTGTTAGCATCTTAACTGTGACCTCCTGGGGGCAGGATTGTGCTCCTCAGGAGCACAATCCTTTTGGTTCCCTTGGATTTGTTGATGATTTAGTGATGGGCCTACTGTTTTTTTCTGGGTTACAGTTGAATCCAACAGGAGGGATACACTTAAGAAAAGGGAATCCATAGTCTCTGGCTCCTATTCCTTAATCATGGACCTGCTGGTCCTCAGCTCCATGAATCCCTTTTCTGGTTCATGCATCCCTGGGGAGTTCTCATAGGATCCAGTGATGATTATTGCCAGGGAGCTTCCTCCCACTTCTGCTCCTGCTCTGGTGTACCTCTAGCTCCCTCTAGCTCCTCCTTCTGTGGTCCACTGGTTGTCACAAGGCCCTCAGCCCTCTGGCTGTGGCTATTAATCCTGAATGGCTTTGCGAAGCCACTGACTACCACGGGTTTACTACTTTCTATTCCGATTATCACCTACTGAAGGGAGAAACAGCTCCTTTTCTCTTTAGTGTTTCTGACTTCTTAGGCCACGGTACAAAGACGCCTTGCTCACTGACTTCTAGTCACTGGCCGTTTATTTGGAACTTGGCACAATTTTCCTTAACTGAGTTTGGGAGACAAATAAAGGGATTTTGTATAGTACTACACACAAATCATTCCTCCCAACCAATGTTCCTTACAGAGTCCTTGACCGAGTTGAAAAGCCCTTAATCCCTCTTCCCTCAAGTTGATTTATGGACCTGTCCAGCCTCCCTTCTTCCCTCCCCCTTCCTTTTCTTCCTTTCTTCCTTCTCCACCTCCCTTGCTTCCTTCCTCCCTTCCCTCATCCTTCCTTCTTGATGACTAATAGATGTGCAGAGGCAAGACCTTGAGGAAAGAGTTGGGAACTGACCACTTGGTTGGGGGGATGTGGGGAGAGCTGCGATCAGGAAGGTACAAAGAAGTGTTAACAGACTCTTTCTTCTCAGGGCTGCCTCTGTGAAGCCTGATCACTAATCTCCCTCCTGCAGGGCTGATCAGCATTTGGCTACATCCCTTGCTGCCTGAGAGACTGGTAGGCTTGGAGGTAGTTTTCTTGCTCCCCCAGACACGATACTTTTGAAACATGAACTTGAGGGGAGAGACATCAGTAGGAAAGAGGGTTTAGGTAAAAGCTACTTATATTTTTTTCTACTGCAAATAACCCAGAATGAGGCCTGTAATATAAGATGAGGAAGTAAGGACAAAATGTAAACCCTGTATTAATTTACCTGTTTGTCTTTGTGGGTTTAAGTTAACCCTTATTATTGAGTCTCCATATATTGTTTTCTAATTAAAATATATATATATGTCTAATGAGTTTTCAGAATAATAAGGCATTTATAATACTCTAATGGAGGGCATTCTTTTCATCTTTATTTACTTAGCAGCATAATCAGGACCAATTTAGAAAGGTTAGATGTGGTCAGAGGAAATTTATGAAAAGTGGCTATTAAGAGATAGAGCATACATATGCAGACTATGGTTAAATAACGGTAAGTAGGATGTGTTTATTAAATGATGCAGGGATTTTATCCCTTCATTCCTGATGCCTCTTAGTACCTGACATTATACTGCTATGGTTTCCATGGAAACAGCACACACTCTTCCTTTCAGCTGACCTAAAGTTCAAGCCCTGCTGTTGCAATAGAAATTCTCAGAAACACCTCCATTTTTATTAAAAACAAAAATACTGAATCTATGCAAAAAGTAAAAGCAAGAAAAGAGGGCAAGAAAATCCATTGACTATATTGCAGAAAAAAAAGAGAATGTGCAATATTTTCATTAAGAGGGAATCAAGAAACAATTTACTCTGCTGGAGGTTGAGAGTGTCTGTCATTTCCTTTCCCTAAACTACCTTAGAATTGATCCTCCTGAGCCTGCCTTAACATCTGCACCTTTCATTTCTAATTCAACGTGTTCTACTATTTTTAGTTTTCTGGAAGTATTTCTTTTACTGATTTAAGAACTTGTTTCTCTGTGACTCACAATAAAATTGTGGATTTTGTCGGTAAATTGTGGCTTTAACAAAGAGAGGTTAAATTTAGGGTGAGATTACTGGAATAAGACATTTCACATGAGGTTACAAGGCGAGTATTGTCCACAGCCTTTTTTTGTTTGGTTCAAGATAATTTGGGTTGAAAATAACAAAAACTTAACTTTGATTGGTCTATATAAGAAAGTGGATTCATTGGCTCATGTCAACAAAGGATCCAGAGGCATAGTTTGATCTGGGTTCTGGGTCTGTTTCTCTAGGATTTTCTTGACTCTGACCTCTGTGTGCTAACATAGTCCAAGGGCCAGCTGCTTCACTGTAGCAAAATGCCTAAAGCAGTTACCCAGATTACATTAGCCTACAAGAGCAAGAAAATGGGGACATCTTTCCAGGATTCCCTATCAAATAGCTTCTTCAGCTCTATTGTTCTGTTTGGGTCAAGGGCCACCCATGAGTGGGCGGGACATAGGATAATGTTGATTGGCTTTTAGCCTGAGGCACATGTTCCATTCCTGGGTTACAGTGGGGTCAGTCTCTTCCAAAGCATATGGGCTGCATGGCAGAGGTATGGATATTAATGTAAAATTGGGGGAAATTAGCAAGAGAAGGATGGATGGATGGTGGGGGAACAGTCATTATCCACTATAAAGGGTTAACTCATGAGTCTCAGACCACATTATCCACAGTGCCCAGCACATACATATCTCTACTGTAGTTGTGAATCTCATTGTAATTCCAAATCAAATCTCACATTCGAAAGAGAGATACTAGTTAACGTGCAGTCATATTTTTTCTTAGTCACGATTTAACCTTCTCACTTAACCCTATTTAACATTGCAGCCTATCCTCCTAATCACAGTATCTTGTCTTATTCCACTTTTTCTTTCTTCCATAGTACTTAGCACTTTCACCATACTGTGAAATGAATGTTTATGCTGGTTGTTTGTTATGTTCATTGATGTTTCCCAAGCATTTAGTGAATGGCATGTAGATGCTCAATAAGTATTTGTTGAATGAATAAACAATAAATGAATAAATAAATGAATGGGTTGCATAAATGAATAATTGAATCTAGTCAGATACTTTGTGGCCATTTACTAAGGCTATTTAATTTTCTGATTTTCGACAACTGGAAATAGTGCCCTAAGATACCATTCCCCAGGGATTTGTGTCCCTGCAGGTTGTTGTGCTCCTGTAGGCCGGTGACAATAACACCATCCTGACTCGACCATTCTGAGAGGGATTTGTTTCTTGGTCTTTGAAACCCATTTACTTGCTTGGGAATGAGAATGGTGGGCTAGAAGGAAAGCATGGTTCTACTGTAAGCTGTAAATCTCGGCCTCAAGCAGTCAAGATCACTCTTGGCTTGAAGGAGTTAACTGTGCTTTAGAGGAGCTCTCTGCTGGCCTCTTAAAGTGCTGGTGTGATCTAGAAGCACCCACCTTCAAGCCTCTCAGGACAATTTGAAGTCTAATATCAACCTGAAAAGAAAATGTTTCTCTCAGTTTAGGGTGAAATCCACTTCTTTTCTTTGCAGTGTCTGTTCATTCTGGACAGCCTGGCTCATGAACCACGCAAGCAGATTCTTCACAAAGCAAACCTTGAGACAAAGGCCATATTGGGAATGGGCCCTGATGGGTAAATTGTCTGCTCTCAGTGGCCTGAGAGGAGGAATGAAAAGTCCTATCTGCTCTCGTGAGAGAGGCTGACGTTCCTGTGCTGCCTAGCTTGCTGCTGAGGCATGTTTCGGGGTGTTTTGATTGCTAAGGGCTCATGATAACTTGCAGTTCAGCTCTAGTCTGTTGGCCTCTCAAACTGATCCCAGGAGTCATACAATGGGTTCCTCTTGAGTACTATGATACATTTCATCATAGTACTCAGTAAAGGATTCGGGAGACTACCCTCTGGAGAGCATATCCCCAGCTTCATCTAATCATTCCACACAGACGCTTATCCTGTGGGCTCTTTTACTCTACACCCGAAATCCACCTGAATTCCAGGGATGATAGCCACACTAGTCTGTATTCCTGTCTTGCTGTGTGTAGCACTCCCAGTCAGAAATCAGCTTCACTGTGGTGATTAGGTAAAGGTTCTGCTTGTATGGTTTTCTAGCCACAGGCCTTGACTCTAAGATTGAACAGTTCACACTGTTCTGGTAAGCTATATGTAAGAACCATCAGAGGCAGGGGTGATATTAAAATATTTAATAACCTGTGTAGCATGAGCTTGGGACATTGCAAGTGGAGGCTGGCCAGTGAGAGGAATGTATCAGTCCAGCACAGAGAACCACCTGTGTGAGCTGTGATTTCAGCCTCTAGTTCCCTTTCACCATCTGTGGATTAAATGGTCACTGTTTAGAGTTTTTACGTCATCTTGTCATCTGTTTCTCCAGATGAGAAGACTTTTCCTAAGGGAGGTAAGTGAATGACTTGCTTAAAGTCATAGATAATTTAAATGTAACCCAAATAAATCCTGGAACCCCGCTAATCCAAACTTTGTTTGTTGTCCCATGCAAATAAACACACCTGGAAACCCAAAATAACGACACATATTGTGAATCCTTTTTTAGTTCTTCAAGGAAATGACAAAGAGGAAAGTGCATCTAATAAACGGTTAAAGTCATCTTTTCTTAGCGTATTTCATGTAGATTGCAGCTGCTACTCCACATGCCTATTTTCCTCCTGTCACACTCTCAAAATGTCTTCCAGAAACCCCACATACGTGGGTTAAACGATCCTCTTTCTACTGTTGAAGGGTGTGCCATGAGGTCTTGTATAAAGGGCTGGTTTGGCCAGGCTGCAGGACGGGGGCTGACAGACTAGGAAACCATATGCCCCTTGACCCCACCAGCCTAGACCTCCTGATTCCCTACAAGGAAAGCACCTGGAGCCCACTGAGAAATGTAGTGAGTGCTTCTTGCAGTCTGACGACTTTCCTAGTGAGAAATCATTTTTGGAAATTTCAGTTAAATAAAATTCTGCACCTCATTGCACATATTAGTTGTAAGTGCTAGGACTCAGACCAAACCCCAGGGTTTCTGGGGTCTGTGCAAACTGAGCGTGTGTCTCGTTTACACTCAATGCATAGTGAATACACAGCAAATATTTATTAAATAAATGAATAAACCTTGGTTGAGTTGAGACAAATAATTTAGGAAGAAAATGACATTAGGAGGAAAAAGACATGGATTAGTTCCTTCCTTCCTTCCTTCTTTTCCTACCACGATGATCTGAATTGACCGTCTGCATTGAAGAAGTGCATCAACGGATGGTTCCATTCTTCTGTTCACTCTGAGCAGACCCTTTGTAATTGACTTTTACATTCTGTCTGTTTTCTCTTCCTGTCACTTTTCCCTCTCTCTTTTTCAATGTATCCATGGGAGTAATTTTCCATTATATTGTTATATCCAAAGGCCTCTGACAGGGTGGCTGTAAAATGACACAGCTAAGTGATACAGATTTTAATGACTTAAGGCTATAATAATTTCTAATAGAAACATAAGGAGAGATAGGGGTGATCTTTCAAGACATAAAAATGAAAAGTGGGCCATGGAAAAGACATTTATGAAAGTTTACTGTGGCAGGGAAGGGAGCAAGACAGGTAAGGGCAAAGTTGGTAAAGGCGAGTACATAAAATAGATACTATTAGTAAAGGGAAGAAAGTCACAGGAGAGAAAAATAACATTTTGAAAGTATGCAAGAATGAAAAAAAATAATGTGACAAAGGGAAAAGGTGGACTGGCTTCTTAATAGGGAAAAAGATCAAATAAGAAATTACAGAAAAAGGGAGGAAGACTTGTCTTATGAGCCAGGCTTGGTGACAAAGGGTAATAGCAAAATGAATACTTAAGGCAATAATAGTCAATGAAGAAAGACAGTGCTGAGAAGCAATGTGTTTCAGAGTATCCAGGGTAGGAAAATCACTGCAGTGCACAAAAGCAGAGAATGGAAGTAGTGAAGGCCTGACAATTATTTTTGAAATCTCATGGAAGGTTATTAGGTTCCTAAGAATTTGAAAAGGGAAAGGCACAAAATTTGTATTTTTGCAGAGTGATGAAAATGTGCTAAAGTAGGTCACAGAGAATTTGTGGATTTGGTGGTTTTCCTTGCTGCCAAGGTAAACTTTTGGTGAAACTAATAAAGTGGCTAAATGATAAATGTATGGCCAACTTGCCTGTTGGCTCCAGTGTGGGCCTCTAAGGGCCCTGGGTCAGATGTACACCTGTTTCCATCCTCTCCTCCCATCATGTACAGTCTCACTGTTTATCCACCTGTGGTAGATGTTTGCTTTGTTCATCAATGTTTCCCCTTCTTTTCCCTTCTGCACACGGGACTGCTTCTCCCCATCCTTGTGCAGATGGGCATGAACTTGTCTGGGTGGAAACATTCAAAGGCTAAGGTATGATTCTCCATGTCCTTTCCTTCTCTGTGTTTTAAAGTATACTGTATTAACAGAAAACTTGAGGCCCAAAGATAAGGGAAAGATTGCCATTGAAAAGACAGTTTCCCAGGAGAAAGAAGCACTTCATGCCATGGAGGGTCACACAGGAAGCACCAGGGAGGGTCAGGAGGCAGAGGGAGAGGAAGGAACTGGGAGTGAGCCTTTTTATGGCGGTTTCTGCAGGAAGGAATGGGTGAGGCAGGGTAGGCAGACTTAGGGTTGGCTGGTTTGAATGATTTCAGCGGACTCTAGGGCGTAGAGGTGGCCCCTACTTGTCTAGTACCTGGCCCCGGCATGATGAGGGTGAATGGATAGTGGCTCTGGGCTTGAGAGCCCAGTAGAAGAGGTGGTTGGCAGTGTGGGCTCTGGGTTGGTTGGTTTGTATCTGAGAGTGTGTGCCCTCATGAGGAGGACTCTTCCTGAGGAGTGGGGTAGGAGTGGGGGGCAATGAAGGAGGCAGAGAGCCGAAGCAAGGTGACAGGCATATTACTGGGTTATCCAAACAAGACATGTTCAGCATATGCATGCAGGGCAAATGTTAAAACATCAAGTTTACAGAATCTGGAAGCATGGATAATACACCGTCCCTCAGTGCTCATGGTTGCATGTGCTGATAAGGAGATGGCAAACATTCAAAGCACTTGGAGTTCTGCTGCAAGGGGCTCATACCTACCACTTGACTCTGCGTGAGGGAGAAACAAACTATCGTGGCATTAAGCCACTGAGATTTGGGAGTTATTTTTACCACAGCATAACCTGACTTACCCTCACTAATATACTGCCACACCAATTGCTATGGGAATTCAGTGAGGTAATGAAAGTCAAACACTTCCTGACGCACAATATAGTCTCATCAGAGTTAGCTACTATTGTCATTATTTGCTAATATTATTCTTCTGCTTAGATTTTTCCTTCTTTCTCTGATATCTGGTGAGTTCATATCCATCTCAGATGAGACCAGCTGACCTGTATTATGTAGCTGTGTGCTTACACTTGTGATCATATTTATCCTCAGAACAAAAGAGTAGGAGAGTTATTAATATAATAGCACTACTACTAATAATACTGACAACAATTATTATTTATATTAACACATAATATAAATATATAATAAATAAAATATAATATATATTAATATATAATAATTGTTGTTGTTATTTTTACATTTTAAAGATGAGGAAACTGAAGATCAGAGAAGTTATATAACTTACCCAAGTTCATACAGATAATATGTGGCTCAGATAGGATTTGATTCTAAGTCTGTCAGGCTCCAATGCCTAGTTCTAACCACCATATTGTAACATATATCACACTGCCAGGATAGCTCACAGATTGGAGAGATTCAGTACAATGAGGTATTTAGCTGGAAATTGTATAAAAGTAAAGAAACTTCTTGGCACCAGAAACAGCCTTCCATCAGCTTCACTGCTCCGTCTGCATTTAAAGATTCCCTCCAGGCAGCCTGTTCTCCAGCTCCCAGCCTTGGGAGAAAGCTAACATTGCCCATGAGCTGGGACAGGATTGTGAAGTCACCCTTGCCAACACAGTGCCATGTTTCACTGTGGCTGCTTCAACCTCTTTCCTGTTCAGCATCCTCCCTCGCACAGTCCTGATTGGCTGCTTCCTTCTGCCTTTACTGCCTCCACTATAGAGGCGGGAAAGCCCGGCAACCACTTGCTCCACTTCCCTGAAAACTAATGGCGGCCATGGGAGGCAGCTCTGCACCATGGGGCACATCTGGGATCTTCTGGGAAAGATATTTCACTTCCTGGTGAAAGAGACAAGTACAAGAGGAGACAACTCTGGTACCACCATTTTCCCCTTGTCCCTGCCCTGAAAACAGATGTGAAACTTGGAGCCATAGCAGTCATCTTGTAACTGTGAGGCAATGAGCATAAGGACAAAAAGCCAAGGGTTGTCAGTAACAGACTGAACCATCTGAAAGAGCCCAAGTTCTGATACTGTCGCAGAGCAGCTACATGAAAAACGGCAACCACCGGCCCCCTGGACTCTTGTTATGTAAGAAAAACAAAGATCTCTTTGTTAAATCTATTGTTGGTCAGGTTTTTCTCTTACTGGCAGAAAATGTGTTCCTAAATTACATACCATATCATTATAAATCTTCACATATGTCATGAAATACCATAATTGAGATTTATGCTAATTAACATAACTAGTTTTCAATTTTGGATAATTTAGATAGCACCATTGTAACTACTTTAAATAATCCCATGTAGGACATTTTTGTATGTAAAACCTTTTCCATATTTATGATTATTTTCTTTACTCAGGATAGATCTTTCTGTAGTAGCTTAAGGCTCTTGACACATATTAACAAAAAGCTTTATGAGAAGTTTGCACCAATTCTCAACATTTTGCCTCTTTTAAAACACTATGTATGGGCTCTGTCCTTGTTTCACAAATAAAGAGCATGAGTAAGCTAAGCAAATCAAAATGAAATTCTGCAGTCTAAATTTTGTGCATTTTCATCTTAGGAAAAATCTGCCTTGATGTATGTTTCAAATTGTTTGAAAAGTATAAAAGAATAAAACCTTATATAAAGTATAGAATTTATATTGCATAAGAGTTGTATATAAATGAGTTTTTCTTATATTTATCATGGTGGATGCTCTGGTGAGGGGTTGCAGATGCGTTAATTTGAGTAAAAGACTAAAATGGAATCACAGTTTTTTGTATGGGAACAGATCTTGGCGTGCTATTTGGAGCACACACGTAGGGAAGAGGTGGAATGGGTAGGGTTGGGGGACATGTACCTGGTGCATGTGCCTTCAAGCATGCTTCCCATATATAATCTTACTTTAGTGTTTAAATACTCTCGTTACAAATTCCATTTTACAGATAAAGAAACTGTACTTGGCAAACTTAAATACCTTGCCCAAGGTTGTGGAAACAGTTAGTGGCATTGCTGGGGTCTTAGCATAGGTCTGTCTGATTCCCACATTTCTGCACTTCCCATGCCTCCTGTCTACAAAATTGGGGAAGACAGTGCACAGAGAGGTGACCTGATTTACCCCATGAAGAGATGGATCTAGATCCCAGTACTCCATGCACTTTGCATTCCATGCTTTGACCTCTCAAGGGAAGCAGTTAAAACATAGTGAATGAGATTTAACAAAGGCAACCTTTACTGGTATTTTGATTTGCCAAGTGACATTGATGCTGTTGGATTGTAGCAGTTATATCACATGTCCCTTACCCAGTTTGGAGGATAAAGTTAATCTGATGAAACATCATCATTTATGATGATGAAGGATCTTCTCAAGGAAAAGATATCCAAAGGAAGCTGTGGGGCTGAGGAAATTAAAAGTGATGTCTCGAGTCCAACAACTCAAGTCTAGCTGTGTTATCCATGTGACCCTGGACAAGTTATTGAAATCTCTCCGTGTCTGTTTTCCCAGCTTAAAAATTGATATAAATAATGACGTAAGGATTTTGGAGGATTAAATGCGACAAAACATGCAACCTCTGGCATATACATTTAATCAGACAAGTCTAGATTGTAATGGTTTTGTAACTGGATCCATTCACTTCTTTATTTTCTTAGAGAACTTTAACTCTGTGCTAAATTTGCCTGCCACTTCTCTGCTGGCCACTGCCTGGCTGAACGCCTCGAATCTAGGTTCTGCTCAGCAGACTGAATGAAACTTAAAAGTTCTGATTCTAAGTGCTATGCTTGGAGAAGGGCGTTTCATGCAAAAGTTTTAATGGAGGTCAGTGTGATGGACTTCCAATTTGCCAGCCTTCCTTGCAGTGGGTTGGGGCCATGTGACTACTTTTGGCACTCGAACTATGAATGGAAGTGACGTGTACTTCTGGACCAGAGCAGTTTGGAGCCAGCTAGGTGCCTCTTTCATCTGTCTCTTCCCTTGTTGAAATGAGCCCACATGTTCTAGATGGTGTAGCTCTAAGATCCACAGGGCCTATTGAGGCCATAATGGACTTTATGTGAGCAAAACAGAAATCTTCATTGTTTAAGTCATGGAGAATCAGGGGTTTATTAGTTACTAAACAAAGATTAGGGAAGTGGTTCTCTAAGTGTGGTCCAGGAACTTCTAGGTGTCCCTAAGACCCTTTCAAGGGGGTTGGCAGGTAAAAACAATTTTCATAGTAATGCTAAGATGTTGTCTTCACTCTCATTCTCTCATGATCATATAGCAGAGTCTTCCATATGCTATATGTTTTGTGATGATGTCATTGATCTGAGGTCTAATGGAATGTATCTTTGTGTATTCTTCTGTTTAAGAGGGTCTCTGTTTTAATTTCTAATGTGGTGAATTTTGATAGGTGTAACCTACATAAACAAAAGGTCTTTGGGAATCCTTAATAATCTTTAAAAATGTAAAGGGGTCCTGAGACCAAAGAGTTTGAGAATCACTAGATTAATCTACCTTGCCTAATTATAGAAATTACATGGGCAATCTGTAGTAGGATGTGGTGATCCCAATCTCTTTTTTTCTTAAATTTAACTTGTAAAGCCTTTATGAAGGAAGCACAGAATAAAAGATGAATGCATTTTTAATTCAATAAAGTACTTGATAAAATAATTTTTTTAAGAGACTAGAGATTGGGTGTTGATGGAATAGTCAGAGATGGGGACAGGATTTGAAAGACTGGATCACAGGAAAACTGATGATACATAGCAGAAGGAATTGTGTAGCAGGCACATTTTATTGCTGAATATGTTATTCAAATGTTGGCTGATGGTTTCTGCCCATAACATTAGCAAGAATTTTTGTGAATAAACTATGAAAAGATAGGCAGATAAGTTTAAGAGACTGGCTGTGCTCTGTCTTTCCTAATTAATTATCAAAAACAGAAACTAAGATTTGATAAGTCATATAAAAAATATTTATACATCTTTTATATATATTAATAATAATTACTAGTTCTTATAACCCATAAAAAAGAATTTCAATTATAACATCCATTTTATAGATGAAATTGACATTCACTATTAGAATCAGAACTTTAACTTTGGTGTATTTTTACTGCAATGTCCTTACTTTATATATAACGCCAAGCTGGTTTGATGAAATTATCAAGGCAGAGATAAACAGAGATGGAATTATCATGGGGTAGGGGAAGAAATCATGGTATTTTTTCTGACATTGTGTTTTTGGACAGTTGTCCCTGAAATGCCATTTCTACATCAAACATACAGTGCAGGTTTTCAGCAGAGACTTGTTGCTTGTTACTCTTTCTTAGACTCAATTCAGACATCTTCAGTGGTTTCTAATTGTCTGAAACCATTTAAGATTCTTCTTTGTACGTTCAGTGGCAAAATAGGTATTAAGTTCCTATTACCTAGGAGACACTATCCTGGGTGCTGGAGATACAGCAGTGAACAAAACCCACAAACATCCTTGCCCTCTTTGAGCTTACATCAAAGAGGAAGGCTGAGAATAAACAAGATAAATACATAAACAAACATATGTTAGACCATGAAAAGTGCCAAGGAGAAAAATAGATCAAAGCAGGGGGCTTGTGGGAGTTGGGGAGGGTGCAGTTCTAGATAATGTGGCCAGAGTAGGCCTCAATGGGAAGGGGACATGTGGGGAAAGGCATGAGAAAGTGAGGGAGCTTTGTGGTTATCCAGAGGAAGAATCACCAAGGCAGAGCATATGATAAGACAAAGGCTGTGCGGTGGGATCTGAGAAAGCAACAAAGAGACCACCTGGGCTGAAGCTGAGTGAATGAAAGCTTGTCAGCCATTGGAAGGATTTGGGCTTTCCTGTGAGCAACCCGAATGCTCTTTCAGCATTGTGAGCAAAGGAAGGACATGCTCTGACTTGCATTTTGACAGAATCCCTGTGGCTCTGGTGTTGAGAATTCTGTGTGCAGGAGGGGAGGGTAAACTTGGGAAGACCTGTAAGGAAGGTGTTGAAGAAATCCAGGTGAGATGACATGGCTCAGTCCAGGGTGCAGTAGCAGAAGGGTTGAGAAGTGCAATTCTGGCTGTATTTTGAAAGTAGAGTCAACAGGATTTTTTTAGTGATTCTTTGTGGGTGTGAGAGAAAGAGAGGCATCCAGGATGACTCCAAAATTTTTGGCCCAAGCACCTGGAAGGAAATCAACTAGAAAGAAGAAGCTTGGAGGAGGAGTAGACTTAGCGAAGAACACCAGGCAGTTTTAGTACTCATGGTATTGGGATGCCTATTAGGCTTCCAAGTATAGGTGCTCTGTAGGTAATTGGCTGTATAAGTATGGAGGTCAGGATACACATTGGAGACAAAAACTAGGAGGTCATCAGAATAGGGAGGGTACATAAAGCCACGAGGGTGGATAAGATCATGAAAGATATGTGTGTAAATAGAAAATGGAAGAGACCCAAGGACTGAGCCCCAGGCTCCATTATATTCAAGAGGGTGGGGGAGAAGATGAGGAAGAAAAAGCGAGGGAGTGTGAGATGGAGCAGCCATTAACGAAAGAGCTCAATCCAAGTTTCTGATAATCTCTTCATCCCATCTGCTCCTCCACAAGCTCCATGTATCCTCCACATGATGCAAACTGCTCACAACTTTTCTTCCTCTCTTTCCTCACTAACATAATTCCTATATGCAGCCTCATGCCAACCAGCTCTTTTCTGACATGACATTGTCCTGGTCCATCTACAAGGACATTTTAAATGCCTTTATTATATCCTCAATTTTCCTCCCTTTTCTTTGTACCCATTACCACATTTTTAAAACAACTCGTGTAGCAATTCCACATTCCTTTTATCAGAGTCCTTTGTGTACGTGTGTGTTACTTCTCCAGCCTATAAGCTTTTTGTAGGTAGAGACCATCCACCTTGCAGAATGCCTTCCCCGCTGATTAAGCAAGATTGCATTTTATTGAACAATCACGGGGCAGGTATGGATAGGAGGAAGATGCAAAGAAACATTGGACATTGTATACTAAATAACTTCATTTGTCATTATGTGTTGCTGTGGGAACAAGGAGATTACATTTCTATAATAAAAATATAAGTAGTGATTCATCTGCTTTGGATATAGGACAGACCTTACTGCTGTACTGCCTTTTGATTTTAAATTTCTCCTCGAAATCAGCTAATTAAAAGAGAATCAAAAAAAAATTTTTTTAAACATCTTTATTGGGGTATAATTGCTTTACAATGGTGTGTTAGTTTCTGCTTTATAACAAAGTGAATCAGTTATACATATACATATGTTCCCATATCTCTTCCCTCTTGCGTCTCCCTCCCTCCTACCCTTAAAAATCTCTCAAACAGACACAATTCTGAAGTCTAATAATTTTAATAAAACATTTTTCCATAGATAAATATTTCCGTAAAATAATTCTAGAATGCTATTATTTTTGTCCAGGGTTGCCTTGCACATTGCCTTTACCTGCGGGAGTAGCGCTAGGTTTTCCACCTCCAGTTAGTTAGTTATTCCCAGTCCACCATTGATGTGGATGCAGCATGAGTGAATAGTGCTTTGGAGTTTTTCAATAGACTGTCATGAAGGCATTTGGGTGGGTGACCTTTGTTTAAGTAAATAAATAACACATAACTATTTTATTCTTTTTTATCAAGTCCTACCATTGCCTGGTAAATAATGTACCTTAAATGTTAGCTGGGTTATGAAAACCATTAGAAACAAAACAACAGGAAGATTCTGACCAGATGTACATAGACCCAAAACAAATAAATAAAACAGGGCAAATGTAAAACTTCAAAAAAGGCATTATGCTAAGTGAAATAGTCAGACAGAGAAAGACAAATATGGTATGATAGCACTTATATGTGGAATCTAAAAAAACACAACAAACTAGTGAGTATAACAAAAAAGAAGCAGACTCACAGATAGAGAGAACAAACTAGTCGTTACCAAGGGGGAGAGAGAAGCGGGGAGGCAGAGTATAGGGGTAGGGGTCCTATGTAAAAAATAAATAAGCTACAAGGATATATTGTACAACACGGGGAATATAATAAATATTTTATTTATAAAAGGCTTATTCAGGAATGGACTTTTTAGTTTTGATCTTCATTACTGACTGGCTTGATTTCCTTATTTCCACGCTAGGTTCTTTCTTGCCCTGGAGACTCAGTGATTTTATGTCTTGTGGTTCCTAAGTCACAAGATGTCTGGAATTAGGTAGTATGTATTTTTCTTTTTTTAGTGTGAGCCTATAAAACCTCAGCAGTTTGCATTTTAAGGCAATCAAAACTAAATGGAGTCTTGCATAATTGGCTCCCTCTTTCCAATGTTTCCATAAAAACAAAATACTATAGACAACCGCTGAAAATGTAGAGACCTTTTTCTTCCTGAGTATAGATGGAATGAACAGTCTTTATATACACACACACATATATATGTTATATGTGTGTGTATATATATATATATATAAACATATAAGAAAGACCACTTTGGGCTTTGTGCATATACTGTAGAATGATCAGAAATGTGGGGAATAATTGGAGTAATTACTGTTCTTAAAGATGAAGCCCCAATAGGAAAACTTTTGGATAACTGGAGCTTTCAGAGCACCAAACTGACAACAGATTGTTACTATTATGTGAACTCCCTTCAAAATATCTCTGAAAATAAAAATAAATGGAAGATAAGACCAGTGAAGCCTCAGAACTTTTATTAAATCACCCATCTTTTCATTTCTGTATCTTAAGAATAGTCAGCCCTTTTGCTGCTAGCACAAAATGACCCATATGATGTGTGCAATGGATTTTCTTATCCTTTTATTATAAGAAACATCTCTCCTTCCTTTTCACCTTCTGGGGGACTTTTGGCCCTAGATTGTCTAGAAAACTTGAAAAAAATACCTGAAGGAACAATGGAAGCTGACTCGGCAGATCTGGCCACGGGTTGGGTGACAGGCTCTGATACTGAGTTCAGGATTATTATTTTGATGGGAGATATTTTTAGAATCAAACACAGTACTTTAAAAGAAATGGAAACAGATAGTGTCTTTCTTCTAAAACGCTGGCACTTTGATTTGTCCAGGACAGAATTCATGGGAGTGAGGCCTGAAAAGTACAGCTGACAGAAAAATCAGCATAATAAGGCTCCAGGGTAGAAGTGGGCCTTCAGAAGCTAGTTGAGGATGAAGATAGAGGATAGTCAGGGTGGGATATTGTTCTAGACATAAAGAAGCAGCCCAAAAAAAGAAATAGAGTAGAGACTTGGGGACTAACAGAAGTTGCTCTTGCTAAATAAAAATGACAGAGAGGAAGATCAGGTGTGACAATGTATGAGAGAAAATAAGTACAAGGTTGAAAGTGAGCGGGGATTTAAAGAGACTTATGGCCGGAGGAGAAGGCGAAACAGAATTAAATGACTTGGGAAATAACTGGCATATCCTAATGGAACTGTTACTGCTACGTGAATGTCTATACTTTCTGGAATTTTCTGCTAAGCAGAGAAGGGAGAATATACATTAGGTTAACATATTAATTCTTGGTTGGTTATTAAGCAAAATGAGAACTCAGAAGTCTTCATCTGCAAGTGAGGTGACTGGTCAGGGGAGCGTTAAGATTGTCTTCTAAGGTACAAATTCTGTATCACAAAGATTAAGTGGAGGATTCTTGTGAAAATAATTAGAATGTGAAAATAAACCCAGTTAATTTATGGGTTAAATATATGGAATATATATGGGAGAAAAGATTACTTATAAACTCACCAAAGTAAAAATATTATTGGAATAGAGATGATTTCCTCATCTGTATTTTCGAAAGTAATTTTTACTATTGCCTGGGAAATGCCAAGAAGATGCTAGAGATAGAACAAGGGAAGAGAAAGGTATGATTTTAAGTCTAATAGGTACATGTATGATTTGGGCGTTAGGGGAGAAATTGATAAAATTCAATCATTTTTCTATGACAGAAATAATAATGCAAATAGGACTTAATTGGCTTAATTTAAAAGGTTCAAATGGACTGTTGAACACTTTGTAAAATGAGTAAATTCACCATAATTTCATACATTAACCGGAAGAGTTGAAAACTAACTAAAACGTGACTTACAAGGCCCCCAAACCACATTATTCCCTTTGCTTATTATAAACAGTAGAGATAATCCTTGTCTAAATAGGGGATTGGGATGGAAGATACAAAGCCCGTGGAACCAATAGGTGGCATTAAAATGCATTACGTGGACTGCATTAAGTCCATTAAGTGGACTGCATTACTTCCACTTGAATATATGAGACCACCTGTATTTGCAACAGTTATTGAAACAATTCCGTATTATATTCGCAGTACCCTTGGCGTTGGGTAGATTTCCCCTTCCCCTTTCATTTTAGGAATGTTTCTAGTGAAATTTCAGATTAGAGGGATAGAATTTAAAACTAAAAATTTTAAATGAAAGCTTTACATTTAAGCTGATGAGTATGTAATATTTGGATACTAGTCACATTGATATGTTGAGAGATGGTACTTTACTTGATACTTCAGAATATAATAGAAGATTTTAATGGCCATACTGCTGTACAATATTTGAAATTTTCAACATTATTAACTTTTAGGTGAATAAACATTTACTAGAAAAATAACATAAATAGTTCTTGGCGTCTCTTCTAAGTAGTTTTTTTCAATGAATTGTTACTTGTTGCTGTGAAGAGGCTGCAGGCTCAGTGATGTTCACTGGCTCCCCTATTGAAGAGTCAAACATTTTTATCCTCCCTGGTATCCCCAAGACACCCTTAGCCACGTCCTGAACTCACCAGTCCCATTGTCCTTAGTCCTAGACACATGCCACTAACCTTTTTATTCTGTCCCTGCAATCCAAAGCTGGAAGCTAACATACCCAACACTTCTTACAACTAGTGATGGAACCACCTTGGATGGTGTGAAAGATGGAGTCAACTTTAATCTTGGAAGAATATCAGAGAAGAAAGGCAAAGAGAGATGAGAAAGAATGAAAAGGGTGGTGATTAGTAGAGAAGTTCCAGTCCTGCTAATTCCCACCTTTTCCGCATTATGGCTCTGTCCGTTTGCTCAGCTTTCCTCCCCCTCATTGTACTTACCTCCAGCTGATATCATTATATATGTATCTGTTTATTTATTATTGTCTCTTCCTCCTCCACAAGATGTTATCTTGTTCAGTGCTGTATGTGGAGAGCTTAAAGCAGTGTCTGACACTTAATAGGTGCCCAGTAAATGATGTTGGGGGATAAATGAATGACCGAAGGAATTAGACAGCTGACATCAGATCTCAGAGTGGACAATGGCTTCCATGCTTTTAGATTACGGTCTTAAATATTTTATCAAAAGAATTAAAACCTTGTTTCAAAAATACTGAGCATCTGTATTTGATGATGATAGATGTTAACTAGACATTGTGGTGATCATCTTACAGTGTCTATATACATTGAATCATTCTTGTACACCTGAAACTAACATAACGTTATATGTCAATTATATCTCAATTTTTAAAAACTGTTAAATTAAAAGAATGAATAAAGTGAAATTTAACAACAAAAAATTATAGAGCAGGGACTTCCCTGGTGGTCCAGTGGTTAAGAATTTGCCTTCCAATGCAGGGGATGCGAGTTTGATCCTTGGTCAGGGAACTAAGATCCCACATGCCTTGGGGCATCTAAGCCCTTGTGCCACAACTACTGAGCCTGTGCGCCTCAACTAGAGAGAAGCATGCACACCACAACGGAGATGCTGCAAGCCGCAACTAAGATCCAATGCAGCCAAAAAAAAAAAAAAAAATTACAGAGCATCCTTTTTACTGCTTATTATATACTATTAAATAATAGATGCTCAAACATATTAATGTGTTTGAATAAATTTATTGAAGATGAAAGATTAAAGGAGGAATAAAGGGGGTCAGGAAGGATACAAGAAGAAAGGAAAATAATTATTTGTGTGAGACTGAAGGAACCATGGCTGAGGGAAAAGCTAATGAGAAGAGCAGGCAGTGGGGTTGTAATGCATTTCTACCTCCAGGTGGGTCTAGCCTGAGACTGTCCCAGCTAGTAAATATTTCTTGCCCCTTCAAATAAAATTTTTAAATGTGTGTTCATGTCTACTTGGAAGCCAGGCTAAGGACTCGGTGGTGGAAGGACCGAGAAGAAGGTATGACCCTGGTGGCAGCCTTTAGGTGTCCTCTGCCTTCCAGCTCTCATCCCAGACTTGCATCTCCATAAAACACGGGCTCTGAGGACCCACCCACCTCTGAAGGCAGCTTACTGAGGCCACTTGGTCTTCTCACTTTCTCCCCATCTCTCATTCCAAGTAGCTTATTAAAATGTCTGCCACCCACAATCTATACTCCCATCATCTCTCTATCCCTCCAGTGATGCTGTAGGGCTCACTACCAGTTGGGTTATCAAGCAGCTGTCTGGCTTCCATTCATCTGCACTTTTGAACTTAGCAATGACTTTAGTTAAGAGTTGTGTGGAAAATGAGTTAACTACAAATATTTGAGGGTAGATTACGGGAGCATTAGTAAAACAATCACTAAATGTGGTTATGTGCTAGGTAACATAGAGTTGACACAAAAGGAATTTTTATGTCTTTAGATTCTAACTAGGTAGAACCAGTTGGGCTTAGCACATGACACACATTAATTACCTCATTTCATCTTTATGACCACCTGATGTAGAAACAGATATTCATGTTGTACATAAAGCAATGGAGGTTTAGAGAGGGTAACGAACTTTCTCAAAGTTATATTGCCGATCGGTGAAGGAGTCAAGACTTAAGCCTAGATCCATGCTCTAGCCACTGCGTAGGCCATCCCAGTGGAAATTTATTCTCAGTGGTAGAAAGGATTAATAAAAGAAATAAGGATATTGTTGAGAAATCTCTACAGGCTGGTGCAAATAGTTATAGAAGTGGAGTAAATTACAGGGACCTATTTCTGCCTTGTTTCTGCCAGTAGTTTCCATACCACACCCTCGACTCATTTATATATGTCCGCAAATATTGTCTATTATGAGTCAGGTGTCACACCTGAACTTGGGATATAGTGGTGAAGAAAATAGAACGGTTGACTTTATTCATATAACCTCAGCCCTGCTACCCTCTTGGGAAACAGAGCTCTTTACATGGCCTACAGCCTGAGCCTTACCCCCATCTTGAACCTATAAACACACTCCGCACCCCTTTACTCCTCCCCTATCCAACCTGCCTTTCTTCCAGCTGGCTTCTGCCATTTACCAAGGCCACTTACCTCGTGGTCCTGTGGGAGGGGTCTGGGCAGGGCCACATAATAAGTTCATGGGTCCTATAGGTGCTTCTGCCTTTGTGGGCCCTTTCCTCCTTTAAAAATAAAGATAAACATTATATTTTATGACTGTCATGGCATCGAGATGAATGTAAAAATATTACATATTAAACATTTTTTCACCTAAAAGTTTATATATCTTCCCTTATGCTTTTAAAATAAATGAAAACATTTTCATAGGCCCTTAAAAGAGTCATGAGCCCTGGGTTCTTTGCCTAAAATGACTAAAGCATATATTGATCATGGGTCTAGGCATCGTTTGGCAAAAAAGCTATTGCTTACCTATTGCTTCCCAGGAAGTCAGACAAAATTAGGCAAGAAATACCTTCTTTAGTTTATTGCTCTCTGTCTGTGAGTGACTTTTCTGGGAGTTTAAGACTTCTGCCCTTTTGCTTGGTTGCTCTAATCATCACTCAGTTGTCACTTGGTAATTGCCTAATTATATTATCTGGTGATAAGTGAAGTTTTTAAGTGACAAACTCTTCCAAACAGCTGTGATTGGATTTGGATTTGGTTCCGATACTTTATTCAATTTACAATTGCATTTGTAAAGTCATAATTAGTCTAATTTATTTAATGACCTCCATCACAGGCTGTAGAATATGTAGAATGTTTTTAATTATACATGAATCAACACCATAATTTTAGAAGGGTTCCAGTGAAGTGGGCAGTCATGTAATTCCCACCATTGGTCCTTAGTCAAGGATGTAGTAATTTTTCCCCTTACATTAAAAAGGGTTTTAATGAATACAAAATGTTTTTCTGAAAGGTTGAATTCACTTAGTAATTTAGAGATATATCTTTCTCTTTTAAAGTTTTGGAATCTCCTTCCTGACCTTTTCTATTCTGTGCCCAGGATAAATATATTTCTTTGGATAAAGTTAATGATGTTATAACTGATCCTGAACAAAAGGTTAAGTTCTATTAAGGACCACAATTGAATTTAATCTGTCAAAAGTGTTTTTATCTGTGTTTGTGTTTTTCTTCTTAGTTTAGGTGTGTCTCAATTCTCCTTTACCTTAGAACAAATCTGCGTTATGTTTCACTTTTAGGGAGACTGTGACGGTGACATTCTGAAGAACCTGAGTAGGGAAGAGTGAAACTTGATTATTTTTGTCTACTTTGCTAACGACAGTTCTGGAAAGTCTGGATTGCACTATGAAAAGTTTGTGTGTTTAGCAAAATGTTGTCCAATTGGCCAATCCACTTGGTTTTGGGAAATGTCCCAGAAGCTTGGCAAGAACAATTTCTCAAGAGAGCACGAGTCCTGCCAATTTCCAATTGGCCAAGACTCATTACAAGGACAACCTTCTCTCTGAGCAACCTGGCATTTCCACTCCAACTGGAATTTGCAACACAAAGATGCGCTTGAGAAAAAGACTAAACAAACCTTTTCACATTTCTGCTCCAGGTGAATCTTTCATTCTGGCCTGTCTGGAGAATCTTTCACTTCCTATCCGGTTGCTTCAATCTTCTTTTGATCACTGACCATTTCAAATATTAGGGAACAGTGGGCACATGACAGTTTAGTTTCAGAACTGAGAAAGAACCAGGGCAAATGCAGGATGAGTGAACAGATGTACTTTTATACATAAAAGGCATTGAACCTGCCTGAATAGTTCAAATCGTTGTGAATGAAATTTTAGATTTGCTGTGTGAGGAAACCTGCCTATGGCATTGGCCCTTGCACCAGGGGCTCCCAACCCCGTGCCTGTTTGGGGGATGGTGAGAGCTGTGCTCTTTGCCTTCCGTTTGTGAAAACATGGGAGTGAATGGCAGTCGCCCCTACAGGCCTCTTCACTATGAATCTTCTTTTCTAGTCACAGCCAAGAGCAAAAGTCCTCAACAGAACTGAATAACATTCAGGGCCTACCTCAAATAGGGTTAATTTGCTTTCTACGAAAAAAAACCTCAGGAAACTAAAAAAAAAGGAGCTATTTGCCTAATTGGAATTTCTAAACAATACTTTTTGTTCATAAAACAACAGTAATTTTAATATATTATTTTTACACAGCCATTTGTGATAGTTTAGATAAGCAAGACAAAGATATCCAATACACCAAGTAAAATTTTCCTCCCAAAGTTTATTAGCTGGGTGTGGCTGGGAGGGTTTAGAAGGCTTGGAACCCATACATATCCCTTTGGCAAATCTGGCCTCATTTTACCCATAAACATTGTCAGCACTGTTACCTCTGAGAACTAAGCCTAGTAGCAGATTAGTTGAGATGTTTCCTTCAGTGGGTTAATTTATCCTTGTCCTGAAAATTCTGGTTTCCTTTTTCACCACACTCCTCAGTCCCCGTGTGTTTTAAAATGCTTCTGCAATTTTGCTCATGCCTGGTGGCTCTCACCTGCCTGACCATCAGAGCAGGTTGGTGTGTTCCCTGCCCTGCCTTGTGCACAGGAGGGAGCCGGGGCACTCAGGAGCAAGGCCAGCCCCGGCCGCCGTGTTCTCCTCTTGGCCGGTATTCCTGCGGTATGAAAGCCATCCTCTGGAAACCTCCTCTCCACCTGCCTTTTCAGTTTCTGTTGCAGTCACGCCATTGTAAATCCCTTGGCTACCAGAGAAATTCCAGCCTAGAGGGGCTTAAGCAGGTGACGGTCTCTGGAAGTAAGCAGAGATTTGTGTGTGGCTCCTATTAGGTCTCATTACTCTATTACCAGATATTCAACTCCATGCTCTTTGTATGGGATGCCTCGGGCATCGTAAATGAAGACTGAACGAGTGGAAGAAGAATCCCGAGGGACGCATTCCTATCAGCTTTCATGCCTTTGATGAACCCTAGACCTTCCCAGATTGTCCCACAGGTGTCCACTCCAGTGTTTTATCACTTTATTTATGTCCATCAGTACATATTTTTGCGCCCTTCCTGGGTGCGACGCATTGTGTTACAAAGGCAACCTACGGCCTGATAATTCAGTGTCTTTGGCACCAGCAATCCAATTGGAGGGGTGCCACCTCAGCAGACAATTCTGAAGTCGTAGAGAGTGCTTTGATAGAGACATCCGTGGGGTGTGGAGGGAGGCCAGGAAGAGAACCTGACCCTGACTCTGGGGTTAGGGAAGTCTGCCTGGAAGAGCTGTCACTTTAAATTGAAAAATCAGTTGGCATTAGTATAGTAAAGCAAGGGAAGAGGTAGTAGTAGGAAGACAGATTAGCATTTTGAAGGTATAGAGACCCAAAACTTGAGGACTTAAAAGTAAATTCACAAGTTCTTCATTGTATCCAAATATCTGCTGTTTTTCTACGGTCCATTTCCTTTCATTGAATTAACTTTAGAGACGAAGACTTCCCTCTAACCCATAAGATGTGCAAGATATTTTCATTCACCTTTTGCACACTCCTGTAAAACCTTTACAGTAGCTACAAACCCTTTTAAATATGTGGTTCCCCAAATCCAAAACTCTAAGGCTAAGCATGGCCTCAATTTCTGCATCTGTGAAATGCAGCAATTAACAACACATGTTCAGGGACAGATTAATGTGAAATTAAGGATGCTTCACCTCTGAGCTTCTCTCACTTTTTCTGGGCCTCTTCCAAAACCCTAGGCATATGGTTGCCAGATTTAGCAAATACAAAAATACAGGACACACAGTAATACATTTGAATTTCAGATAATTAAAAACATGAATTTTTTTTAGTATAAGTATGTCCTAAATTTTGCATGGCACAAATTTCTGATAAAAACTATTCATTGTTTATCTGAAATTCAAATTTGACCAAGATTCCTATATTTTATCTGGTAACCCTACCTGGGAGGTAGCCTAGAAATAGTACATTAGTAATGCTGTATTCTTCTTCTCAAAGGCAGAACCCAAATTGTATAAGCCACGCAAAACCTGGATTCTCTCGCTTGTGGTTCAGTTTGTTATCATGCTTAGCTTAAAGCACTTAACACTACCATTATTAAAACTATTGTAGCTATTGCTGTTATTTTGGTAGAAATAGGCCTTGCTAGAGAAAGGTCACAACATTTCATGGCCTTTGCTGACATATTCAGCTTGTGATGAACCAAGATCGTCACCTATTTTTACTCTTGTTTAATTACTTTTTCCTATGTTGAAAATACATTTGCCTCAGGCCCTCTCTATTCACAGCATTTGAATTAATCTGTAGCCTGATCTGAACCATATTGCTAGCCACTGCGTCTCCTATCAGTACATGAAAAACATACATGTAACTTGGAGTCAGAAACAAGACGCTCTCACTCGTGCAGAATCCTATGAAAATATTATTGAACCCCTCACAAAAAGGGGGTTAGAAAGAAATGCTCTTTTGAGGCCAGTGGTCTGCTTTCTTTTAGAACTCAGTGCTTATTTTCATGATTTTGGAGTCATCAGAGAGTTCTTTCTCCTTCCCCAGTGGTCATTGGTGAGATTTGCATCAGCTCACCTCACCCTAGGAAGTAGCTCTCTGGGTGTCCATTCTGACAGTGAACAAAGGTCTCGCTGGGTGCTGCCACAGGGAGCTGATTGTCACACAGATAAAACAGAAGTCTATTTTAGCCACGCTTGTGTTTGCCTAGATCCATTCCCCACACCAGGTTTTGGGTATTCCCCCAAACCCGACAAATCTATTGAATATTTAATAGGGCACCGCCAACATCTCAGGGTTGGAAGGGCTCTGTGAGCATGTGAGGAGGGGTTGGTCCTGCTCTACAGCATCTGGAATGTAAAGGGGCCTCACTGTGCTTCAAAAAAGAATGTTTTCTTCTCAGTTTCTTAAGGTTGCTTTGGCAAGCACCTAGGGAGTAGGCTTGTAATATTTCTTACATACTATGCTTGAAATCGCTAATGCAAAATCAATTATCCCACCATCATTTTCAACACTGTGTGAGAAGTAAAGAGTTATACTAATGGTTCAGAGAATACAGTTGGCCCCCGTGGAAGCTGTACTGCTTTATCACTGGTAGTTCTCACCCCGCACTTAACCTTGAACGATTTTCCTTTTCCAACCAGTGTCCCAGTGCCATGATGTCACTCTCTACTTTTTAGTTTCCATACCCCATGTCTGCACTAGTGAATACTCCAGGGCCAGTTGAATCATTTGTTTGCCAGCTCACTCTCAGCTACAGTTATCTCTGCGCTGACCAGCCGACACTTAGCTCATCATCAAATCCAGTCCAAAGTAAGGCTCTGTCCATTATCAAAAGACACAAAGACTGTTTCCCAATATTGGAGAAATGGACAAGTGTTTCTTCCAGGAGCAATTGGACCGCTCTTTCAGAAAAGTCCTAGGACAATGTCATAATATGAGGAAAATGTCCTAGATAAGCACCGAGAATTAAAACTTGGTCTAAAATAGGTATAAACTTCCAGTTACAATATAAATGAGTCATGGGGATGAAATGTACAGTGTGGGGAATATAGTCAATAATGATGTAATATCTTTGTATGGTGACAGATGGTAAGTAGACTTATCATGGTGATCATTTGGAAGCGTATAGAAATATAGAATCACTCTGCTGTACACCAGGAACTAAGACAGTGTTGTAGGTCAATTATACTTTAAAAACACACAAACAAGCTCTCAGAAAAAGAGATCAGGTTTGTGGTTATCAGAGATGAGGGGTAGGGGTAGGGGGAATTGGATGAAGGAGGGCAAAACGTACAAATTTCCAGTAAAAAGATAAATAAGTACTAGGGATCTAATGTACAACATGATAAGTATATTTAACACTGCTGTACATTATATATGAAAGTTAAAATGGTAAATCCTGAGAGTTTTCATCACAAGGAAAAATATGTATTTTTTTAATTTGTTTAATTTTGTATCTATGTGAGATGTTGGATGTTCTGCGATAATCATTTCATGACGTATGTAAGTCAAATCATTATGCTGTACACCTTAAATTTATACAGTGCTATATGTCAATTATATCGGAATACAACTGGAACTAAAAATGAAACTTGGTCTCATTTTTTTCAAAAGGTGGTACAGCACTAAATGATTGCTAGTCTTCAGTGCTTTTACTAGTGATATTCATCATGGCACCTGACACATTTTCAGGGGTTTTTATGTGCCAGGCTCTGAGCTATGGAATTTATCACAACATCTCATTATATCCTCACCTCCTGATAAGGCATCAATATTGTTTTCCCCATGATACAAATGCAAGTGCTTAAGGAATTTCCCAAACTCATAAAGCCAGTTCATTTTGGAAAAGGTAGGTGGAAGGTCAAGATAGATTTGGTGAGATCTGGCTTTCAACAATAATCCAAGTTTGGACCAAGTGCAAGACTACCTGTACTTGAATCCTGGATCCACCATTTGCTTAGACTCTTTTGACTCAGCTTCTTTGTTGACACAATGGATCTAATATAGCATCTACAGCAAAGGGTTGTGAAGATTAAAGGGACACCAATAACATTAATAGATACTTATGAATGCTAATCATGTCCCAGGGACTGTTTCTAAGTTCATTTGACATATCTGCTTATTTATTTCTGACCACAGATCTGGGAAGCCAACAATACTGTCTGCTTTTAGAGACTGGGAAGCTGAGGCCCATGGAAGTTAAGTAACTTTCTCAAGGTTATGTAAAGAGCTCTTGGTGGAGCTGGTTATGAATCCAGCAGTCTGTACTTGGAACCACTACACCCCATGCCTTCAGTAATATAACCAGAACACTCAGCACAGTGCCTACCACATGGTAACTGCTCAATAAATGGTCATCTTTCAAGAACATGACTCTGTGCCAGGTGCTATGCTAGCAGTTTATATAAGTTATTTCAGAAAATTCTCAGGACTACCTAATAAGGTAGCTATGAACCCACTTTTGCATATTTGGGCACTAAGTTACATATGAAATACGTGACATCTCTTTCCAACATCACATTTCTAGTGGGTAATCATACTGGGACACAGACCCTTTGCCTCTTAAGTCCCCAGACCTATGGTTTTGACCATAGCCACATAGCCAGACCACTGTTGCTATTTTGAGAAATCACAATCCCAAATAGTATCATATTTTTATGCAAGCCTTTTACATTTTCCGTATCTCTTAAATGGCCCCCATGTAATCTTTTTGATACTTATTTAGGTTTGGTTTCTGGAGTTATGAAATTGATCATGTTTTACAACTTCTTTTTTCTTTCTCCCCTCTGCTCCAACAATATAAAATCTTCACATTCAGTGTTTCCCGTCTCACTGGGAGCACTGGCACTGCAGGAATCATTTTTCATTCCAAGGCTTTGCTTCACTTTGGGGTAATATATCAGACAATCAGTCACAGCAAGACTCTAAATGCCAGCTCTTGCATTGTCAGCTAGGATCATCCTTTGAACACCTGTCTCCAGCCCTGAAAGGGGAAATGCCCTGATGCACAGAAAACATGGATATTTATAAGGAGGTGTCTGGCTCCTAATGAGTGATCAAAGGAATAAAGCTACCCCAAGGGAGACTGGCCACGTTCAGTAAACTTAGGGATATTTTCAGTGGATGAGGATTGGAAGGGTGTTGGCATACTCTAAGGAAGAACTTACTTGGCACCCTTCTTTCAGTCCCATTGACTAGAAGCTGGAAGTTGATACCACAAACTTAGTGGCTTAAAACAACAGAAACTTATTGTTTCACAGTTCTGGAAGCTAGAGATCCAAAATCAAGTGTCAACAAAGCCATATTCCTTCTGAGACTCTTGATAGAATCCTTCCTTGTCTCTTCCTAGCTTCTGGAGGTTGCTACAGCCCTTGGCATTCTTCAGTGAGCAGGTGCCTCACTCCAGTCTCTGCCTCTGTGGGCACAGGTGTTCTCCCTCTGTTTCTCTGCCTTCCCGTGGCATTTTCTTCCTATGAAAACACCAGTCATATTGGATTAGGACCTACCTTCATGACCTCATCTTAATTTGATTACATCTACAAAGACCCTATTTTTCAAATAAGGTTATGTTCATAGGCACAGGGGGCAGTTAGGACTTCAGTGTGATTTTGGGGGGCGGGTAAGATCATCACAGGTTCCAGGGATTAGGATGTAAATATCTTTGAAGGGACCATTACTCAGTCTACCATATATTCCTAAGTGACAGTTGATAAGATCAAGTATCCCAGAGCATAACAGGCCTGCCTGAGTTCCCAGGGAGGGTCTGAGCTGAGTCTAGAATCCAGATCTGTGGACCTTCTGGCCTATGAAACTTCTATTTGAGCAGACAGGTGCTTAGTCTACTGTCACAAATAAAGAGTCCTTGGGTGGAAATTCACAGAAATTGTGTTAGAATCATTGACCGGGACAAACATTTAGAAGTTTCAGGGACTATTTTTAGGGAATGCAATGACCTGGCTTTCTGGCCTTGAGGAAATCACCTTTTAAATTTGACCTTATGTATGTGAGCTTTGAAACAGGATTATCAGAGAAACTTGAAATGAAATTGGCTGATAACTAATTAAAGCATCCTAAGGAACCAAATGAGCAGGGAGAGCCTCGGAAGGAAGGAGCAGTACTTGATGTTAAAAGCTCGCTGGTGGACACAGGCGTGGGTGTGCTATCAAAGAGAGAGCAGGGCAAAGTTATTGCTGGCCCGACGCCCTCCTCTGCATGTCAGAACACTTAGAAGTTAGCTCCTTCCTCCGATGATAGCTCTTAAAATCTAAAGCCCACGCTCCTTCTTTAGCACCAATTATTAAAAAAGAAAAAAATAGAACATTTCAGCTATTTTAGCCCTTCATGCCTTTTCTCTACTTTTCATTTTCTCTTAAAACTCTCCAGACCCTAAGATGAAACCTTTTTTCTTTAATTAATAAAGGCTGCATGAAATGCTTCAGCAAATTCACACACCCCATTGTCAAACTTAGAGTTTAACTTGGAAAGATGAAAAACGTGAAATCTGGAATCTCCCCAAACTGCAATTAGGTCAAGTGGAACTATATTTTAGAGACAGAATCAGGAAAACCTCCTTCGCGGATCTGTATCTCTAAATAGATTGGCGATTTGCTAAGGCTCTGGGTTAATCGTGATGAGAAGGGAAATGGCTGCCTTTGCTGTCACTTCATACACTGGCAGCAGGAAGAGTCTGGAAACGTGAACGTGATACTTTCCCACTGCTGTGTAATGTATCTGTGATATAAGGGGCACACTTTTTCTGAGGAGCTCACCTTTTCTTTTGAAAGGTTTTTCCGTTCAAAGCAGGAGATAGTATTGGACAGATTGATGCACCGAGACCTGAACTCACAGGTACAATCCCACTCAGCTCTGCCCTCCCCCCTCGATTTCCCCAGGAGACTTAGGGAATCAGTTGGCCTCTCTTGCCATAGATTCCTAACCTATACATAAGGAATTGGGTGACTCTTTAAGGAATCTATCATTTTACGATGTTAAAACAGTAATCTCTTCATCACATTTGTTGTTATCCTGAGGATCTGTGGAAAATTTCACCTCTTAGTGCATAGTGGTTCACTGTAGCTTTGCACTGCCTCATGGGTCATAATAAAAAAATATGTTGTATGAGAAATGATGGAGGAAGAAAGTCCAGATCCTCTG
The DNA here is from genome assembly GCF_964270905.1 of Leucopleurus acutus. Classification (NCBI taxonomy): domain Eukaryota; kingdom Metazoa; phylum Chordata; class Mammalia; order Artiodactyla; family Delphinidae; genus Leucopleurus; species Leucopleurus acutus. The sequence continues at coordinate 109,308,730 of NC_139143.1, read as the reverse complement.
AATGGTACCCTAGGTGGAACCTACGTTCTAAATGTTTTGTGGTAATAGGGAGCATGACAGTGAGAATCCTCAGAATTTCCTGACGTGTGCTCCCTAGAAGATGAATTCCAGAGGAGCCATCACTTACGGTGGTGTTTTGCTGCAAAGAACAGAAAACTCTGTTACGTTGCTACTCAACATGTGATTCATAGACCAGCATCTCCTTCACCTGCGAGGTGGGCAGCGGCCCCAGTCCAGATCTGCTGAATCAGAATTTGCAGTGCAAGAAATCCCAGGGGATTCATTTACATATTAAAGTCTGAGAGACACTTTCCTTTCGATTACACTGCCGTAAATAGAAAACGTTTATTTATTTAATTCAGTAAGAAGTCCAGGAGTAGGCGGTTGTGGCTCAGTGCGGCGTCGCAGTGGTGCAGTTGGGCACCTAGGCTTTGGCCATCTTTTTGCTCTGCTTTCCTCAGCATGTAGGGTTTTGCCTTTATCCATCGGTCTTCGACCACAAGGTGACTACCGCCCCACTCACGTCTGGCCAAGAGGAAAGGGGAAGGGCAAAGGTAACCAGAAAAGGATAGAGGTGAGGCCTTGCTTATAGATTCTGGAAGGTGCCTGCCCCGAGGGTCTCCACCTCTTACTGGACATCACTGTGGCACACGGGCCAGGTTAAATACAATGCAGGCGGAACTATAAGGTATTTAATGTGCTAGCCTCTGTACTACAGAAGGCAGGAGAAGTGGGCTCTGAGTTACTCATGGGTGACCGATCCATTGCATCTGCCAGATTTGTTAATACATGTTCGTGGAGGAAAAAAATGGCCACTTATGTTTGGGAAATAAATCTAATTAGGTTTGTTTTACACAGGACTTCTTAAAGCCTTCAATATGCCAAGGTGTATTTTAAGTCTTCCAGAGGGGAAATACAGTATATAATGTTTTCCACTCCTCTGGTTATAGAACATTTTTTCCCCAGGAATCAGGTTTCTGCCAAAAAGCCAAATACAAAAAAAAAAAAATTGGAAAAGGTAGATTGATATCACGTGATTATGTATTTTAGAGCAGGGGTCATCAGACTTTTCTGTGAAGGGCCAGACGGTCAATATTTTGGGGTCTGCAGCTGTATTGTCCCTGGTCAACTGCTCAACCTGCTGTCAGAGTGCAGAAGCCTTGGATAATAATGTCAGTGGATTGGCCTGTGTTGGCAGCGTTGTGCCCATGGGCCATAACTTGCTGCCCTCTGTTTTAGAGTTAGCCACAGCAAGAACAAGATGAGAGAGATAAAATCACAACAAGATCCACTAATATTCTGATGGTGCCCTCAATTCTACAAAATATTTTAATATAAATTAATATTTACAATGTAGGGCTTCCCTGGTGGCGCAGTGGTTGAGAGTCCGCCTGCCGATGCAGGTGACATGGGCTCGTGCCCCCGTCCGGGAAGATCCCACAGGCCGCGGAGAGGCTGGGCCCGTGAGCCATGGCCACTGAGTCTGCGCGTCCAGAGCCTGTGCTCCGCAACGGGAGAGGCCACAACAGTGAGAGGCCCGCATATGGCAAAAAAAAAATATATATATATATATATTTTATATATATATATATTATAAAAAATATATATATATTTTTTACATTGTATTTTTATATTTAATATATATTTCCACATTATATGATATAAAATGTTACATATATATATATATATATATATATATATATATATACACACACACACACACACAATCTCTTCTGATTGTTTTACCTGTGAAAAAGATGATCACTATTGTGTGGTTTACTGAAAAGAATTAGAGTATAATGCTCTAAATTTCCCTAAGAAATGAAAGCATTCACCAGGGCTCTGGCTATTACATCTCACTAATTGTCTAAACATTATAATGCTTTGAATTTATATGTTTTTCTTCCCAGTGTGCTCAGAGAATTTCTTAAATTTGTCATATACATTCTTTGAGGGAGACCACAATACAACCGATTATTCACAAGGGCCTGTAAAAGCATTGCAGGTATTTTGGATTTACTATGGGGTTTTTAAGTTTCTAGACCTTAAATTCCTCCGTTCAAGTCTCCTTCCAACCGTATTGGACTTTTAAAGGCCGCTCATCTCCACTGCCACCAATGGTGGCACCAGTATTATGTGCCACCACTATACTGGGTACATGGGTCTATCATAATGGCGTCTATGGTGCTTTAGTGCATTTGCTTATTTAAACTTCTTATGTGTCTTCCCCTAAGAAACAATAAGCTGCTTGAGGGCCAGGCCTGTGCGTGTTCTTTTTGCTCCTGTGCCCTCGGTGCTGAGCAGAGAGAGTGATAGATGAACAGTGTTGAGTGAAGTGTCCTGTGTTAACTGCAGGCGTGGGGCTGGTGAGAGAGCGGCGAGGGTGACTTTACAGCTGCTGGGCTGCCCTGGTGTTTCAGTCAGGTCTTCTGTACTCGTTGACACACCATCTCTACCCCTGCAGATGGCCATCCATTCTGACTGCTGGCATTTTCTGTCATGTCACAGCGATGGGAACAGATCCCAAGGTAACCACGTCGATATACCTGTGGATTGAGTTCAGGCCATTAAATTGCCGTCATGCAACTTATCTAATGCCATTATAGCCCAGTTCCAGCAAAGCAGAGAAATCAGAAAAGAAATGACTCAATTACCAATGTATGTGTGCTCAGACTTTCAAAAGAGCCTGAAGGAAGAAGTATCTGTGCTAGATGGAATGGTACACACACACACACACACACACACACACACACACACACACACACACACACACACACACACACATACAGCCATCCCTTCGGGGGGGAAGTTTGTAAACTATAGGAGGAAGAGAATTACTAAACTAAAGCTTCATTTGGATGTGAGCCCAGTTCACTCTCTCTGGAATCCTCTACAGCCAAGTCTGTTTTCTAGGGGCTTATGGAAGAAATTTTGCAAATTCGAAAGAGGGAGTTTTGAAAATCTGAGACCCTTAAATCATATTTATTATACCTGGTGACGTACGTTGCCTTGTATTTTACTTTGGGAATGAAGGGAAGAAAGAACAGCATTGCTGGACCACAAAACTGGGTGAAAGCAGATATTCAGTGGCATGTGATCCTGATACCACTGCATCTTGGATTTGCTGACTATCAAGTGACTCTTGGAGACGTTGTTATGGTAGTTTTGATTTGGAATCTTTCCCTGGAAAATGTGCTTTAGGAGAGTTCAGGTATTTTCTTGATGTAGCAAGCTTCCCAAGTAACACCTTGCATGGTGCACTGTGCTGCTCTCCTGCCTTGGTGTCATACACTTCCTTTTTATTTGTTTTGTTATTGTTGTATTTGGCTTGTTTCTTAGGGAAATACTTGAGCAGAATGTCCACTTCTCTTGGCTTCTTATAATTTTATTATCATTCTTTCTTGTCACCTGCTTTTGCAAATAGACCTGGGAACTTTGGGCATCCTTGCACCTTAATAGTATTTTTAAAATGCCTCCCACCTCCTCTTTAATTAACTGTAATCAGGAAGGCTAGTTGGTGGACACATGGTGTCGTCGCTCTGTGAAATGCTGCCTGATGGCTATAAACATGGCCATATGTTCTCTGTGAAATATGGCTATAATCACCAGCAACAGGAACAGCTGATGGGAGAGGAAGGCTCGGCCCCTCACTTCCTCCTGCTTTATTCTCAAAACCTGTGAGGCACTTTGCAGGTCAGCTTAATATTTTCTCTCAGCCATTGCTGCTTCTGCTAAATTTCCTTTGTATTTTAGCTTCAGTTCTTTCCAACATATATTTGAGCTAGAAATTGCAATTATTAAAGGAATATATTTAGTACCTTTCTGTTTAACATCACAACACTTTAATTAGGCTGGCTTCTCTTTAAATCCCGCACTGCACACGTAACACGGGTTTCTCCAACTAAGTGGTTATCAAGAAAGAGGATAAAACCATCAAAATTTTCACAGTGAATGAACAAGAATTTCTCAGCAAAGTTCAATAGATTTGCCCTGAACCAGTGCAGCTTATAAAACCCTTGAGCCTAATTGCTTTCCTGCATTTTGGCAAGGAAAATAGCAGACTTGCAATGGAGTAGAAAGAAGAGGTTTAGAAGAAAGTGTCTTTTAAGAAAAGCTTCCAAGGAAAATTTCAATCAATATTTTTAATCCCAGAAGACTAGATAAAATATGATATTATGTTCCTTGCACTGAGAGATTGTGACGAGGGTTGTTTTTCAGTGTAGGTAGGAGAGCAGTGTTCCCCCTTCCACTACAGTGTGGACACTGAGCTCTACTCCAGCATTTCAACGATGCCTCATATCTGAGGTTTAAGACAGTGGCCCTCAGATGCCACATCCTCATTAAATCAGGGTGGATTCCTGGTTTCACGGCTGGGCTGGGAGGCACACATGTCTGGCTTCCCGGTGAAAGGCGGTGAGGGGAGCCTCGTCTCTCCACTTAGCATCGTTTGGCTGCTTATTAAAGTAGCCAGACAAAACTGAGTGCAGGGTAGAGGCACTGATGGCTCTGAAGCCTTCACTTTCCCATTTAGAAATGTTTTAGATGACTAATTTTGAGATCAAGTTTTCTGCCTCTAAGGGTATATATGTGTACATATATATCATTGAAAGCTTATTCTATTGCCTCTTTAATGCTTTGGGGGCTTTGCTAAAACAGGGCCCTCACCCTTTACCCTTTTTTACTTTTTTTTTTCACCTTGTATGTACTGCTCAGGCTATTAAACTGTGTGCAGGTGATTGATCTCTTTAATAAAAGCAAGTTCTTTAGTAAGCAAAGAGTGATAAAGATAAACAAATGTACTGGTTTGTCCAGTGCTTTGGAGATTATGGTTAACACTAGGGCATCAAGAAATCCTATTAACAGATAAGTTCGATGAAACACATCCATTCTGATCTCAGTAAGTCAGGAAACCGTTCGCTTTAAGTTAATTTTATCCATGTTTTCTCTTCATTTGTAATACTTTGTGGGTTTTAACAGAAAATATTTAATAGTGTGCAGTGCAGTCCATAGATAAACGATGTTGGCCATTTCTCTGCCTAACTGCTTGTCAAGCCCTTTAGCAAGGTACACAACACCCTGCCGTTTATCACCTCACTTTCTAGATTGTTTTGGAAGATCATTGAGAGGGCTGAGACTCCCCAGAGTACTGTGCTCTAATCCTGTCATATTTTTAAAAAATGCCGAAAAGTGTAAGGTTACATGGTAAGATGGTTTTACATAGGCATTTCTTGAGCTCGTCACCATGGCGCACTCTTGCCATGGTAACCACTGTTTCCATGGCATGTACCGTAAGCTCCTCCGGAGAAGCTGAGGGGTTTATGAAGATGCTTACCCACCCACAAGTGTGCGTGCAAACACTTGCCTCCTTTCTCTGTCTCTCTCACAGGCACAGATTCATCCCACCATTTATGTGAATTTAGGCACATTTTCTAGCAAATTCGCTAAGTGGAGCAAAGCTAATTTTAAAATAAAATCTGCTTTTCTCCCTATTATGCGATGAGACAAATAACCACTGATGTGGCCTTTGGAAGGATGCAGAAATGTAACAAAAGCTGACGTTGTTCTCAATGACATGGATTAACTGGATAAAATCTTGGAGGCAAAATTTGACAGGGAAAACAGTCAGCCCTGGACCAGATTTTCTAAATTTATCTCCATTTCTTGGACTCTGAGCTAAGTCTATACTCAGCATCATGTTAGATGCTGTGGTGCATAAAAGAAATTTATGCCCACGGGGACCTTGCATTTCTGCAGCTTTGGGGGAATGAGATTTAGAAATATGTAATAATTACAAAACACTATAAGCCTGTAAATAATCAAAATAAATTGTTGTAAGACAACTCCAACATTTTTAGGTTTGGGGGCAAATAACGTAGCTGTTATTTATTTTAAAATATTTTTTTCTACCACTTTTATTCTTAGGACTGGAGAAAGCAGAACATTTTAGGAAAATGTAATTTAGCTAGATGTAATGGTGAATGACTTTTTGAGGTGCTATCTGATTAATTTTCAAGGTCTAACAACAGTTCTGTTGTTCCTTTGTCATTGATTTCCAAATCGTATCTTATCCTTTTTCAGTATAGGTGGTTCCTTCGGAAATTAACTTCCAAACACTTTAAGTGAGATGTGGAGTTTTCATCTGGTCCATGAAAATCCAGTTAAACTGGATCTTCATCCTCATGAATCTTCTCATAATTATCCTTTTGCTTTCACCAAGCAGAACCTATTTTTGGGGTTAAATAATTGTATTCAAATTCTGGATCTCTAACTCATTGACTTTGTGGTCTTGACCAAGTTAACCGACCTCTCTAAACCAGAGCAGCAAAACGTTATTGATATAAGGGTGTGTATATATGCTCCTTTTAGGGTAATAATGAAGATTAAATGAGATATTGATATGCCCAATAAATAGTAGCTTATTTATTACCTATTCAACCAATATAGGATTGATTTCTGGCCCTTGGGGATTTAGCATACAGACAATGAAAGAGGAAAATATGATAACATGTGACCCACTGAAATGGAAGCTCCATGAATACAAGGTGGTGCTTTGTTCTGTTTTGTTCACTACTGTATTACAAGCCCTTCCAACAATGCCTGCACATAGTAGATGTTCAATAAATATTTGTTGAAAGTTTAAATATGATAGGAGAAAAATAGGTATATAACCGAACCCAGGATATAAAAGAATGTTAACCAGAGGAAGTGACATATAACAGCACCCTGAAGCAATAGTGAGTTAGCCTGGGAAAGTAGAGGGACGTGGTTCTGCGAGTATGAGAGATTCACTTTTCACTTGCTTTTGATCTGGGGTCTGTACTTTTTCTGTGTTGCCTCCCTAGCTAAATTCTTATATTTTTTGTTTGTGTTTCTGACGAATTGATGTGCAATAAGAATAGACCTTCACTTAGCATTTGCAATATCCAAACTGGAATTCTTAACTGAAGCTAATACTACCTTCTGACTATTTGGGCCTTCGGAGACTGCAGTGGCCATGTCCTGCTTGCTCACTTAGTCTCGCACTCAGGTATTCATTCATTCGAGACACTGATTCCACACCCACTCTCTGCAAGACAGTAGCTATGGACTAAGGTGGGAACAAAGATTGACCAGCAGGCATTGAGTTTATCCTTAAGGAATTGACAGTTCCTGAAATTTGGGGGTATATGGGGGAACTGATGGTAAGAGGAGAATAGGGTCTTTCAAAACCATGGGCTATGCCCGATCTGTCAGCAGCTTTTAGCATAAGATATAAAGAAATCAGCAGATCATGCACCCAGATCTTTCCCTCCTAAAGATGAATCAAATGAACTGTTAAAGTAAGCCCTACGTGACTATGGTTCTTGGAAACTGATATTGGTAAAGGGAAGTATATGTAGGTATACCCAATGCATTATTTTTTTTCTGAGAACATTTATTTTGTTCCCAAATGTGTCTAACACTTTCCATAAAGAATTTTCATTTTTCCCAGAAAGAAAAATAGGATAACTGTGTGGAACAACTAAGGGAACTCAAGCCTAGAGGTCCCATGGAGATTTAGAGTAAAGACAATAGAAATTGTAGATTGAAATGAGTCTAAGATGATGTTATAAAAGTGGTGTGTCTCAAATCATACATCACCACAACATCATCAACAACAACAATGAAGGATTTGGGTGGGTGGAAAGGATGGGAGAAGGTATGAGAGAGAACCTACAAAGGACGAAGGCAGAAATGAGTCTGGTACATTATGTTAAGTGAAAGAAGCCAAACACAAAAGACCACACATTTTATAATTCCACTTATACTAAATGTCCAGAGAAGTCAAGTCTATGGAGATAGAAAATGGGGCTGCAGGTGCTAATGGAGTTAACTGTAAATGAGCATGAAGGACCTTCTTAGGGTGATGAAAATATTCTAAGACTACATTATGGTGATGGTTGCACAACTGGATAAACTTACTAAAAAACGAATTATAAACCTAAAGTAGGTGAATTTTATGTTATGTATATTATGCTTTAAAATGTTTTAAAAAAACAACAGAAGGAAATGAGTCTAGTATGAGTAAGGGATGACACGGAAATTGACATAGTTGTAGTAATAAGGCTAGAGTCCCAGAGCACAGAAATAAATTGATCAAAGTCACACAGCTGGTAAAAGTTAGAAGTTGGTAAGAGGTAGAACTATCTGGCTACAAATAAGACTAGATAAGTGAAGTTGTGCCAGCTAGGAGACAATATTGGATTAATTGAGAGAAAAGGATGGGTTTTATTTGAAAAGGTACCTGGAATATTTTTCTACTCTTCAGTAGAAAAGAGGCATGCTTGCTGAGAGGCATTTTAAGAAGCTTAATTTAGTGGCAGGATTCATAGGTGGAACATTTTTTAATGAGTATGATTATCTAGGGGAGGTGAACCTAAGTTACAGCTATAGGAAAGAAAAAGAGGAGAGACATTTTGAAGGAGGAAGAGTCAGGTTATGGTGACCGACCCCATAGGATTAGTTGTATATCAAAGTGCTTTGTAAACTACCAAGTGTTTAAAAAAAACATAAACAACGAATATTTACTATTGGACATATTAGAAGCAGTAATCAAGCAAGCAGAGAAACTCAAGATGTTGGAGAGCAAAGTGATAATTGTGGGCATAATATCATTGAGGGGATTATGGGATGGGATTATGGGTAGAAAGGAAGGTGGCAGAGAAGTTAATGCTGCACAACAGGCATGTGAAGTACTGCCCATGTCAGCACCACACTGGAGACTGCAGATGTTTATTAGTTAGAAGTTCTGGTTGCATGTGACAGAAACCCAACTCAAACTAATTTAAGAAAAATGGAATGCATTGCTGCACTATACTAGAAAGTCCAGGAATGGAGTGCTTTAACAGCGTGAAAACTCTGCCTGTTTAAATTGCTCAGCTCTACTTTCCTCTGTTTTAACTCCATTGTTAGGCTTCCTTTTCCTGGGGCAAAAATAACCACTGACGACTCCAGACCGGCATGTCCCTTGTAGTTAGCAATTCCAGCAATTACATGATGTTCTGTCCTAGTCATTATCAGGTGAGCTGCCAGGTGCATTCCAATTGTCCCCACTTGAATCATGTCCACGAGACAACCCCTGTGGTCAAAGGCATTGGTTCTCTTATTGGCCAGGCCAGGGCCCTTTGTCCCATCCCATTGGAACAAACAGCCTCATCGAGCCAAAGGGAGAGTGTGGTTCTATAGCTAGGAGATGGGGAAAAAACCCAAATAAACCTCCCAAATATGCCCACTACATGATGTAGCATTAGAATCTTATAAACTCTCTACAGTAAGCTTTATTGTTTCCCTTTTAGTGATGTGGAAACCAAGCCTTGGAAGAGTTGAGAAATTTGTCCAAGTGTCTATAGCTACAAATAAAATTGTAAAGCTGAGATGTTAATTCAGGTCCGTGGGTTCCAAAGCCTAGCCCTTTTGAGAGAATAGTTGAATCAGAGCAGGTATATGTGGAAATAAAAAGGGAAGAACATGTGAAAGTCTCTCCTTTGAGATATTAACTTCAGGTCCATCAACTTGAATCAGGAGGCAGTGTCAGAGAGGGAGAGGTGGGAAAGTCTGGGGGCTGGGAAGAGTGATTTGGTAGTTTAGGACTGAGGAGAAGGTTTTGAATACCCACTTCAGATTATGAACCAGGATTTGTATGAGAGGTGACAGGAGATTTTGGAGAAGCCAAATTGTAGTTGGAGCTGGTTACTCAAGTTATGGGGTTATTTCAGGAAGCACTCTGTCGCCATGGGACAACACAGAAGTAGAGACTGGGCATTTTATATGACCAAGTCATGGTATTTTTTTATAGGAAAAATACCATGGGCTTGGCTCTGTGCTAGACTCTAATCCTAGAGGATGGCAGGCACAGTTTGGTAAACAGTGTAGGAGGTGGTGAGGCACGTTTCGATGGCTGGCCTGATGCAAGCTGGCTGCAGATAGAAGCTGGAGAAGGCAGAACTGAAGGAGCTGTACAGGAGGTGCCCACCAATAGGAAGAAAGTTTGAGTGTTCAGCACGGGTGTAAATACTATGAATAAGTGACTGGAGTTCAACGAGCTGCTGAGGAAAGAGAGTGGTAGTCAGGAAATGGAAGCAAAGGGAAAGACAACTCAGTCTCATCTGATTGAGTGTAAGGGTAAAACATAGTAAGAGATGCAGATAATCTGACACAAGCCAGGTCTTCTTCCAGCTAAGGATATAGAAAAGCTTCTGGTGGATAGAGGTGTGCTTGACCTCCTGATGATATGGGGTATTACAAAGAACATGGAGTCAGATCTTGGTCTGGACCATGCTCTGCTCCCTCTGCTACTTGCTGGTTGTATGACCATGGGAAAGGTATTGATCTGAATGTGAGTTTCTTTATCTATAAAATAAGATAAGGATACTTATAGATACTTAGAGCTACTGTGGGAAATATATACATATACGGAGAGAGAGAGCCTAGCATTTATAGATATAAATGGTAGCTTGTGATCATAAGAGCAAGTTTTAGGATGTTTTTCCCTTTAAAATGTTTAAGTTTTACTCTGAGGCAAGTAAAGGATGGAATCCTGAGTTCTGGTTTGGCCTGAGAAGTCCAAAGCGGGCCATCCTCACACCAGATTAACTAGCCTACTTTCTTGTATCCTTTCTTCAAATAACTGAAATTTTACTTGCCATATTTTTAACATGAACTTGAACATCATCCAAGCTCTTTTAAAATTGTGAAACCCCGTGTTAGATGTGCTGGCTTTGGGAGGGTCTCTGTGGTGATTTATTTTGAGGATTATTTTGCATTGCCTGGGTCTCCATCTTGGGATTCACCTTAGCTGTGCTTGTGGGGACAATTGTGGGTTTTATATACAGTAGATGACTGTGTTCTACAAGTATCCAATCACTCTTTTATTCTCTTTGACCTTATAAATATCTGATCACTATGCTTAAGAAGCATGAGCCATATCTTCTTGTTAAAAATCTTTCAGCTTCATGATATCCAGTCTATATCCACTGTGACTTATGTGGATACAAAGAGAATGGCAATCATTGAGATTTATTTATTAATTATTCATTCATTCAACAAAACTTTATTTGAAACTTTCAATATGCAAAACATGGCTAGGTACTGTAGGAAATACACATGAGAATAATACATGTTTCAAGGCCTCAAGGAAATCACGGTCTGGAATACTGCCTGTGAGATATCAGGCCTTGTACAGCCACTGGGCAAGTGCTTCTCCCTTCACCTTGGTCTGCAGTGTACGTGGAATAATCCTAATAGTTTTTCTTCTCTTAATCAGCTTGAGAAGAAAAAAGTCAACAGGGCCTCTCCTTTCTTTGATATTTGAGATATTCTTGGAATGGTATTTCATTGCCCTTTGGTGGAATAGCTCATGAAATCCAAATAATACTTTGTGTAAACTATATAGACTTTCCTGAGAAGGTGTGCTTGAAATTTTTGACTCAGCCAACTTGCTGTCAGGTTAAACACCCAATGTCAAGAAGGAATTTGAGCATTTGTAGAAAAGTCTAACAAATTCTTATGAATTAAGAAAGAGTTAAAGAAATTCATTATAGTCAACAAGTTTGTAGAACATTTGTTTTGTGAGACATATCCCCCAAACTTATCTTTTTCCAGTTCTATTGAGATATAATTGACTTACAGCTCTGTATAAGGTTAAGGTGTACAGTATAATGACTTGACTTGTATACATATTGTGAAATGATTACCACAGTAAGTTTAGTTAGCATCTATAATCTCATATGGTTATAAATTTTTTCCTTGCTATGAAAACGTTTAGGATTTATTCTAACTTTCAAATAGACCATGCAACATTGTTAACTAGTCATTATGTTGTACATTACATGGAGTTGGTGCTCACTCCAATTTTGCATTTCTAGCTACCTACATACTATGGAGGCATAGTGGGAGGATGCCTTTTTCAAAAGTTCTCTCAAATCAACCTAAAGGGCTTATTAAAAGCAGAGAGTTCAAGTGCACTAAGTACTGTCCCTCATTTTTCAGTGGAGGAAGCTGAGGCTTGAACAGGCCAGAAAGCAGATTGAGGCCACCTGTTTAAACAGTAGCAATATAAAGACTTGAAGCCAGGTCTCTGGACTCATTTTCATTGGACATTCTTGGATCATTTGTTTTAACTTCCTAGCAGTTTACAGTTAACCTGTTGAATTATGCCCTCCAAAATACTAAGAATAGGACCTATTTTTCCCATTCTCCTACTTGCCCACCAGTCACTTGGCATATATAGATTATTTTAGAAATATATTTCTAAATGTTTAGCTTTTAAGTTTCACCAAATTTCCACCAGTTCCCTTTGACCCCTCCTGATGAGTCAGAATATTGTAAAGGTTTAGAACAGGGGTTAAAAAAAAGAACTGGGTTTTGGTCTTGTTCTACTATTTATTAGTGCCCAGAGCAAGTTATTTAATATTGGCGGTGGACTGCATTAGTGTTCTGCAAACTTTCACTTTGTTCTACCTCTTCCTTGGGGGTCTATAATTTTCAACTCCAATGATGTTGATTTTGGCTGTGGCATTTACTCTGTTCAAGATATCAAGAGAAGTTTGATCAGAATGTTAACAGCATAGAGTACCAATGTTAATTGATTTGGTTTGGTCTCTTGTACTTCTGCTATCAGCCATGAGAAGAGCATGCTCTGCTAATCCCAGGCCCAGAAGAGAGAAATTTTGAGCAGACCTAAACCCAGTTTGCAGCTTGGAGTCAAACCACACTTGCAGCCTGGAGCCTAGTCAGCTAATCCCAATTTAGTCCATAGAGACTTCCTAGACAACCCATAAACTTATTAGTGAGAAAAATAAATCTTTGTTGTTGTAAGTCATTGAAATTTTGTGTTGTTTGTTATGCAGCATTATCATAATAATAGCTGACTAATACAATTTCTCTATGCCTCAAACGCCTGATCTATAATGTGAAGTAATAGTTGTACTATACATATTTCCCCAGTGTTTGAAGATTCATTGAGATCATACATGTAACATATTTAGAACATTGTCTGTCACATCGTAGAAAATTATGTCATCCATTATTATAGATTATTATTTACGGAACCACGCTCTCCCCAAAGTAAGCACATAAATAAAGACATGTTAGTGTGCTTATATCAACTCCATAAAATAGTGTAAAACCTGCCAATGGAGGAGGAGTACAGGCAAGCACAATGAGAGATGCACTTATCACCATTGGTTATACTTTTCCCCCAACTCCCAAATTCTTGCTGGGATAATAGGCAACATGAACCCCTTGATGGGTAGTGGGTCTCTTCATTCTGTAAAATACCTTAGCTCTTCTGCCTATGCCTGCCATCTCCAGAGCAGATTAAGAATGTAGTATTGGTGGCTGGAGCAGGTACTCTTGGTATCCAGCTGATATCCCCTGGGCCCATGTCTGAGTTTCATATGCATTGAACGCTTTCTACCTCAGACACTTGTATATCTCTATTTTTCAAAGCTTATTTAGCAGGATAGCCAGGAAGTGCCTCTGGGGCAGCCCTCAAGTCGTGAGAAATGGGAGTTGGCGGATTAGTACTCTAGCTTTCTCAACCTTCTGTGAGACATTTTGAGAAATATTCTACTAGATTCCAGCAGAACTGAACCCCAGTTTCCAACAATGATAACCTGTTCATTGACATGTCATTTACTGGGTTTTCTTTCTTTTCTATCTCACTATCCCTTCTCCCTCACTTGTTCTTCCTTGGATCACATCCCCCTAAAACTGCCTGAACTCAAGGCTCTTTCTCAGGACCTGCTTTTGGGGGTAACAGACTCAGACAGTGGATTAACCTATCTTTACCCCTTTTACTTACTCTATCTGCTGTGGGCCAGGGGTACCATGGTAGACATCTACACTTATGTTGACAAACTGGCAATATGTTTTAACTATTTTTTCCCTTAATTCTGCAGGTAACAAAGCCAGTAGTTTTATTTGGATAGGCTTGTTGTCTCAGTGGAAGGGAGCTGCTTCACCCAAGGTTATGTACCCTCCGCAGTGTCAGCCCACATCAAATAACTGATTGATGCCTGGGTTCAAAGCTTGGCCCTCCCTTGCTTCAATATATACCTCTGAAGGGGATGCCCAGCTTCCTAACCAACCACAGAGTTGGGATGGCTGAGGCTTCTGTACACTGCATTATAGTTCAACTCCTCCTTCCGTCCATTGCTGCTTCTCTTTCTCCCCTGCAGCCGCCATTCCCAAGAGCACTTCCCAATAAAACTCCCGCATGTAAATCTCTGAGTGTCTGTGTCCAGTTGGTTCCAGGAGTGGTCCTAGGAAGTAGACTTTAAAATGGGATTTTGGAGCTGGAGCACTCCAGAGGCCAGCTGGTAATGAGCACTCAATCACAGGTAGTAAGTAGACCTGATTGTCCTTGGCTTGCTATGGTGGTGCAATTGTTGAAAGCAGTGATGAGTTGTGATGGGATCCCAGTGGAAGGGAATGCCTTGGCTGGTGCAATTTGAGAGGTATGGAGGAAGTGGTCATCGTAGACTATGAAACCAGATAGTTGTTGCTTTGAACTGTTCATGATTTAATCAGTGGAACAGAACAGAGACTCCAGGAGTAGACCTACATTTATAAGTCAATAGATTTTCAACAAAGGGGCCAAAGCAACTAATAAAAAAAATTGTCAAAAAAACTGGTTCTGGAACACCTAGAAATCCATGTGGACAATCATATACTTTGGCCCTATTTCATATCATACACAAAAATTAATCCAATATGGATTTTAGACTTATAAAATCTAAAACTACAAAGCTTAAGAATAATTTAGGGTATGCAAAGATTTTATAAACAGGATAAACAGCAATAATAATTTTTTAAATAATAAAATATGCTTTGTAAAATGAAAAACTTCTGCTCATGGAAAGAGACTACTAGGAAAATAATCAGATAAGCCACAGACTAATAAAATATTATATATATTAAAATGTGTATTGTATATTAAATATTTAATTAAATAAAATACATACACATATTAAATAAAGACCGCAAATCCAGCTATATCAAAGTATTTCTTCCATCCAATAACAAAAAAAAAAAAATTGGCAAAAGATTTGAACAGTTCAGACCCTTCCCAAGGAAACATGAAAAACACATAAAAAAACTGCTTGACATTATTAGTCACAGGGGAAATGCAAATATTGTCAGAATTAGATACCACTTCACACCTACTAGAATGGCTGAAATGAAAAAGTCTATGAACAGTAAATGTTGGCGAGGAGATAGAGCAACTGAAACCCATAAACACTGCTGGAGGGAGTGTCACATGGTACAACCAGCTAGAATATAGTTTGGCACTTTCTTATAAAGTTAAATATAACCTACCTTATGACCCAGAAATTATACTCCTAGGTATTTACCCAAGAAAAATGAAAGAATATGTCTAAAGAGAATTTCAGAGCAGCCTTAATCACAATAGCCCCCAAACTGGAAACAACCCAAATTTCCACCAACAGGAGAATGGACAGACCAATTTAGTATAGTCACACAACACTACTCAACAATTAAAAAAACCTAAATGCTGATAGATGCAGCAATATGGATGAATTTCAAGAACATTATGCTGAAGGAAAGAAACAAGGAACATAAGAACAATTGTCTATGAAGATCTAGAACAAGTAAAACTAACCTACAGTGAAAAAGATCACAGTGGTAGTTTCTTCTGGGAGTGGAGGTTGACTGAGAAGGGGCAGCTGTGAACTTTCTGGGGTGATGGAAATATTTGATATATATATATTGGTAGGGATATGGTTATATGGGTATATCTGCAGCCACAGTTATAGTGTTGTATTCATTTGTCAAACTCATCAAACTTAAAAACAGAATGTTTCACTGTATGCAAATTATACTTGGATAAAAGCAAGGGTAAAAAAAATAAAAGCAAGTACACCAAGGACTTACCAAAAATTTGGATACAAGATTTTTTTTTTTTTGCGATACATGGGCCTCTCACTGTTGTGGCCTCTCCCACTGCAGAGCACAGGCTCTGGACGCGCAGGCTCAGCAGCCATGGCTCACGGGCCTAGCCGCTCCGCGGCATGTGGGATCTTCCCGGACCGGTGCACGAACCCGTGTCCCCTGCATCGGCAGGCGGACTGTCAACCACTGCGCCACCAGGGAAGCCCCTGGATACAAGATTTTTGAGCTTGATTAGATTTTATATTCTTTTCCTTTAAATGATTTATTGAGCAAATGATCATTTTGGAGAGTGTCTTTACCTAAATAAATTGCAGTTACACATTCCCAATTTAGATATTCTTTCTGGGACAACAATTAGAAGTATAGACCAAAATGATATATGCAAGTTGTTTATTGGAGTATTTGATGTTATATTTAATGGTAAAAAGTTAAATGAAACCAAAATGGTCAAGAAATTATGGCATATTTGTATGCTGAATTATTTCATAGCTAAAAATATTAAATAACTGTTGTACAATGAGCAAATATTAATAATAACATTAGCAAACAACATAGGATATAAAATTGTACAGATAGCTTGATTTCATCCATGCAAATAATATGTGCATGGAAAACTCTGGACACATATGTACTGGATTGCTAGCAGTGGTTATTCTAGGATTGTAGATGATTTTTATTCTTTTTAAACTTTATTTGCTGCATTTCTACTTATTCCTTTTATAATCTGAAATAAATCATAAGAGTTATAAAGTTTTACAGTAAAACGAAAGTCAAACCTAATAAAGCCCTGAACTTGCTTTCTTTGCCCTTCTATGGATACTCAACTATAGGTAAATCATCTAGAGAAGTACATGGGAAACCCATGAAGCTTTCTCAGAAATCAACTGCTCAATTCTTACAGCAAGAGGATATGAATTAGTTTTTTTTTTTTTTTACTTTCCTGATGAAACCAGCTCTCCTCTCCCTCTGGCAGTCTTCCTCATCTCTCCTCTCCGTGCTGCTCCAATTCTGCTGTTCTCTGAACCATGAAGAGCAGTGATGCTCTTTAGGAGATTCTAGCAAACACTGATATCACCAACTTCCATGCCAGTCTAAAAATTTGGCTCCATTTCCTAGTCTGCAAACTTGTTTTGATCAGAATTGGAATTAGCGCAATAAGAAGTCATGTACATCTCAGCCCCACTGTTTGGTATTTTGCTGAAATTAAGTGAGCTCAGGATTCTGTAAGAGATCGCCCTGCACCCGAACGGTTTCTACAAGCTTGCAGGCATCGGGCACAGTGATTACTGTAGAAAAAAATTTTTTAACAATAAATCAGTTCATTAAAACCAAGGCAATGCATAACTGCATATAAGAAGAGGAGAAAGGGAGTGAGGGAAGAAGAAGGACTCTCAAAATCTTTCCATGATGTTTTATTTTATTTATCCAAATGCCAATCCAAAGGTTGCTCCAGGACAGTGCTTATAAAACAGGTCTGCAAAGGGAATCTCTACAGAAAATGCTGCCTCGCCCGCTTCACTGGCAGTTGAGTTCACAGTAGAAATACATTCAATTCCACATAGTAATAGTGCTTTAATAACAGATGAAAATGTTTTATGGTGTGTGTTGATAACTAAATGCTTATCCTATATATAGAAATTCGAATAATTGGAATTTCTCATATCCAGCATCCAGTTGAGACCACTGGAGAATACCTTGATATAGAAGGTTAGAATCAATAGACTGTGTTTTGGTTATTTTTTGGAAGATGTCTGCTGTATGTTTAATATACTATATTTGTATTATGGGCTCTGGTTCCTGTAAATCTGGGGTCTCTCTTTCTTGAATGAATGAGGAGATAAGCAATTGAATTTGAAAGATACTTTATGCAACAGAAAAGCAATTTTGTTCCTGGTTATCAGAGGGCAAGAAGTGAACTAGCGATTGAATGCTAAATGTTTTTAACCCTTGGGATTCTGGTTTACTCTGGGCTCAATCCATCTCAGCTATAAAGGAGGAGTATTTTGTTGAAAGTTTATTCAATTTAAGGTAATTATCTTTTTCTGTTAATGGATGTGGATTTATGTTACAGAATCTCAAATTTCCATTTTTATAGAAGGAAAGGAGGAAGATTTCCATTTCTTCCAATGAGGACACGTGAATACTGTTTTGCTCTGACTAGGGCCGCTTTGTGGTAGACTTGTGTTGGTTTTAACCATTGTTCACAACGGTCCCTGAATTTCTTGGCACTCCCAGCCAAATAAACGAGGCTGACATTTTCCCACCACATTTCCTGGTGAAAACCTTATTGTTCCACTCCATTTGTTCTTCTAAAATAATGTTTTAAAGAACTCTATGACTTAAAAATTACTTGTTTTAAATTCTTTACTCCTGAGTCTTTGAGAATAATAGTACTGTATTGCTTATGTGTGGATATAGCTGACATTATTTTAACTGAGTATTTCTGAAAAGTGTACCATGTCAAAAGGCGATGTTTTCTGGCTTATAAGTCTATAGCACCAATGTGGTAGGCAGCCTCCGAGATGGGCCCCAGTGATCTTCCCCATCTGGCACTGATGTCTTTGTATACTCTGTACCCACATTGTATCAGAGTTGGCCTTTGTGATCAATAGTATGCAGTGGAAGTGAAGGTGTGTATCTTCTGAAATAGATCACTTGAGACATTGCCACTCCGCCTCGTTGCCTCGGACCGCTTACCATGTGATAAGGACACTCCAGTATTCCTATATGGGAAAGGCCCATGTGGCAATGAACTGAGTAAGGCGTCCACAACCAGCACCGATTTTACCAGCCATGCGAGTGAGACATCTTAGAAGTGGATGCTCCAGCTCCAGTCAAAACTTTTGATGATAGCTGCCCTGGCCAATGTCATGACTGCAACCTCATAAAAGATCCTGAGTCAGACCACTCAGCTAAGCAATGCTCAGATTCCTGACCCACAGAAACTCTTGAGAGATAACCACTTGAGAGATAACTCTTGAGAGATAACAGTGTAATATACACTGTTATTCTAAGTTGCTAATTGTTGGGGGTAATTTGTATGCAATAGTAACTTAACACTGGAAAAAGCCTGCAAAGCACAAAAACAGATTTCTCACTTAATAGGATTTTATAACACCATGCTAGGATGAGAGTAACTTTGGGAGTTGGACATTGTAGATTGTAACAATACACTAGTTTTTTAAATCAGTTTCTGCAGTTAAATTTTTTGTTACCAACAAGTATGATCATTGCTTCTAGTACTTCACTTGCTAAGGTTAAAATTCTCCATGGGTCGGCTGACTTAGATCTGCCCCTTAGTTCAGCAGGTATATTTGCTTCAACATTTGAATAACCATCAGAGTGTGATTCATGACTCCAGGAGTGATTAGTCATTAGAGACAGCTAAGTTTCTAACTGAGTGGTGAATTCCTAACATATAAGTTAAAGAAAGAGGAACTACAAATGCTAGCCTCTCTTTAGAGCTGTGATGTAAGGAGGGTAGGATGTGGTAAGTAGTGTCTGCTTCCCAAACTGGACTCTTCTCACACTGACAAAAACCTTTCCTGCCTGGATCAGGTTGACCTGTCCATCTTAGAATAAATAGAAAACCTAGCGGTGGCAATACAAATGTACATACACACACAAAATAATGTATGTTCCTCAGTAACTCAACTGAGTGCATGTTTATTGAGCCCTTGCTGCATGCAGTCCACTCTGCTGGAATTCCAATTAATAGAAAACACAGATTCTACTTCCTGACCCATTCTGTTCCATGATCTTTAAGACTATGGCGAGCAATCCTGGATGGAAGCCTCTCAAATCCCTCCTACCCAACTGACTCTTAGATCTCTCAATTCTTCCACTTGAGTCTGAAGCCATTTGTTTGGAGATTTGATCTAAGCATTTATCACTTGTCCTGCCACATGGCTTCTTTTTTTGGTTTCCAAAATTTCTCTCCCTTGTTTACTTAGTCCTGTCTTCCTAGTACTTAACTGTTGACATGCTTTACTATCTACTCTGGTTTCTTAATTACTGATTGACCTCCTTCCTCTTTAGTTCTCTTATTTCTGGTTTAGTTCATTGAAATATAGTCTGTTAATAAAACTGGATCTCTACCTTTAAGAAACTTATAATTAAGTAGAACAACACAGGTGGCAGAGGAATGCACAAATTCTGCATTCTGCTCCCTGTTCCCCAGAGACACTAACTGTCCATGAATCAGCTCCATTTCCTGCTGCTCTGCCACTAGGGCTTACACTGTGGGAGGGGCTCTTGATTGCAGCCTGTGCAAATTAACTGTTCAGGTTCTCAGACCTGATCTCATGAGATTTATAGTTTAGTTAAGGAAGGAAGACCTGGTGGACAAAAGTTCCAATAGTAGGAGATTTCAAAATGACAATAATAGAACAGATCTAATGAGACACAGAACACAATTGTTATTAAGTGACATTAATGGTCATTGATTATCATAGTATACAAAAGAAGGTGTGATTCCTCCAGGTGACTCACCAGGGAAGGCTTTTCAGAGGAAATAGTATTATGAGCCTGGTCTTAGATGCCAAATAAGATTTGGATAGGCCAATTGGAAGAGGAAAATGGAAATGCGTTAACATGAGGATCACAGCGAACACTTAAAGATGAATGCTTAAAGATAACAGTATGTAGGGTCTGGTCAGAGGACCCTGAGCTAGGTAGATCCTAGCTCAGGGTCCTGGGGAGAAGCCTGAAAAGGGAGTTTGGGGCAGGTTGTGATCAGCAAGTGAGATAATATATGGGAAAGAGCTTTGTAAACTTCAAAGCAGCATAGAAATATAAGAAAATATTATTACAATGGCAGAAACTATGGTGGTTGCCAGTGAAATAATATTTGACTTAGGGCTTTGTTATTTCTTTCAGAGGAGATGTTTGAACATCATTGCTTTGACTAGCTCTTCTCCATGTTCTGTTGCCTGTAGCTGTCTTTCTGTCTCACTGACTTCTTTTCAGCCATCTTTAGTACAAATGGTGAAACTGTAGAAGAACTTCAAGGCTTAGCTCTCCACTTCCTTTAAAGGTTCTTCATCTAAGAGTTTAAAGTTCTTTTATGCCTGTGGCAGCTGCAGCTCCCAGAGGTCCGCCTAGCCTCCAGGTCTGTTTACCACTCAGCAGGGATTTGTTTACCACCTGGTAGGAGAAGAGTCAGGAAGATAAAAGCCAATCAGGGAAGTAGAAAGACAGAGCCAGGCAGAAAATACCAAGAAGATAAGATTAGAAACACCAGGCTCATGTAGAGTTGACTTTAGCAATATGGTGACCCTGGGAAGCACACTGAATGCACATGTTAAATCACTTTATTCTGTAGGTTGTTAGAGATATAGTACATCTTCTAATATGTGTCCACTGAACATGCCCCACCATTTTAAACTTTCATTTCCCCATCACTTCATTTTAAATTCCCCAATATGTACGTTTCTGGCTCTCACATTGTAAATTGGCTGGTCAAATTTTATTTGGGGTGAAGTCTCACTTGCGCTGATGAATAGTTAATAAAATACCATTCATTCTGAAATACTAAGACAACAATGCTCTTCTTTAACATAATTCTTCGACAGCTAAAGTTATATTGACAAGCTTGAGGTACCATTGATGTCCTAAAGTAACATCTGAATCCACAAGTCAAATTATTTTAAGCCAAGCCTAAGTGCATTTTATTATCTTTCTTTGAAAATTGGTGATCTGGTTATAGTGTGGGTATAGTTATTTTTCATCAATTAGAATAGCCAGTGAACCAGAAATTCTGGTTATCAAAGAACCTGGAAATTCAAGGTTTTGGTGTAGGAGTATTTTATTGGTTAATGTATACTATTTATAAGTTTAAAGATAAAAAATATTGTCGAATTATTTTGCTCATGGAACCATTTAACATGTATGCTTTTATAATCTATTTTTAGTCACTCAGAGACTCTAGATATGATAACTTTGATCTTGCTAATTCACTTGAATATGGGGTAAGATACATGCTTTTTAAGTTTTTAAAAGATACAATTTAAAATCATTGATTGAACTGGTTGTTTATAGCTGGAAGCAACTGTTTCTTAGAGATTGGGGATTTATTGCGTATGACTTATATTAAGGGATAAATAAGGTCTATAATTCAGAATGTCTTAAACTGAAATTTGAGACCATCCCACACCATTAAAACATATTAATAAATCATTCATTCAATAACATCTGTTGCTAACCTGCAAGTTTTATGAGAACTTTGTTAGCCAGAGGTATTTTTCAAATGTCAACATCTAGAAATTAGGTGAGGAACAATGAACTAATGGCTACATAGAAGGTTGGTAATTATCTTTCTAGAAAAGTCATGCATTATTATTTGTATTGAGGAGGATTTATTGGGAGTTCCCCATAAATATCATTCAGAATAATGTGTCAAGAGCAATCTGGGGCAATTCATGGAGAAGGCAAGTATGCCCGGAAAGCAAGGAGGAGGAGGAGGTGCACACTTAGTTACGGTTCTTGGGCTATTTTATAAGCCGTCGCTACACTTTAAAATCTGACAGCCCATGGGCAAACTGTGGGTATTTCAGAGATTCCAGGTAGAACCGGCAGAAAGGTAATTGTATCCTGTGGAGCTTGTGGGAGAAGGTCGGAAGGATTATTAGAGTTTATTAACCATCCTAAGGGCTTTCCTACACACCTTTCTTAGGAACTCTGAAGTTTGCCATTTACTCCTCACTGACCCCTTTAACCTTTAGCCTTTTCTTCCTTCCAATTAATTTTAAGTGTTGCTACAAGAAATCATATTACCAAGCTTCTACTTTGACTAATATATTGAAACAACTTCTCAGTACACTGTGCTTTTGACCCTAGGCATCTGAGTTTTTTCCCAACCAATTTTCATTACTTGCTAATAATGTCTACTTCTGTCAATTGGACAGGGTGTGCCTTTCCTTTTCATAACTACTTACCCCTTCTATCTGGGGAGTCATTCATTTATTCTAGTTTGTGGCTACCTACTTTTTGTACCATGCTGGGTGCTGGTGGTACCAAAACATTATTTAGATTCCAGCAATCTCAAAAAGGAGCTCATAGCCTAGAGAGAACACAGACACCTAAGTAATTACAGAACAAAAGAAGAAGTGCTGTCATACAGTTGAGATGAACGAGCACATGGGAACATGGAGGAGAGAGTTACTAACTCCCTCTGGAGGATCCCAGAAAGGCTTCACAGGAAAGGTGATGCCTGAACAGTTTTGTGAAAGATAAACATCTATTGTTCATATGTAAAGAACGGAGAAATAACAACAACAAAAAATAAAAGCATGATTTGGGAAACAGCATATAGTATAGTTGGAGTGCTTGCAGTGAGAAATGAGACATGGAGAAGTAAATAATCAGATCACACTTAGGCATATTTTTAAATCGAAATTAATTCAGAAATTCTCTTCAAGATGGCAGAATGAGCTGATGTATGGAAAGTTCCCCATCCAAGCTAAATAGATGGAGTGTTTTTAAAAGTACCTTTCTTGAGAGCTTGTCTGGAGATTCTAGCAGGAGAGTGCAGCTACTCACATACCTGGGATTGAAGAATGGTCCTCCTGTATCAGGGAAGGTTGTCCTCTGACTGAGCATGCAGCTTCGGGAGGCATGCACATGGAGAGGTGCGGGGGGGACGGGGACACCTGCCTAGGCAGCAGATCAGCCGAATCAGCGCTGGTGATCAATGAGGTGACAGATGTCACAGACGGATTGCCCTCACATTCTGAAAATACCTTTCTGAGCACAATAACAAGAAAGGAAATCTCTAGTTGCGGGGACGAAAAGGGACCCCAAAGCAGTGTGTGGGACTTGAAGCCCCGTTATCTATAGAGGTGCCTTATTATAAGGGCTAAAGTTGAGACCTACATCACTTGTATGTCAAAGAAACACAAACAGGGCTGCGGAATAAACTCAGGAGAAATTCCATGCACTGATTTTAGGATGAGGTACAGAAGCATCCCATAGATGTTGCTACGTAGTGCTGTTATTGTCACTGCTTTCTACAATGTCTATATTTTTAGCTTTGATTTCCTCTTTAACCCACAACTTGTTTAGAAAAAGAGCTGACATGTTGCTGGGTGGGATTTGCTGTGGGGTGTGGTGGGAGTTTGCCTTTGGGTGCAGGGGCACCCCATTTCTTCCTCGTGGTTGCCATAACAGGGACATTTGTTTCCAGTCACAGAATCTTCTCTGACAGTGTTCGGGACTGGAAGTCTCACTTTAGGGAACTGAATGCTATCTGTTCCTCAGTGGGTGGATGTGTGGGCAGGACTATTTCCACCTTGCATGGTAGCCATAAGTGACCCTTCTGCCAGTTCTACCTGGAATCTTTCAAATATCCACCCAGTTTTCTGGCAGACTCTCCATCGTCCTCTCTTTTGTCTATGTGGCTTTTGTTGTCAGTTTGTCTCACTTAGTTTATTTCTTATACCTTTTACAAATTCCTTACTCTGTGTTTTTCTGGCACCTTCACTCCCTTTACCCTGCGTATTCTGCTTTCCAGTGCCTTTTAGGATTTATTTGCCGATTTATTCTGTGATATCATTGAAATTTTGCAAGGGAGGACGGGTAACCTTGTGTGTTTACTCAGCTATCCTGAAGAAGAAAACTATCTACTCTGTCATCTAGTCCATATCCCTGATTCTTTAAAACCTAAGGAAACTGTATTATTTATTAAGTTTGCTCCATAGCCACTGAAGGAGAGTAAAATTGCTTTAACACCTGAAAGGATAGGAAACTGTTGTTTTTTACACTTACGTGATATTTCCAGATAGTACTAGTCCCTCAGGAGTAACTCTGGCATATCACGGTGTCCCTTTGTCTTAGAGATTCCATCTGCTAAAATACTATGTCCTCCCACACCTGCCATCTGAGTGAGCTACTCAAGGATGGTGTGACTGACGGATAGTTTTGTCAGTTTAGCAAAGGGAAGTCTTTCATAGTAGCCTATGAGACAGCTTCGATTTGTGGGTCTGTGTAACACTAGGTTTAAATATCCCCTTTTCTGTCTAAGTCTGGAGCAAAAAAAAAAAAAAAAGGATTCAAAGACTTTACTTAGAAGGCTTTCAGAGTGATTCCTGGAATCCAGGAGCCTGGTATATTTGATTCAAACCTAAAAGAACTCTACAGACTGGAGACCAGCTAAAGTGACCTGTGGCAGCAGAGCAGGGGTTGCATCTGAGAAGGGACCACCTTTGCCTGACAGCAGGTCAGGGGTTCCTTTTTCCCAGGGACCAGATAAGGAACCTGTAGTGTCTGCCTAGGGTCATTTACAAATGAAGCCCAGGAGGGCCTCCTGCAGGGACTGAAGGAACCTCAGCCAACACAGGTTGCCATGTTCTGCTCAGATGTCGGGGCTGAGGGGGAGCCACAAGCCAAAAGAGAGAGGCTGCCCACATGGCGTGTCCCACCCGAGCGTGCGGGAGAGAGGGCTTCAAACGCTAGCCGGGGGTGGAGGAAGCCAGCACAGATCACACAGTTGTCAGTAAAGTAAGATTTCCTGCCCCGTATCTCCTCTCCTTCCTTTATGACCTCTTCAACCCTGGGGATGCCGCAGGCCACCCACCCAGTGGGGGAAAAAGAATAGAATTTCTAGGCAGGGGAACAAGAGAGTCACTTGTGCCGCCTCCCTTCATTGTCGGCTTCTAACCTGAAGCAGACCTGAGCGGGGGAAATGGGAAGAAACTGGAAATCTAAATGCAGTGCAGAGCTTGGAAATGACCAAGTACATGACATGGTACTTGGTAATTTAATAATTGATAGGAGACATCCTGGAGATTAACATGTCCAGAGAGCATCTTAATAGCCAGGAGTGTCCAGAGAATTTGTGGGACCTGGCTGTACTTTCCTCAGGGAAAAGAGAATAAAACTACCACAGGTTGCTTCATGAGTGCCTCTTGCTTATTATCTCAATGTCTTACCTGTTCAAAGCAACATTATTACAGACACAATCCCCACCCCGCCTCAGGGCTAGTGCTACACACTGTGGACTGGTCCCAATCTCTCTCTGGCAGAGTCCTCTTAGACAAAGTGTGGGACACGATAATCTGGGGTCTTAGAATCCTAGTCCCACCATGACATGTTGTCACAGCTGTGAATTTTTGTTCTGTTAACTGGTGCTTTATCAATTCCATTAGTTCAGGAATCTGAGCTTTTTTTTTTTTTTTTTTCTAACATTAAACCCTAGATGCAAGGAAAGAAAATGAAGACCTCCAGATCAGTGGTTTTTAAAGTGAGCTCCCTGGACCAGCAGCATTAACATCATCTGGGAGCTTGTTATAGATGCAAATTCTCAGACTTACTGAGTAAGAAACTCTGGACCTGCGATCCAGCAAACTATATATATATATATATATATATATATATATATTTTTTTTTTTTTTTTTTGCGGTACGCGGGCCTCTCACTGTTGTGGTCTCTCCCGTTGCGGAGCACAGGCTCCGGACGCGCAGGCTCAGCGGCCATGGCTCACGGGCCCAGCCGCTCCGCGGCATGTGGGATCTTCCCGGACCGGGGCACGAACCCGTGTCCCCTGCATCGGCGGGCGGACTCTCAACCACTGCGCCACCAGGGAAGCCCCAGCAAACTATATTTTAAAAAGCCCATGAAGTGGTTCAGATCCACACTAAGATTTGAGTACCATAGATGCTCAACAGAACCTCACTTTACTAAGCTGTATTACGACTTCAGTATTTCTAAATATTTTTTGCACTTTTTAAAAAGGAAGAATATTGCCTGGCATAATATGAATCATTTGGGAAAACTCTATTGCATATGATTCCTTTCTCATTTTGGAGGATGTTATTCAAATACCACTTGGGTTCCTTGAATACAGAATTTCTGAAACATGTTGCTTGAACAGAGGTGAGACTATTACAGTCTGAATTCCAGCTAAATTGTCTGCTAGTAATTAAGCTGGAGCCCTGGCAACAGAAAAATCTGGGTCTGAGTCCTGTTATTTGCTTCTTACTAATTTTATGATTTTTTTTTTTTTTTGGCCGGGCTGTGTGGCTTGTAGAATCTTAATTCCCCAACCAGGGATTGAACCCAGGGCCACAGCAGTGAAAGCACCAAGTCCTAACCATGGGACCAGCAGGGAATTCCCAATCTTGAGTAAATTGTTTAACATTTCTAAACCTCAGTTTCACAAAATTTGACACCAGGATGACAATAGTCTTATAGGACTGTGGAAAGCATAATATACTGCATATATAATGTGAACAAAACACTTAATTCAGGGCTTGATGAACAAATACACTTTCAATTCGATGGTGGTTGTTATTGTAACTGAGATGTCCTCCACACAGTTTGGACTGCCCCTCAGGTGTCCTAGTCTATCTCCAGAAAAGAAAGTTTGCCACAGATCTGCCACAATCCAAGAAGCCCAGAAGTTCAGTAGTTTATTCCTCTCAAAGGCCACAACTCATGAGGATCCTCATTCAGAAGTTGACCCAACTTTTTCTGTAGTTTTTTCTTTTTTTGTGATTGAGTAGAAGCCAGCATCAGTGAGATGTCTGAAACATAGAACTTGGACAACCTTCTTGCCCTTCCCAGTGGCCGTGAATGTTGGAGTGACAGGGTTCCCTCCTTGACTTGGGCAGCACTGCTTGACTTCCATGGCTAGTTTTCTGCTCCAGACCAGCAACTTCTAAAATAATAATTATACCAAACAAAAGCCTTAATTTCTCAGTCTGAAAGCATTTGAATTCTAGATAATTGTTACAACGGAGTTTTCTCCTAGAACGGTAAGTATCTATTGCACTATCTTTGGGTTACAGTAGGCCATCTAGGTGATTTTCTCAGGACAGAGGGAGTATTTGACTCTTCCCTTTTTTGTGAGAAAAATAAAATACCTCCAATTTTAAAGTCCTTCTAGTTTCTATCAGTCCTACCAAATTTTAAAAATATAGCAGCTAGTATAATAGAGTCATTCAGAACAATGGATTGAAAAAAAACCTGTCATCCAATCCTAGCTCTGCCTCATGCAACTTGTGTGATGTGGGAAAGATGTTCACCCTCCCTAAACCTCCACTGAACCATCTACAAAGTGAAGAGAGTCCAAAGAGCATCTCCTTCATTGTGCTGTTGGGAGGGTTATATGAGAAATCAAAGGTAAATCATTTAGCTTGGTGGCTGGTACGTGGAAAGACACTTAGCTGTTGTGTTGAGTCTTTTGAGCAGCAGACATCAAGCTAAGCTTAGAGGGGGGAATATGCCTGTGAAGGATAAAGGGGAGGAAGCCAGTGAAGGCAAGGAGGACTCATCTGCCACCTGAGAAAGGAGAAGGGGAAGGAAGGGTTGGGCCAAGTGAGTCTCGTGCTGTAGCGCAGTTCTGAGGAAGTTTTGGCCAGGCTAATGGGAAGTCTTCAAGCTGATCTTGTCCTTTGGAGGGTGCTGCATCCTACACGAGCAGCTCACGACTAGTATTCTGCCATGCTAACTCACTGCCAGGAGCAGCTAGGGGAAGTGTGGCCTTGGCACAAATGGATGGTAGTTTCAAAGGGGCAGTAACTCAATCTGTCAGTCAACATGCCTCCTGCAGGATGAGATCTGAACAGTATGTTTTCATGGCCATCACAGCTGTTTTTCTTGTTATTTAGGATAAGTCAGAGCTGCCTTGGACAGCCGTTCAGACTGGGCCCTGCACAACAGCAGTGGTCAAGGGGTAAAGAGAGGCCTGAAATCCAAATCCTGCTGCAACTGCTAAGCCGGACCCCTATGGAGCAGGTACACCTGGAGGGGACACTTTCGTCTAATTCACACAAAGGTGTATCGGGTCAGGGGTGTCTGGTTAAGGCATTTTATGTTACCTGAAAGCACAGAAACTTTGAGAAGAGTCGTATCTGTGTGCATACATGAGCCTCAAGTCATGAGTAGGAGGGGGGCACTCCAGTGAGATCCATTGGGAACACACACTGTAAACCAGAAGGCCCATTAGCATAGTATTAACTTATTCTCTGGAGGAAGGGGCAGGATGTGGAGGATCTTTTCCAACCAAAAATGTGAGTTTTGGTAATTAATCATTTGAATATAAGAGTGTCTCTTCTGTTGAAAGCAATCAAACTCATCACCCAGTGAGAAGGGTGAAGTTCTAAAGACTTCATTTATCTCAGTTCCTTTGTACTCAGCAGTGTCTGTGCAAATTGCTTATAAAGTGAAAAGCATGGGGGAAAAGGCACATAGAAGTCTTCTGAGGAAAGCTTTATTTTAACTCTAGGCATGATTCTCCATTTATTATCAGAGGGAACTATATCAAATATTCCTGTGCTGGAAACAATGATTAAAAGCACCTTTTCATTTGATTCTAAAAAAACCAAAAGCATGTAGGCTGTTACAAAAAAAACCCCAACAAAACCAGTGCCTGGTCTTCCAGCTCTGAAGAAATGAATGACACAGTACATGACAGTGTGACTCTGGCCGCCCACCATGGTTTTGTGTGGCACAGACACCTAGAGCAGGTTCATCTGTGACGGGTTCGCACAAAGGTGATGAATTAGTTAACAGTCTACATAATCTTCATGTGCCACAGCTAAGATTTCAGGTATTTTAAATCTAAATGAAGGCACTTTGCTTATCCTGCGTAAATGGAACTTACAAACAGAACTGCAATTTCATTTAATAGCTATAAACCATTACTCTAATGGTTTGACAAATACCTGTGAGGATAGACTGCAATATTTCATCCAAGAAAGGACTGAATATTAAATAAATGTAACCTCCCAATGGGTTCTACTTTAACCCCCTACTAATTTTGGAGGGTGGATTTAAAAGCTGAAAGCATTTTAGAGTAAATGTTAGGGGTGGATGCAGCAGGTTCTGTGGTGCAGATTAGCACTTTATCCCAGTAATCACAAATCCTTTTTTCATCTTCCATTATCACTTCAAACTCATCATTGTAAAGTGCAGAACTTAACTCAGAAGTTGGAAACGCCATTGCTTCATGTCTAACATCCTGCTGGGGGATTTAAGCAATTAACTAATTTCTCCGCTCATGCTTATTATTTTTTTGGAAAAAAAAAATCTAACACCAAACATTTAGAGATCTTATCTAGGTTGATATCAATGGAGTCAAAAGTGCATGCCTGATGAAATGGAAAGAGGAATCATCTTTCCATAGTTAGAGAATATATCAAAGGGACCATCTCTTGATTCAAAGAATGAAGTATCATCAAGGGACTTTCAAATAAGAGGCCTCATAAGTTGGAAAATCTGTATGGTGTCTAGAGCCAGAAAAAATGGTTTCTATAATTATCTTCCGTAATTAAAGATATTTTTTGATGTTGGTTGATGATAGAGTGAGAGAAAATAGGACAATGCCCCAAGGACAGATGTGTTAAGGAGAAATGTGGTAAGGCAAGGGGAAATTTTCTTATGGAGCATAATAAAAATTTAGTTTCATTTGATTCATAAACTTTTTTCCTTCTGAAGACTTATCACTTATCTGCCCTACAAATGAACATTTGATAGTTAGAAAAAATAAACTGTGGGAGAGGGAGACACAAAAAATTGACCATGTTGGTAATGACCAGAACAAAATAACAGCAGCTACAGATGCTTAATTATAACTGGCTTTAAAAAAATCTGAAACTGCAAGAGGAAAAACGTGCTGAAAGCTTCTGATTACCCTATAGCAATTACCAGAAAACCAATCAAAAGACAATTTAGATTTTTAGAAAAGTGTGACTTATCAATTTATTCAATAGAACTTTTCTTTTTTTTTTTTTCTTTTAAAGCTAATTAGATGGTGGTTTAAAAACATTGCATTTCACAGGAACACAGATTTTGACTAATAGCATGGACCCATAAGCCAGACCAGAGTCATATCTTTCACTGTGGGAAAGACTGTCCCTGTCACTGCACCTATTCATTTCCTAAGCCTTTTCTAGGTTTCCAGATTTTCCTATATTCAGCTGCTGCACCTGCAGCATACCCAGAAACTGCTGGGAGGAGACCCCTGTTTCCGACAACAAAGCAGGCGTGGGGCACAGCACCACGTTCTGATGAAAAAATAACATCCCTATGAATTTTCTAAATTGCATAATGTTTTTTCAAGTGACAGGAAAAGGATACAAATACATATAATGAACCGATATGAGGCATAAATTAGCCCCCTTTGTAGCCTGATGGGGATTAAAAAAAAAAAAAAAGAGTACGTGATGCACGAATCTCCATCCTCCTCTCACCTCTCCTCCCCCTCCGGACACCCGCCCCCCGCAAACCAATCCACTCTGGCTCGACAGCACATCTCATTTGTCTACAGATGGAACAGCAGTCACCACCCAGAATCCAGTAGTATACGTATACACCAGCGTTGAAACCGTTTTCCTCCCACAGAGAGCCTGAGATGCTTGTGAGCACAGGCACACACATGTGCATGCACACACAAAGAGAAGTGGGAAGAGGGTGTTTGAGATTGAGGGTAAGTGTTCCTTTCCATTTTGGGGATGGACCAGCTGTAGACAAGTTCCTTTTTTTTTTTTTTGTCACTGCATTCATAGATGTAATTCCTAATGGCGATTCTTTCAAGAGAGGTTTGTGTGATACCTGAAAGCTGAACTAGCTCTGCATTCAGGGGAAAAAAGAAAGAAAAAGCAGCCTCTGCTGTATTGCAACTTGCTTTTCATTGGAAAGATGCTGAAGGCAGAAGTGTACAATTGCTTGCCTTTCAATATTCCATTTGCAAGAACATCTTTTTATTGATCTCTGTCTATACATCCTGAAAGTGTGTGGTGTTAATTTGTTTTCTGAGATATAGATCACATAGTGTTGCCAACACTTATGCTTCCCATTAAGGTTCTTTGTCATGTGGTTTATTTCGACTTCTTCTGCAGCAAGCTCACATCTGCTATTGAAGACAGAACTCTGTACAAATCTAAACAAACAGAACAAAGCAGAACAAAACCAGTTCCTGTGAAAGCTGAAGTCCAAGTAACTTCAATGGCAGTTTATTTCGCAGTAGAAATATGTTTTGTTTTGACGTGTATGGGTGCTTTAGTAATCACTGAAAGTTAGCTTCATAGACAATTTCATGGTGACAAATTCTTCTCTCATTCATTGAACTCAAAAGACAAATGGGCTTTTCACATTGATGTGTTTTGCTGAATTTTAAAATGGGAGGGGATTTTTGAAATTAAAATTCTACTTCTCCACTTATTCAAGTGTAACAAGGGTGTTAATAGATCAAGAGGATTTTTCGGATTATTTTATTAATGCTACAATTACTGAGTACTACCAACATGCTGCTGGCCCTTGTGTTGGGAAATTGATTAACGCTGTTGCATTTTGCCTTCTCAAGAGCCCACTCAGATATGTTTCCCCCATTTCACAGATGTAGAAACTGAGGCTCAGAGAATTTTAATGGTTTACCCATAGGGCAGATTACAATGCCTGCCCATTGGTTCAGTATTTATTCAGAATGATTCTGAATGCTGCAGGTAAAGGAAGGTCATGATTTTAAATCTCACTGGGCTCATAAAATAGGCATTACACTGAGGGTTTATATTACTATTTCCATGGCCCTGGAACTTCATATGCATAAAGTGTTATTTTCTGACATTATGTAGCTTGATTTATTTTTATGGTAAGTCCATTGTAGAATTTGATACATATTTAAACAAGAAAAAGGATATTAAATCTTAAAAGATCATTTATATAAGATTAGAGAAGCTATCCTAAATACACACGTGTGGATAAGGGAAATGTTAACTAAACTGCATTTCATATCTGAGTCATATTCTCTTCCTGCTTTTCTCTGTCTGAAAAGTTTTTCAATCACCATTTTTTCAGTGAGGGAAAAAGGCATTTGGCTCTTTCTTTTCAATAGGTCCTGAAATACTGGAGATATTAGACTATATGCAAAACAGGTAATTTATTTAAAGATGTCCAAGGAAGGTCTTGATGTTTAAAAGCTTTAGATATAGCTGATGGATATGGGCACATTGCAAAGGCTTTTGTTTTTCTTCTTATCCAGGCAAGTGTAACCGAGCAGGACCCTACGGGGCTTTCCCAGGACAGACCCCTCCCCTATATACTCTGCATTAGCTCCTCTTTGAAGTACTTAGATAATAGTAGCGATGCACAGGTCCTGAGTTGTTTTGCAGATGCTAAAACCCCCATTAAGTGAAAGAAATTAACTACCAGATGACCATGAGCACGTAGCCCCTAAACCTACTGGAGCCTGAGGATTGATACGTGACACCATCTGGTTACCTCACCATCAACCAATCAGAGAATTGTGCACAAGCTAACCGCGTACCCTGCGACTCCACTCCCTCATCTGGGCTTTAAAAATGCTTTCCTCAAGCCCATTGGGGAATTTGGGTATTTTGAACACTAGCTGCCCTGGACTCCTTGCTTGGTGCCCTGCAATAAGAGCTGCACTTTCTTTCACCACAACCTGGTGTCAGTAGATTGGCTTTACTGCCCATGGGCAAGCAGACTCAGTTTTGGTTCAGTAACACAAATACATCTCAGACCTCTATAGCAAGGCCCACAGAGAAAAGGATTGCCTTTTTAGTAGCCTACATCTCCTGCCCCACCACTTTTACATGAGCTGTGGTCCATGGAAGATTGGTTGGGAAGGTCTGGCTCTGTTCAAGAAGGAGGATTAATTTCCCAGAGAGAAGTCTAGAGGTGCCCACATGGCAGCTTGACACTTTTCAGGGTCCAAACTTGCAGAGCCTTCATTCAAATTTATCCAGATTATTCCTCTTATTTCACCTCCCCCTCCCTTTCCCCTTCCTGTTAGTGCCCTTTCTAGCCTAAGACTGGAAACTTAAAATTTATAACAAAAGCATTCAGTGATCATCAGGTGGAGAAGTATATGGACTATAATCTGAGATGAGAAAGGAAAATCTCAAGTGAGTTTCCCTTAGAACAGCTACTACCTGACTCGCATTGGACCTTTTGTCTACACATTACTGAACAATGAAATTCATTTTATCATCTCACTGTTTTAGTCATGTCATGGGCCTACATGAACAATTCTGGAGAAGGAACCAGCTATAATAGGGGGAATTTCATTCCTGATTTTTTTTCATATTTGGGAATCTTATTTATATTTGCAATAAAGAATTATAGACATGGGGTAATAAAATTGTGGCAGAAAAGTTAGAATAATGAAGTTGAAAATTATATTTTTATTTATTTATTTTTCTTTTCTTTTGCTATTTAGTGACTGATTATTTTCAATGATCAAAAAACAATTTTTTTTTCTATTTTCAAAGGATGTATCTGATCAGGGTTTAGTATCCAGAATATATAAAGAACTCATACAACTCAATGACAAAAAGACAAATGACCCGGGACTTTCCTGGTGGCACAGTGGTTAAGAATCCACCTGCCAATGCAGGGGACATGGGTTCGAGCCCTGGTCTGGGAAGATCCTGGACCATGGAGCAACTGGATCCACATGCCATGGAGCAACTAAGCCCGTGTGCCACAACTACTGAACCTGCGCTCTAGAGCCTGTGAGCCACAACTACTGAGCCCACGTGCTACAACTACTGAAGCCTGTGCACCTAGAGCATGTTCTCTGCAACGAGAAGCCACTGCAATGAGAAGCCTGTGCACCGCAATGAAGAGTAGCCCCCGCTCGCTGCAACTAGAGAAAGCCTGCGCGCAGCAAAGAAGACCCAATGCAGCCATAAATAAATAAATAAATCTCCAGAGATACTTAAGCTAGATTACCCTGTATTTTGTTCATTTATTTATTCAAAAACTATTTATTGTTATGTATTATGTACCAGGCTTCAGGGTAGATTTTGAAATTGTGAGGACCAATCTTGTAGCAGTTAGTCACATGCAACTATTTAAATTTAACTTGAACTAACTAAATAAATTAAATTAAAAATACGCTTAATCACATAAGCCACATTTCAAATGTTAAATCATCACTGTGGCTACCGGCTACCATATTGGACAGCACAGATATGGAACATTTCCACCATTGCAGAAGGTTCTATTGGGCCACATGGTTCCAAAGATTTAATGGTAAATAAGAAAACTATGGTCCTTGCTGGTAATTATAGTGGTGGGTGAAGCCTTTTTTCTTTTTCCAAAGTAAAGACATGAATACTGCATTCTCTGCTATAATAACAAGAAAATGCATGTGTTTGAAGTAGCATAATGTGGTGGAAGAGGAAAGCCTTTATCTGGGAACATTTAAGCTAAGACATGAAGGAGGAAAAGAAGCTAGTTATGCAAAGGGTGATATCTCATGATCCCACCAGGCCAAAACTATGGAACACCATGCTCTGTTTTCTGGTCATTGCCCTCTGCTGCTTCTCTCTACTGTTTTATCTTGGGGAACTGGATCTAACTCATGGTAAGGATCTAGCTATGACTTCTCATCTGAAACTTGAATTCTGAACTTGAAGCTCCAGATCTAAGAACTATCATCACCTATTACTATGTCCATCTGACTCCGAAGTTTATCCTCCTCTTTGGCACACTCAGAGGCAGTCAGGGACTATATCATCACTCTGTATCCTTCTGAGAGTCCCAAACATACGGGCACTTGAAAAATATTTTTTAAGACAAAAATGCCCTAGATGCCCTCCATTAGCTCAGATGCAACAGACAAAAATAGACACATCGTGTCTCCTTGGAACTCATCCCAACCTCTCACATTCACATTTCTGGGGCACCACCATTCTCTCAGCGTCGAAGCGTTAAAACATCAAGTCTTGCTTGTCTTTCCCCCTTATCCAATCAGCTACTGAGCCGATTGATCCTTTCTTTTTTTTTTTTTTTTTTTTTGCGGTACACGGGCCTCTCACTGTTGTGGTCTCTCCCGTTGCGGAGCACAGGCTCCGGACGCGCAGGCTCGGCGGCCATGGCTCACGGGCCCAGCCGCTCCGCGGCATGTGGGATCTTCCCGGACCGGGGCACGAACCCGTGTCCCCTGCATCGGCAGGTGGATTCTCAACCACTGCGCCACCAGGGAAGCCCTGATCCTTCTTTTCTATTCTCTCTGCCAGCACTCAGTCCATTCCTCCTCACCTCCTGCCACCTGATGTCCTAGTTTTCCGACCCTTTCCAGTTCTGTACATAATACCCCTTCACACAAACCCAAGACGGCTTCCCATTCCCCACACTCAACTTGATATTCAAGGCTCCCCAACATCTATTTCATTTTTTCCTTGCTGACCATATCTCTATGCTGTCTGTCCATCTGGTCATCAGACTGCCTTCCTCATCTCATCTTTTTTCTTAACACATACTGTAGTCAATCCTGATTTATTGCTACTAACAATCTTCCTTACACATAGAAGCCATTCATTCATATAACTGATACTTCTTAAATTCCTACCACGATCAGGCCATATGCTACAAGCTGGGGACACACACAGACAGGTACAATTTCTGCCCCCAGGAAGCTTGTTATCTATTCCCTTTGCTCTGCTAGTTTCAACCCTATTCACACTATTCACCTACAGGAGGACTTCACTGCCTTCCCTCCCCCCAGCTTACAGCAGACAACCTTTCTCTGAATTTCCTCAGCATTTGCTGTTCTTAGCTCATATTTTGACAATTGGCTCATTCAATCAACAAACTTTTTAAAAAGTAGTCACTACATGCCAGAGACTTTGCTATTTTCTGTGAAAAATATAATATTATAAAATACGCAATTTCTTCCTTTGAACCACTTACAATATTTACATAAGTGACAATAGTAATAAGTGATGGCCGTACAACAGGGGCTCAGAGGGCATGTCACATTGGTTACCATTTAGTACTACCAAAGACACACAGTAGGCAGCAGAGCTAGGATCTGAACTGTGTCCACCAGCCTCCAAAGTCCAACCTCCTCTTGCACATTTTCAGGAGCAGTCAGGGATTGTATTGTCTCTCAGTATTACTCTGAATTCCTAAAACTTATTGACACTTCAGAAATACTTATTGAATAAAATGATTAGTCCTGTCTTCATAATGTCTTGATCCAAACCTCAAATAAGACCTTTTCCTGGGAGTGGAGGAGGCAACTGGTCTCCGGAAGGTGCAGTGGCGTCTGGGTTGCCACGTGGAGGTTTGTCAGGGCAAACACGTCTCATCTGCTGAATAAAGGGATGTGGTAAAGAGACGGTCAGAAAATAACATGTTGAGTTCCAGATGATCTCACTGAGCAGGTGAGATCTTGCTATCAAATGATAATAAATTTAGAGCTTCTTCTGGGCAGAGGCCTGCTTGAAAGGGTAGAGTTAAAAGGTGCAGCGCAAACAATCTGAGTGTTTAAAATGCTTTTCTTTTGGTTGCTCAGTACGTAAAATTTTACAAAGACCATTTTATTAAGTGAAACACACATGTAGAGAGCACCTACTGAATGCATGTGTGGGCGCGCTCACACGCACACACACACACACACACACGCACACACTTCTAGGCGCTATGAGGAGGTCCAGAAAGAATAATAATTAAGTATCCACCAGCATGATAAAGGAGCTATCTGCTGACAAAAATGCTGCTAATGATCTAGAATATAATGTAATTGAGCGCTAATGGAAGTACAAAGATGCAGCCAGCGTATTGTAGAGTGAGAAATTCATTCCAGCTGAGGAAGCTTGGATGACTTCGTGGGGCAGGGTAGGTTTTAAGTGAGCATGAAATATAGCTAACTATTGACGACAAACGTTACATGAAAAGGCATGTCAGGTAGAGAAAACAACCAGAACAAAAGCCAGAGAAATAAGGTTCAGGAAAGAAACAAAGTGCATTGGGCAACATACCCACAAAGGTCAGTAGAGAGTCCGCTAGGGAGGGCCTTGCACCCCAGAGCCAGGAAATGGGATTGTATTCTCTACGT
The DNA here is from genome assembly GCF_964270905.1 of Leucopleurus acutus. Taxonomy (NCBI): domain Eukaryota; kingdom Metazoa; phylum Chordata; class Mammalia; order Artiodactyla; family Delphinidae; genus Leucopleurus; species Leucopleurus acutus. The sequence goes on along the minus strand of NC_139143.1, from coordinate 109,270,989 downwards.
GGGGACAGTAAGAAGCCATCTGAAATTTGAGGACCAAAAACCAAAATGATGTAAGATGGGTAACAGTGATGAGTGATAAAGGCAGAGTGTCCTTTGCATTTAGGGGATGGAAAAACTTTGAAACCTCCATGTCAGCAAGGTTACAGCACAAATGACCAAGCTCCTGGGATGAGGGCAGTGTACTTAGTGCATTCCTAGCTCGCTTTATTATTACTGGTGTTAGAATTAAAATACGACAAGCGTTTTCCAAAGTAATTTATTAGATCCTCTCAACTTACACTCTTCCATTATTTTCTGCATTTCCTCCTAGCACCCACCCCTGAAACTGGGAAAGATTGGCTTTATTGTATTCGTTCATATTTTAATTGCATTTTACACTTTCTAAAAGACTTACAACCGCTAATACTTCGTGATGAATAAGTAGTCATTTGTGACCACTATTTATTTTTAGCAACGCATCACAAAATCAGTGCAGATATTTTTGCATCGAACCAAAATATTCCTGCACAAAGAAACCTCTTTAGGAAAGCAACGGGATGTCATAATGAAAACCAAGCTTTATTTCAGAAAAAAAGCTGGAGCTGACTTTATGTATGGATGCATCTTCTACTAACTAGCTGTTTGACCAGTATTACATATATTTTTTTAATCTGTAAAAATGATGAGAATTAGTCTCACTGCTCTCTGTGGCCTCACCTATCTCTAAAATGGGTTCCTAGCATATAAAAAGACACTCAAGATTTGAAGTTCAATACCACATATGTTCGTACTTCATGTACTGTTTTTGAATTAAGTCTTGAATTAACCAGCTTTGAAGGATGCTTACAAAACACAAATAGCACTGGCATCTCCTATTTCAAGACAGAGAAATATTCGGGGTATATCTTCACAACATGAACTTGAATGAAATCTCTTACAATAAAGAGAGGCTGTGGAGTCAGTCCAACCCGAGTTTGTGTCTCTAATCTGCCACTTACTAGCTTTGCAATTTGGAGCAAGACAGCTCCTCTAAATCACAGTTATTTCATCTGTAAAATGGAGATAATAATCAGGCTGTGTAAAGACTTATTAAATTAACTGAAATAAAACATGCAAAGTCTTGGCACAGTGTTTTCCTATGTAATAAGCACTCTAATATTACCTGCTAGTCTAATAATTACCTGACAATGCTGGAAAAATGAATTAGGCATGGTCCCAGCCCTTGAGCAAAAACAGCTTGGAAAGGGAGATGCGGCATACTAACAACACTGTTGCACAGGAAAGAAAAGTGCTATTGTGCTGAAAGCGGCACAGATAGAAGACTGGAAATTCAGAATGCGCGTTTGCTTGTTTTCTATTTAGTGTTTGTACCACTGACCTTCGGCCAGTGGTCTAATAGCCTACTTTCTGACAGCTTTGTATTGTTTCTCACTCCTTGTTCGCAAGATGCACATGAGAGGATTCTCCCTGGAGCACGCTTGAGGGTTAGGATGCAGAAGCAACTCTTCCTGTAGCTTCTCTGGCAGTGCCACTCCACCTTAGGAAGGTGGTGGCCAGGGGGACTTGAAAGAGTTCAGGTTACACGCCCCCCACTGTGGTAGGGTGCAAGGACCCCACGACTGAAAGAGAGAGTTCTTTGGAATAAGACTTGGCACCTCTAAGAATCTTTCCTCTGCTCATAAAAATATACTCTCTATTCTCCTGATTCTATTGTATAGAAGGCATACTATTGTTTTAATAACAGCGTACGTGTGTGGCAGGATGAAGCTGGGGAACCCAATACGTTAAAGTATATATCATTTTGTTAAAAACATTCCAGTTTCAAAAATGTTAAGGTGTTTAACATAAATGTGCATCTAAAAATTGAAGGAGTGTAATCCGTTCTAGAGAAGCCGTGAGGACGCACTGCACCTAAGACCAGAGTAACTCTACACTTCCTTCAGGCACACATCCCCTCATTCAGCAGTTATTCATTGAGTGTTTGGTATATGACCTTCAGGGCTATGCATGAGTTGTGTTAGGACACGGTTCATGTGAACAGGAGCTCTGAATTTAGACAGACACGTGCGATTACAGTGTGGTGAGGTAAGTGTTGATAGAGATGGATACAAATGATACTACAACATCAAGGAAGTGGCGACTGATGGCCTGGGCCACAGGAGTGGGGGGACTTTGGGAACCTTTGGAGGGAAGGTGATTACTGAAGGATGAGTGGTTCACTTGTCACACGTCCATCCTTTCAGAATGAAACCACACAAACCAGGGCTAGGACCACAGTTGTGCTGTGAGAGCCATTTGTGATGGCCCCAGGTCCAGAATCTGTCTGGACCAATGATCATTTCCATCATTCTGACCTGCAGGTCTTCGCTCTTGTGTCCATGACCTGTTTCCGCTGTTTCAGCTCTCAAAGCTCATCTCAGACTTCTTTCCAGACACCACCTGGGAACCATAGTTTCTTGCTCCAACCTCAGCTTTCCCCCTTAGCTACCTTTATTCTCTACCTCCACACACCATGTCTACAGGTAAAAACCACAAGTGCTCTCTGCCTTTTGCCGAAGCGACCCAGCATCACTCGTCTCTCTTGTGACAGGGGAAGAATAGAAACTTGGAAATACTTCAGTTTGGGAGGAAGGGAGGAAAGAATTCTGAGCAAACAGAGGAGCAATGGGGGAAGAGTTTCAGGAGTTTATGCTTTACTTGATCTGTAACAAGGGGACGATTATACCTAATTCATAGGGTTTAGTGAGATAGACATGAACGAGAGTATACATATATGCCCAGGACATTGATGACACATAATAGATGGCCAATAAATGCTTCTTTTCTTCCTATTCCCATTTGATAGGCAGCTTCTGGCAGAGAAGTTCTGTTGGGTCCGGTGGAAGCCAGAGGAGACTCCTTCCACACGTACGTTCAGAGCTGGCCTCCAGAACATTACCTGGATAACTGGCCCAACGGTAAGTGAAAACTTCATGATGATTTCACGAGTTTCTGACTTAACTGCCACCTCCCACCTCTCCTAACATGTGCCTGAGCAAGGGTCAATCCTGATGCTTGTTCGGACAGTCTCATGTTGCATGGAGAGCTGTTGCATTCTCTGGTTGATCAAATCTTTTGGGACTGAGAATTCTTACTAAAAAAGTGTGTATGCACATGTGCACGTATATGTGCATGTGTGCATGTGTGTGTGTGTTTGTGTGTGGGTAAAGTATCTGGCTAAGGGGAAGCCAGAAAAAAGGGAGGAAGATAAAGAACGATGCTGGGGCTTCCCTGGTGGTGCAGTAGTTGAGAGTCCGCCTGCCGATGCAGGGGACACGGGTTCGTGCCCCGGTCCGGGAGGATCCCACATGCCGTGGAGTAGCTGGGCCCGTGAGCCATGGCCGCTGAGCCTGTGCGTCCGGAGCCTGTGCTCCGCAACGGGAGAGGCCACAACAGTGAGAGGCCCACGTACTGCAAAAAAATAAATAAATAAATAAGAATGATGCTGATAGCCCCCAGAATTTCTGTGTGGTTTAGGTCAGAGCCAAATGGAATAGACGCTATTTGGATATTACTATTATTTTGAAATTCTTTTTATATCTATAAAACATTTTTGCTAAAATACATCTTGAGTAAACTGGAGGATACATAAGTTCTTACTCTGATGTGCAGTTTATAGGCCTAGGGGAAGCACCGGATTTGCATGGAGTGTAGTGATGTCAATTCCTGAGCACGAGAATGGATTCATTGGTATATTTCCCCAAGGCAGCCAGAAGGAGACATAATTCAAGGAATGAGCTCATGTCGTAATCAAGCGTGGAAGCTAAGGTTAGTATCAGGGAACACGTATGAGGTGTCAGGTCTAGTGATGTGCACAAGACAATAAAGAGTGGACAAAGGGCAAGAAGCCAGGTGCTGAGGGCATCAGAGACAGTTTGGAAAGCAGACATCAGGTTATAATTTTGTTATTTAAAGCAAGGGTCAGGAACCAAGCAAGGCATATAGTTCTTAATTAACTATAGTTTCAGAATGTTTTCTCTGGGAGTTTGGAAATGGCATAAGTACTTAGCTTGAATAGAAATGGCCTTGATTTATCTTGAACCAAAGAATAATGGAATCGTAGATTTTCAGGGTTAGAAGAAGGGGCATTCAAATTCAATGGATAGAACTATTGCTAATGTTCAATCTACCCTTGAGCATCCAATTGACTAATCTGTATAATAGGAAGACTCCCTCTTAAAATAATTTTTCCTTTCTCAGACTCCGAAGGAATGTGAGAATTTTCCATTTCATATTGCATTTAATTCCATTGTCTTCATGTTTCTATCCATTTATCCTAGATTTCCTTTCTAAGTCATGAGAACGAATCTTGTTATCTTGTATGGAAGCTATATAATACATAATCTGTCAAATAATTTCATTAAGTTTACTTTATCAAAATATTTCATGTAGAGCTTTGGGGATGAGGTAGGTGAAATTTAGTGAAAACTCAGAGTTCATTCACCCATGACTGTGTATGCAGCATGCCTATAATAAATTACTGGCTAATTGTAGAATTAGTCTCATTACTTCAGCATAATTCTGTATACACAGAACAAATTCACAGGGAGATGGAAGCTTCAGTTTTGACAGAACCATCGTGAAAACTTGTGAATCAAAATTAACTATCATTTCTGAGCCATTTAATTCATAGAATTTCCAAGTTGAGCTGACTTCTTTGGATTATAGATTCCATAGGCCAGATTTACATCTGCCTTGCCCTAAGTTTGGAAGTGGCTGATTGTAACTGGATTGACTGACTGTATTTTGAATGCCTTCATCTACAAATCTCTGTGATGAGCTAGGTGCCTTTCCTAAATAATTCCCTATGCAGAAGTGTGTATTAAAAACAGCTTGTCAAATTGACTAAGAGGGAAACTCAGTGTTGCCTGGTCCATCTCCCTACACAGACACATTTTGACACAGTGTATTTAAGTGCTAATAATGACATTAGAAGATGTTGGAAAGAGATCTAATTCAGCATGCAGAAGTGACTTTGCTGTCATCTCCTATTTTCTGCGCAATTGACAGCAGATACTTGGGGCTGAATTTTTATTTCAGGTCAAATTTCCAAGGCATGAGGCTGTCTGTTAGAAACAGATAAGACCAAAACCAATACGAAAGCACTTGTTGGAAGTGTCAGTAGTGCTGAGTATTTGAAAGGGATGCTTCAGTTTTCTGTTTAGGACATGACACAACAGCATATGTTTTAGCAGCAAGAAAAACCAACCAACAGCTCCCTGTCATTTTTCCATGGCTGCTACTGGGAAGATTTCAGAAGAGAAGTCTGATTTCTTTGGGGGATGAGATGATTTTTAAAAAAGCATAGTCTCTTTTGTCATTTTATTTCTCCCCTAGCCAATATTTCCCAGAATATTTCAAACAAATCCAACTAACCAGTATTTTTTTTTTTTTTGAGCACAGGATCCAATATGCTATACTTTAAGAATTTTATAATCAAACAACAAATAGTGCTGTATTACTTCATCTAATGAAAAAAAGGTTGGACATCAATAAAGTTGAAGGTTTATAAAATCATTCAAATGTGTTGACTCACTGAATTGAATAGGAAAGCCCAGGTGTGTTTTAATAGTTACTTTGTCCATGTTCTGAGTTAGACTCTAGCTATTTTGCATTCCCCTGGCTGGCAAACACGCTCTAGCTTCCTTCAGCTTAGACACACTAAGTTAATATTCACCTAGTCAAGATATAGTTAACAACATCACCATTTCATTGCTAAGAGCTCTTGATGCCTGGGTAATCTTTTGTCAATTTAAGTTTAATTTGAGCTACTTCTCCAAAAGTGAAGAGTTTGTTTTATCCATGGGACAGAAGCTTCAACAACAAAGTTAAAATTTGAACACATTCCCAAGCCTAAATGGACAAAATTCTCTCTTTCCTGCATGAAGTGTCTCATACCCAAGGGCATCGTGTATTTCTTTCACACACCCTGAACTAGAAAGTAAGTGCATGGGGCTTCCCTGGTGGCCCAGTGGTTGAGAATCTGCCTGCTAATGCAGGGCACACGGGTTCGAGCCCTGGTCTGGGAAGATCCCACATGCCGAGGAGCAACTAAGCCCGCGCACCACAGCTACTGAGCCTGCGCGTCTGGAGCCTGTGCTCCGCAACAAGAGAGGCCGCGACAGTGAGAGGCCCGCGCACCGCGATGAAGAGTGGCTCCCGCTGGCCGCAACTAGAGAAAGCCCTCACACAGAAATGAAGACCCAACGCAGCCAAAAATTAAATAAATAAATAAATTAAAAAAAAAAAAAAAAAGAAAGCAAGGGCATGCTTCTCTTTTCCCTTTTTGTGCCTGCTTTATTTTTTATTAGTATTACTATTTAAACATTTCCTGTGTTGTTGAATTCAAATTTGTCATTTTATTTTTCTCCTCCAGGAAGAGTGATTTAAAGCCCAACCATGCACAGAAAGATATGATTTTGATGTGGTACCCTCAACATTTTGTCATCATGGATGGTTCATTCTTTGAAACAGAAGCCTTGGGGAACCCTAAATTCCAAACCTGAAACTAGCTCATGGGAGACCCGATTTGCTGTTTGTAACAAAAATGAACCCTCCTGGACTAATTAATCTCAGGAGACTCATGTCTCATATTATTCCCATTTTCCAGCAGCTTTGCCTCAGGGACAAGCACTTTCCTTCTTTTTGCATTTCTTCTGTATAGCTGGATTTCTTTGCAATACTCTACATAAACAATGGCTTTTACAACATTATTGCCAAGAGGTCTTTCTGTGAACAGATCTCTTTCAAGAGTCTGTGAAATTGTCATTGCTTTGGTCTGTATTTAATCAACCTGCAGAAGGTAAAACCATAAAGCTATGGGCCTTCTTACTTTTAAATAGGTGGCATTTTTCCTACAAGTAAATGTTGCCTTTTTAAAATAATCTCTTTCGGTAGCTATGTACCAATTCCGGGAGCTCTGCCGTTGCTTAAACTTTTCCAGAAACTTCTCTATTTGAATTTCCTCTGGAGTCAGCGTGCAATTTCTAAGAAAATATTTCATTGGTATTTAAATTGTCAACTCATAGTTTATAGTCATCTACCATCTATCTTCGCCAATAACACTATTATCCTTTTCTATTAATTATCTGGTTATAAGAATTGACTGCAAGTGACCATTGCTAACAATAAAATCTGTCATCAAAGGAAGAAGAACTAAACTGTTGTGGAGAGCTAAAAGAATGGATCTTGTTCCCTGACACAGCTCTGAAAAAAGAGATTCAAAATTTTCTTAATCTATGGGGTCATCACCAGAATAAGCGACTTAACTCTCATGGTCCTCTGTGAGTCTAAAATTGTGTAAATTATTTAGGTAAGCTTTGTATATTAATTTAATAATGCAACTACACTTTATTCACAATAGAACATGTTTTTCTTTGGCTGATCATTTTTATTTTTGACCTTCCAGTGAGCACTCAGAGCTGTTAGAGCATTGCAGCTTGCCTGGTTTTTTCAGTTTCATTGGAAATGTTTCCCATGAACCAGTTATTCCCTAACTTGGTCCAGATGAAAATGCACACACACATACATACACACACACACACACACACACACATACACATGCATATCAAAAACATTTCTTTCATCAAGAAATTCTTCAAAGTCTTTTAAGCTAATTTCTATATATTCATGTAGCTGAAATCTTGTGTCTCCCATTTACCATGTAGCTCTTTCACTGTAGCTCCTCCGTCACTATGTGATGCAAGGCCATCTCCATGTATGTATAGACAGTGGCAATCCACCAGAGGACATCTATCACTGGAAGATTTCTTTTGTTCTGGGAGCTTAGTGTAAGCATTTGAATGATGATTCTCTATCTTTTAATTCATTCCATGGGCCCTTTTAGAAGATGGTAACTTGAAGACAAGACAAGACACTTTTTCTCTGAAGAAGAACGAGATGGAACAAACTTTATTATGTGAAGCAATGGCTTACAAAGCATTCTGCAAATAGTTAATAGGCGGGGTGGTGGTGGTGGTGGTGGTGGGATGAATTGGGAGATTGGGATTGACATATAAACACTAATATGTATAAAATAGATAACTAATAAGAGCCTGCTGTATAAAAAATAAATAAATGAAATTAAATTTTTTAAAAAAGAAAAAAATAGTTAATAGGCTGTTCCAGCCATGGCATAAAGTATAACCTGACCTCCCTCCATCTTTTTCCTCCAGACTCTGGTAAGGGAGGAGGGGCAGATTAATTATTTATTCTGGTACGACCCCCCCCCCCCCATGCCCAAGTGACAAGGAGGAACAAACAGTGTACAGGTGATTTTAAGGCATTGCCAAGTCATCATCTGACTAAAACTGTTTGAAAATCTCCGGATGTCTTAAACACTGCTGAGCCAGAGATTAAGTCAGGAGGGATTTCTGTGTCTCAGATTCAATACTTGTAGGCACAGAAGGGATAAGCCTCATGAAGAGAGAAGTGTAGCCACGTAGAGAGGTCAAATACCCCTGGATGAATCCCTTCTGTACCACACATTGTCCGTGGCTACTAAGACATTCCTTTGTGCTGAGTAGAGCATCTGATACCTTTACCCCAATATTAAATCTATGAGAAAATCTGATTTAGTTCAAGAAACTCTATTGTCCATGGAGACACTATGAAAGTGTAAACCTTAAACAACTGATGTCATTTGTGATTTTTATCTTGCCATAATGTTTACCTTTACACAGTAAGTACTGCTGTTTTCCCATGACTGCAATGAAGAATTGTGGTAAGATAAACTCACCTCTTATAAGACAAATGTCAGATGTTTGTAAACTCACCTCTTATAAGACAAATGTCAGATGTTTAATGAAAATCACTGTATGAGCATCCCCCGTTTACTTTGAATTTGCTGAGATTCTGGACTTCCAGTAAAATTTAGCTCACGAAATTTTCCAAATATGAGCCTCTGTGTTCAAAACTAGGGATTGCAAGTAATTAATTCTGAGAGTGCACGGGCCTTAGCCAAAAAACAGCTAGTCTGGGGATGCAGAGATGTGAGTTCTCTGCACCATTTAGACACTGATTGTTTGGGAGATTCCCTTGGCCTTAGTTTCCTCTGTAAAATAAGCAGATTTAACTAGGTGATCTCCAAGATCCTGTCCTTTTCTAAGATTCTGTGATTCTATGCTAATATATGACCAGGTGGAAGTCCATTATCCACCAAAAATTTCAAGCTGCAATATTTGGGGTATAAGACATGAGATATGATTTCGAAGATAAAAGAGATCTGAAGTATATCATCTACTGGCAAGAAATCACACCATGTTTGAGAGAAAGGGATAGACACATGAAAACGTAAGTAAGAGTCTAGTCTTAGTTAAACTTAAGTATTTTCCCAGAAGAAATCGAAAAGAGATGGAGTGCTTTGTTGGTGCTGGAAACTTTGATTTACGATTACAAATAGTTAGGGCTATTTTCCATTAAGTACTCTGAGGAACCTCTCATGGTACTCTTTGAGAAGGTACTGTGAAGTTGAAGTTCTGGAGTGGAGTGAAGAGCCTACCTCAGCTTTAAGGAGAACTACTCCATTTTTACCTATTTACTGTATTGGGCTTCCTTGTCAAATCTAATTTGAAGGTAAGAGTCTACTTCTCTAAAAAGTTTGAGAGCCTTTGATTTAGTCAATCCGATTTCTCATGGTGTTAAACACACTGGACCAACATCTCACCTTCCACTTTATCAAGATTGCTCCTCCCTTTATTCCAAACCTCCCATAAAGCATGCTTCTTGTAGAACTGCTATGGACTGAATTGTGTTTCTCTAAAATTCATATGTTGAGGCCCTAAACCCTGATGTAACTGAGTTTGGAGATAGAGTTTTTAGGAGGTAATTAAGGTTAAATGAGGTCATAAGTGTAAGGCCTTGATCCAATAGGATTAGTGTCCTTATAAGAAGAGGTACCAGAGAGCTTTCTCTCTCTCCCCAAGAGCACACACCTGGAACAGCTATGTGAGGACATAGCAGAGTCTGCAAGCCAGGAAGAGACTTCTGACCTGAAACGGAAACAGCCAGATCTTGGACTTCTAGCCTCCAGAACTGTGAGAAAATAAATTTCTGTTGTATAAGCCACCCAGTCCCTGGTATTTTGTTATGGCAAACTGAGCAGGCTAAGAATACTAACCCAGGACAAACGAGGGACAGAGATTTCTCTTTAAATCACTTTCCAGGAGTAGGTTTTAAAAAAAACAAAAATTACTTGATTAATTAACTTATTTTTGGCTGCACTGGGTCTTTGTTGCTGTGCGTGGGCTCTTCTCTAATTGTGGCGAGGAGGCGCTACTCTTCATTGTGGTGCGTAGGCTTCTCATTGCTGTGGCTTCTCTTGGTGTGGAGCACGGGCTCTAGGCGCATAGGCTTCAGTAGTTGTGGCTCGCGAGCTCAGTAGTTGTGGTGCATGGGCTTAGTTGCTCCATGGCACAGGGCTCGAACCTGTGTCCTCTTCATTGGCAGGTGGATTCTTAACCACTGTGCCACCAGGGAAGTCCTAGGAGTAGGTTTTTAAGTAGATCAATATGAGGAACTGAAATAGAAACCAAATGCAGTGTGTCACTAACTTTTAGCAACCACTGCTGTGTATGCATGTAGCATTTATAGGCTGTCGTGCTCAAGACTGAGTTGTTAAATGGTGGCTCTAGGAATATGAGCTCTGTAGACGTGACAGGCATACAAAAATTATGATGTATGTGTGCTGTGCATATTAGCTCACCTATGAACTTAACCTCTGGAGAGCAGCATTGTACATTCACCAGCACATTGTGGGAATGCAAAAGAAAACCCCCAAAAACAAAATTGCTAAGAGGTAGGTGGCAAAATGTTATTATTATCATTTTATAGAGGAGCAAAAATGTGCAGCTGAAAGGTCAAGTATCTTGTTCAAAGTGACACAGAATAGTAGAGTTGAGCCCTGGAATTATTAACTTCTGTTTTCTAATCTAGTGGACCTGAGGTTATAGAATCCAACTAGGAAGGTCAGAGATATAAGTTTTATGTTATGAGACGGTTATGCTACATGGGTCGCTCCTGTTCTTTTGTCCCCTCACCTGGGAGCCACTTGATGACTTTAGCCTCAGCAACTTCCCCCATCCTGGGGAACCTGAACCTGAAACAAGAGACCATATTAACAGCCAGTACCTCCCACTGACTGTGAATTTCAGATCTCCTGCTCTCTAGGCCATTCAGTAGTTGCAGCTAATCGGAGTCTCCTTTTGTTGAATCTGTGTTTCCTTTGTTGGGGAATAGCCCGGTGATCTCTTGAGAAGAGTACGGGGGCTTCTGGTGGGGAACACCTGGGAAAGCTGTTTAAGACTAAATATTAGAAGCAGTCAGCTGGGCCTCTGAAGGGCATGCTTGGTTCCTTACACTCTGCAGTGAGCCCACAGCTTCTGGGATATTGTGTTAATGTCTAGCTATCCATTTGAAGAAGAGACTTGATAAAATGCCTCCTGAAAAGGGCTTTGTAATAACCAATCAATGGTTCTTTTCTTTTGCCTCCCCAAAGTTTTGGCACTTTGAATCATGCCTTCCCTCAAATTCTCACTTTTCTTGGCTCAGGGATGATACACCTACTTCTACAATAGCCATTCCCTTTCTTCATTCACTTCTGTCTGATACCCACCAAATGTGGAGGGGTCTCTTAGATTCAGGGCTTTATGAAAATTACAAAATGATGCTGAGAGCAACAGGACTCACATCCTGAAATCAGGACTTCATGCCATGCTGCTATCTAGCTAAATCAGGCATAAATATATCCAACAAAATGAAAAAGGTATGTTGTAGAGTTCTGGTTCCAACTTTCAGTTGCTTCTCACAGGAAATCTGGTGAGAAACTTCATCCTTTGTGACTAAGGAAATAAGTGGTGTTGGTTCAGTTTGTGATTATTATTCTTACAGATTTTGATAATCTTTTCTATGTGTACCTTTATATATTTTGCTGGAATTTTTGCCTGTTAGTTTCAGTGTCTTTATTACTGCTTCCAGATTATTCTGAAACTCTATATTAGGTGATTGTTAAAAGTTAATTAGAGATCTGACTCTATTTCTTTTGTTTTCCAACATCAATTCTCTGACATGACCTTGGTGTCCTACAGTTCAATTCAATTCTGACACTACCTTTTTTTTTTTTTTTTTTTTTTTGCAGTACACGGGCCTCTCACTGTTGTGGCCTCTCCCGTTGCGGAGCACAGGCTCCGGACGTGCAGGCTCAGCGGCCATGGCTCATAGGCCCAGCCGCTCCATGGCATGTGGGATCTTCCCGGACCGGGGCACGAACCCGTGTCCCCTGCATCGGCAGGTGGACTCTCAACCACTGCGCCACCAGGGAAGCCTGACACTACCGTTTAAGACCAGGTTAAGGGGGTCTATATCACAAGACTGACCCTATTTAAGATGCCACCTGTAAGCCCCAGGTGTCCCCAAGGCACCTACATTTTTGTTAGTTGATTACAAATTTGGGGGGTGCTCACAACCCTCTCTCAAGTTTGATAATTCACTAGAATGACTCACAGAACTCAGGAAAGTACTATACTTAAAATTATAGTTTTAGGGACTTCCCTGGTGGTCCAGTGGTTAAGAATCCTCCCTCCAGTGCAGGGGATGTGAGTTTGATTCCTGGTCGGGGAACTAAGATTCCACATGCTGCAGGGCAACTAAGCCCACACGCCACAACGAAGAACCTGCATGCCGCAACTAAGACCCAATGCAGCCAAAAATAAAATTAAATAAATAAATAAATTATAGTTTTATTATGAAAGCTACAACTCAGGAATAGGCAAATGGAAGAGACACAAAAGGCAAGATGTGAGGCTCTCGGGCCCCTCTCCTAGCACATCCATGTGTCCAACATAGGAACTTCCCAAACCTCATTGTTCAAGAGTTTCTGTCCAGGTTTTATTGCATAGGCATGATTGATTAAATCATTGGTCATTGCTATTTAAACTCCAGTCAACCACTGAGTTGACTCACTCAATAGTTCCCACTATTCCCCAGAGGCTATCTAGCCCCGCCCCACCCCCCTTGCCCCCCCCACCCCCACCCCCAGCCAACCTCACTAGCATAACAAAAACATTCCTGCTGTTCAGTAAATTCCAAGAGTTTTTGAAGATCTTGTGGCAGGAATAGGTAGAAAGACCGAATATGATATTTTTATTACACAGTAGTCCACACTTATCCATGGTTTTGCTTTCCATGGTTTCAGTTACGGGGGTCAACCATGGCCCAAAAATATTAAATGGAAAATTCCAGAAATAAACAATTCATAAGTTTTAAATTGTGTGTCGTTACGAGTGGCATGATGAAATTATGTGCCTTTCTGCTTCATCCCACTTGGAATCCCCAACCATCAACATCATCTGCTCCTGACATCCAACCATCAACATTGTCAGGGCTTACCCAAAGCAGATGATTACCCAGATCCAGGATTACCCAAAGCAGATGATTCTTCCTTTGACATGTTGTCAGAAGGTCAATAGTAGGCTAACTCTACATCACCATGCTTATGTCGTTCACTCCCTTCATCTCATCATGTAGGAGTTTTATCATCTCATATCAACACGAGAAGGGTGAGTACAGCATAATATCTTTTGAGAAAGAGAGAGAGATCACACTCACATAACTTTTATTACAGTACAGTTGACTCTTGAACAGCGTGGGCATTAATTTGCATGTAATTTATAGTTAGCTCTTCATATCCAAGGTTCTTCTGCATCCACAGAGCCAACCAACCACGGACCATGTTGTGCTATAGTATTTACTATTGAAAAATATCCACACGTAAGCGGACCTGCGCAGTTCCAACCCACATCGTTTAAGGGCCAGCTGTATCTTGTTATAATTGTTCTATTCTGTTATCAGTTGTTGTTTTTAATCTCTTACTGTGCCTAATCTATAAATTAAACTTTAATCATAGGTACATATGTACAGGAAAAAACATAGTACATATCAGGTTTGTTACTATCTGCAGTTTCAGGCATCCACTGGGGGTCTTGGAACATATCCCCCACGGATAAGGGGGGACTACTGCACCACACGATCAATTGTCTTTTTTCCTTCTTATATGCTTAGGACAAGGAGAGGTCATTATTCCAATTTATTGAATTATTTAGTGAGGTAAGCAGAATTCTAAGGTGGCCCTTAATCTTCCTGCTTCCTAGTGTACACTCCATGTGTAAGCACCTCCCCTTGAGTATGAGCAGGACCTATGAATATGATGGGATTTCACTCCTACAGTTAGGTTATGTTATATGGCAAAGGTGAAGGGATTTTGCAGATCCCTTATGGTCCCTCATCATTTGACTTTGGGTTAATCAAAGGGAGATTATGCTGAGTAAGCCTGACTGAATTAGGTATGTACTTAAAAGACGGTCTAGAGCAGGGGTCCCCAGCCTCTGGGCCTTGGACCCGTACTTGTCTGTGGTCTGTTAGGAACTGGGCCGCACAGCAGGAGGTGAGCCGCGGGTGAGTGAGCGAAGCTTCATCTGCCGCTCCCCATTGCTCGCATTACACCTGCACCATCCCCGCCCTCGCCTCCCACCCGGGTCCTTGGAAAAATTGTCTTCCAAGAAAGCGGTCCCTGGTGCTGAAAAGGTTGGGGACTGCTGGTCTAGAGGATAGAGGCACCCTCCTGCTGGCCTTGAAGAGGCAAGCTGACACCAGTTTTACAGCTGAAAGGAGATATATTCTGCCAACAGCCACATGAACTTGGAAGAGGATTCCCTGAATGATTTGACTTTTTAGTGAAGTAGGAAACAAGGGTCATCCGTTGAGAATGAGAATAGTGAAGGAGACATTGGGGTTTCCAGATAAAATAGGATGTAAAATAGTCATCTAGAGGAGTGGATGAGTAAATGAACTAGGGATATATAATACGATCGAGACATACACTTTAAAAATATAATCTATGATAGGATGTGATATATAATGTGATATATACTGTAATCATGTATAATATGATTGCCTGGCAGCACTAAGGAGCCACTTGAAATTCATGAATTAATAGTCAGATTCATCAGAGCAGTTGTATATTTTGCTCCAGCCTATTCAACTGCATGAATACATGGATGGAGTAAGAGAAGAGTTGACTTTAGACAGGATTGTAGTTTTGTTAAGGGAGTTTATCAAAGCAAGAAGTGAGAAGCAAAAGAGTACAGGTGATTTATAATGGAGTGGTGGATGAGGGAGTTGAAAGTGGATAAGGAGGGATGTGAAGACGTGAAGAGTTGAAAGTTATTGAAAGGTTGTAGGGTCATCACCATTAGAGGTCCTCATAGGGTCAAAAACTTGTTACGGTGGGAATATAAAAGGAATGAACTGGAAAGATTGGAGATGGTCAGCAGAGTGAGGGGCAGGAGACTGGGATTAGGGAAAGATTTTATTATTGCTGATGATAGGGCTTCGAGTGTGACCATTAAGAGAAAGTAGTGAGTCAGGGTGGAGTACAAGAGCAATGGAGGAAAAAAATCCCAAAGCCTTGAGAGGTCAACTTGTTAGAGGGCTCATTTCCATAACCACCAAAAAGAAGAGAAGTCTAAGCACTAGCATTAGTGAGTGTGAGCCAGGAATTAAAATGAGAAGAAATGACCTGGCTCTGTGTGGGGGAGGTGGAGACGGGAGCTGCCACTGAATGACAGCAATAATGAAGGGTAGAGTGACATAGTCTGCTGAGATCCAAAGCTGGGTTTTTTTCTGAAAAGAGTGTAGGGAGAACGGTCTGAGAGTTGCAAGGAAAAGCATAGAGATCATTTTTCCGTGTACAACCCAGTAGGACAAGAGCTGTGTGAGATGGGCTTCCCTGGTGGTGCAGTGGTTAAGAATCCACCTGCCAATGCAGGGGACACGGGTTTGAGCCCTGGTCTGGGAAGATCCCACATGCCGTGTAACAACTAAGCCTGTGCGCCACAACTACTGAGCCTGCGCTCTGAAGCCCACGAGCCACAACTACTGAGCCAGCGCGCCTAGAGCCAGTGCTCGGCAACAGAAGCCACCGCAATGAGAAGCCCGTGCACCACAATGAAAACAGACCCTGCTCGCGGCCGGTAGAGAAAGCCCGCGCAGCAATGAAGACCCAACGCAGCTAAAAATAAATAATAAATAAATACGTAAATTCTTTAAAAGAAAAAATAAAAAAGAGCTGTGTGAGAAAAACGTTGACCCCTTTTGAGAGGGCTTCAGGGGAAGCAGTGTCCCCCAAGGAAGAGCCAGATTCTAGTTAGAGCAAGAATGTGAAAGAAATGCTCAGAGAACAAGTTGTGATTACTAATTGGAATTCCTAGTGACCTTCCTTAGAGTATCCAAGTAGAAAGGCCAGCATAATCTATGCATTTAGAAGGCTGTCATCCGAAAAATTGGATATTTTATCTACTATTTTGTTTGTATCCATACAATACTAGATACATGAGAATATTTATCCTTGGGTTATTTTCTTCTTATACATTCTGGCTAAAACGGACCGTGGAAATGCTGTTTATTTAGCTAAGATTTGGACTGTGCAACTGATCTTTAACTACGCAGTTGGCTTTGATAGATCAAAAGTAGGAGAACAATCTGCATGCTGGGCTGTGACTTCATAGGCTTACATATTTGGGAGGTGCTTGTAGGGTAGAAAACTTAAGCTTGGGGATTACTTATTGTTATCAAGGTGAGAAATAGAAATTGTGCAGGAGTAATGGTCTTGTAAACCTTTCCTGAGCTGTTGAAAGTAATTTACAAACATACAACACAAAAGGAATGACTAACCTTGTAGAAGGTATTTGTTTATTTTTGTTAATTTCTTCTGGGTAATAAAATGCCTTTTATGTTGTTAGCCAGTATTTAAAGTTTTAGCTTTCTTCCAATTGATGTGCCACGGGCAATTTATGCACAGTGCTGCTAAAAACAAGCCAGTTTTAGGGGAAAAATGTAATAATTACCAAAGACCAGGATGACAGTCAACATTTAAACAGATAATGTTAGTCCACAACTCTTCGCCTGCCTCTGTTACTACCAGTATGGCAACTGGTGTTTATAAGCTGCAGAACAACCCCAAATTGTTGGCTCTAATGTTCCAGGAACCTTGAAGAAAGCACAATGCTAGAATAAACCATGCTACTTCCTCATCCCTCCCCATCCCTTATAACCCAGGGTTCTGATTGTCCTATGTATGATTTCTCTCATCTGACTTCAACTTCAACACATTTGTCTTTTATCGCTCCTCTAACTGGAATGTATCGAATTCCATTTTCCAAATTCCATGAGAAGGTAATGCCCTAAAAGCTCTTTCTTCTTTTTTTCAATCTTTATTTTGTTGAGAAGTTCTAAATAGGGAATATGAAAATGAAATTGTAGTAAATTAAGAGGAAGAAATTGCCTTGGGGGCATTGGATAGTCTAAACTTGACCCACTGGTTATTTTGTATTCTGCTATTTTTTTGTGCCCTGGGTAGAAAGTGGCAACTAACACCTTCACTCCCAACCAGCATTTACTCAGCTAAGGTAGAGCCAGCTGGCAGTGGTCTGCATTTCCTCTTGTTTCAGGGAACTTTTACGGCTCCACTGTGATTAGGGTATAGCTGGGTAGTTAGAGACGAGGTTCTTTGCTTTTTTTCTCTTTGCTAAATGAGTATGTAAACTATTTTTGCTCATCTTACTCTACCAGGTGTGAATACATACAGGTATAAATGGTATTCTTAGCACCAAGGTCTTGAGAGAACTTGTATCCATTGGGAAATATTTATAGAGAAATACACTAAATGCAGTAGCCCACAAAAGTAATATATGGGTCCCCATAAAGAGAATTACCAAATTCTCCTTCCTGCCACCCTTCACTTTCTCTTTCTTGCATTGGTGAGGGGATTGACGTAGTATTATAATGGGAAGAAGGGTCTTTACTTTTATGTACTTCAGGAAAACTTCCCTTCTGTAAACTGGGCTCAAGATGTTAGAGTGCTTGCCCTCATGGTTCCAGTGGGAGATGTGAGGTAGTAAAATATTTCTGAACCATTTTAGTCTCCATTCAACAAATGATTTGGGTATCTCTATTACATTATCCTGACATCATAGGGAAATTACAATAACTAATGTAGGAGTTATGGTGACACATTATAGGCTAATAGAAATTTTAGTTGCTTTGAGATTGAACAACGATAATAACCATACACCAAAACTGCTTTTGAGGTTAGCTGCTAGGACTCACTTCAGAACAATACTAACATGGAATTTTAAAATATAAAATCCCAGACTACCTACTCTCTGGAAGGATTTGAAACCAAATTTGGGGCACCTTCTGATGAAAAACTTCAAAAATAGAATGCTCAGAGAACAAGGGTATTCCAGGCAATTTAATTGAAGTGAGTCAGTTTTCACTATTATTCAAACATACAATAGTTGACCTTCTTTCCTTAGTGATTTTAGTGTCCATAATAGAATCTTTCCATGATGATAAATTGTGACCAAGGTCTCAAGATCATCATTCTGAACATCATTCTTCACTGGGAATACTACAGATGTGTAGTTTTTTATTCTTTTAAAGAGTATTTACATCTTCTATTTCATTTGATTGTCAATGAGGTTAGGACAGTTCTTTATAGCTGCAAAGTAGACATAGACATTGTAAGGAATTGCACTGAATATGTCCCCATCTCTAGCTTCCTCTCTTCCATCCTTTAAAAAAAGAAAAAAATCGTCGTTATCAACTTATTTTCTGATCATATACACCAGGCACATGAGCAACTAAAGTTCTGTTTATAATTACTCCAGGTTCAACATACATTTCTATAATGATTTTCTTATTTATAAGAAGGGAGCATATTTAACAGCAGATGGAAACTCAAAGAAAGGAATAATATAATAACTTTATATTTTATGAGACTTCCCATATAGAAAAGTCAGTTGTGGCATTACTAGATTTTTGTAAATCCTTCACTTCTTCAAAGTTTATTTTGGGGTAGAGCTACAAAGTATATAAATGATCTTAACAGCATAATTCAGCCATTGTATTTTCCATTTATTTCATTTGAAGATTTAATTCACCATCTTGCAAAATATTTTTGAACCCAGATTAAAATCTGACACATGTACGAATTGATGTGGAAAATGGTAGAAACATCTGACTTCATAAAGAATAATTTTTAAATTGTTAAGTAATATATTCAGTGTGTCTTTAGGTGTCTATTTCTTTTATAGGTACTATGAGAATTATACAAGAAATACAAATTTTTGTCTTACTCCAAAATGCATCTTGTTGAGATGTAACATGTATACTGTCATACTGAAGGTGTCAAAATTAGTAACATTTACCACTAGATGGTTAGTGATTCTGAGATTCTGCATTTATAACAAACTCCCAGGTCAAATGATGTTAGCCTGTGAACTGTACTTTGAGTTGGAAAGGTATAGTTCAACATTGTCCAATAGAGTATAACTTGAACTAGAAATGTGAGCCACATATGTAACTTTAACTTTTCTAGTGGTCATATTAAAAAAGTAAAAAGAAGAAGTTGAAATTAATTGTAGTACTATTTTGACTTAATCCAATGTATAAAAAATATCACTTTAATATGTAATCAAAATGATTGATATATTTATATAGATTATTGATTTATTTTACATTCCTTTTTCACTTTGTCTTCAAAATCCAGTGTATGTTTTACACTCACAGAAATCTCAATTCAAACCAACCACATTTCAAGTGCTCAATAACCATATGAGGCTGGTGGCTATGAACTGGACAAAGCAAATATAGATAGCATATGCCATGGGACTGCAGACAGAAAAAAGGAAAATCAATGGCCAGAGAGGAGGAAATGGAAGGAAGTTTGACATTGAAGGCTAGATACAATTTGTAAAAAGCTGGTGGGATTTAGAATAGAACAACTTCAAATAGAGAGTATTTGAGCGATTTAGCTCATTCAGAAGTTTAGTGATACCCAAACCTCAAAGTTTTGAAGGGAAGTGAACAGGATTTATGTTCTAGCCAAAATCCCAGTAGGACAAATAGATTCTCACCTTACAACTGCCTTGAACCTCAGACAGGGCATTAAAAAACAGTGGTGTCCAATTTTTTGCCATATGAAGAATGGAAACAATTTACTATGTTGACCTTTAATATGCAGATGGAAGGTCCACCCAGTTAGGTGTCCAAATAGAACCAATCAATGCCCAGAAGATGTCACTGAGATCTTCTCTGTATGGCATGAGGCTATTTAGGTCTCCACCAGCTCTGTTAAATTCCCTTGCCATTTTCAGAGTATATGTTTTTAGAAAGAAATTTGTCAGAAAGAGGAACTGATGAATCTTGGCCTTTGTGACTATCAGTGAAGGTGATGTCATTTAAACTGAGGGTTCTTGTGAGAATAAGAGGTCATATAATATAAGAAGTATAGGGCATGGCTCAAAACAGATAACCAGTGGGTGATTGCTGCTATGATTATGATAATTATTATCAGTATCTTTATCATGAGATGTTACCATCCTTCAAACCCCATCTCCATTAAATGGGCACACTGCCTGGGGGTGTAGTCTATACTTAAAGGTGCACTCTGGGACTACAGCCTTATCTGCACCAGGCAAAGCTTTCTCTCTCTCTCACTCTCATTTACTAAGTTACTGAAAACTGAACTCTAAATCCATGAAGATTATCAACATGGTTAGTTCTTCTCCTCTCCCAGAAATTATTCCTGGGCTTCAAGACACCCAAGCTGACTCACTAACAGACATCCCAGCAGGGTTTACCACTCCAAGGGCAATTCTTTTGAGACTAATAGGGTCTTAATAACAGTTTTGATTTATGGTCACAGAGTTTCTCACTGACTACTGATTGCTCCTAGGAATGTGTCTTTTTAAGGAGAGTCATTGTTAAAAATATGCATAAAATATCTTGTGGCCCTCTTTTCTTAAAGAATACCCACTTCCTTATGGTCACAGTGATGTTAGTTTGAGGTAGCTTAATGAGTTTCTTCCTTTTTTAACACAAAACCTGGAATGAGTTTCTTATCTGACTGTGTTCTCACCATCTGTAGCTGGTGTGTCATGTTTTCAGACCTCAGAGCTAACACTCGTATCTCTCCAGCTGATGTTCAGAGTGACTTACTTTTAACATTGCTATGAGTCATTGAAGAGACATTCAAGTTACCTATTAAATCAGAGGACTATTTGGAGGAAAATAGGAATTTTATATATCATTGAAGAGCTGGCTTACAAAAGCATCACTTCCATTTTCTCCATTGAACTGCTTTAGGAAATGGCACTAGGGCACCAGAATTGGGCAATTCATGGCTCTCACACAGGATGAAATTCCTTTCTTCAGCATTGTTTCTGTACGGTTTCAAGCAGGCAACCAAATGTCAACTGTTGTCACCATCTCCATGGAATGTTTTAATTAACCCCTTTAGTGGTAACCGACCAGCCCTTTCACCTACCTGCCTGGGCAGTGTTTCTCTAACATGTGATGAAATTGGCCACTTTGTTTCCTGAGCTGTCAGAGGTACCTGCTCTGCACGGAGAGGGCTGCCTCCATCCAGGTTCATGGGCAGACTAGGATCTGTCACGCTCTTTGTTTTTGTTAAGAAGCTTGCCTACCTGCCTCCTGATTTCCTGCTGGCACACGTCCCCCTCTTTATTTGATTGCTTTCTGTGCTAATGGGCTTCAAGCTTTTATGAATTTCTGAAATCATAATGATGAGAAATAATTGAATAAGAAGGACATCTTAGCTGGCAGTGAAGATAGTATATGTGTGAGGAATGTGCTTGTGTTGTCTATTTACTTAAAAGTCTATTTACTAAAAGCGTTTCCCTTTTAGATTATATATTCAGAACTACCAGAAACAAAGTGGGTTGAGGGCAGCTTTGAATGAAGAAGACAATAAGAACGCCATTTTTTTCCCCAGTTAGTTTAAAACTATTCATTACTCAGCTACGTACCTGCTTGATACTGTGGAGGATATAAAAGGACTATAAGACAATGGCCCTGGCTTTAGGAAGTGACGGGACAGGCCAACAATTTTGAGTACTTAGTGTGTAGAGCTCTGTGAAAGATATAAAGAAGTAAAGCACAAAAATATAGAAAGAATGTTTATAACTAAAATGATAAACTCTACGTGACTATATGGTAAGTGAATGGCACAAATTTTCGGAGTTGTGATTATTCAGAGTGAGGATATAACATTGTAGGGTGCAGTAGAACCCAAGAAGATACGCCTGGAATAATCTTTCTAAAAATGCCAATCTGAGGATATCAGCCTATCCCACCCCACTGAAAATCCCTTCAGGGAATGGGTGATTTTTCCAGGTCCTCCTTCTGCAGCCTCTTAGGTTCTCTCTCTAGAACTTGAGGCTCCAGCCATACTGAAAATGGATCTCAGTTTCTGGAATGTCCTACTTTATATGCCTCAGGGCTTTCTCTTATGCTTTCCTTCTGCCTGGGGCATTTACAAAATTTCTCTTGCCTTGCTAATTGTTACTAATTTTCAGAGTGTTTCTGAGACACTCTGTTGGTCCCATACCTAACCCATGGGATCGGTGCTTCCCTGTCATCCTGTGTTTACTTTCTGTAATTACTGTTATTTCCTTGTGTTTCTCTCCCACTAGACTCTATCCTTGGTGAGAGGTGAGAACCCCATTAGCTGTTTCAAGTTCGTGCCCAGGATAGTGCCTGAGGTCTAGCAGAGCAGAGCTTTGAAGGCTGTGATATTCTCACAGCCAGAAAGGAGCCAGGAGGGTGGGGCAAGGCTGAGGGTGATTGATAATTTCCCAACACCTTCCCTGGCCCTGTGATAAGGACCCTGAAGGCATCACCTCTTTGTATCTCTATGTGAACTCCCGTGAAATCAGTATTTTTATCCCCATTTTAAAGAAGAAGAAACTGATTGAGGATCAGAACATTTAACTATCTAACTTGAAATCACATAGCTGGTCAATTGTGGAGTTAGAATTTAAATCCAGGTCTGTTTGGCCCTAAGAGTTTGAGGGAATGTTTATTTATTTAAAGAAATGTAATAATATTGATACTTATAATAATAATCCTGGGAATTTAAGTTGGTGCATTGCTAAGCGTGGATATATATACACAAATACTGTAAGAAGGTACACAAATTATGCTTGTCTCATAGATAAGGAAACTAAGACTCAGAGAATTTGACAGGCTCAAAGTCACCCAGTCACCCACAGGGTTGGGAGGGTGCACAGGACATGAATCTTGGGAACCTGGCTCTGGGGTGCAGACACTGGAGATCGGTCACTCGCTCGGGCTCTCAGGTCAGCTGCCTGGATTCCAGTCTTGCCAACTTACAATTCATACAACTGTGGGCAAACATTTTGCTTGACCTCTCTGAACCTCTGTGTCTTCATCTGTGGTGTTGAGGACTAAATATAAAATCTTTAGGATACAGTCTGGCATACAACAAAGACTCAGTAAATGTTAGCTGTTAATATTCTTCTTATTAGTTACTATTACTGTTAAAGGTCTCATTTCATCAGTCAGAGATCAAATCCTTGCTGCCTCTTTGATAAAACCCAATCTTTATTTTTTTCTTGGTGACTTTCTGATTTAAAACATTTTCAGTTAAATTTAATAAAAAACTGTTCCAAGGCATCAGAACTTGGAACAATCGTTACTCAATTTTGTGATGAATTGCATTTCCAGTGAAATTTCAGAGGCTGTGAATTTTGACAATGGAGATAGTGGGAGGGAAATATGCCCTTTTCAATTAGGGAATGTATTAACAGGTTTACGTGAAGCCTTGGAGAAAATTCTAGTTAGCTACTGTGAGGGGTAAGGAGCTGAGTTAAGGGCTCGTGTCTTGTTTTCCTGACAATCGAATTTCTGCATACGTGTTGGTGAGTCTATTCAGCTGGCTTCATCATCTTGTCGGTCACAATTTGAGCACCGGCCTCCCCTAATTCCTCATTTGACTTAATGAGATGTGTTTTGGAGTTTTCTGCTTGATCTTGGAGCTGTGCCTACCACATCAATACAAACCAGATAAGGGAGGTAAGTCTCACTTCAAAATCAGCCTTTATTGCACAAAAAGATCTATAAGGGACCATCACAGTTTCAAGTGAATTTTGCCTTTGTTTTAATACAGGATATTACAATTTATTACCATATTAATTGGTGAAACCTCTTGAATTTGGCATAATGAAAAGATGATAGGACTGAGACCCACCAGACCTTTCATCCTGTTTCTAATAATAGCAGTATAAATGCTCTCACCCTTTTGGGCCTCAGTTTTCTCACATATAAAATGGGTAATATGGGCTAGATTAGGAGTCAGCAAACTACAGCCTGTGGGCCAAATCCAGACCACCACCTGTTTTGGACGTATTGCAACACAGCCATTCCCACTTGCGTGTTTATTGGTTATGGCTCCTTTCACGCTGCAGTAGCAGAGTGCAGCAGTTACAACACAAAGCCTGAAATTCTTATGATCTGGTCCTTTACAGAACAAGTCTGCTGAGCCCTGAATTTGATGATCTCTAAGATTATTTCTAGCTCTAAGTTAGAAACACAGCTCTACCCTTTACCAGCCTGGTGATCTTGGGCAAGTCACTTAAACCTCTCAGAGTCTCAGTTTTTTCATCTATAAAAGAAGGACAATAGGGCTTCCCTGGTGGCGCAGTGGTTGAGAGTCCGCCTGCCGATGCAGGGCACAGGGGTTCGTGCTCCGGTCCGGGAAGGTCCGACATGCCGCGGAGCGGCTGGGCCCATGAGCCATGGCCGCTGAGCCTGCGCGTCCGGACCCTGTGCTCCGCAACCGGAGAGGCCACAACAGTGAGAGGCCCGCGTACCACAAAAAAAAAAAAAAAAAAAAAAAAAAAGGACAATAAAAGAAACTACTCCGTAGGCTTGTTGGTAAGGCTAATTGAGACAATAAATTGACAGAACATAGTACAGTCCAAGTATATCCTAGCGACACACCAAAATTTAGCTATCATTATCATCATCATTTTGAATAATTCTGCTATCATTTTCTGTTTTATTAAAAAATAAAATATACCTAAAGTTATATGAAATCTACACAGTTTAATTTTTTTAAAGGTTAAACTTGGGTTTGTATCTCATGGAGGATTTAAGATGATGACCAAGAAAGTCTGGAAGCAGCTGAGATAACCTTACTCTCATATGTTGGGCTCTCCCCTCACTGACAATCCTGTGGGTTCCTCCACTCTGTACAGGGTGGCTGGAAAGAGGATTTGCAGTCTAGGGCAAGAGACCTCTCTATTTTCTGTAGGAATTAGACAGAGGAGTATCTCAAGTCTTAGGCCAACATAGAACGTAGTTAGGATAGAAAAAAACCCACCATTCTATGGGTTTGAGCAGGGAGGTACCATATTCACAAAGCTTCTGTACCGATATTAAATCTATTAACCTCCCTATATACAGATAGGGAGGATGTTACTTAAGCAGTTCAGTTGTCTCTGGGCTTATTCTTAGATTCAATGAATCTCATTGTCCTTTAGAGTAAGGTTCATTTTCCCCAAGCACAGAGATGTACAGAGAGACTCCTCTCGGTTCTATTTAATCTTCTTTGATCAAACACAGCCAAGGAACTCTGTGGGTGGAATCCGTTCCCTGAATCAAGAACCCAGGAGTGTGGTAGCTGCAGTATTTTCCTCTGAGTGCCCCAGGACTGGAGAGAGCCTGAGCCTGCTCTGTTAGTATTCCTGGGAAAAGCTCATCTGCTTCCACAGAGGAAAGCAAGGCCCTCCCCTGATTTCCTCCCATGGCAGAGCCAACTGCTGTATGCCAGTCAAGGTTCATATCTAGAGCTCTGCTGCATCTGCCTCAATAGCCAGAGTCACTGTTTGCATCAGAAGAGATGCTGAAAATCTTTTCCAAAAGAGCAAAATGATAATGAGCCCAGATATAAATGAAGTGCAATATCCAGCACATGCTTTTATGTCAGTGTTACTCAGTTATGAGGCTGTCAAAAGATGAATTCTGTTGTGGTGAATGACAATATTTTACACTGAGGTTTCAAAAACCCATAGCTTTCGAAGTGTTTCAAACCATAGGGAATAAAAGTGGAAGTTTCCAGTAGCTTGCCTTTGCAGAGAGAAGTGGGAATTGAAATAAAGAGGGCAGGCAACTGGGACTCCTGAAGCAAGCAGGATTATGTTCCTGATTTTCAGTGCCTTATGCAATTTTAATCAGACAAAACATGTGCTTCAAATGTGAGTCAATAGCATTATTTTCTTAATTGCCTCTAAATTAATTTTCTTTTTTTCTCCTATTTGATGTCATGTTGAGCCATGGTTTTGTTTTTCAGAAATATATTTATGCAGACAGCTCACCACAGTGGTACAATTGATGCTGTGAACACAAACTTTGGGTCTCTAGGTATATGCATACCTATAATGTACTTATGTAAATTTGATCTCCTACTGTATGAAAGAGCATTGTGATATTTTATCTGCTGTACAGAGACTAGAGATGATTCACATGTGAATGAAGCAAGTAGATCTCCCTATCTCTTGGTCTAATCTCTGATCTGCAGTGGATGTTCCTCTCAATGCCTTTTGACCTCTTCCTTTCTACTGTGGCCAATCTACATCATGCTAAGCGGTAAGAAGCACTTGGCACTCTACAGTAAAAACAAAGCAAAACAAATAAACAAAGAAAATACAGAAGGATGATACCATTTAATATCCACTAGGCTTGAGAATAGTTTCCTTCTTATCATTTCAATGATAGTCATATTTCTGGTTGAAAATTTAATTTAGTCATTTACCTTTCACTCAACAGAATTTTACTATGACCTATTTTGTTCTGACATTGTCCTAATCATTGGGGATATAGGGATATGACAGATCCATTTCCCTATCCTCAAGATTTTACAGGTCAGGAATAAAAGACTAATAAGCAGATGCTTACTAAGTGAAGAAAGAAGATTCAAGGCTGAAATAAACTTTTCTGCAATTACTCTTCTAAAGATAGAGTGTAATATAATGTGATTTCAGGGGCCCCTCCCTCTCTCCCCTGCCTTCGCCACTATGTACATGGTAATTCTGTTATTTCTTTTCAATACATGATTCTACCATAAAAGTTTTTGTCACTGTAGCTTCTACCATAACAGTTTTATTGCTTTAGCTTATAGCTTTACCTATACAAATGCTGTATATCTCAGTGTATGTGTATATGAGAGAGAGAGAGAGAGAGAGAGAGAGAGAGAGAGAGATTCCTTAGGTTGTTATATTACTTTTAATTATGAGTGAGCTCTAACTCCTTTCTCAAAGCAGACAAATTAGAAAACAAGAAAGAGAGCAATACTGTATGTGATTTGGCAGGAAGATCTGAAGAAGAAGAATATAGAACGCTCCTCCAGAACTTGGTCTGGGGATTTCTACATCCTATACACTCTACCCTTTGCTTTTCTATTCCCAGAAATTTCTCATGAACAATTAAGGGCCAGAATCTTTTTTCACATCTGTAAAGTTTCATTCCTAGCATTTCCTAGCATAGGATCCATATTCTGGAATGATTGCTTTAACCACATTAGCCACTGGAGCTTCTTATACCCCAAAGTTAGAAAGCCCTGAACCTTATTCCATAGATTTCCCTGGTTTCAGCCCCCTTCCTTTCTAGCTTAAGTGTCAACGGCAAATGGAAACTCAAGAAAACAGAGAAGTTTGCAATGTCATATTGCTCTTCATGCTCTGAAGCTAGCTGTGCAGTGTGGAAGGCTGGTCCAAAGGCTGGTCCAAGGCTGGTCCAAACAGAGTTTTTTGTTTTTGTTTTTTTATTAATATAGGATGCTTGTGAGGGATACAAGTGGGCAGGCAAGGGGGCTCTTCCCTGACAACTAAGTGAGAAAGCAGGTTTATTTAGGATGATACACACTCCATAGACAGAGTGTGGGCCATCTCAGAAGTCAAGAGGCCCTGGGAGGTACACATTTTATAGACAGAATACAGTCCTCAAAAGGCGAGAGTAGCCCGAATAGAGCTTTGATTGTGGGGCATTGTCACAGCTTCTTACACTGGACTCTCTCCTTCTAGTCTGGGTTCACCAGGCTGCTTCACACAGATAAGTGGCTGTCTCAGTTATACCCAAGGTAACTGGGTAAGTAATTGCAGTACCAGAGAAAATTTAAATTAGACTGGTGGCAATATACTGTGGTCCAAAGAAATTACTTACAACAGGTATTGTCCTGGAATGTATAATATTGTTGTCATATGTTTACTCAGAGTCACAGAGAAATTTGTTTCTTTGGAGAAGCTTTCCTCAGGAATGTGAATGGCGAGCAGTTTCCCATCATAATACTAAGAAAAAACACAAGTGTCTTTGAGAGTGGCCTTGCCCCACAGTGTGCCCATCACAGTGACAATTTCATCTCTCTATGACCTCTGGAAGCTGTTATTAGAGAGTGGCTAGTTTCACCGTCATTTTTGTGTGTTATATCTGAGGAGAGATAAAGTGGAACAATTTTTTACTTTTGTGGATTGTGATCATTAACACCTGGAGTAAATATTACCTTATGCCCTGACTGAGTCACATTCTGAACATGGTACTTGAAAGCTGCCGTCCCTTGAACTTCTTTATAACAACGCATAGTCCCCGGGCCTTAGGCCAAGAGGTCAGCAGAGAAGAAAGGATAGAATTAATCTTGAAATACCTATGGCTTCTGATATAGATATTTTTTAATGTTTGAAAATTCCAGGTGTTAGTAGTTACAATCTTGCTGAATCCACCCCCAAAAATGTACTTGACTTAGTTGGATGATTGTAATAAGAAACATGGCAATTCACTTCAAAAGCTAATGAAATGGAAGAATGAAAAGTAAATCCAGAAGCTATAATAAATAAAGCTAAAATAAATAATACATTAAAAAGTTGTGAGACTTCCATAACATTTAAACATCTCAACAACAACAAAGAAAGTGACTTTATCCTTTCATGGCTAAAGGATGGCTAAATTACAAGATTTCCTCTAAGTAGATAGTTGCTAGCATTAAGGGCAAAAATAAAATACCTGGTACAAAAGGAGCTGGTACAGTTTAATAAGTCAAAGAGCTTGAACAAAAAGAGCCACTAATATTTTTACAATATGCACATTTACATAATACAAATGGGAACAAATTAGACTCTCCCTCATAAAAGTATCTCAGGACAATTATTTGCAAATCAATTTCTGAGGAACTTAGAAATATTCTTTTATGATTTGAGTCTTTCTGGAAGCAACACTTTCATCAACAATTTTGAGGAATTGTGAATATTGCTTCATCATATCTAGTTTAGTGTGGCAGCTTCTAAGAGCCCACCATGGGTGCACATGGGATTTGCATAAAAGGGAGCTAGTTCCTCCCTCAAGACCAAGTTTTGCCAAGTTAATGTGTTTTCCCCACCACATGCATTTTACATTTGGCTCTCTTTCCTTTATTATTATAAATCTTGCTACTAGTTCAACTGTCAATGTCACTTTCAGCTGCCCCCATTTATGACCTCAACTTACTTCTTAGCAACATCCACCCACCCCCATTTTGTCTTGACACTCTCTTAGAGGTGACAAGTACTGAAGTCGAAGTACAGGTTAAGGGCATTGGCTGGAGATAACTGGGTTCAAATCCCAGCTCTGCAACTTGCTGTGTATGTGATTTTGAAGAGTCTGTGCCACTGCTTCCTCATCTATAAAATGGAGATACAAAAATCTTCCCTAAGGGTTGTAGAGATTGAATGATATAATAAATGTGCCTAAAGTACTTAGCACTATGCCTAGAAAAGAACAGAACCTGATAAAGAGTAGTGAGATTAGATGTTTTTATTGTTCTTGCTATTATCATTGACTACCTGAGTTCCAAAACCTTCCTTTTCATGTTCTTTCTCTTGTTCTACCCAAGTCTACCTGGTATGACCTTATCACAGAGCCTCTAAATCCACAGCCCCTAGGATGCGGGCCCTCCTGGCAACAGGGAAATAGTTCATAGCCACCTTGAAAATTTTCACTGGGTAAAAATTCATCTTCAGAAGAAAAACTCCAACCCCCAAGTTGAAGAGGTAAAAGTCAAGTTGCTGAATCTTGTGTGTGGGAGGGTACATCTTGTATCCCTTAGGATAAGTAGATATTCCAAAGTTGTGTCTGGCTCACCTATATCTACATGTTTTACTGATAACCTAAGCAGTTAAGAAACTGCTCCCCATTCTCTAGTCCCTACTCACCTCCTCCAACACCCACACACCCACACCAAGAATTTAGCACCGTGGGCCTTATTCTCAGACCCAGGATTTGAGAGCTCTTATTTTGAAGGATAGCCTGATTCTAATATTAGAGGGGGGATAAAGCTGAGAAAGGCCTATCCTAGAGTTTGGTGTGAGCTAAACAAATTTAAAATGTTACCCTTTCATTAATTTCTTTGTGAACCTCCTGGTCTCACTTTCTTCTAACATCTTTTCTCATTAACTCTAAACAGGTCAATATATAGTCCTACTTTTTTTAAAGGCTCCACTTTTATTGAGGAAGGTGTGGGGGGGGGGTCCATCATGCAGATTACCTTACTAGTGCTAATCACGTAATTTCAGATTGACTGATAAAAGGAATGATTGACATTCCTGCAAAAGGCTGAAACTACAATTAGATTAAGTATTAAATCTTGGTTTGCTGACATGGGGCTTAGCACAAGAGACTATTGTGGGGCCTGTTGTTTCTTTTTTTTTTTTTTTAAACAATACTTATGGTCATTTCCAAAGCCCACACCAAGTAGATTTGTTAGAATCCTATGGGAGATTTCCAGTTTTTCCTCAGCGGTGTCTCCCTGCCTATAGAATCCAGAAAGGCGGAACTGCTTCTGATTTTCCAGTTAGCAGAGGTTTTAAAACCAGGTAAGGCATGCATAGGGGAGGAAGAAGTGGATTTCTCACGGTCATACTCCTAAATCGAATGTTGATAGGGGACCCTCCCATCCTGGATTGGACCCCAGCATATTGCAATGGGCTTGTGGCATGGAGAGGCAGGATATATAGTGGTGGAGACTTGAAGATGCACTAGCGAAGGCTCAAAATTAAAGGCCCTGGGCCACTTTGAG
This sequence comes from Leucopleurus acutus, assembly GCF_964270905.1. Lineage (NCBI taxonomy): Eukaryota > Metazoa > Chordata > Mammalia > Artiodactyla > Delphinidae > Leucopleurus > Leucopleurus acutus. The sequence continues at coordinate 109,239,992 of NC_139143.1, read as the reverse complement.
CCTTAGATTCACTCAGGGCTGGAAATCTTGTGCATAGTCACACTGTCTGTGAATCACAGGATCAATTCCAGCAGACAAAATACACAATGTTAAATCGCACTCTTGAATGCACCTGTAGTTACCACAGGTGTTGACTGTTACTTTCATTTACTTAGACTATCAACACGGTTCAAAATAGTAAGATAAGATTAATTTTTTCTTCCTAATCCTGTTTCTTATCACAGACAATGGCTTGAAATAAAATTTCATGGCTGATACTTGACCTGAATCTACTCTTAAACAGTCATACTGAATTCCCAAAAATACGAACTCAGAAGCCTTCCAGATTTAGCTTTCACTATTGAATTTGGAACAGTATGACTTTGCCATTGTATATATATATATTTCTGAATGATATTATATATTGCTTTAAGGTCTTATCTAAGAAACTGGAAATCCTTTGTAACTTGCTCCTTTGCTTTTTTGTCATTCTAACATTTTTGCAGATGAACAATTGCTCAATATGTAAAGACTAAATGGCACTCTTTATTCAATAAAGTATTGTATCATTGAATGAATTACAAAGAGGCAGTATCCTTAGCACATTAACTTTGAATCTGCTGCTTAGAGCAAAATCCTGGTTTTCTTTCAGATGCTAATAACATAGGAAGGTTACTTTCTAAAAGGATTTGGTAAAACTTGGTTTGCTTTCATTACTTGTTTTGCTTAATAATGATTTCTTACAACATCAGAGTAACTTTTTCCCTTACTGTCCATTATGGTAATTTTGACTCAGTTGAAGTTTCTCGCTTTTGGCAAGTTAAAATATTATCAATTATGAAATGATTCCATGAAAAATACAATTATCTTCTGATGGCTCCTGTTAGTGTTGATGGGTATTTTATTTTTTTATAAAGAGAATAAAATTAGTTACATTAATGTTTGCATGAACATACATGGTAATAACTAGGCAGTTTAATATTATTAGAGATTATTGGATTGGGGATAGATAGAGCTATTTACTTGTTTCTTATATGGGTTGGCATTTATCTACTCATTAGTGGGTGATCTTGAGTAAGTCCGTTTCACCTCTTGTAGTCTCAGTTTCTGTAAATGCAGATAACAATTCTACATTGTCAACATCCTACAGTTGCGAGATAAAATCAATGGAAGAGAGTTGTGAAAGTGCAAATTAATATTACTAAATAGTTATATTGAAATTTGTTCCCATATTGTCAGGAAAAATTGAAAAATGCTTCCCTGAACTTTATTATAAAATTCTTAGGAATTAACTTTTTGAAGCAATTTGATATGGGTCAATCCAGGATTCCAGAAATGTAGTTAGATTTCTCACTATTACACTCAGTGGTTCTGAAGCCTTAGACGAATCTACAGTACTGTGCCTTCATCTTTTTGCCTCAGTAAAGTTTGTTATGGTGACTACAGTAGGTTTTGAGAGATGACGTTTGAAGAGATCTAAATTCGTTAGTCATGAACATTAATAGTTTGGAATAATAATACTGATAAATGTTATGAGTGCTAATGAAAGGGCATGTGATCATTACCCTTATGAGTCTTCTGAGGTTGGTAGTGGGAATGTCCATTCATTCATCTCTATTGAAGGTGCTGGTTGTGGTGAAACATAGCTGTCAAATAAACATAATTTTCAAATCACAGATGGTGTACGAGCAAGAGTCAAGTCTGGAACACAAAAACCATACTAGGTATTTCAAGAGTGGGAATTTAATGCAGGAAGGTACTACACAGGTGTTGCAAGAATAAAAGAACAGAATGAAACACTAAGGAAATATAAGGAAGACAACTGCAGGAAGCAGCACTTCTTGGGCTTAGGGAATAAAGAAGAGAATATAGAATTGCCAGAGCTAGCAGCTTTGAAGAACTGGAGCTCAAAGCTCTGAGGAGGGATGTGCATAGCTTCTGGGGGTACTTTGGAAGCAGCTGTATGGGACTGGTTCTGAGATTACCAAAAGAACCTAGAGTTGGAACCCATTGCTACTGCTGGAACAAAGTATATTGCTGAGGGAATGCTGATGGGAATAGCAAGAAAAAAGAATCCCTTTACCCCTCTAGTTTTCCATTCTCTGTCTAGTGCTCCCTATTGGCAAAGAAGATACATAGTTTCCACAGTCCCAAACCCCTATATCACAAAAAAGGGTCTGGAAGGGTGAATCTGGAGTGGAGAGACAGTAGTAAAATAACTAGCCCATAATGGTTCTATAGAGAAGTGGCTGTTTATAATCTCAGGCATGTGGTGATAAATAGTCTGTCCCTGATGGGGAAGAATGAAGAATGGCAGAGTGACTGGAGCCTACTAGTCTTCTTCTTATTGTGGCAGTGATGATAACTTCCCATGCAAATGTGCCCAATCAAATATGATTTGGCCGTGAAGCTCCAAATACTTAAAAGAACATGCAAGTCTCCTCCCCTGAGTTTCCCCTTCCTTTTAGTCTTTGACTTTCTCATATTCCTAACCTCTTAGGAGACTGTAAAAAAATGCAAGACGAGACAGGTGAATTTAGAAAATTACATTAAATTTGCCTTCCACCTTCCGGCGGCGTCATGCCTTGGCTCCCTGTTGATGTTGTCTAAAAATAAAAGAATTTCAGAGCTAGAGGTGACCTAAAGTTTTAGAACAGACATTTTTTACGGATGTAATAACTGAGGGCTAAAGAAGATAAGTGACATGGCTTAAGATATATTTGGTAACAACCTTAATATTGGCTTCTGGGATTCCTAATTCTCAGGTCTGGCTCATTCTACTATACCATGCTGCCCTCTAGGATTAGTTGTTTCATGCATGTTTGTTACCAATATGTATATTCACTGACCTTGAACATTACAGTGAAATCACAAATAACTGCATTACGATCAGGTACCGTGGTGCCAGTTGCTATCATTTCCAATGAAGATATCAAACCTAGACCTATGTTCTTTTGTTGTGTCATCATGTCGTTACTTTTGGCCATGATTATTATTGGATTCCAGGTTTCTATTGGTAGTAAAATTATGTGTTGTGCCTCACAGCTGAGAAAACAATATTCATTGTTACTAGAGCTGAAGATGAAAATATAATTTTCTTAAATTAGAGCCAGCTGGCCAAGTCAATTCTGCTGCTGTCCTAAATATTGCAAAGAATATGACTGGACCTTTTTATATTTTACAAAATGTGTGAATTTTTTATGTATAGCTATTTTGCTAACAGTGTTCTTATAGTATATATTTAAATAATTTTTGTTCTTCTTTCTAATAAATATACAATTTCATAAACAATAGAGTAAAACTTTATAAATCCAATATGTTACAATATAAAAATGAATCACATTTACAAAATATTGGTAGTCGACTGGGTTTCTAACCGTTCTATTTCCTATAATTCAGTTCAATAAATTCTTACTTATTACTAACTTTATCACTAAGGTCTAGTAGTTATTACCAAAAGCAATGGTAAAATTATCTTTGCCTCAGCATAAATAATAGTTCCACAAGGTTGTCCACACTCAGTTTCTATCTGTTATGTAGGAATTCCTCCCCATCCCATGACTGTTTAAAACTACTCATCCTCAACTGCAATATTCTTTACCAGCTTGAACAAAAGGGTGTAGCAATAAGGTTTCGGAGAGTTTTACAAGAGATATGGTCTTTACATTGTGTGTTGGAACAATGGAGGGGTGCACTTGCAGTAGAAAAATCAACATGTACATGGCTCAGAAAAGTGAAATAGCATTGAATTCAGGGAACTGCATCGGTGGGGTAGAAATACAGGCAGAGATGTCTATAGCCAATTGGATAAATATATCTGAAGCACATGAGCAAGATCTAGACTAAAGATGAAGACTTGGCAGTTACAATGTCATTAAAATCATAGGAGTAGATACAATCACCAAAGAAGAATGAAAAGAGGCCCAAGGCAGAAACCTGAAAACCACCAACATACTGGGTGGAAAGAGGAAGAGAAGCCAGCCAAACGAAGGGTCTTTGAAGCATGGTTGCATGAGGACTACCAAGCCTGCCATGTCTCTGGGTAGGACTGAGATGTATGGCCATTATTGTAAGATTCAGCAAATCTGGAATGTTGTATCCTAGCAACATAGGGAGAAGAGTGGAGGCCAAAGACCTCCTCATCAAGGGAGGAGGAAAAATGGGAACGCTCACTCAGCTATCATGGATAGTTCTAGAGAGGATGGCAGGGTGTGTTAAGCATAGTATATGAAGAGTATAATATTCTCCATGCTAATTCTGAAAAGGTGTTTAATCTATGAAATAATAAAGACACAAAAGCATTCTGATATTAGTTAATATTTGGAGTCTAGTGACCCAGTAACCATCGTTGTCAATTTCATCCACATGTGGCAAAAAGCCTAGCAGAAAACCAGGGATGTAGGAAACAAGCTCTATCTCTGGGGAGCTTAGCAAAAATTAATCAGGACTCCAGCACCTCAACCAGTGAACAGGGACTCAGCTGTGGAGAAGAAAGTGAAGAATATTACAGGGCAACTGACCAGCATTAGGAGACCTGAGCCTAGGACTGAAACCCAGTTCTAGCAACCAGGCCTGTATGGGAAAAGGAAGGTTGAAATTTTGTTCTCTGGGTACTCAGTGTGACACCATGAACATTCATTTTAATGCAGATTCCACCAGTAAGCTTTTAAAAAACTAATTTAATGCAATCCAGTTAATTAACAAATTGATAACCTGGAATTTTACTACCACCAAAATTGCAGAGTATGACATTTATACTCCTCCTTTAGCTCGAAAACTACTTTCTTCAGAAGAAATACACATAAAGGAAATGAGCTAGGGGGCTTAATAAGATTATTGGATCCATGAAGGTAAAAAGTCTTGCATATTAACTTTTTTAGGTTTAATTTTCTTAATTGTCCTCAGAGATACCAGGTTTATACTCAGAATAAAAAAAGCTTTAGCTCTAGAGAAAACATAAAGTTATTCTTAACAAAAGAAAATATAACCTATTGAATGGATTTAGATAGAATAGACATATTTGTTTAAGGCAAGCCATTTTGTTTAGACTTTTTGAAGATTAAAGGCAGACATATTGGGGCAGTAAGGAAATGAGCTTTTTAAAAAGCCAAATAAACAAGAGTTTACTTTTTAAGCAGGAAACCCTCAGGTACAAAGAGGACATTTTGAAACCAACCTGTTTACATCAGAAGTGTTGAACAAATTTGTTATAGAAGGTAAGAGGATAATTGCTGATTTTATCTTGCCTGCTACACCACCGGCAAATACAAATATTACCAAACCTGTTAGATAGACTAAAAAAAGCATGATTGTGTATTTAAATCCCAAACTGACTCTCTCTCCCCACTCCCAAAACTAGTCAATTCTTTGACTTCCAAAATAAGCTAAAAAGAGGGTTCATGAGAAGATATACTAATAGCTATGACAATGCAAATCATTAAAACAATCTGTAGAATACTGACATATACTTTTGTCTGTAAAAACTTTTTTATTTTATAGAATTAAAGCTAGACCTGTAAATATAGTTCTGGGGATAAAACATTAAGTCTGTGAAGCAAAGGTACTTCCCTTGACTGTTATCTATCTGTCTGCTTTCTGTCTTATTGTACCCATGTCTGCTATGTACTCACGGAAAATAAACCCTTTGAGCCACATTTTACTTTATATGCCAGGTTCAAAATACAAGAAAAAAAGTTATCAGCAACTGACTTGACAAGGAAGAGCCATATTGTTTTACTGTAGCAAAGCTCACTTGTGTCCTAACGGCTTGAGTACCAATGGTGATTCCGTTAGAAAGTTCCATATTTTTTGGTAAGTTTTGAACTCAATAGTGATACTTTGCTTCATCTTTATTCAGAATTTAAAACCTAACAATCACACAAGTGACAGCCTCAAATATTGAAAAAAAGACATTTATTTTAAATCATTTTGCAGTGATATGAGAACTAAAATATAAATCTCTCCATTTATGGTACTATATTAAGAATTGAAAACACAATATCATTCTATATTGTTGGCAATAGCTTCCTTCACTCATGCATTTATTTATTTATTGAACGTGTACAATGAGCCACTCTTCAGGATGCCAAAAATACAGCAGTGAACAAAACAGAAAAGAATCCCTGAAATAATGCAGTTTACATTTTAGAAATAGAGGTAAATAATAAATGAAATAAGTAAATTGAAAAATATATTAGAAGGTGATAAGTGCTTGGAAAGAACTAAAAAGAGAGTGAAGGAGTGAGTACTTAAGGATTGAGAAGGCATGGGGTCAGGCTCCTGTTTCAGAGGCTTCGGGAAAGGCCTGACTGAGAAGATTTGATTAAAGAAGGAGATAAAGGAGCAAACCATGCAGATCTGGAGGAAGAGTAAATTTCCTGAAATGAGTGTTTCTAATACGTTTGAAAAACAGCTAGTTAACCAGTGTGACTGGAAAAGAGGTTTGGAAAATAGGAGGAGACCAGGTCAGAGAAGTGAGACAGAGTATGTACATTTTTACTCTGAATGCCTGAATAAGAGATCGGAGGGACAGTGGTGGAATCGGGAAGGACATGTAGGAGGTTACTGTCACAGTCTGGATGACAGAGGATGGTACTGGCAAGAGAGGCAGTTGAGAAGTTGGATAAAGAATGTATTTAACAGTAGAGCCAATAGGATTTCCTGACAGATCAGATGTGGGATAAAGCAAGATATTTGGCATAAGCAACTGAAAGAATGACGTTTCCACTAAGTAAAGTGAGGGAAACTGTGAGTGGAGCAGTTTGGAGAGATGAGACATAGCAAGGATGTTATTTTGGGGCATGTTAAGTTTGAAATCTCTATTGAACATACAGTTGGAGATGTGGAGTATTCATTGGGAATATACATCTGGAATTCAATATTTTGATGATATTTCAAGCAACAATACTGATGAGACAACCAAAGATGTGGATTTACATGTAGAGAAGGGGTCTAGGAACCAAGGCACTCAACCATTTAGATACAGGGATAACAAAAGCAAAAGAGTTTAAGGAGAAGTGGCCAGTGATGTAGAGGTAAATATGGAAGCTAATCAACTTGTCAAGTGCTACCAAGAGCTCAGGTAAAGTGAGAATGGACTACTGAATTTAGCAACATGTAGTAGAAATTTCCGCTTGACAATAATTACTCTAGATCTAGAAAACCAAATGTTATGCTTCAATAACCCTATAGAGCCATTCTCAGGTTGCCATGATATTAGGATAGTGGTGGTGAAATATTTTAGAAACAGAGTATTTCTACATCTAGCTTATTTCACTTAGCATAATGTCCCCCCAGCTTCATCTATGTTGTAGCAAATGGCAAGATTTCCTTCCTTTTTAAGGCAGGATAATATAATATTCCATTATATATATATCAAGTGTATATATATATATATATATATCAAGTATATATATATATGTATATCAAGATATCTTTCCATTTATTTGTCTTCAATTTCTTTCATCAATGTTTTATAATTTTCAGTGTACAGATCTATAACTTCCTTGGTTAAATTTATTCCAAAGTTTTTATTCTTTTTTATGTTATTATAAATGACACTGTTTTCTTGATTTCTTTTTTGGATAAATTTTAGTTAGTGTACAGGTACACTAAGTATGTTGTATGCTGATTTTGTTTCCTGCAACTTTACTGGACTCTTTCATTAGCTTTAACACTTTTTTTGGTGGAGTCTTCAGGGTTTCCTATATATAAGATCATGCCATCTGCAAACAGAGATAATTTAACTTCTTCCTTTCGAGTTTGAATGCCTTTTATTTCTTTTTCTGACCTGACTTCTTTGGCTAGGACTTCCACTACTATGTTGAATAAAAGTGGTGAGAGTGTGCACCTTATCTTGATCTTAAGTGGAAAGCTTTCAGCTTTTCACGATTCAATACGTTGTTAGCTGTGGGCTTGCACATAAGACTTTTATTATATTGAGGAACTTTCCTTCTATACCTAATTTGTTGAGAATTTCTATCATGAAAGGATGCTGAATTTTGTCAAGTACTTTTTCTGTATCTATTGATATGTACATATGGTTTTTATTCTTCATTTTGTTAATGTGGTGTGTCATGTTTTTTGGTTTTCTTATGGTTTGTATGTTTTGTTTTTGTTTATTTTACCACGCCATGCGGCATGCAGGATCTTAGTTGCCCGACCAGGGATTGAACTCGTGCTCCCTGCAGTGGAAGTCTTAACCACTGGACCACCAGGAAAGTCCCATCATGTTTTTTGATTTACATATGTTGAACCATCGTTGTATCCCATGGATAAATCCCACTTGATCATGGCGAATGATCCTCTTAATGTGCTGTTGAATTCTGTTTGCTAGTGTTTTGTTTACCCAAATACCCATTTCCTGAGATCACAATTTCATTGTATAAATAGGAATTTCCATCTGATATTACTTTTCTCTTAGGCTGGAGAACTGGCTTTACCATTTCTTATAGTGCTTATCTGTTGGTGACACATTGTCTCAGGTTTTGTTTCTCTGGAAGAGACTTCTTAACCTTCCTTTTTGAGAGATACTTTCACTGGGTGTTGAATTCTAGGTAGGCAGTTTTTTTTTTTTTTTTGCGGTACGCGGGCCTCTCACTGCTGTGGCCTCTCCCATTGCGGGGGCTCCGGACGCGCAGGCTCAGCGGCCATGGCTCACGGGCCCAGCCGCTCCGCAGCATGTGGGATCTTCCCAGACCGAGGCACGAACCCATGTCCCCCACATCGGCAGGCAGACTCTCAACCACTGTGCCACCAGGGAAGCCCTAGGTAGGCAGTTTTATCTTTCTTTCAACACTGTAAATATCCCATTCTATTGTATTTTGGCTTGAATTTTTCTTGAGAATGCTATGATCATTCTTATGTTTTTTATCCTCTCTATATAATGTGTCTTTTTTTCTTTGAATCCCCTTAAGGTTTTCTCTTTATTACTGGATTTTAGCAATTTGATCATGATGTACTTTGTTGTGGGTCTTTTTGTATTTATCCTGCTTGGAATTTTTTGAACTTTTTGGATCTGTGGGTTTATCTTTATCAAATTTAGAAAGATTTCTGTCAGTATTTCTTCAAATATGTTACTCACTCTCCCTTTTGGGAATTAAATTACATGTAATGTTAGAATGCTTGATGTTATCCCACATATCACTGATGCTTTGGTCATTTTGCACTTTTTTTTTTTTATGTCTCTATCTTATTGCTATGCATTAAAGTTAACTGATATTTCTTCTGTAGGATATAATCTGCTGTTAGTCTCATTCAGTGATTTCTAAAAATTTGTTACATTGATTTTTTCATCTTCAAAAGTTCTGCTTAATTCTTTTTAGATATTTTAAATATGTCTTTTCATTATGTTCATTTTTCCTAATAATCCTTGGACATATTTATAATAGCTATTTAATGTCCTTATTAATTCCATCTGATGTCATTTCTGAATCTGATTCTTTTGACAGATTTTTCCCCACTGGTTATAGGACACTTTTCTGTTTCTTTGTATATCTAGTCTTTTTTTAATCAAATGCTGTACATTATGAATGTCAGGTTGTTTGCACCTGGATTTTGTTGTCTGCCTTTAAAGAATGTGGAATTAATTTTATAGTCAATTAAGATCAGGTAGTTCCAGGCCTCTAAATTTGTGCTTCTCATTTAATATTGTGTTGGTTATTCTGGGTTTTTTTGCCTTTCCATATAAACCTTAGAATCAGTTAACTCACAAAATAACTTGCTGAGATTTTGACTGAGATTGTGTTGAATCTCTATATCAAATTGGGATGTCTTAACAATATTGAGTCTTCCCTTCTATGAACATGGAATATCTCTCCATTTATTATGATCATCTTTGATTAATTTCATCAGAGTTTTGTAGTTTTCCTTATATAGATCTTGTACATATTTTTTAAGATTTATATCTAAGTATTTAATTTTTGTAGTAATGTATAAAATATTATATCCTTAGCTTCAAATTCCAATTGTTGTTTGCAAGCATAGAGGAAAGCAATTACCTTTTGTATATTAACCTATAATCTTGCAGTGCTCTAATCAGTTATTAGTTCAGAAGTTTTTTATTGATTCTTTGGGATTTTCTACATAGACAATCATAACATCTGTGAACAAAGTCAGCTTTATTTCTTCCTTTCCAATCTGTATACCTTTTATTTCCTTTTCTTATATTATTGCATTAACTAGATGTCAAATGGGAGAGATGAGAGAGATATCCTTGCCTTTTTCCTGATACTAGGAGAAAAATTTGTAGTTTCTTACCATTAACTATGATGCTACCTGTAGATTTTCTGTAGATACTCTTTATCAAGCTGAGGAAATTCCTGTAAATTCCTAGTTTGCTGAGAGTTTTTAGCAAGAATGAGTGTTGATTTTGTCAAATGCTTTTTCTGCATCTGTAGATTGATCATATGACTTTTCTTCTTTAGGCTGTGGATGTAACGGATTACACTAATTGATTTAATTAATACAGTTTTCACACAGGAAGCCTTGATTTCTTCACCTACTTTAGAAATTAATCCTTACTCTGGTAGCCAATCATCTTTCACACTAAAATTTTAAATTGTTTTGCATGTCAGTCAGTATATTTTTTATCATTTTTGTGGGTCCATAGTAGTTAATTGATGGCAGGCACCATATTTTAAACAGTCCCTTATTATTGGACTTTTAGGGGTTTTTTATTTGTTATTAATGCTGAACTGAACATCCTTACATATTCACCATAGTCTGTTAATTTTCCTGGAATACATTTATAATTTTTACATAAAGGTTAGGAATAATTTTAAGTTTTGAGTCATATTGGCAGAAATTTTCTTCTAGAAATGATGCATGAATTTGTATCTCATGAGCCAATATCTTTTGTAAGGAATTAATTGAACATTCCAGTTATTGTTGCTAGCCAACCTTCATTGTCTATCTCCTAACCATGTGTCCAGCAACAAACATTTTAAGTATCTACTGTATGGAGAACACTGTGACAAATTCAAATTTGAATAAAATTTAATCCTTGTCTTCTAATGGCTTACATGTTCTTGGAGAAGAGATATATATATATATATATATATATATATATATATATATGTGTGTGTGTGTGTGTGTGTGTATGTAATCTCAAGGTATACCACTAAAGATACCCAGAACTCTCTTTGAATGTAGAACTACTATAATAATCATAATATGACCATTTACTAAAGATGTAGAGGCCTCTAACAGGGGGCAATCAGGAAGGCTGATCATAGTGACCTATGTGAGATTGGTCCAGAGCACTGAGGCTCACTCCCAGTAAATACATAGTGGGGCTTTTACATGTCAATAATGGAAGAAGAGACAAAGACATGCTTGTTTTATAAAATCAAACTTGTTGACAGTTGAGTTCTGGGTGTTAGGAAAAGGTGATATATCTATAATTGGAGTCATTTTAGGTAATACAAGAAACTTAAGTCATAAAATGTATTTATCAAATTATGAATTAATATAAAGATCACCAAAGTAGAAGCATTTATTTTCTAAATGACTCTGCTTATATCATTTGTTATCGGCTTCTAATGATAACCAGCTTTACATGTAAACTGAAAATTGTACTGCAAAAACCTACAACCCAATGAGTTAAATGTATTTAATTTATAACTGCTCAGTGAACAAGGAAAGACCCAGGGGCATTTAGGAGTCAGAAAACCTGCCTTTCTCCTGGATGTCATAATTGTAAATACAGTACAAAGAATAAATGATAAATGAGACCATGATAGATGAGTATGGTATGAATTATATTTAGAAACTCAAATATAAACACATCATATTATTTTGTGCCAGGATGTTTTCCCCCAGCCCAGAGAAGGGAGCCTATTCTTATAAAGCAAATTGAAGAAGAAAAATTGAAGACACTGACAAATGAATAAAAATGCATGTGGAATTCAAATATGCAAAGGATAATGATTCCTTTTGTACACACTGTCAATGGAAGAACAGAGTACATGATCACAGCTGGAATTCACGCTGGGATCTCATACAATGTAATATTAGCAGCCACCTTTAGATCAGGCTTACCCCAGCTGTTCACTTTACAGAGCCGGCCTCCTCCTTTTCCTTTTCCTTCCCCTCCAGTAACCCTTCATACTAGCATTCCTCATTTTTTTTAAAAAAAGACAGAAAGGAAGCCAAAACCTTTTGTGTAAAGAAAAAAAAAAAAAACTGTAAAGCAGAAGGCAAACCCTAAGCAGTTATTTTTTAAAAAGATTTCGCTCTAATAATTAGAAATTCTTTCCCTCCAAACCAGTACCGCTTCAAAACACTTATTCTGCATTTCAAAGGCTGTCATTGTCTTCTGTGCATGCTGGAGCAGTTGATATGACCCTAATGTTTAAGCAGATGAATAACAGGATAAAAACTTTTGCATTGTTTAATCTTTACTCTCTTGTGCTTGATTTTTGCATTTTGTTTGAATAAATGTATATCTAATTATGCTGTCACATGCGTTCCATGTTCTGCATAATTTCCAAAAAGTATCTAGTTTAGAAAAATACTTCAACTTCCTAAAATATATTTGATTTGTGACTATGAGCAAGTGTTTTTTCATGATGTAGTGAGTGAATTATGCCCTCCAAACAGATCTGTCCAGGTCCTAATTTCTGGACTTGTGAATATTACCTTATATGGCAAAGGATGTGATTAAGTTAATGATCTTGAGAGGAAGAACTAATCTTGGATTATGCAGGTGGGTGCTAAATACTGTCATATGTATCTTTACAAGAGAGAGGCAGAGGGAATTTTGAAGAGAAGGAGGCAATGTGACCATGGAAGCAGAGATTAGAGTGATGTGGCTACAAGCCAAGGAACTCTTGAAGCCACCAGAAGCTGGAAGAGGTAAGGAAGAGATTCTCTCCTAGAGGCTTCAGAGGGAGTGCAGACCTATTGACACATCAGTTTTGGATTTCTGGCCTCCAGAACTGTGAGAGAATAAATTTCTGTTTTTTTTAAAAAACACTCAGTTTGTGATGATTTGTTGAAGTTGACACAGGAAACTAATACATTTGGATTTCTGAAAATAAATTTGTTATTAGTTAGCTAAAGTTTTGTGTCTTAGCCCGGATTCTCTAGAAAACATATCCTAAGGTGAGGATTAAAGTATGGATGCTCATGTAGGACATACAAGCAGGGTAAGGAGAAATGAATGTGTATGAGTGTATGAGAGTGTGAAACAATGTTATATGATCTGTTACCATACTGGCTACTGCTTATGAGTAGCTGCTAAGACGTATAACATGTTGCTCAGCAAGTGTATCAGCTCAACATTTGGACTTCTCCGGGAAGCTGCAGGGAGGAACCTAGTAGTAGTTCATCTGCCTGGATCCATCCCATCTCCTGTTTCCTATAGTCAGAATTCTCTGATGACAACTCAGTGTTGAGTTGAGTGATCCAGCCCCTCAGTGATGGTTCAGGAAAGCAGATCCTATACTATGTACTATGTGGTATGGTATTTCACGCATGTCCACAAGTATAGGGGCAAATCGGCATAGATAGACTTCACCTGAGGGCATGAAAGCCATTCAAACTAGAGGCTTCAATTTGGAGAAATGATGGCCATGGATGGCTGGTGGTTGTGCTGGCCTGGGTCTCAGAGACAGAGACAAACATCAGAGGAGCACACAAAGCTTGTGCCTGATACTCTCTCTGACACCTGGGAGAAACTGCTGAGACTCACGATTATTATGGAAAGTGATAGACAAATAACTGGGATGTATTTGACGTTTAGTTGGGCAGTCTGAGAAAGGTATGTACTTTAGGATGCTTTCCAGCATGATAGGGCATTAAATAAAAATAAAGTCATTAATTGATAGAGGTCATCACTCAACATGCATTATTTTCCTGTTTATCTTTTCTGTCTGGGTAGTACCATGTTATTGTTATTATATGATGCTGGTGTGTCCATAAATGTTTAACACCTAGCTCTTTTCCAAAATGTATAAATATCTATGCATACATGACTTTATAATAAATTTTACTGATATAAAGGATGCATAACACATAATTTACAAGTAATAATTACATATAGTCTTTAGGATAAATTCCATATAGCCAATTGATTTTCACAGAATGACTACTTTGATTTTTGCCCACTTTTGTTAGAGTAGCCAATTTACGGATTGCAGTTGATGAATGAGTGTAGTGCTGACTTGAAACGTGAGCTGATACTTTCATTCATGTCAATTAAGACAAAAATGAAAACATATGTTGGAACTTTACTCATTTATCAGTGACACGAGTGACTTCTTCACTGAGTGGGCTAATAGCTTCCAAATACTGGAAGAATATTTCCTCGACGTTTTGTGCAATTCATAGCATAATGGCTATAAACATGGAATACATCTAAGTTTAATCTTCATTAGTAACATTTTCTCCACCATTTTATTAAGTCTAGACAATCAACACAACAATAAATCAGGCCATAATTTGTAGTGTTTGCCAATTTTAGTGGTGTAAGTACTCTCTTTATGGCTGATTTCAAGCTACCAATGTGAGGTCACTGAATACAGACTCAGCAGCACACTGTATAGTAGTTCCACTACAGAGATTCAATAGGCACAGATAAACTCAAGAGCACAGATAACAGTAAGATATAGTAAGATAATTAGGACGTGATGAATTTTAAGTATTTATAAAACCATTTAAATATAATTTATTTAATTATAGCTAAGTCCTACATACAATTTATATAATTTAGTCTTTAATATTGTCTATGCTTAACAACGAGCTTGCAAAATTCCAAAACAAATATGCAGTTGGCTCTTGCTAGCTGGTATGAGTGGGTTCCAGTAGACTACTGGGGATCCCACTGAATTAAAGGAAAACTGCTAACGGCACCTCCCTGGGTGGTTGTGAGAATCAGTTGAGATGTTTTAAGTGAAAATATTTTGACACACGTAAAGGTGCTAAATAAATGCAATATATTCTTACTGAGAATAATGATCAAAAGACCCAATTCAAGTACGTTAAGAAGCAAATATTTGGTTTTGGCGCTTCAGGGGAAGAAATATGGATCAAATTGAAACAAAAATTTGAATTCTACTTGCTCCATATACACAGAGAAAATTTGATACCTGGAATTTCCCTTATCTACTGAAAAACACAGTTTGACATTTTCAGTTTTCCTGAAGTAATTATAAGTTTTTGTTCACTAAATTTACTAAGAGTGGTCATTTATTATAGAATATACAGAAAAGGGTGGGAAGATCAAATCATAGCTTTTGGTTTTGGTGACCTAAGTATGAATCACCTAGTTGTATTATATTTTTGCTTAATTTTTAGTATCTATTTACTATTATTTTGGTTAACACTTGTAAGAACTGCTCATATTTCTGCATCTCTCTGACATATTAAAACACTCCATTCACTTAACCAGTACTGTTTGAACACTTAGTAAGTATACTACGCTATTTCACTTAAGAATCACAATCACTTTTGTGAAGTAGCAGAAATTGTTAATCTCCTTTACAATTAGGAAACCAAGACTCAAAGTGGCTATGTGATTTTCTCCAAAGTCAGAGTAGAACTTAAGAAGAGCCCTGATCAGTCTGTCTGCTAACCCTGTTATTCTAATAGCTGGAATTCATTATTATACTAAGGTAGGTTGTATTGGATTGCAGAGTTTTTAATGACAACATGCAATTTTTCTTATTAACTCTAATTGAATCATTTTTTTGATTAGGAAACCATACCATATGGCCATGATATAAAATTTTATAAATGTAGAAGAAAGCACTAACATCAACAAAAACAAATCAACTTTTTTACTCTAATACCTATAAGTAATCCATCGAAATGTTTTAATGTTTTCTTTCACACACTCAACACATGTACATATATACATACACATTTGTTAATCAGCATTATTGTACAAAATATTCATTTAGCTATCGCCTAATATAATCAGTATAAAACAAGTATTTTCTAATGTCAGCATATGTGCTTCAAAAACACTGTTAATGTACTTGCATACTATTTCATTGTGTGGCTGTAACATAAATTAATTTAGCTGGACATTAGGTTATTTCTAATGTTTCATTATTATAAATAATACTATAATGAAAATCTGTACTAAAATTTTGTCAAATTATCCTGATTATTTTCTTATACTATTGATGGGAAAGAGATTTTAAGTCCACAGCATACGTAAGTTTTAAAGGCTCTTGGTACCTATTTGCAATTTTTTTCCTGAGTGTTTGAACCAAATTTCTCTCCCAGAAGTGTGTATTTCCTTGCATTCTTGCCAACATTGAATATTCATTTTTTAATACTGCTATTTGATAGATGAAGGATATACCTTGGATTCTATTTGATTTTCTTTGATTACTAATAAGCTTGATTTTATGACTATTTGGTCTTTTATATGTGTTTTCCAGTTATTGTCTCATTGCTTTTGTTCATTTTATTTCTTTTGAGGGTCTGTTGAGATTCACTTTCCTTCCCTCCTCTGAGACCTAAAGAAACATTTTGAGCAGGGAGGTGATATATATAATCAGATCTGTTTTCTTTTTCTACTGAACAGTGTAAAACATTTTGAACAAAACATATGGATATAGATTTAAGCAGCTTTACATAGTACTAATCTCACATGTACTGCATTTCTCCCTTTTTAAATTAAATTAAATTAAAAATTTTCAAGCTGCCAAGTGGCACAGACTGGCAATATATATACTCCTTAAGTTACACAACAGTCAAGCAGCTAAAGTCACGATTTATGTATGTGTGCCCAAAAGAGGCTAGTGCCAAGATAATCACAAATTTTCCATAAACTAAAGTTTATTATGGTTACATGAGAAGAGATATTGGAAGAACTTCTTCTATTTGTTCCAGCTGTCCTTAGAAAAGAAAAAGATTATGAGAAACACATTGCAGATAAGTGACAGGTGACATTTATTGAATGTTGACCAGGCATGTAAGCACTTCTAAATATTTTACATGTATTAAGTAATTTAATTTTGGCAGCAACCTATGGGTTAGCCCCTATCTTCAGCCCCATTTTTTAGATTAGGAAACTGAGGCACAGATTCAAGTGACTTACCCAAGATGATTGATTAAGTAAGTAGCAGTGCTGAGATTTGATGCCAGGCACTCTGTCCCTGGAGTTTATGTATATAACCTTTCCTGTTAGAAGTGGAAAAAACTTTCAGTTCCATGTAACTACATTTACCTGCAGTATACTAAATACTGGATACTGAGTTTATGAAGATAAATTGTAACACTCAAGTTGGAGATAAAAAAATAAATAAGGTACGGTTTCTGCCTTTTAAAAGTACACAGATAAATGATGGTGACTTTCCCATAAAGAGTGATAAACCCTGTGAAAAAGGCAAAGACTTCTATGGAAGCACATAGGAAGTGCACTTAGCCCTGTCTCTTGGAATTGTTATTTGAGAATGAGTAGAGGTTAACCAGGTAAAAAAAGAGGGGGGAACTGATAGAACAGCTGAAGCAAAATCACAGAGGCATAAAGTAGCTTTAGCTATTCCCTTGATTGTTTGGTGAAACGATGAGATGTTTGGTATTACTGGTATACAAAGTACAAGGTGTACAGTGCTAGTCAATGAGCCTATAGAGGTAGGTAACTAACAAACCTTTAGTCAGCACCTCTCATGAGTTAGCTTTGTGCTAAAAGCTAGGAATACATCACTGAACAAATTAGAGAAGTTTTCTGTACAAAAGAGGAATGTATTAATCATAGGATGAATAAGAAATGAACAAAATACAGATTGTGAAAGATACTGTGGAGGAAGCATATAGGAAAATCGGGTGCTGGAGAAAGAACAACCGGGGATGTGTTTTAAGTGGGGTGGTCAGGGAAGGACTCTCTCGGAACCAGTCATGTGAAGATTAGCAGAAGAATCTTCCATGTGGAAGGGACAGCAAGTACAAAAGCCCTGAGGTAGGAAGGAACTTGATGTGTTCTAGAGAGTTAATGAAAACCAAAGAGGTTACAGCACAGTGAGCCAGAAGGAGAGTGGCAGACGGTAAGTTTGAGACGTAGCTCAAACTTGCAGCTCTTGTAGTTCATGGTATGGCAACTATATTTTATCCTGTGTGCAAGAGAAAGTCAATAATAGGCTTTTAAATTCGGGTGAGGCATCTTTTCATTTCTCACTCAGGCAATTTTGGAGAGAATGGTTTAAACAGGGCATGAGAAGAAGATGGGAGACCCTCAAGGAAGCTCTGTCTAGCGGTCTAGCTGAGAGATGAGGAGGGATCAGATGCCACGGTAAGCACCTTGGGCTTTCTCCTGCAAGTGATAGAGACTCTTGGAAGTGTATTTTAGCCAGGGAGTCATGTGGTAAAATTTGGGATTTAGATGTATCACTTTATTAAAGTTCCAGAAAATAGAGAAACAAAATCACTTGTCAGGAATTTTTTTCTACGTATCATGTGTAAAGGTAAATCTGTGTTTGATTATAAATATGTATATTCTTTTCCCAAATGTAAGTTACTTCTGGGAAATAGAGACATTATAAGCTGTTATATCCTTTGATTTCTTTGTCTTTTTCATGAAGGTTCAGGGCTCCACAGTATACTTCCAAAATGGATTTTTGATCATCCCTAGAGTCAATGACTTGATTTCTCCTCCAGAGAGGAGCTGAGGTGACCTCTGTAGGAGGAAAACAGTGAAGGAGGGGTATTGTACATTTGCTGTCTTCCCTGTTAGTGGACAATTTTCAACGACCGTCCTTGTCATGGCTCATGAGGCTCTTGACAATCTGGTCACCATTATCTTTCATTTGGCAATTTGATTCCTACAACTGCCCTGCTATACATGGATCCCTGACTTAGACCTCTGTTTATAGAACCCTACATGTTAAATTTGTCAGAGTGGTTCATGTGGATAGCACAAATGCCGTAGATTCTTCCACAATAAATTATTCTTTCCCAGGAGTTCTGAGCATCTGTTTTCCTGCTTCTCTTTGTGTTACAGTTTGTAATTCTATAAGCACTCACAAGAAATAAAGGTGTGTTCAGAACATTGTACATGGCAGTCAAGGAACATTTTGCAAGGTTAAGCAATTCACATTACTCTTAAGTTTGTTACATGTAGGTTTACATGTAGCATGCATAAAGCATGATGCCAATTCTTTGCATTGGCAAATAGATGGACATGGAAACTAAAATTGTGGATAGCTTCCTTTTTGTAAAAATATTTAATAAGATTTATTATTAAAATTTAAAATTATTTTTAAAGTTTAATCTATTAATCAATTTTAATTGATTTTAATTTGTATTAAATATATTTGATTAAAATATTTTAAAACCAAAGAAAATTTTCAACTTTAACTATTTTGATTAGAACTTGATATTGACTAACTCTAATTTGATTTTTGTCTTTAATTTTAATAGAGTAGCCACTCTTTTATTAAACTTCTATTTTTAACGTTTTAGAAATAACTTGGAAACATTTTAAAAATAACTTTCTTTTTTACATTGACTTTGTGTTTTGGTGAAAGTATATTTAATTTTTTACACTGAATATGATTGCATTTTATTGTTTAATTCTGTAAGTTTTTTAAATGGGATACAAATATATAAAGATCTTATTTATAACATGGTGATTTTGCTGAATTAAAAGCAAGAAAATGTCATGATATAAATCTAAAATAATTTTTGAAATTGTTTGTCTTTATTTTTTTGCTCACCCAAACATTGCTGGTTCATCCCAGAAGTATTCAGTAATAATTAAATTTAGTTGCCTTTGCTATTTTGGCAACTTTTAGTTATATAAAACCATAGCCTTACATATATCTTTCAATTTTATTGTCATACAGATATGTTTTTGAGAGAGGAGATAAAATATTTTTTTAAATTATGTTTATCAGTTTATTAAAGGATATAAGAAAAGATACAGATGGACAGCCAGATAAAGAGATATGAATGGTGAGGTCTGGGAGCATCCTGAACACAGGAGCCTCTGTTCGCATGGGTTTGGGGTGTATCACCCTCCTGGTACTTGGATGAGATCACTGACCTAAAAGCTCCCTAAACCCCATAGCACTGAGATTGTACGGAAGATCACACAGGAAGATCAAGTAACTCCATTTCCAGCCCCTCTCCTCTCTCTGGAGAATGGATGGGGTGTGGGGGAGCAGGGAGGGACTGAAAATCCCAAGCTTCTAATCATGGCTTGGTCCTTCTGGTGACCAGCCCCCATCCAGGAACCATCCAGGAGACAGCTCAGAGTCACCTCATAAAAACAAAGGACACTCCGAGGTAAAATATTTTTTATTTCACAATTTTTTAAGCTTGATTTGTAACTTTTTAAAAAATTAATTAATTAATTTATTTATTTTTGGCTGTGTTGGGTCTTCGTTTCTGTGCGAGGGCTTTCTCTAGTCGCAGTGAGTGGGGGCCACTCTTCATCGCGGTGCGCAGGTCCTCTCACTATTGCGGCCTCTCGTTGCGGAGCACAGGTTCCAGACGCACAGGCTCAGTAGTTGTGGCTCACGGGCCCCGTTGCTCTGCGGCATGTGGGATCTTCCCAGACCAGGGCTTGAACCCATGTCCCCTGCATTGGCAGGCAGATTCTCAACCACTGCGCCACCAGGGAAGCCCGGATTTGTAACTTTTAATTGTCTAGACATATGAGATAGGGAGGGATCTCCATCCGTACTCTTGCCTGAGGCCCTCCAAGTGTTAGAGGAGGACCTATTGATTCCGACATACATCTCTGCTCCCTGGAGGCATCACAGCTCCCTGCACACCCTGTTCTCTGATTGGCTCAGTCCTCCATCAAGGCTTGGCCCCAATGTCAATGGTCTCTGATTCATCTACCTAGACTTAGTCACTTCTTCCTCAGGATTCCCACTACACTTTCCATGTTTTTTTTTATAATTATTCATTACATGGGTCCATCTCCTCCTCTATTGTAAGCCCTTTGAGGCCAGGGATTTTTCATTCCTCTCAGTAATGTTTGTCATAGAGCCTGGTCTGTAGCCTGTGCTCTCTATAACCATTTGAGGAGAAAATGAACACTCACCCCCACTCTTCATCTGCAGAGACGTGCTTGTGTTTACACATTGCATTTTCTCATGTGTGATGGGACATAGAGGCACACACTCGAATTTATACACTCTCTCTCACATATATATATTTTTTGGAATCTGCTTACTAAATCAAACTATATGTTTGTGTGATAGAGATTTTTTAAATTAAGATCTTATATTCTTTGTAAGTCAAATGTAAAACTTCCTCTTCCTACTCTTTGAGCGACAAATATAAAGTTGGCATTATCATGTGTTCTTAAGGCCGAGAGCACTTATCTTCTTTCTTGCTATTTTTGTTATTATTATTTTAACAGCTTAAACATTTTTTTGTTTGTGACTCAGTTTGCTAATCATATAATATAAAAATGTAAAAAGAGGCAGTTTGCCATTTTAGTTAAATTTCATTCAAAGAAATTTATCAAGAAAGAATCTTCAAATGTAAATATTCTAGAATTTTTCTCCATACCAGTGAATGCTAAGACCAAACCTACCTTGCTTCCCAGTGCTAAAGTCTTTGACCAAGCTCACTTTCCTATTTTCATGCCAAACAATACTGGGACCAGGCAAAAATAATTTAGCTTCTTCTTCCAGGAAATACCTGCTCCTCGAAGATAAGGCTTGAACCAACTGAAAGAGATTACTTATCAAGACTAACAGCTTGCCCATCAGGACCTGTTTTAAAACTCTTACTGTGCCCACCAATCCAACTCTATTATTCATAAAATCTTCAAAATCCCAACTAATAGGCCTCCTTGCACAACTCCCCTTTAAATCATCCTGTAAACCTTATAAATATGCTTCCCTGACATCAACCTTCTCAGCTCAGACATTATTAGGAATATCAAGGTGGTGGTCTTCTTCACTATGTTACATCCAATAGATTTAGTTTTGCTTTATCAACACATTTTTCCAGCAGTCTTTTGGGGATTCAACAGTGGAAAATCCTCAAGAATATACCAAAATATGGTGTCTCAAGACTTTGGAATTGGAATAGCATACTCCTAGGAGATGCCTTGTGCTTTCTGTCGGGGGTTTCTCTGACTGTGATGAATATTAGCTTCCTCAAGCAGGTCAGAGCTGTGATTTCTTTATGTTCAGCTCCCAAATGTCTCCTAGAAATAAGAAATCCTTGTTTAGGAATCCTTTGATTATCGGAACAGTTTTTTTTTTTTTTTTTTTTTTTTGCGGTATGCGGGCCTCTCACTGCTGTGGCCTCTCCCGCTGCGGAGCACAGGCTCCGGACGCGCAGGCCCAGCGGCCATGGCTCACGGGCCCAGCCGCTCCACGGCACGCGGGATCCTCCCGGACCGGGGCACGAACCCGCATCCCCCGCATCGGCAGGCGGACTCCCAACCACTGCGCCACCAGGGAAGCCCTCGGAACAGTTTTGGAACTCTTTTCCTTGGTGAAAAAACATCTTGTGACTAAAAACACTATTTTTTAAATCTCTTTGTCTGTCCGCAACACTGTCTGCTGAACATATATAAGTAGATGATCAAAGGAGGAGAATGTGTATAGGTCGGATATATCCATCTCTCAAGGAATTCAGAGGGTCTTCTCATACTGGGCTCCTTACGGGACAAACTTTATCTTGGGTCACCTGTTAAAATCTTATGAGATTTTTTTCTCAGCCTTGTCTTGTTTTATCTATGAGAGTCTGGCTCAAGACAAGTGCTATAGTCCAAATCTTCCATCTGCATTTGAAATGGCTAATTATTAGGTTGGGGGCTGCAATGGACTGAATGTTTGCATCACTCCAAAATTCGTATGTTGAAGTCCTAACCCTCAACGTGACTATATTTGGAGACATGGACTTTTTGGGGGTAATTAAGGTTAAATGGGTCATAAGGATGAAGCCCTGATCTAATAAGATTAGTGTCCTTATAAGAAGAGACTGGGGAGAGAGTTTTGCTCTCTCTTTCTCTTTGCCATATGAGGACACAGTGAGAAGGCAGCCGTCTGTAGGCCAGGAAGAGAGCTCTCACCAGGAACCAAACTGACTGGCGCCTTGATCTTCCTATCCTCCAGAACTGTGAGAAAATACATTTGTGTTGTCTAAGCCACCCAGTCTGCCGTATTTTATTATGGCAGCCTTAGCTGATTAACACAGGAGCCTAAGATACAAAGTGCATAAGTAATATGTGCAGAAGACTTGCTTTCATGATGTTGTCTCATTCTAAGCTCAGTTTCTGTGAGGGAGAGTGATAGGACCAAGGGACCTCAGGGGAGAATACTATTATAAATCAAGGTCTTTGAGTTTCTGGGTCTCAGCAGAACTTTGAGAATTTTGTTTCTAACATGTATTTTTGCTATAATTTATGTATTTATCCACTTAAGTGGTGTAAAAGTGGTTATTTTAGGGAACTTTCAATTTGAAAAAAAATATTCATTTGAGAGGCATTTTAGAAAGGAAATTGTCTGCATTTTTAATTAGCATAAGAAAACTTCCAAAAGAAATCCAGTTTCCAAAATTAATGCTTTCAAAATATTCCTTAGCCAAGGCAAATGAGAAATCTAAAAAAAAAAAATCCTTAAAACCATCTTTCTCACATCCTCTTGAACTGCGATCTGACTATAACTGCCTCAATTTCTTTATTTCTTCTCCTTCTTCCAAGGCTTCTACATTACCCTCACTCCTACTCTTCTTCCGGACTTGTCTCCTTTCCCTTCTAGGCAAAATAAACTCCCAAATATCAAATGTTTCTTAAAGTTAAATCCACTTCAGAACAGATCAGTTTCTCTTGCGGTTGATTTTAAACCCTGGTCTTTGAATTGATAGCCACTTTCTAAAGCCTCTACATACAATACAGACAGAAATTTACAAAGAAAGTTAGAGTTGTTCCAGGAACAGATCATTTGGGAATCCCAGGTTTTTATCAGTTGGCTCATATGTTGATAGGATAATCCAACGCAAAAAAAAAAAAAAAAAAAAAAAAAAAAAAACTGGATGGAAAGGTCAGAGTGAAAAGATTCTGAGGCTGACCAAATAGACCCTGAATTGCAGAGATTAGAGGGGTTAGAAAAGCTGTAGAAGTGGAGCAAGAGCCATAAGATGCCATCCTCAAAGTCTGTTCTGTGAAAATAGATTACCCAGTAATCTCGTCCTACAAGCAAAGAAAGGATGAGTCTATCAGTGACTTCGGGGAATAGGCTCTGTAACACCTTTAGAGAGCATTTGGAGATAGATCCTGAAGCAGATGTGACCCCAACTCTTCACTTTTCTTTGAACAGTCATAAGCCTGAACCAGGGGATTTAATATGAAAGCAAAAACAGGAATGAGAAATATCTCTGTTGCCAGGTCTCCAACTATTCACTAAAGATCTTGAAATAGCCATAAAACAAAATCAGAATGAAGTCTAGAATAAATCAGTGGTCGTTCAGAAGAAGCAATTAGAATTTCCCACCCTAATCACAAGAACTTGGGAAAGGAGTTTATTGATAAAGACACCTATAGACAATGTAAGCAGAAAAGACAATGAAAAATTAATTGAACTGTGTTAGTAAGAAACTGAAGGAAAAATTTAAGTGGGTGGACAATGCCAATGTTCCCAAAGGGAAATCCAAGTGTTTATTTTCCCATTTTCACTCTCAAATTCACATTTTAACTTTCTGCAAATATTAAAGAAGAGTCTGCCAAATTGTTTATTGATACCACAAATCCTCCCACCATTACACATCGTTTCTCCTAGAGTCAAGAAACTAATAATCTCTAGACATTCCTACATCTCACTCTATAACCATCCCGTTGACTTTTAAGCAAAGAACATTATTTTTTCCTCCTCTGTGATATCATATCATATCTGTGAACTTAACAGGAGGGATCTAGTGGTCAAATGGATTTTTTTACATCAAATAGCCTACTGTTCGCCTCTTCCTTAAATCCTGAGAACTATCCTACTTATAACCAGATAATAGCTAATTTGGGTATTGATATATTGGCACTTTTGCATCTTAAGTAAAGCCCTAATTAAAAATCTCAAGATGTAGGGTTACTTGTGGCAAAAAAAATTCTACATATGTTGGCAAACTCATTGTGGTTCAGATTGACCCATATAAATCTCTATTCAAACTTGCACAATACTGTTTAAAATGAGAAACTAAGAGACTAAAATCATTAGTTGAAAGACTACTAGAGAAAAGACTCATTATACCTAGTACCAGTCCCTGTAATTCTTCTAACCTTCCAGACTATAAACCTAACAGGAAAGAATATAGATTCAATCAGGACTTCATGACCCTAAACAAAATAATCCTTCCCTCTTTTGTCCCTTGTGGTATAAAAAACATTTATTATGTCTTTGGTGTCACTTGAGGCTACAGTTTTTTTTTTTTTTATGTTGTTGTTATTTTGTTTTTACATTTGTAGATCTGTGTTCTGTTTTCTTTATTGTCTTTAGCCCAAGATGGTTAATACTTTTTTGCCTCTTCCTGGAGAGTAAAAAATATACCTGTGCTTTTCCATTTTTGGCGAAGATAGGGTAGCTCCATTTCTCTCAGGTCCTCCTTACAATTGAAAAACCATGGACATTTCAAAACAAACAAATGTAGGAAGACTCTAAAAGGTGGAAAGGAGAACGTGGATTGTCTAGAGATGTCTGGGCTTGAGAAATGACATGGCGGTTGCCACCTGGGTTTCCTTATCGCTTTCCACATCTCTCATATGGGAAGCTTCAAAAGCCTCCCCCTCAGAACCATCAACAGGCACAGACAATACAACTCCAAGAAAAGCCTGCTGCCCCTAGCCAAAGACCATGAAAAAGGTAGCCTAACAAAAAACCTTTTTGGCAATTCCTGCCCTAAACCAGACAAACACCAACAAGAAAAATCACATTCTTCCACTACAGTTTTAGTAGGACTGAGCAGAGAGCTGATTATTCGTGCCACCCTCCCACTGGATGTGATACTCAGATTCCTCTGCTGAGGGTATAAGCAGACCAAGGGGAAGCTAATCCGTCCCTTTTCCAGTGGAAGGAAGTTGTGGTGTCCAATTCCCCTGCTGGGCTAGTGTCAAAGAGACTGAGTGGGGAGCTGATCTTCCATCCCCTGTTTGGCAGAAGTAGGCAGCACTCTGATTTCCAGGGGAGTCCAGTGGCGAGCTGAGACATAGTGAGAGAGTGCAAGGTAGGGCTAGTCACTATGCTTCACCATCCACACCCAGGGTCAGTGGGGACCAGCTAGATGCTGAGCCTCCACCCCCTCCTGGCATCTATGAGACTAAAGAAAGTGGTGTGACTGGGGCTAGTCCAGTCAACCCTCCACTTTCACCCCAGCTCTACTGTTACTGGGGAGTTGTGGCACCCTAAACCTCCACACCCACCTGGAGGCAATGAACCTAAATGAGGTGGTGAGAAGCAGGGCTTGTCAGTGCTCTGGTTCCCACCTTACCCCCAGTGTCAGTGGGTCCCAGGAGGGAGATGAACCTCCATCCCGATTCTGCATCAAGGACACTGAAGGAGGCGGTGCCCATGAGGTGGGAGTAGTTGGGCTCCCCTTTCCCCATCCCATGCAGAGCTGAGCGTCCACAGCCTCCATGATCAAGGCAGAATGTGGTGATGGGAAGTGGGGCTCGTTAACGTAAATGGATGTGGTTTTGTGCCAGAACTTTTGGAGTGACTTATTCAACAACAATAGGTAACTGAAAGAGAATTTGATTCCTGGAAGACGGGAACTCCAATAATAAATCCTAAAATATGCAGCACTGATTTTGTGAGTAGGTGGCAGGCAAAAGCCTGGCAGTACTTAAGGAGGTTACCAGTAAGAGCGGGAAGACTTGAAGATATTGGCAGACACTGTTCCCTGCAGTAACATGGAAAGTAGGAAGTCCACCTACTGAGCTCCATGACATAGGTAAGGAGATGGCCATGCAGTATTGAAGGTACTGTGTGGCTTTTTCAAGCTGCTTATCATAAAAATGTGAGAGGAGAGAGTTGAAGAACTATTCAGTTTCCAAGTAAGATTTAGAGGAAATAGAGAGGCTCCAGATATTCTTTAGAGCCTACAGAAGGTTCTCAAAATAAGAAATAGCCTATGGAAAAGATCAATTTCAGGGTGGCATCAGGAAAACATAAAGCCAAGAATATGGCTGGTAAAACCTCTTGTTAGACCTCAGAAACATTTAAGTCAGCACAAGGACCCCTTCCACTAGACAACATGTCTTCTGAGGATCTTAAGCGTATGCCTTGCACACAATCTCCATTCAACAATAGGACTGCTAAGCATCTCAAGGGCATTGTTCTACAGCAGCTTCAAGGAAGACCCAGAGAGAGAAAATCTTTTCTGAACAAGATTTGTGGGTATGTTTTTATCTAATGATGTGGATTATACATTGATAGGTAAGAAACCCACAAGGGGTTCAAAAATAGTACAACAGTAAATGGGCCTCAGGGTGCTGGCAGAGGCTTCCGAGGCCAAGCCTGACCACCTATCCCTCTAAGGTCCCCATTATCCACACTATCCCCATGCCCCGTCACTGAGGGTCAGAGGCTTAGTGGACGTGCCCAACCTAGTGCTCCTAAACAAGATGCAGGGTCCTTGCTATTATTATTAAAAAAAAAAAAAAAAACCCAACCAAAAAACCAATAAACACTTATTCAGCTCTCACTCTACTTGTATGTAGTGACTGACTCTCATTTAGCTTGATTTACCCAATTTATTCATATCAATTAATTGGATAATGAGTCACCAGCAGTCTTTAGGTTTTGCAGAACCATTATCCTCATTTCCTAATTTATTTCTGGGGAAATGATGTATGTAAATATTTTCTCAATTATTAGGCGAGTCTATCCATATTTCAATACACATAAATTATTACTTTTTTCATTTCAACTCCCGTCTCAAAGTATGAAAAAGTATTTTGTGAAATTCTTTGAGGACCTTTGTCCATTTCTAGTTCACCTTCTCACCATCCTTAAGACAGTTTTGATGTGCTCTTTCTGAGAAGCAAATCTGATTCCTCCACTCCCACTTCCAGGTTTAAAAGCCTTCACAGCTTCCCATTACCTTCAGGATAGGATCCTAAATATCCTCCTTGCTCTGGGCCCTGCCCGGGTCCATCTGTCACTCAGCACCCAATCCCAAACTTCTGGGATTTTTCTGACCTGCATTCTTGGCCCCGTCTTGGCTGTTACACAAACTGCTCCCATTGTTTGCATGGCTTTTTACCATGTGTTTTCCTGGCACAGTCTTCTCTCGAGACCCACCTTCTTAGAAATAGTTCCTGATAACCTCTTCTTCCACCTTTCCTGGTATTCTAGGGGTCCCTCTTCTGAGGTTCTCTCTCAGAAATGCCACACTCTGTGGCTATCATTGCCTTAATTTTCCCCTCTCACCCACTTAACAGGAAGCTCTTTGAAGTCCAGGACTGCCTTTCCTCTGTGAATGCTCAGAGCTCCAACTAGTGCCGGGCATATAGGGGGCTCTCAACTTTGTTGAGTGAACAGAATGAATGTATGAATGTTTCTAGAGAAGTGTGTAGACTTTCACAAGTGATGACCTGTTGGAGGAGGGGAGGGGTGGGGAGCTGCTGTCTCCCTAGTTTTGGGGAAATCTCCATGTCATCAAGCTTCAGATATTTCAAAGTCAGGGCTTTTAGGAGGAAATATCCCATTGGAGCCCTAAAATCTGCAAGAGGTGATAGGGCTGCAAAAGAAAGATTGCCTTTTCAGGTGATCGTGTAGGATCACCACTGGCTCCTTGGTAAAGGGGCACAAAATGACTCTCCCATTGATTCTTTTTCAGTGAATATTCATTAATTTAACAAATACTCTTTGGGCACTGACTATATGCCTGGCACTGGGGATTCAATAATGAACAAAATATATGTGAACTATTCTCATCAAATTGAAATGGATCATGGTAGATAAATATTAAACAAATGACAAATGAATTCGAGGCACTTGTGACAAAGGCTATGAAGGAGATGTAGAGTGCTTTGAGGGGCTGCAGATTTTTAATTTTGTAGAAACATTAGTGATATTTCTTCATTCCAAGAGAACATTTTATGCAATTTCACTTGATCTGTAGAGGCAATACAATCTTCCTCAAGAAAAGCCTAGGAGTTTAGGGCATGGGGGGGGGGGGTGAGCAAAATGAATCAGGAATAGCTTTCAGGGAAACCCTGCAAGAGAGAGAAGAATGGAAAGAATGTCATTATCACTGGAGACTGGGGAGCACAGAGCAGAGCAACCTGGGACAAGACTGGGGAGCGAGCTTGGGCGGTATGACATCCCTTGCAATTGCTTGCCTAACAAATCCTGGTCTTTTGAGCTTTTGGTGCCTTTGCAACAGTCTTGCAAATTTAATCCACAGAGGATTCAATAGCTGAGTGCCAAGAACCAGGACCCTGTGGGGGGAAGTGGATGCATCTTACAGTTGAGTTTCCTGTTACCCAAGGCTGCATCCTTCATCTGCCAGCCTTGGCATTGTTCACCGGAGAGGATCATAGGAAGAAGGGCCATGTCATTGAGCTACTCATATAGGAGCAGCCATTTGGAGATTCTAGAAATCATGGTGCCTACCAATAAAAAGGTGCTAATAATCAAGTCAAATTCTACCTTGGAAAATTAGATTTGATTTAAATACAGCTTCTTACATTTAAGAGTTTGTCTTGTTCTGCTGAAAACTTGGGAATTGAGTGAAAAGGGTCTCATTGAATGACCCCTGATAGTTACAAACTTCTAAAAGAAAAGGATAATATTTTTTTAATCTCCTGAATGGCAAGATCCTTATTCATCTTTGTGTGCCATAGTACCTAGAAATTCCAGGCACTTAGTAGTAAGTCTTCAATAAAATAGAAAGCCTTATACCATAGTTAAGAGCTTCGGCTCTACTGGACTTGAGGATTCAAGTCCTGGATACACTACTTCTCAATAGTTTTTTGGACAAGTTAATTGACTGTTCCAAAGTCTCAAATTCTTTATCAGCAAAATAATGATTAAATATTAAATTCTTAGCTCATTGCATAGCAAATATTAAGGTCTCAATATATATTAGCTATTTTCTTAAAGCTTATTGAATTAATGAATAAATTCATGATAAACTATTTATGAAACGTGATGAAAAAGAGCAACATGTGCTAAATTTATGGGTTCCCCATATTTAATAGGCTTTTCAATATCTATGGTTGTTCTGTTTCTGGGACAAGATTTGATGTGTTTTATGTATCAATTCACGTAATAATAGGTCTTACTGTAGTCATTAGGATATAGCCTGGATGAAAACTCAAGCATGTGTCTGAGGCCTTCCAAAGTCTAGCTGAGGAGCCGAACTTCTGCTGCTTAGATCAGCTATGGGGTACTGGTATAGTCATGGCTTGGGGATAATGGTGTGATCTGATGTAACCTGGTCATAGTGGTTCAGTCAGGCGGGAAAGGCATTCAGCCAGCATAGAGTGCATGTTGGGGAAAGAACTTATTATGGTTCTGAATGCATGTTTTCCTGAAATGGCTTTGGAAAGTATTTGAAGGGCAAATACAAATAATTTTACATAACTTATTGTTATTTTCCATATTGGTATAGATAAACTGGTATAGATGATGCAGTAAACACCTTAACTTGGAGTTCCTGAAGAGAAAACAAGTTATTAAAATTTGAGATTATTATAGAATTCTTACATCTGAATAACTTCTAAAGGTGGATTTTGGTTAGAGCAACTGTGTACATTGTGTTATCAATGTTTTCTGTCTGCTTTTCCATAGCTTTCTAAAACCATACATTTTCAAGTTTTACAAACTAAACAAATAAAATACCTGTAACGCCATAATCTTAACATAACCCTGGCCAATATTAACATTTGGTATATATATATTTCTGTCTTTTTTTCTATCTATCCTTTTTTATTTACTTGTAACATTTAATGTAAAAATGTATATCTTCTATCTTTTTACTTAGCATTTATAATAAACATCTCACATTATTTCATAGTTATCATAAGCATCATTTTCTTTTTTATTATTCTTATAAAAACTTATTCTCACTAAAAATGCACAGTGTGTAAAATAGTTTTAGAGTTAAATCACACTACTATATATAAAATAGATAAATAATAAGGACCTACTGTATAGCACAGGGAACTCTCCTCAATACTCCATAATGACCTACATGGGAAAATTATCTAAAAGAGTGGGCATATGTATATGTATAACTGATTCCCTTTGCTGTACAGCAGAAAGTAACACAACATTGTAAATCAACTATACTCCAATAAAAATTTTAAAAAATTAAATTAGAGTTAAATCTTATACAAGCTTAAGTTCTAAGGCCAGCATACAAGTCAAAGTTACTTTCAGATGAATTATTCTTTGTACTTAATATTTGTCTGTAAAGTGAGCATACGGAACACTAACTCCTTCTCAGTTAATGTTTTTCTATAACACTCAATTAATTCTTCAGTTTTCTTCTCCAAGGATGTTGAAAAGTCATACCACTTATTTATCTGATTACAGAAATACTTTGTTATAGTCACAGAGAAAAATCTTAAAAACATGCACATGTTTTTTCCACAAGTTTTCATCAAGCAATTGCTTATTTCAGGCATGATTTCAACTACTGACAAAAGCAAAAGATCATTGAAAGTGATGACTGGTAGAATTGTCAGTATTATCTAAATCAATCTCTCTTTCTCTCTACCCCCACTCCCTCCTCCTTCCCCCGTAAAGTTGATTTTAAATGAGTTAAGTTGAATGCTATGCCACTCTGTCATTGAAAATTCTGCCTACCTTTCTACCCTTTCTCTCTATCCAAATCCCAGAAGTAACAACCTTTGAATATTTTTTAATGTGCAGGACTATTGTTTAAAGCTCTAACATTCATTTCATAGATATTCAAAGGTCTAATAAATAATTGAACAACTTAATATGCTTTTCATATAGTATTTTTGCCCATGAAATGAATGGCTTCATAAAGAATAACAATAATGACTATAACAATAATGCACAGTTCCTGAGGACTTACTGTGTCAGGTTTTGGATTAATCAATTTACATACATGTTTTTCATCATCTTCATAACCATGTAATAAGGTAGATACTATCATAAGATGTTGGTAACTTGCTCAATGTTATGGAGCTAATAACTGGTAGAGATGAGTCTACAATCCCAGGTCTGTATGACTTCAAAGAGCAATGTGTTAACCACTGTCATTAATATCACTGTACACTTAATATGCTGATACCTCTATTTCTTTTAAAATTATTTTTGTTTATTTGTTTTAATTGAGATAAAATTGACACATAACATTGTATTAGTTTTAGGTGTACAATTTAATAATTTTATATATATATATATATATATATATATATATAGCTAAATGATTACTCAAGAAGCTTAGTTAACATCCATCATCAAACATAGTTATAAATTTTTTTTCTTGTGATGAGAACTTTAAGATCTACTTTCAGCAGCTTTTAAATATGCAATGCAGCATTGTTTCCTATAGTCACATGCTGTACATTATACCGCCAGGACTTATTTACCTTATAACTGAAAGTTTATACCTTTTGCCCACTTCCCCCACCCGCCTCCCCCGGCAATCACCAAGCTATTCCCTGTATCTATGAGTCTGAGTTTTTAGATTCCTCATGTAAGTGAGATCATACAGTATTTGTCTTTCTCTGACTTATTTCACTTAGCATAATGCCCTCAAGGCCCATCCAATAGATACCTGTATTTCTTGTTTCTTTTATTTTCTACTGATTCCCCACTATTAAATCTGAGAAATTTAACTTGCTTATATTTCTAGGGTGACAAACTTGCCCAGGTTTGTCTGGGACTTTCTCTGCATCCCAGAAAACCCACTGGTTTAGGGCAAACTGCTTCTTGGAACATCTTCACAGTCCAAGTCATTTCAATAGTTCTTCTAAGTATTAACTTACAGTTACTAATTATTAACTAATAGTTCTTCTACTAAAAATTTAATATTCTTACACTTATTTGTTCATAAATATTATGAAAAATGATTTCCATTATTCAAAAAGAGGAAATTAGTATGCATTACTCTCCCCTTTCCTGTTCCTACCCACATCCAGACTGCTACCAGCTCTGTGTCATATAATTTTGTTCTGTATACCTGAATATTCAGCCTCTGTTCTTTGTTTAGAGATTGATTCTAAAAATGGAAAACTTGTAGACAGCATTTGGTACCTTATGATTAAGTAAACACAGTCAGCCCACTGTCCCTGCAGGTCCTACCAATCTCTGGTCCAACCGAGGTTGTGGAACCAGCCAATAAGGAGGATCCAAGTCCCCACACCATATCATATAAGGGGCTTGAGTATCCATGAATCTGGGGATCCTGGGACCAATCCTCTGTAAATACCGAGGGATGATTGTAATATTCATTTTTATTCAGGTAAGGGATTGGACTCCTAGAGAATGAAACGTCACTGCTGTTAAGCCTGGGAGTTTGTTCGTCAAACAAATTAGTTTTTTGAAGCATAAAAGTCAAGTGAAGCCTGTTTTCTCTGTAGGTTAATTTTTTTTTAAATCCATGCTATATTTCCATTTTTTTCATATTTGGAAAATAATTTTATTGCTCAAATTTTTGTCTTTTGTTTTCTCTGGAATTTCTAAAGGTCTTTCTTTTTCTTTGTTGCCAAAGAAGCATATGCGTTTCTCAAGTTATCCTTAAGATCTTGCAGCTTTTTAAACAATCTGCTGAATGGGATCCATTATGCTCTTTGCAAGGAGTTTATGGTCACAGACCACTGCTTTCCCATCCCGTTGTGCTGGTCATGTTCTGGGTGTGCTGGGCAGCTCTCCTTGAATTGTGTTTTGAAGTTCTTCTGGATCTGTTCACTGTTTGTTTATTATTTATTTATTTTACTTTTGTCTCTACATTTTCATTTTTCTTTTCGTTTTGCTAGAGTCTGTCTTCAGGTAATATTTTAGAACATGTAGGCAGAGAGAAGAATCTTTTATTCCTTGGCTAGCTTAAAAAGTTTATTTTCACCACCACCCCACTTAACTGACAGTATGAATAAGAATGAAATCTAAATTTAACAACATTTTCCTCTAAAACTGTGAAAGCATTAATTCATCATTGCTGATCAGATCACAAATATAATATTCCTTTTTAAATAGCTTTGTTTCTGTTGCCTTTTCACCCCTCCATTCTGATATTATTTTCATTTAATGTAATTTTCTTGCTTGATCTTTAAAGATGTTTATGTTTTTGTGTGTTTTTAAACATCATGTTACCTAAAGAGATTGAAGAGGATATATGTATACACACACAGGTACACATGGTTAAACGCACATGATTTTTTTCTGTCAAGTAGCATAAAATGTTCAGTAAAGTTTTCTTTTAGTGAGATCTAGTTCCAGAAGACTGTTCCCATTCTTGGCTTCAGATGCTGTTCTAAATCAAATCCATGCCTTTATCTTCTATTCTTTCATCTACTTACCCTTGTGGGTTTATCATATACTCGTATTTCAATATATATTTCATGACTATAACACTACAACTGGCAAGGTGCTCTATTTTCCTTTCCTTTATGTGCCATGCTTGTTCAAACATTTGGAAGGATACTAATCCTTCAGCTTCTCATGACATTTTTGATGAGTGATATAAAGTAAGTAGAAAGAGCTGTCTTTCAAATGGAGAGGTAGGGGATTTTTTTTTGTGTGTGTGAATGTTTTAATAAGACTTCCCCCACACCCTTGTCCATATCCTCACAATTTTCCTTGAGTAATGACATGGATATAAAGGCTTTCCTAGATGTGGCAATTTTAAGAGAATACTTACATTATGAGATTGGAATGGCCTGAAGCAATGCCTTTATTTCCTTGTCAAATCTCATAAACTGGAAGGTATTAAAGAAATGGTGTTGGGGACTTCGAGAGAAGAGAGTCTTCTTTTTTGATTCTCTTTCTTCCTATTCCCTCAGCACCGCTCTGGTGGGCATGAGACTGCCACGGGGGTTCGTCTTTGAAGAGCCAGGCAAGTAATATTCCCTCTGCAAAGACAGATTGGAGGTAGATGCTCTGAGGGTTTTCTCACTGTCAGTAGACTGTGTACTTGAACTGTGGCCACTCCGCTGTACTCGAATTGGGGGTTGGCACCTGCTAATACTAAATCCATGAAATTTCTCTGAGAGACCGGGACAGGAACAGTGTCAGTAGCTCTCCTGAGATAAGGAGGAATCAGATACATTAAACAATGATAAAAATAACAATAATAGTAACTAATAGTAATCATAATAATAACAATAATAATGGTTAACTCCACTGAACAATTCTGTGTGCCAGCAGTAATGCTAAATACATTACATATATTATTTTACAGAATTCTTACAATAACATTTTGGGGTTAATGCCTATTATGGTCTCCACTGACAGAGAAAATGTAATTTAGAGACCTCAACATATTTGTCCAAGGTCACAGTTAATAAGTGATGTAGAAGTGATTCAAATTGGACCACAGAACCTGAGCTCATAAACACTATTGTGTCATTTGCAAATGATCGCTCTTATTTGCCCAATCAGTTCACAGGAGGATTTTGTTAGGAAAAAATATTTTTTTCTAATAAAAAGATTTATGCCAGGATTTAGAAGTCCAAGCCATCAGATTGTGCTAAATTTCCTCCGAAAGCCCAAAAAAACTTTCCTCGGAGTTATTTTGATATAAAATCTAGCAATAGCTGTTATTCTTCCAACCTTTGAATATCTTAACAGGCAAGTGGTTTTAGGCATTTTTACTTTTGGAAGTCTCTCCACCCCTAATTGTATCAAATGTCTTTTGATCAAAGGTACTCACATCCCCAGGCTCAATTTTATTTCTATATAAAAAATAAGATTTCAGTTAAGGAGCAATTGAACGACGGGCTGAGTGAGTAGTTGACATGCTACATTTCATAGACATTTAATGAGCTTAATTTTCATTTTGTTCAGGGATTTGTTTTCAACTAAAATTACCAACCAATACATATTTTTCGGAATAGAATACTTTCAGATATCCTTGCATAGCTCATAGGATCGAGTCTATGAGAAGAGACAAAAACAGGCACTTTGGTGGAGGATGGGGTTGAGTGGTATGGGAGATAACCTGCTATAGTTGCAAGAGCACTGGCTCTCTTAGCTGGAGCTGTAGGGAAATCAATTTAACATCTTAAAATGAAGAGCAGACATGCATACTATTAGAACGATAGTTACATTTATAATTTAAAACTATTTTTCTATTCAAAAGAGTATTATGCACCAGGTGCTGCTTTAAGGTTGGAATGCAGGAGCTCTTCATGATGAGTGTCTGAGGACCACAAAGAGCCTGCTCTCTTGGATGTTATATTCTAGGGAGGAGGCATTAGCCATCGCTGCAGGCACACTCAGGTAGTAATGAGCCCTACGAAGAAAAGTCAAGTCAGTGAAAGTGATAGAGAGTGGAAGGAACCTTCTTTCAGAGAGATGCTCATGGGAGTCCCCTTGAAGGAGGTGACATTTGAGCAAAGATATTTAGTCAAACCATGTGTGCCTAACATTTTCTAGAGTATAAGGAAGGATATAAATATTGGAAATAGTAGGAGGGGCATTATGGCAGCATGACACAGACATGACACAGATGTTTCTAGAACTTCATGCCATTTCCTTGACTCCCCAGGCTGGCTCTGTTCTGAGAGCTTAGCAACTAAAATAGTACAGAATTCCATTTGGTGTCCATATTCTTCTCAAAAAAATGTGTTAGAAAATTACAGAATTGCAGTCCTATGCAGAAGAGTTTTTTTTTTAAAGTTTACCTGATGCAAATTCAAGTCTGTGAATTTACTGTAAATGCCAATCTAAGTTTGTAGTAAGTTATTATAGAAGACATAAAGTAATACATAATAAGACTGAAAAAGACATGAGGTGATGATTTAATTTACCTCTGCCATACAGTGGTGTAGTAGATAAAATGTCATCAACCCTATTTTACATATTATGCCCAAGGTTACATGGATACTAAGTGGAAGATCATGAGTCATGATCCTGGCCTCACCCAGTACAGGGCGATCAACCTTGCACCTTAGCTGCTTTTCAAAACATATGCGTTGGTTTTACATATGGTCCTAAAAATATTGAACATCAATTATGAATGCGGGTCACTTATGCATAGAGGCAACCAGGATAAGGTTACCTAAGGGAGTCCAAACAACGCTTCAGCTAATAAATGC
Source organism: Leucopleurus acutus (assembly GCF_964270905.1). Taxonomy (NCBI): domain Eukaryota; kingdom Metazoa; phylum Chordata; class Mammalia; order Artiodactyla; family Delphinidae; genus Leucopleurus; species Leucopleurus acutus. Next base: position 109,202,863 of record NC_139143.1, on the reverse strand, counting down.
TTGTGTGAGAGCTCCAGCCCATGAATAGAGGTGGCAGAGATATGGAAAAAAAGAGCCGAGGTCTTCAGGGAGCAAAGTAGAGAAGGAAAGTATACGATGACAAAAATCACACATAAATAAATATCCAGAGTATATTTTTCTTCTCGTTCCCCCAGTGGAATTTCTGGCCCTGACCACTGCATTTTCTCACTTCCAGCTCCTGAGCTTTGTCATGAGCTTCAGCGTGGGAAGAAAGGGAGAATCTACAAGATTTACACTGGAGAAAGGATGACCAGTGGCTCTTAACCATGGCTGGACGTTAGAATCACGCAGGGAACTTTGAAAAATACCAATTCCTGGGCAACATCCATGTCCAATGCTTCAGGATTTATGAGGTAGGTTCAAGGCATCAGTATTTTTAAAGCACTTCCATGTATTTGCAATTTGCACCTATGTTTGAGAATTAGACAAACAGAAGGAAAACAAAAAAAATGTGAAGGAAAAGGGAAAAGGGTTGGACTAGTGGAATGAACAACTTTGAAGTTTAGGCTCAAGGAATTTTGAGTACTGAAGGAATGTGATAGTAAAGAGAAAAGATTTATGAGAGCATCTTTCATCCATAGGGATGATCTTGGGAATAGCAGAGCTGGAGAGAAAGGACTTTTAAGATATTTTGCTCTGCAATAATAACATATTTCATTTCTTAAACCCAAATCCTCCAGTAGGTTTTCAAGAATCTAAGTAAAAATCAGAATTCTTTTCAACGTTTTTTTTTTTTTCCCCCTAAAAGATTGCTTTTCCTTTGTTTATACCATGCAGAGGACCCATGGAGCCTCACTTATTTTGGGGTTACAGAAGTCTGAGAGGGTGAATAAAAATGAACTTCCTGATTATATAAGAAGGTATTAATGATAATCACAGATATAATTACTGAACAGTGACCATATGCCAATGTTCTTCTATTAGATGTATTAAATTATGTAATTGTCCCAATCATGTGAGGTGAGTACTATTCTTATTTCTATTTTCAAGTGAAAGAAATGAATCAATGAGAGATTAAAGAAATGTCTCCAGGTCATATATTTAGAAAGCGGTAGAGCCTAAATTTAAGTCCAGAGAGTTTTATTCCCAGGGACTGATTTTTAAACACTAAGGTCTCCTGCCATGAAGAAAGAGAACAGTAATAACTCAGGAAAAGAATATTACTGCAGAATGGATAGGAGCCATTTAAGAAAAAGAAGTTCAAAAGACTGCAAGGGAATGGGCTTAAAGAGTGAGAGGATCAAGGGTTAGGAGGCAGCAAATATCAGTAGAGAAGGGCAATGCAATGCAAGACTTCTGGCAATGGCTGAGACTCTGGTTTATACATCAGGAGGAATCTGTGAACCAAACAGAGAAACTGAAGGTTGCTTTTTCCTCTATCATGAGTCATTGATTCCATCCACTTCAGATACTGAAAACAGTAACCTTGGATCCAAGGAGTTTAGGAATTAAAAAAGAGAACAAAACATAACGTACAAAAGAAATTAAGTAATAGAGACAGTTTGGGGAATGATGCTTAGCCATTTTTATTGCAATGGACATCACTGCAGCGATATTGCAGATAAAACTAAGATGTGTCATAAATTTGTATGTTACTCTTCCATCTATCATGCAGGGGAGATAAGAAAGTGGAAATTTATCGGCTGTACTCAGAAGTTTAATTGATATTAAGAAAGAACTAGGGTATTTAATTATCAGTAACATTTAGTTTATTAAAAAAAGGACATAAATGTTTTATGACAACCTTGAAACCATTTATAGTATAAAGAAAAGTGTGCATTATGTTGAGTTCCTTTTGAAATTGAGTTAGGTATCATTTTGTTTATATTGTCTCTAAATAAAATGAATGAAAAAATATATTCATGGGTACAGTGAGCACTGAAGAATGAATATTGAAGTAAATTCTCTCTAATACTCATGACCTTGGTTACTTTGTTTGTAAAATTAAGTGGTTGATACAGGCATACCTCAGAGATATAGAGGGCTGGGTTCCAGACCACCACAATAAAGTAAATGTTGTAATAAAGTGAGTCACACAAGTTTTTTGGTTTCCCAGTACATACAAAAGTTATGTTTACACTATACTGTAGTCTATTAAGTGTGAATAGCATTATGTCTAAAAAAAGTTCATACAGTAATTAAAAAATTCTTTATTGCTAATAAATGCTAACCATCCTCTGAGCCTGCAGAGTTATAGTAGTAACATCAAAGCTCACTGATCACAAATCATCCTTAACAGATATAATAATAAGGAAACAGTTTAAAATATTGCAAGAATTATCAAAATGAGCAGAGATACAAAGTGAGCAAATGCAGTTGGAAAAATGGCACCAATAGACTTGTTCAATGCAGGGTTGCCACAAACCTTCAACTTGTCAAACATGAGATATCTGCAAAGTGCAGTAAAACAAAGCACAATAAAACGAGGTGTGCCTATAGTTCTCATTCTGATCTAAAATGCTGTTAGCCTATGTTTGTTTTATCAGCATCTTTTGCCTCTATTATACACAACTCAAAATACCGTGAACCATAGATAAACAAAACACAAATCAATAAGTGATCAAATGCCTTTTTATTTAAAGGAGGCACATTCTGATTTTCTAATTTTATTCCAGGTGCTTCAGAGAGTCTTCACATTTTTAATTTCATTTTCATGATTGTAATACATATTCTTAAAAATGAAATAAACAACAATGTGTGTACTTAAATGGCAACAAACTGACTTGTTGACCAAGCTAACCAGCGAGTCCGCTGTCCTTGGCTAAAGTGCCACATGGCATTCTTGTGCATGTATTATGTTTCAACTATTTGTCAAGCTCACTATTAAGATGGTTACACTTCCGGCTGTGTCTCCACACATAACACTGTCCACAGGAGGGTGCCAGACAGCCCTTGTTCCTCCCTGCTTTTGGGAATGCTCCCTAGGGCTTAGGGGCTTGATGTCCGTGCTTGTGCCCCTCCCTGTTTCCTGTGGCTTGGGGGGCAATAAAAGTGAGCACTGACCATCACAACATAATAACTGCCCTGGGGAGTGTTTCAGTACTTGCTCTCAGCTCTGAGGGCTTCCTGTGTGATTTTTATGTTACTAAACATAGGAGTCCATAGAGAATCTTTGCTGTGTAATCCCACCTTCACGCAAATAGGTTCTGTGACCTTGGGGAGCTTATTTAACCTCTTCTGCGTAATGGGCATAACAGCAATGTTTTCATATTTTAAGAGCCAGTCAAAGTACCTAGCACAGGGACTTCCCTGATGGCACAGTGGTTAAGAATCCGCCTGCCAATGCAGGGGACATGGGTTCAAGCTCTGGTCCAGGAAGATCCTACATGCCACAGAGCAGCTAAGCCCATGTGCCACAACTACTGAGCCTGTGCTCTAAAGCCCACGTGCAACAGCTACTGAGCCCGTGTGCCACAACTACTGAAGCCCGCGCGCCTAGAGCCCATGCTCCGCAACAAGAGAAGCCACCGCAATGAGAAGCCCGTGCGCCGCAACGAAGAGTAGCCCCCGCTCACCACAACTAGAGAAAGCCCGTGGGCAGCAGTGAAGACACCAATGCAGAGAAAAAAAAAACTACCTAGCACAGGGCTTGGCACACAGGGGGTGTTTGAGAAATAACTGCACTTACTATTATTATGACCTAGAATTTGTTTGTTTGTTTGTTTGTTTTTGCGGTACGCGGGCCTCTCACTGTTGTGGCCTCTCCCGTTGTGGAGCACAGGCTCCGGACATGCAGGCTCAGTGGCCATGGCTCACGGGCTCGGCCGCTCCACGGCATGCAGGATCTTCCCGGACTGGGGCACGAACCCGTGTCCCCTGCATCGGCAGGCGAACTCTCAACCACTGCACCACCAGGGAAGCCCATGACCTAGGATTTTAAATGGAGAGGTGGAAAATTAGGTACTATACCCCATCATCCAATACTTGAGGCAGAGATGGCATTAGTTTCTAAAAGTTAAGAAATCTGTGAGATCAAGACTATTTTCTTCTGTGAGGGGAAGCCACCGCGAGGAGCTACTTCTATGATCAACATTCATAGCCTTTTATGGGCGTACAGGGTCCAACTGGAGGTCTTTTGTTTGAAGCAAGATGTAGAAAACTTGGAGAAAGCTCAAAAGAGAGCGACTAAAACTGATTAGTTTAGAAAATGGGTCCTTGAAGGAAAAGCTAAAGAGATTTGCATTATTTCGCATGAAGAAAAGTATGGTGGCAGGTGGAGAGAGGGGCAGGGAAATGTGAACTTGGTGGATTTTATTTAAATTTTGATTTAAATCATTAGGCACAAAAACAGCACTTTAAAATGTGGTTCTTAGGAAAAGCCCACTTCTGTAATTCATGTTGTTTACAGAGCAGGTAGATGCCTAGATGCTGTGTGTGTGTGTTTTTTTTTTCCTCAGAAGATATGCACTGTATATTTTAAAGCAGTAATCTATTTTTTTTTCACATTACTGTTGCAGTTACAAACGAAAATGGAGTGCATTTTTTTGAGAAATTATTAAGATCAATCGAAGCAGAAACTTTTAAATTCTTTGGGAGGAAAGGCAAGTTATCTCTTAATTCAAAGATAGTTTTCCCCTGATGTATTAAGACAACCACCATCTCCCGACATAAGGCATGCAAAAAATTTTATTTAAGCAAAAATAACAAGCTTTGCATATGAGGCATACATTTGTTTTTGTTCAGCAAATGACATCTTAAATTATTTTTTAGCAAAATAAGAGAGCACGTTTATTATTTTAGCCACACCTGTGAATTGTGCTTTTTAAAAAACAAAATAAAATAGACATCATTTAGTCAAATCAGTGGAGAAAAGAATTGAAATATTAAGCTTCATGGTCTAGTTTTGTTCTCCTTTTCCTTTTTATTCCTGTCCTGGGAAAACATGAGCCTCTTTGTTTTTTCAGTTCCTAAATGTTTTCTCAATTTAGAACAAATTAGTTCAATGAAAGTAAACATTCTTCCTACACCTGTGAAAGAACTACTGTTGCTAAAAAATAGATCATTGTTTTACAGATCTGGGGTGAATTCAGGGGTTTAAATACCTTTCTCTAGTCTACTGAATAGGTTTCTTTCTACTCTGATCAACAAATGCTGGTCTTGAGTGGTTCAGCCTCTGTGTTGAAGCCCATTCTCCTTGGCTTTGGAGGGGTCCGGTCAGCTCTGACGGGGAGGCTGCCTAATAGGGAGTCAAGAAGAAAGCAGCCAGAGGCAGCGTGAGGCACGTGCCTTAAGTTAGACCTATTCGAATATTTTTCTTAAAAGATCATGGACAAATTAGACTTTGTAATCCCAGTTCTGCGATAATAATCTAAATTTTGACCCATCTTAAATAGAAACTGGTTTTGCATAGGTTTTATTTATTTATTTACATCTTAAAAAAACATTTTTATGTTTTTTTTTTTTGGTAAAATAAGGTCTAATTTATTTTTGAAGAATAAGAAAAATCCAAAAAATCTCAGATCACTAAGTGAATCTCTTATACTTTTTTTTTTTTAAGATTTTTTAATGTGGACCATTTTTTAAAGTCTTTATTGAATTTGTTACCACCCTGACCAGGGATTGAACCCATACCCCCTGCGTTGGAAGGTGACATCTTAACCACTGGACTGCCAGGGAAGTCCCAAGTGAATTTTTTAAATCCACATTTTAATTTACCCTGAGCTTTAACAATGTGAAAGTATAAAATTTATGATAAATATGATAGTAAGCTTTGGTTTACTGGTTCTCAGTGAAAAAATAAAAATGGACAATTATACTCAAAAGCTTAATTAGATCTTAGCTAGAGTCATCTTCTCACACCCTTTAATGTGTTAGAGGGAGGGAGTGCTCCGTCTAAGCTCTCTCTGAGCAGGTGAGCTAGCAAAGGAAAGGAATTCTCACAGTACTTTGCAGCTAGTTAGGGGCAGGGCAGGGATGAGAACTCAGAGTGGTGGGAATTCACTGGGCATTGTTTCCTACTACCAGACACCATCACTCCAGGAGAGACAATTTTTCTCCAGGAGAAAAAAAATGTGTAATCTTTTTCTCATTAGATTTGAAAGAAAATGAGGGGTGCTCTGTCTCCCGTGTTATCCTGAGAAAGAATTTTTGTACTTGACCAAGGTGGTTCAAGCTTCTTGGTAACTTTTGTACTTGACCAAGGTGGTACCAAGCTTCTTGGTAATAACTTCTAAAAAGCTTAGGTGATACTTCCTTTAAGGGGCACAGGATAGTACCTAACTGGGGCCTGAAGATTCTGGAATTTTCCTCCCATTCCTGTGTTGGGGAACTGAAGCTGCTCTTTAAAGAATAAGCTTTAACTTGTGACTGCTGCAAGGAATACACTGCCTGTGGAGCTCCAGACCAGCTGCCACTGTAGAGGGTTTTAGCAATTGAATTAGGTATAAAAACAGCAATTGCAGTCTATAATTTCTGGTATCCAGTCATACTACGGGAACTATTTTGAATTCACAGAAACATTAATAAAAATATCCCCTTGAAGTAAATAATTAAAGATGGATTATGATTTGAAACCTCCAAAACCATACAAGTAGCACATTTGCAAATCAGTATATTGGGCTGACTTTGTTAAATTCTACAAAATAAATGAGAACTAGATTTTCGGTGAGGTGAGACTGTGTAGTGTATTAGTCAGGGCTCTCCAGAGAAACAGAAATAATAGGTTATGTATATATATATATATATGAAGAAAATAATTATGAGGACTTGGCTCACACAGTTGTGGAGGTTGAGAAGCCCCACCATCTGCTGTCGGCATACTGGAGACACAGGAAAGCGAGTGGTATAATTCAGTCCAAGCTCAGAGCCCTGAGAACTAGGGGAGGCAATGATTGGAATCCCAGTACAGGGGCAGGAGAACACAGATGTCCCAGCGCAATGGGCAGGCAGGAGGAAAAATGGCAAATTCCTTCTTCCTCTGACTGTGTATTCTATTCAGGCCCTCAACCAATTGCAATATTCCAGCCCACATTGATGCAGGGGTGGTGGTGGGGAGCGGGGGCGCGGGGGCAATCTACTTTACTGAGTCCATTGATTCAAATGCTACTCTCATCTGGAAATATCCTGGCAAACACTCCCAGAAATCCCAGAAATAATGTCTAATCTGGGCACCCCTCTGCCTAGTTGACACATAAAATTAACCATCTCATGTGGTAAGAAAACCGATGTTAAATTAAGGGTGGAATCTTGTGCTGGAGAAAGGAAGATTTCTTAGTGTTTTCAGGTATGTGTTAAAAATGTAAAGAATCTTCAAGGCATCTAAATGAATTTGAGTAAGTGTGATGAGCATTAATTATATTTTTTGCCATGTTAAATATTGTTTTATTTTAAAGTTAGAATATTTATTGTTAAGATAACAATTATTATTCTCATTTAATTTCACAGTCAGACCTTCCCCTCCTCCTCTAATTTCTTTCCTCACATATACTATTCAATTAATAAACCTGTATTTACTGAATATTTATATCTCCCATACTAAGAAATTTCTTGTTTAAGTATTTGATACTTAAGTCCACAAAAAGAGCATTAAGGGACTTCCTTGGTGGTCCAGCGGTTAAGACTCTGCACTCCCAATGCCAGGGGCCCCGGCTCGATCCCTGGTCAGGGAATTAGGTCCCGCATGCCACAACTGAAGACTCGGCACAGCTGAATAAATAAATATTTTTTTTAAAAGAGCATTAAAGGTTCACCAATATTGTATTCTGTTTGTGAGGTGTATATTGGTATCTACTGTAGTGTGAATCTTACCATTAGTATATACAAGTTTCCTCTAATCTCTCATTGAGTTATCATATCCACATAAAAGGAAAAAGACCCTAAAGTGTGCAGTTTTAGAAACTTTATCCTTTCCCCCAAGTTAACAAAGAAGATTGCTTTATAAGATGGAATCAAACTATCACAAGATGCTGTTCATATTTTTATTTTAAAACCTTTATATTTTTATTATAAAATCTTTATATTTTTATTACAGTTCAGATTATTTAAAAAAAAATTCCCCTTTGGTACCTTCGTTTTCTTATTCAAAATGAAAGACATTTTTTCATCATTGATTCTATTGTTTCAAGCCTGAAGCCATTTAAATTAATTTTTATATACTGTACTCAGTTTAGTAAAATATTTAGTGCTTTCATAATGGTGTAAATCATTAGACTGTAATTACACTAACTTGGTACAGAGACTAATAGTTCTGTTGAAATACAACAGTGATGCATGATGGCCTTATTAATATAATAGTCCGGAAACAGTAAGAATATTAAAAAAATTAATCATTTTTACAGTCTGTATTTAGTTACAGGTTATAAAGAAAATGACTTATAATTTTACTACTGTTCTTACAGCCTCTTGGAGAGGCCCTAAACAATTTCAGTAAAGGTTTAGAAAGTTTTGAGCATGGTTTCAGTACACCTTGATCATCTGGCTGTAGTTTAGTGAATTTCAAAGTATCCTATGAATAGTGTTACAAATAAGAACCAGGCTACTTTAGTAATTACTTAGGGTTAATCTATTTGTTCAAATCCATCACCTTATGGCTACTAAATGGCTGCAAAAAAGGCTGAGGGATATCAGAGGGAGCTGAATTCTATATCCTGCCTTGTTCACTCTCCCCACTAGATTGTAAGCTTGATGAGTTAAGGGTACTTTGTATGTCTTCTTCACCAGGAGCACTTGCTACATGGAAGGGTCTGAATGAAACATGTGCTGTATGAATGAATGAATGAACAAATGCCCAGAATCTAATACATTAATCAGGCCATATTTTTGGTGAGTATAATCACTATATGTTCAGTGTCTTCTGCTCTTTTTTGCTTCCTACCTCTTACGCTCTGAAGACCAGTCACCTTAACATTCCTTTCTCTTGACATTTCTCTAACCAACCAGAGAGTGAACATGGCAAAACTCCAAGACTTATATTTTGGTTAATGAGGGAAGTATGTGTGTTCATTTTAATTTATTTGAACTCTTTCCTGGAATGTGTAGCATTCTTGAAGCCAGTAATAAAGTGGAGCTTTGATGATTAGTTTTAACTTTGAGTACTCTTTGCAGATAGCCAGGCTCCACTCACCATATTGTTTGCCATTTTGCTAAACCATCTGCCTGTTGCATATTTTTTGGAACCCCTAGCATCACCATCTCCATGCAGATGATCCACTTGCTTCTGTAAAAGTCTCGTTCTTATCTAAGCCCCATATCCTGTCTACTATAGGGGAACAAAATTTGCCACCCCAAAGTATCTCTTTGACATGAGGAACATTTGGAGCTAAAAACAATCAAGGCCCAGAAGACTGAGGAAATAATTTGACTTTCCTCCTAACTGCCCAAAAAATGTAGATAGAGGACCTGTTCCAGGATGGGAGCTCTCATAGATAACTATTGTATGAACTAGGTGTGTAGACAGGGAGGAATCTAGCAAAGTCTGTTAAAATTCCTCTGTGTCCCATTGTCTCTGCCTGACCCAGCAAACATTTGTTTACCAAACATTTGCTTTTCCATCTCTATGTCAGTTGCCTTCCTCCCCTTTGAAGTCTCAAACCACTACCCCAACATCCTTTTTTGTCTTTAGCTGAAGATAAGATTTAAGGTGAGGTTTTTTTGCCCTTTGGACAATTTACTCAGTTTTCCTGGGTCTCTTCCATGTATACACACTATTAAACTTCATTTTGATTTTCTCCTGTTAATCTGTCTCAGGTCAATTTAATTCTTAGACCAGCCAGAAGAACCTAGAAGGGCAGAGGAAAATTTCTTCCTCCTAGACACTTTCTATTTTTGACTGATCTCACTGTGCTTTGGCTTTGACAGTTTTAGCCCATAAGATTAGGGAGTGTCTATTCTTCTGGGGAAGAGAACCAATGCTTATTTCTCCCTTTCTGCATTAGTGTATATAGTACCTAGTGTTTTGTTTGTTTTGATTTTAGCTTTTAGTACTCAGTAATGTCAATTGGCTTCCTCTCTAAGTTTTGATCAGGTTTCTAAATGAGAAAATTGGACCTTGAGAATCTGGAGTTTAAATATTCTAGGTTCCACCAGTGGTTGTGCTGAGCATCTGTCTATCTTTCTGAATTAACTTCTGTAGAATCCTTGTGTAAAATTCATTGACTAACTGCTAGTAGCAACTCATAACTGTAAATATTAAATTGTATAAGATGTCACCAGCCTCATGATTACCTCAGGGACACCTGACATGAGAGCTTAACTGGCAAGGACAGGTAGGCTGGATGATTTTTGGAAAACAACATGCCAGTGGGTATAGAAATGTATGTTTAATTATTTAAACACAGACTATTGTGCCCCTGCTGTGTATAAGGTGCTAATTTGCTTAAATAAATAAATAAATAATGATGAATCTGACAGTGATCTCACCATCAAGAGGAGGAAGGAGATATAGTCATTAGTGTATAAAATGTGTACACTGTGAGAAGTAAAGCCCATTAGATGACAGCAATTGCCTTAAGGTAGAATATAGACATTCAGGATTAGAAGGATTTAAAATTTAGTTCATCCACTCTCCCCTTAACCTCTCCATCATGTGGCTATCCAGCCTAGACTTAAAAATCACAGGAGATAGGAAATACACTACACCCCCCAAGGCAGCCTGTTCCAATTTTATATCTTAGAGCTTAAATCTGTCTTCCTACAATTTCCTACAATTTCATCTCTCCATTGTCCAATTTTAGCAAGAATCCTATTCAGCCACTTTAGCCATCCTTGATGTCTGATTGGGTTTCTCATCCTCTACCACCCTTGATCACCTCTGATCACCCTGGCCTGCTTTCAGCAAGAACCCTGTTAAGTTACTTTAGCCAGAATGCCCCCTCACCCCTGATATTTCCTCTTAGTAGTTTTCCATCCACCAACCCTTGCAACATCCACCTCTTAGCTATAAATTCCTACTTTTTCTTGTTGTGTTCAGAGTTGAATGGTCACTTCAAGACCCCATTGCAGTGGTCCCTACACCTATCACAACAGTCCCCTGTTGAGTAAATTCTTCAGTATGGTCTTTAACAAGAGTCATGAATAATTTTTTCTTTAACAGTTAAAAGGAGGAAATATTTTATTGCTGGGTTCCTCTTTATATATTCTTGGGATTGCCCCATTTTTCATGTGTTGATAGTACAAATCATGGTTAAATTAAGCCTCATTTTGCTAATGGCATAGTTTAAAGTCATAGTTTAAAATCTAAGGACCAATCTTTACATGATTTGCTTTAGAAAGTTCCAAAATGTGTTTAAAATACAAATGCTTCTTTTTGAAGCTATGATTAACTACATACTATACCTTTGGATGAAACTAGTGTTCTGATCAATATTTAGTAATGATTTCATGGTAAATGGGTGGGTATGCTCATTAGAACAGTGAGAAAAGGATGCATTTTAATGGAGAATTAACAAATGTAGCTCCAGGGCAGGGGATATTTGCTTTAGAGATTTGTTGTAATTTAAAATAAGGTGTCTTAAATATAGCATTCCATGCATTTCTTTTAAATGACAAATTGTGTCTTAGATCTAAAAGTGTTAGCATTATTATGATGGATGTGATCTGAGATGAGGTCTGAACAGCTTAAATAAATTAACATTGTGAAAACCTGGCTCAAAACAATTTGGAATTGCTTCAGCTTTTAATTCATTCAGACACAAGATGTATTTCCTAGGCCCTGAAATTTGGTAGCGTAAGTTAAAAGTCTAGAATTTTAAATAAAACTTTTGGTAAGTCCTCTACTTTTTCCTCCCTTCCTTCCCATGGAATAGTAGTTAGCTCAAGACCTCTTTTCCTTTGGCTACAAATTCAAATTCAACCTTGAGAAAATCTTTTTAGATCTAAAGATTTCCAGTGTTCAAAAAAAAAAAAAAGGCAATAAATAAATAAATAAAAATTGATAGCAACTATTGTAATACTGTGGCAAATTGAAAGAGGAAGCTTGATCAGTCATTACTATATAACGTAGCAGCAGGTGTAGAATCAACAACAGTGGACCAGAAAACAAGATTCCCTTATGTTAAATCACAAAGAGAGTGAAAGGAGAGACTGCAGGTTTCAAATGACCATTGAGAACTTGAATTAGGATCTATTTATTTGAAGATAAGTACAATGTGGTTAGAATGGAGAACTTTGAAGCAAGAGAAATCTATTCCCCATATACAGCAAATTGGCCTTGAGGTACAGCCAGAGATAAAATGTATCTTCACCCCATGATGGAGGCTCTTTTAGGGGAGTCAAGCTGATTACTGAACCTTGAGCAGGCTTTCTTCTCTCCACCCAAAAGGATCTGGAAAATGGAATTCTTCGTGGAATATTCCAAACAAACCACCACTATAGCTGAGGCTGAATTTGTTATCAAGGCTATTGTCCCAGAATCATACCTCATCCCCTTCCTCAAATTGCTCTTATCTAAGTTTCCAGAGGAAGCTGCAAAGAGAAAAACAAGAACTGGTTAGAACCAACTAGGCCCAAGATGGTGGAAGGTTTGACTTCTAGTAGACCTTGAGCCTCATTATATGTTCACTGTAATGCATTAGCGTGCTAAACGACACACCCACCAGTGCCATGACAGTTGACAATTGCCATGACAACAAAGGGAAAAGCCCATACAAGGACTGAAAAGGAGTGTTGCATCAGCTCCGGGACCAAACCACACCTTTATTCTTGGATAACTCATGAATATTCCTCCCACTATTTTCAATTCCCTCCCTTTCACCTTGACCCTCCTATATATAGTATCTCTTCCAGAACTGGGTTGTGAAGTTGATTTGCCAACTATGTTCCTTGTTCTCCATTCTTTGGTCATTGAATAAAGGTTGTGCTCTAGCAGTCTCAGCATTAGTTTTGTTACTGGCTCTGTGAATGTGAGCCGGGGGTCGGGGGAAACCTCTCTGGCTGAGACAAGGGGTTTTGGCTGGGCTAGGACCCTGGGGCAAGTCCAGAGAACCAATTCAGTAATGCTTTCTTAGTAAGATCTGAGCTAGGAGATCTAAATAGATAATCGTGTATGTTGCAGGGTTTGTAATTAAAAGAGAGAGAGCAAGAACAAACACCTGTATATGGAAGCCTATGATAATAATTCTATTGAAAGTTGAAATTCTGTGTTCTTATTTACTTCGCTTCAAGCATCTTTCTATATTCTCATTTGTGGAAATAATCTTCGACTCTTTAACAGGTTTTCCTATTAAGGATTTGGAGGGAATTGAGAGAACTGAACTATTGACATAGCTGACATAGCTATGTTAACATAGCTCCAAGCCAGTAACTCAGTTTCCCCCAAGGAAATATTAGTGATAATCTAAGAAAGAAAAAAAAAACTATGCTGACAATAAATTTTTCTAAGACTTGTATACACATTTATACAAAATTGTTCTTCTCATTATGCATTCATCATTTACCTTTAAGAAATAGTGTTTCCTATACCCAAAGATCCAAGTAATTGCATGAGACCTGATTTTAAAATGCAGGGTCTCCATTCCATCTTCTGCTTAGTGTGAGTTCTGCATTGGTGTTTTATGTTTATTTGATTATTGCTGATCCATGTCACATATTTTCTCACATTTTCAAGATGTATTTGTGATATTATTAAATATTTATAAAGAAGATAATTTTAAAACAGAATCTTGCAGTTCTTATGCTCTCTGAATCAAATAAGTAGTATGTTTGGATATTATTACAGCTTTTGGATTCTGAAGAAAAGAGGAAAAAAGCTATCCAAGATGAAGCAATTAATGGTGTTCAGAGAATTATAATTTAAGTGTTACAAAATGCAGTTTACATTCTTCTTATTGAAACTGGGTCCCCCTAAAACCGAGTCCCCCTAAAACCGAGTTCCTCTGCCTAGTTTATGACTAATCTCTCTATCCAAAACTTTATCCCCTTTATTTTCCTGCCCCTGTTCCCCTCAGGACTGAGGAATATCAAAGAAAAGGGAGGACTGAAACTGAACAGGGCCCTGTGGGATTCTCCTGGTACAGAAACACCTCCACGTCCCCTGTTTCTTGTTTGTGGAAAAAAGCTTTTGTCTCTTAAGCTTTCTGTGAGTTCCAAAGAGCAGATTCAAGCAGTTATTAATTAGGGAAGTGAGGGAATGCAGAAACAAAGGAAATGCAGTTAAACAAGAAAAGTAAAGAGAATAGTTCAGTGATAAAAAGAGTCCTAGTTCCTCCTCAAGGGATGTACGAAACAACCTGGTGCATATCTTTGAGTTGTTCTACAGGAACTAAGACCCCTACCCAGATGGAGGATGGTGACTACATGATGACCACAAGCATGTAAAATCCAGACTGGCTGGAACTAGGAGATTGATGATTAAGATTCCTGAAACATCACCCTGGTACCTCACCACCAACCAGTCAGAAGAAAGTTCTGCACCCTGTTGTCCTCACCCTAAATGTTGCCTTTAAAAACCTTTCCCTGGAAGCCATTGGGGACTTTGGGTCTTTTGTGCATGAGCTGCCTATTCTCCTTGCTTAGCGCCTTGCAAATAAAGGCTGTACTTTCCTTCATCACAACCCAGTGTCAGTAAATTAATTTTGTTGTGAGGCAAGTGAGCAGACCCAAGTTCGGTTTGCTAACATTATCACTGTAGGATAACTGTCATAAATCAGCTTTCCTACAAATGCATTTTAAATATTTTGCAGAGGAAAAATACAAGAATGTACTTGGTGCTGCACTTGGTATAAGGATCTGGTTCAGTAACATTGTTCCTCACTTTAAGAAGGTATTTGCAAAAGAAGAGTAAGAGGAGGAGGAGAAGTAAGAGGAGAAGGAGTGACTTAAAATGCTATTCATATTTTTAAATGATGGAATTTTATAATAAATGTAAAATAAAATGTGATTTACTTAATTTTTAAATTTTGCTTTATTTTGTTCATCTTTGCTCTTACTAACATAAAAGTGATTAAACTACTTTAACTTGCTGTATTTATTTTGTCAAAACAAAAAAGCATATGGGGCTTCCCTGGTGGCGCAGTGGTTGGGAGTCCGCCTGCCGATGCAGGGGACGCGGGTTCGTGTCCCGGTCCGGGAAGATCCCACGTGCTGCGGAGCGGCTGGGCCCATGAGCCACGGCCGCTGAGGCTGCGTGTCCGGAGCCTGTGCTCTGCAACGGGACAGGCCACAACAGTGAGAGGCCCACCTACTGCAAAAACAAACAAACAAACAAACAAAAAAAACCCCCAAAAAACATATGGATTAAATTTCTAATAGCAATTCATTCTAGAGGTAATTTAATTAAAAAAAATTTTTTTATTGGAGTATAATTGCTTTACAATGTTGTGTTAGTTTCTGCTGTACAATGAAGTGAATCAGCTATATGTATACCTATATCCTCTCTCTCTTGGACCTCCCTCCCCCTTACCCCCACATCCCACCCATCTAGGTCATCACAGAGCACCAAGCTGAGCTTCCTGTGCTTTACAGCATGTTCCCACTAGCTATCTATTTTATACATGGTAGTATATATCTGTCAATCCTAATCTCTCAATTTGTCCCACCTTCCCCTTTCCCCCATGTCCACATGTCCATTCTCTATGTCTGCCTTTCTATTCCTGCCATGCAAATACATTCATCTCTACCATTTTTCTAGATACCACATATATGCATTAATATTCAATATCTGTTTTTCTCTTTCTGGCTTACTTCACTCCGTATGACATACTCTAGGTCCATCCACATCTCTACAAACGACCCAGTTTAGTTCCTTTTTATGGCTGAGTAATATTCCATTGTATATATGTATCACATCTTCTTTATCCATTCATCTGTCATAGAACTACCATATGACCCAGCAATCCCACTAAGGGGCATATACCCTGAGAAAACCATAATTCAAAAGGACACATGTACCCCAATGTTCATTGCAGCTCTATTTACAATAGCCAGGACATAGAAACAGCCTAAATGTCCAATGATAGAGGTCATTTTAAAATCTAAGTATATATACCTACCAAGATTTTATGATCTGTTATTTTTAGTTATATTATTTGTAATCAAGGTTATTTTATTTAAAGTACTAATATGTTATTTTGTTTATTATCAAATAAGTTTAGGAAGAACTACAGAGCTGTTGATGTAATTCTCAATTCAATAAAAAAGTTTAAGGACTTTCTGTGTATCAAGGAGGCAGCATGACATACCAGATAGATTCAGACTTTGGGATTAGGTGGACTGTGGTTCAAATCTCAGGTCTGCCACTTCTAAGTGTGTGATCTTGGAAAATCACAATCTTCCAAAGGCTCAGTTTTCCTCTAAAGTGGGGATGATCACATTAGCAGAGGAAAGATGTTGGAGTGAACACTGAATGAACTGTCAGCTAGTGTTATCAACTTTACATGTCGGGGAGGAAGAAATTCTCCTCTACCCTTCTAGGTTCTTCTGGCTGGTCTACAAATTAAATGAGCATGAGACAGGTTGTCTATCTTTCCTCCCCGAACACCATGTGCAGGATGTTATGGGGATACTAGCATAAGTGTGGAGTGAGGGAAGGGCTTCTGGAGGAAGTCATGCCTGAACTGAATCAGGATAGATGAACAAGTTTGGCCCTGTGAGTAAATTTGGGAAGGGCGTTATAAACAGAGAGAGCTGAGTGAACTTGAAACAAAGTAGGACCCTGTGGGGCCCTCCTGGGAATACAAGTCTTTCCAGGTCCCCCACTTCTTATTTGTAGGAAAAAGGCTTCCACCTCCTAGACCTTCCTGAATTCCAAAAAGCAGGTTCAAACAGTTGCTTGAACTGTTTCAAGTTCAAGCAACTGTTTGAATGCAGAAACAAAGGAGGAACAATCAAGAAACAATATTAGCAGGGATCAAAGCTGGGTCCTGGTTCCTGCTCAAGGGATGTATATCACAATATCTTTGAGTTCTTCTGCAGGAACTAAGGCCCCCATCCAGGTGGAGGATGGTAACTTCAGGCTGAGCACAAGATTCCTGGAACACCGTCCTGTTACCTCACCACCAACCACTTAGAAGAAAGTCACGCACCCTTCAGCTCTCACCCCAAATTTCACCCATAAAAACTTCTCCCTGAAAACCATCAGGAAGTTCAGAGTTTTTGAGTACAAACCACCCACTCTTCTTGCTCGGCTCTACAATAAACCCTTCTCTGTTCCAGACTCCCCTGTTTCGGTTTGTTTGGCCTCACTGTGAGTTGGGCACATGAACTTGGGATAACAAACTCATGGAGGCAAGAAATAACATGGTCATGGTATTTGAATAACAGAACTATCTGTAGTTGGATATTAATAGAGAGTAAGGAATGAGACAAGAGTGACAGGAGGGCTGGAGAAGGAAATAGAGGAGACTGCTATAAGATTGTCCTCTAAACTGCAGAAGACTGGATCTGGGTTTTCGGCAAGAGACGGAGCTGGTCCTATGCATGTTTTAGAGAGAATGCTGTGGCTGCCATGCTAGGATGAATTCAACATGAGGATGGTGAGAAGAGGATGAATTAGACACCTATTGCAGTCAGGCAGCAATAATGAGGCCTGAATTGAGACAGTGATACCACCTGTGGAGTGGAGATGATAGATTCCAGCCATGCTTCCAGACAAGACTGGAGAACCTGGTGACTAACTGGATGCAGTACAGGAGCTGTGTGGATGGCTCAGCCGTTGACAGAGAAAAGTATTAAGAGGAACAGCTGCCTTTCATTTTGAAGCTAGTATATTGACTTCTTCATTTATTCCTTTCTTTTCATTTTGTTAAATTAGAAACAATTTTTTCAGATTTAAAAATTTTATTGTCATCTAATATATCCAAATTTCCTTAAACTTTGTCATCTGCAAACTTGATAAGCATGCTTTCTAGGTCTCATTCAAAGCACTGTTAAATCATTGAATGAGAGAAGGCTACATACACACTGAGCTGTTTTATACTGCATTAACCCCTTTCAGTTGATACTGATTCAATAGTATAGACTTTCTGGATATAAACCAATTAACAGTAATGTTTCCCAGCCCATGTTTTCCTTTCCTATCAGTGCCTTGCTGAAATTCAGATAGCTGTGCCTTTGGTAACCCTCTTTCTACCCCCACCTCTTCTGAAAATTCTGAGCAATCTGATGACCCTATTTGCAAAAAATTATTCATGTATTATGCTGTTCTTAGAGACAACTGTGAAGAACATATTTATGTCTATATCTTTACATCTGAAAAGATCATTTGTTAGGAATTAAGTCCATTTAAGAAACTGGCAACTGATGGACAAATATCTATATCTTTATGGTCAGAGTTTAAACATATATTGACAAGAGTTCCATTTGAAAAATTGTTACAGCTGTCTCTATATGACTAATTCTGTAATTCTGTGTAGGGTCACTTTGCCATTGAATAGGTCAGGATTTCTTGAAAGACAATCTAGTCTTGTAAACCAATAAAGTCAAAAAAAGATGATTATACTTTCATTTAAAATGTGATTTCCTAAAAAGTGAACGGCTTATAAATTTATAAGGTAGTAAAAAATTTTCAAAATATTCTCATGTTTTTACTTCAAATATGTATATACTATATTCTTCATCACAAATGAGTTGATTGTTCTTGAGAAAAGGGTTCACTTTAGACTGGTGATTTTGCTCCTAGGGGACATATTGGTAAGGTTTGGAGACATTTTTGGTTGTCATTACTATTCAGGAGGTGCTACTGGTATCTAGTGAGTAGAGGCCGGGGATGCTGTGTTGCACACACCTCCCACTTCCCAATGATAAAAAATTATCTGGTCTAAAATGTCAATGCTGTAAAGGATGAGAAACTCTACTTTAGAGGTGCCTGGCTATTGTGGACTGCTTTGTGGGATACCACACTAATAGTCACATCTATGCTACCATTTACAATATAAATTTTCTTAGGCATAAGTTACTAACCTAGAGTCCAAAGCACTCAATTACTTTCCAATGGAAATAGCTGTTTACTTAAAGCGTGTACTATAGTTTTATGCTAAACCTTTCTTATTCAGTTTTATAATCATTTTTTTCTAAAAGGGCTTTAGTATCAGTTCTATTCATTATTCCACCCATTAGTTCTTCTTGGATTAATAATTTAAATTTTACATTATTATTATATTGTTAGAACTAACATAACCTAACTGTCCTAACCCTATCCCCAAACTTTACTTGTTCTTCTGTTGTCCATGGTAAGTCCATTAATAAGCCCTTTTGTCCTACATCAAGTTTCCCAGAATCCATCCCTGAAACGCAGTTTCTTGTGCCAATGGCTTATTGAGGAAGTGCTCCTGGGAGAAAGCAGCAAAGCAGAAGTTGGAAAATTACAGGGAAAGGGGGCAATAGCAAAGTAAGGAGGTAATCCCAGGCCAAGTGCTGTGGAGGGTTGCTTCTTCCTCATCTGGCAACGGCTTCTCTGAAGTATAAGTTATGCCTCAGGTTTATCCCATCACAATACCAAGAAGCTGGACTTTCATCTGCCCTCTCAGGTCAGTCGCTGGCTAAGAGCCTCTTTCATGGTCATAAACTCCTAGCACTCCGCTCTCTGAGCTTGTGAACAAAGCTACTCCAGTTGCATGAGAAGTTCTTCTCAAAGGAGGAAAAAAAAAAAAAAAACAGGGAAGGCAAGAGGGAGGCTCCTGAAAACGGTGAAAAGTTTCAGAGAAGATCTGGGAGAATCATTGACAGAGCTTCCTTCATCCTGAAGTAAGCACATATTGGTAAGTTTAATCAAAATGGGAGTGTCGGGTACTCTCCCTGTGGGAAAAATACCCATATAAATGTTCAGACTCACAAGGTAATGGCTTCCTAGGAAAGTTAGCTTAAATTTTACTGCATGACTCACTGTCAATTTATAATAATTGCATTTTATATTATACTTTTAATATGAATTTCACATTTCTTATTTCTCTTCTTATATGTTGTTAATCATAATAACCATAACTTCTGTACTTCAGTGGGATTAGCATTCCCTTATGAACTAGAACTATTAAATCATTAATAGTCTGTGAGTTTCCTACTCGATTTGTTATGACACTTTAATAATTTCATCAGAGTTTAGGTACTGCAAAATGTTATAATTTACACTGCTGGACTCCAAACACAATGCATTAATAAAGCAAACTCTTCAGTTCAAATATTAAGTAAGTTAATACTACATGGAAAACAACCACATGAATCACTCTCAGTATTACTTATTTAATTTTTAATTTCAATTTTTCCTTTTACTTGGTTGTACAGAAATTATGAAAATATCCTAGGTACTTTCTGTAAAATTATTCCTGATTCTTAAATTTTATGAAAACACCTTTTTGTTGTTCTGACCAGTATGTACTTGCCTCAAATACTAGATAAGTTGAAAATCAACTTACAAGCCATGTACATTTCAGTTTTAATTCTATCACTTATAACATTTTATATTGGGGAACAAAAAGTGATTGGCTTTTACAGCCATGCATGTTTTTAAATAGCCCGATTCTAAATCTACTTCTACTTAACTGAAGGCCATAGGCAACAAGTACGTCTCTTTTTTCCGGAGTTCTGTTCTTCTCCATCTCCACATGCAGACTGAATAAGCCTGTATCTCTCTTCCATAGAGCTCTGCTGAAAGTGAGAAGTAATCATTGCACACCACCGTTTTGAATTTTCCCTACACTTCTCCCAATTGCTACATCTTTCAGGAAATTATCTGCCTTCTAAACACAGGCTGAAGTTTAAACACTTCTTTTTAAGAGCAAAAGACTCATCAGAATCTGGAAAGGGTTTATTATGGGAGCTACCCCAGTACAGGTATCAAATTCTGTGACAGTTAGAATGTAGGTTTGGCAGAAAATAGAGACCTCGAATCACAGTGGTATGGATAATATGTAAGTATATTTGTTTCTCTTTCTCATATAACAATCTGGAGGTAGGAATTCCAGGGCTAATGTTTAAAGTTTATAATTTGATAAGTTTTGATACATACATATTCCATGAAGTCATCATCACAATCAAGATAATAATCATATCCATCACCCCCAAATTTTCCTCATGTCCCTGCCTGCCACTCTTCTTATTCATTACCCCCTCACCCTAGTTCAGGCACCAACTGATCTGCTTTATGTCACTATCAATTAGCTTTCATTTCATATAATTTTATGTAATAAAAACATACAATATGTATGACTGTTTAACTCCATATGAAACTGGAAAACTGTTTTCCAAAGTGGTTAAACCATTTTACAACAATAAGTGCTTAACGGCCATCATATATCTTCCTTATTGAAGTGTCTGTTCCAATGTTTCACCAATTTTCAGGTTGTTTTCTTTCTTCTTGAGTTTTGAGAAATCTTTATATATTCCAGACAAAAGTTCTTTATTAGATATATGATTTGCAAATATTTTCTCCAAGACTATGTCTTGTCTTTTCATTTTTTTTTAAACAGAGTCTCTTGGAGATCATATTTAAAATTTGATGAAATTCAATTTATCAACTTTTCTTTTTCTTTTATGGGTTTTACTTTTGGTGTGTGTTTAATAAATCTTTGCCTAATCCAAGTTCACAAAGATTGTCTAGATATTTTTTTGGAAGGTTCATAGTTTTAGTTTTTGTATTTTGGTCTAAAATCCATTTTGAGTTTATTTTTTTATATGATGCGAGGTATGGATTGAGCTTCTTTCCCTGCGGCAGATATCATTATTCTTCTCCCCCTTGTCCTCCCCACCCCTCGTCCTCCTCCTCCT
This sequence comes from Leucopleurus acutus, assembly GCF_964270905.1. NCBI lineage: Eukaryota > Metazoa > Chordata > Mammalia > Artiodactyla > Delphinidae > Leucopleurus > Leucopleurus acutus. Next base: position 109,181,212 of record NC_139143.1, on the reverse strand, counting down.
GCTCTCCCTCCTCCCCTCCTCCTCCTCCTCCTCCTTCTTCTTCTTCCATATGTATATTTAATATTTGAAGGACCAATTTTTGAAAAGACATTTTTTTCCACTGATTTGCCTTTGACAATGGTCAAAAATCAATTGGCTTGATGGTGATTCTATTTCTGGACTCTATTTTGTTTCGTTGGTCTGTTTGTCTATCTTGACCCCAATGCCACTCTGTCTTTATTACTGTAGCTTTATAAGCAAATGAGCTACAGTAAATAAGCTTTATAAGTAAATTAGTTTCAAGACTTTAAATAAGTCTTGAAGTGAGTTAGTCTAAGTTCTCCAACTTTGTTCTTCCTTCTTAATGTAGTTTTTGGCTTTTCTACTTCCTTTGTTTTTCCATGGGAGCTTTAAAAATTCTCTTCCGTTGTATTAGTTTATTACAAGATATTGACTATAATTCCCTGTGCTATATAGTAGGACCTTTCTTTTTATCTATTTTATATATAGTAGTTTGTACCTGTTAATCCCAAACTCCTAATTTATCCCTCCTCTCCCTACTTTCCACTTTGGTAACCATAAGTTTGCTTTCTATGTCCATAAGTCTATTTCTGTTTTATAAATAAGTTCACTTGTATTATATTTTAGAGTCCACATATAAGTGATATATGATATTTGTCTTTGTCTGACTTACTTCACTTAGTATGATAATCTCTAGGTCCATCCATGTTGCTGCAAATGGCATTATTTTGTGGGTTTTTTTGCTGAGTGATATTCCATTATATATATGTTAATATATACCACATCTTCTTTATCCATTCATTTGGACATTTAGGTTGCTTCCATATATTGTAAATAGTGCTGCAGTGAACATTGGGGTTCATGTATCCTTTCAAATTAGAGTTTTCTCTAGATATATGCCCAGGAGTGGGATTGCTGGATCATATAGTAACTCTATTTTTAGTTTTTTAAGGAACCTCCATACTGTTCTCCACAGTGGCTGCACTAATTTACATTCCCATCAATAGTGTTGGAGGGTTCCCTTTACTCCACACCCTCTCCAGCATTTATTATTTGTAGACTTTTTAATGATGGCCATTCTGACTGGTGTCAGGTGACACCTCATTGCAGTTTTGATTTGCATTTATCTAATAATTAGCAATGTTGAGAATCTTTTCATGTGCCTGTGGCCATCTGTATGTCTTCTTTGGAGAAAAGTCTATTTAGGGCTTCTGCCCATTTTTCAATTGGTCATTTGTTTTGTTGTTATTGAGTTGTACGAGCTGTTTGCATATTTTGGAAATTAAGCCCTTGTCGGTAGCATCATTTGCAAATATTTTCTTCCAGTCTGTAGGTTGTCTTTTTGTTTTGTTTATGGTTTCCTTTTCTGTACAAAAGCTTTTAAGTTTAATTAGGTCCCATTTGTTTAGTTTTGCTTTTATTTCTTTTGCCTTGGGAGACTGACCTAAGAAAACATTGGTACGATTTATGTCAGAGAATGTTTTGCCTATGTTCTCTTCTAGGAGTTTTATGGTGTCATGTCTTATATTTAAGTCTTTAAGCCATTTGGAGTTTATTTTTGTGTATGATATGAGGGAGTGTTCTAACTTCATTGATTTACATGTGCCTGTCTATCCATGGGACTTTTTAAATCAGCTTGTCAATTTCTACCCAAAAGCTGCTGGGTATTGATTAGGATCGCACTTAATCTATAGATCAATTTGGGGAGAACTAACATCTTAACAATATTCAATCTTTCCATCAATGAAAATAATATAGCTATTATTTTAGGCTTTTAATTTCTCCCAGAAATGTTTTATAGTTTTTTATTATATATGTCTTTCATATTTTTATGTTTATTACTAAGTATTTCCTTAAAAAATCAAAAATAGATGTGGATTTTGTCAAATACATTTTCTGCATCTATTGAGATAGTCATATTGATTTTCTTTTTTACGTCCTCTAATATGGCAAATTACATTGATTGATTTTCAAATACTAGGTTAAAACAACCTCTTATTCCTTAGAGAAATCCAACTTGATCATGATGTAATAAACTTTTTATGTATTGTTAAATTCAATTTGCCCAAATTTTGTAAGAATGTCTGCATCTGTGTTCATGAGGGATATTAGTCTGTAGTTTCTTTCTGTTGTTTTTGTCTGGTTTTGGTATGAGAGTAATACTGGCCTTGGAGAATGAGTTGAGAAGTGTTCCTTCCTATTTAATTGTCTGTTAGAGATTGTATAGAATTTGTATTATTTCTTCTTTATGTTTGGTAAAATTTACCAGTAAAGTCATCTTCAGTTTTCTTTGTAGGAAGATTTTTAACTAAAAATTCACTTTAAAAATATGTATAAAGCCATTAGGTTATTTATTTATTCTTAACATTGGTAGTTTGTGTCTTTCAAGGAATTTATCCATTTTATCTGAGTTATTGAATTTATTAACACAAAATTGTTCATTATATTCTCTCATTAGTCTTTTATAATCTGTAATGATGTCACTTCTCATTTCTGATACTGGTAATTTTTGCTTTCTCTCTTTTTTCCTAATCAGCCTAGGCAGAGATTTATCAATTTTATTGATTTTCTAAACTACAAAATAAAAACCAACACTCCCCCCATCCCCAAATTTTGGTTTCATTGATTTTCTCTACAGGTTTTCTTTCTTCTATTTTGAAGAAGATTTCTGCTTTGGTCTCTATTATCTCTTTCTTCAGCTTACTTTGGCCTTTTTTTTTTAGTCTCTTTAGGTGAAACTGAGGTAGCTGATTTTAGACTCCCCTTTTTGCTAACATAGACGTATAGTGCTATAAGTTTCCCCCTTGGTATTACTTTAGCTGTATCTTGCAAATTTTGATATGCTCTTTTCTCATTTCTATTGTTAAAATATAATCCATTTAAAATTAATTTTTGTGTATGTGTGCTGTAAGGGTTAATGTTCATGTGTCTCTTTTGATAAAGTTAAAAAGTAAATTTTAAAATTCTAGAAATACTAATAGATACAATAGAATGATAGTAAAAAGAAGGCAAGGGAACAATGAACATAGGCTTCAGACTGATTACTTAGGGCTAAGAAGAGGTAAGGTATGAGATAAGGGGACCATATTTTTTATATATTGTATTGTATTGTTTATGTATTGTAAAGAACTAGCTTAAAGTAAGCAAATAAAAGCAGCCACACATGGACTAATAATAATGATGAGTGTGTATCATTAACTGAGGATGTGATTAATCACATTCTGTTTTTTTCTATAGGTGGAAAAAAACAAAGCCAGCAATTTCACTCTTAGGTATATATTCTAAAGAAATTCTTAAACATAAAAAAGAAAATAAGTGCAAGAATGTTCGGAGCAGCATTATTCACAGAGTAAGAAAATAGAAACAACTTAAACGTCCATAAACAAGAGAATAGGTACAATATGCTATGTTCACATAATGGAATACTCTATACTAGTGAAAACAAACAAATTATAGTTATAGAATCCATGATTATGATTTCCTGATAAAAATAAGTAGGTTACAAATATATAGAGCATGACACCATTGATATAAAGTACTAAAATTTGCAAAAAATTTAGTATATATTCTTGAACAGTTAACATATATAGTAGAAGGAAAATTAATTAATGTTTATAATAAACACCAAATTCAGGAAGGTGGTTATATCTGGTGGAGAGAGGGAAAGGAGAAGAGGAAGGAAACTTAGAGGGCGTGAACCATTTAGTAATAATTTGTTTCTTAAACTTGGTGGTGCTTGCTTAATAGGAACAAAGAGGGCCTGGAAGATAACTCCTAAAACTACTTTCTCTTTCTGCCACTGCCCATTCAAACCTGCACTGGACTGCTCCCCAGCACCACTGCTGGGAATCTTTGACTTTTGATGACCTTCTGTAGAGGAACTCTCTTGTCCCCTGGGCATCCAGTGGTATACCCCCAGCTTCTTTCAATCCTGCTGTTCTGGGTCTCTCAGCCTCCCCACTGGTCTCCCTGCCTTCGGCTTGGCCAGCCTCTGGCACTTTCTCCATATTTCCATCAGTGTCAGTGATTGTGCTACTTTTCTTTTTAGAATTTGAGGCTGCTTCTTGCTGTATAATATAGTGCATACTTTTTAGTATAACATACAGTGGTATTCACAAATTACACAGAGCTTAACCTTTCCAATTTTATCTCTTACTCCTCTGTGTCATGCACACTCCACTTTAGTCACAACAAACTTCTTACACATGTACTTTCATGAATCCATATGATAAGATACACTGGGACTTTTCTATTTTTTGCATTTCACACTTAGTGTTGCCCTATATAACACACATTCATTACAGTGCTCTTTATCTCAAAAATATATTATATATTCACACCTCTACATTGTCTATCATCTACCTATCCATCTATCTAATATGTTAATGTGTGTGATGGATGAGCCAGTTCAGTAGACTGACTATCAGTCCACCCTCTCAGCAGGTGAGCAGGAAGGAGCCTTTCACAGGATGCTTCAGTTTTAATGGTGCCACACTTCTTTTTTAATTCCGCATTTACTCTTCCTTGGCCTCTCTTTCTTCCATTATTTTATCTTTTGGTAAACAGCTTTGACCCTTCACAGCTGACAAGATGAATAGAAGTGATGTTATTGGAGGTACAAAAAAATTGCCAAGAAACTACACCATGAAGTTTTATATCTTCTATGGTACATTCAGGATAATAGTCAACGAATTAGAAAGCTCAGATCCGCAGTTAAAGGTTGGAAGAAGTACTTTTACCTTATTTATATCCTATAGATCCCTACAGCTTGATAAGATTGATCTGCTATTGTATGAACTGCATGTGAATGAAATTATGGCTTGCAACTTGTCATGCTTGAGGGAATTTAAAGAGAATTCCACAGCTGGTTTAGTGTATGATGCTTGATATGCAGTTCCATGGGGACCATGCCACAAAGACTGCTCATATTACTTAATCATTTATTAGTTCATTCATTTTCAGAAACATACACCCTGCACTAAACAGAGGTATGCCCATATCATCTTATCAATTCTTCAAAGTCCTATTAAAAGTACCCTTTCTTCTCTGCAACCTCCATTCCCGACTAGCCGGGGCAAAACCAATGATTTCATCTTTTGTGTTACCATAGCATCTCTATATACCTTTACTATAGCACTTATCATATTGAAGTGTGTATTTGTGTCTCCTTAAATATAGTTTGAACCCCTTGGGGGCAGGGATCATGGCTTATTCATCTTTGTGTCTGAAACGCCTAGCACAGAGCTGACATTTAGCAGATGCTTGATAAATATTTGTTGAAACAAAATAAAATATTTATTTACTATAGTTCTTCATTGAAACTCATAACATTTGTACTCCTTCCTCCCCAGACACTTAACCATCTATGTGAAGGGAAAACTTGATTCAGAATAATAAATAGGCAACTTTACACTCTATAGAGCTGGGCCTGCAATAAAAGACAGCTTTCTAGCTTCCACTTTTCTCACTCTTCTCGATGGCTCTCACCCAAATCACCTATGACGTACATTCTAAATATAATAATGAAGAATTTTTTCAGCCCTGGTCTTACCTTTCCTCTCTGCCACATTGACACAGTTAACTGTTTGTTCTTGCACTCTCTGTCTTTGGGAATTCTTTCCTTTCATGATTTCTATGATGTTACTCTGTTGTTTTTTTCCCTAACTCTCTGATTGCTCCTTAGCTTCTTAGCAACTGTCTTCTTCTTTCACTGGCACTCTTAGCTTCTCATTCTACATGTGCTTTTTTGGGAAATCATTCCTGCTCAGGTTTTAATTATTATCTATATTAATAGATAATATTAATCATTCCCAAATCTCTTTATTGAACCCAGAATTATATAATTGCCATCCACCTAGCTGTTCAAAGGGAACTTCAATATGACCTCCTCTCCAAGAAACAGAATAACTTCCTACAGTACACGTTATATCACCCCAGCCAGAAATCTAGGAGGCAATGATGAATCTTTGCATCTCCCACATATAATAATTCTTACTTGTTGAAAAACGCTCTCCTCTCTACCCTCACATGCATCACCTTTGCGCACCATACTAGCTTCTATTTCACTCTCCTCCCACCCACACTCCACAGTCTTGCCAGCCCAATCCCTCAAAACTGTGAGTTGATGATGTTATTTTCTTGCTTGAAATCTGTTGATAGATTGGTCCCCGTCATAATAATAGGGGAATCTAAATTCCTTAGCACAATATAAATGCTCTTCATAATCCAGACCATCTCCTGTTCAGCCTTATGTCTTGGCCTTCTCAAATTTCATCTCCAAGTTCCTTCCAAGCTGAAATACTAGTGGCTCCTTAACGTGCCCCTCTCTCATCTCCTGCCACTTCAGATGCTGCTTGTCCACTTGGAACATCTTTATCCCACTTGTGTTTCACTTGGCTAAAGTGATCTTCTAAAGGTAATCAATCATTCACATTCATTCAACACATTTATTATGTGCTTGAGACATTGTTTGGGCTCTAGAGATAATTGCTGAACAGATTTAGCTCCTTCTCTCATGAAGCTTACATTTTAACAGAGGAGAGAGTAATTCAACAGATAATTATACTAATACATAGGTAATTATAAGTTTAGGCAAAGGTCATAAGGAAAAGTAAAGAATGCTCCCTAACTAATGAGCTACTTTGAGGGCACAGACTACTTCATTAATCCTCTTTATATTTTTAGTGCTCAAAAAGGATCCTTTGAATACTAGCAAACAGAATCCAACAGCACATTAAAAGGATCATACACCATGATCAAGTGAGGTTTATTCCAAGAATGCAAGGGTTCTTCAATATATGCAAATCAATCAACGTGATACACCATATTAAAAAACTGAAGGAGAAAAACCATATGATCATCTCAATAGATGCAGAGAAAGCTTTTGAAAAATTCAACACCCATTTATGATAACAACCCTGCAGAAAGTAGGCATAGAGGGAACTTCCCTCAACGTAATAAAGACCATATATGACAAACCCACAGCCAACATCGTCCTCAATGGTGAAAAACTGAAAGCATTTCCACTAAGATCAGGAACAAGACAAGGTTGCCCACTCTCACCACTCTTATTCAACATAGTTTTGGAAGTTTTAGCCACAGCAATCAGAGAAGAAAAGGAATCCAAATTGGAAAAGAGGCAGTAAAGCTCTCACTGCTTGCAGATGACATGATACTATACATAGAGAATCCTAAAGATGCTACCAGAAAACTACTAGAGCTAATCAAGGAATTTGGTAAACTTGCAGGATACAAAATTAATGCACAGAAATCTCTGGCATTCCTATACACTAATGATGAAAAATCCGAAGTGAAATCAAGAAAACACTCCCATTTACCATTGCAACAAAAAGAATAAAATATCTAGGTATAAACCTACCTAAGGAGACAAAAGACCTGTATGCAGAAAATTATAAGACACTGATGAAAGAAATTAAAGATGATACAAATAGATGGAGAGATATACCACGTTCTTGGATTGGAAGCATCAACATTGTGAAAATGACTCTACTACCCAAAGCAATCTACAGATTCAGTGCAACCCCTATAAAACTACCACTGACATTTTTCACAGAACTAGAACAAAAAATTTCACAATTTATATGGAAACACAAAAGGCCCCAAATAGCCAAAGCAATCTTGAGAATGAAAAGCAGAGCTGGAGGAATCAGGCTCCCTGACTTCAGACTATACTACAAAGCTACAGTAATCAAGACAGGATGGTACTGGCACAAATACAGAAAGATAGATCAATGGAACAGGATAGAAAGTCCAGAGATAAACCCACACACATACGGTCACCTTATCTTTGATAAAGGAGACAGGAATGTACAGTGGAGAAAGGACAGCCTCTTCAATAAGTGGTGCTGGGAAAACTGGACAGGTACATGTAAAAGTATGAGATTAGATCACTCCCTAACACCATACACAAAAATAAGCTCAAAATGGATTAGAGACCTAAATGTAAGACCAGAAACTATCAAACTTTTAGAGGAAAACATAGGCAGAACACTCTATGACATAAATCACAGCAAGATCCTTTTTGACCCACCTCCTAGAAAAATGGAAATAAAAACAAAAATAAACAAATGGGACCTAATGAAACTTCAAAGCTTTTGCACAGCAAAGGAAACCATAAAGAAGACCAAAAGACAACCTTCAGAATGGGAGAAAATATTTGCAAATGAAGCAACTAACAAAGGATTAATCTCCAAAATTTATAAGTAGCTCATGCAGCTCAATAACAAAAAAACACACAACCCAATCCAAAAATGGGCAGAAGACCTAAATAGACATTTCTCCAAAGAAGATATACAGACTGCCAACAAACACAAGAAAGAATGCTCAACATCATTAATCATTAGAGAAATGCAAATCAAAACTACAATGAGGTATCATCTCACACCAGTCAGAATGGCCATCATCAAAAAATCTAGAAACAATAAATGCTGGAGAGGGTGTGGAGAAAAGGGAACACTCTTGCACTGCTGGTGGGAATGTGAATTGGTTCAGCCACTATGGAGAACAGTATGGAGGTTCTTTAAAAAAACTACAAAGAGAACTACCATATGAGCCAGCAATCCCACTACTGGGCATATACCCTGAGAAAACCATAATTCAAAAAAAGTCATGTACCAAATTGTTCATTGCAGCTCTATTTACAATAGCCCGGAGATGGAAACAACCTAAGTGTCCATCATTGGATGAATGGATAAAGAAGATGTGGCACATATATACAATGGTATATTACTCAGCCATAAAAAGAAATGAAATAGAGCTATTTGTAATGAGGTGGATGGACCTAGAGTCTGTCATACAGAGTGAAGTAAGTCAGAAAGAGAAAGACAAATACCGTATGCTAACACATATATATGGAATTTAAGAAAACAGAAATGTCATGAAGAACCTAGGGGTAAGACAGGAATAAAGACACAGACCTACTAGAGAATGGACTTGAGGATATGGGGAGGGGGAAGGATAAGCTGTGACAAAGCGAGAGAGTGGCATGGACATATATACACTACCAAATGTAAAATAGATAGCTAGTGGGAAGCAGCCGCATAGCACAGGGAGATCAGCTCGGTGCTTTGTGACCACCTGGAGGGGTGGGATAGGGAGGGTGGGAGGGAGGGAGATGCCAGAGGGAAGAGATATGGGAATATATGTATATGTATAACTGATTCATTTTGTTATAATGCAGAAACTAACACACCATTATAAAGGAATTATACTTCAATAATGATGTAAAAAAAAAAAAAAAAAAAAAAAAGGATCCTTTGGGTCCCAGAAGGTGATGAGTGGATATTTCTTGAACTAATGAAACAAAAGTTGTACTTGTCAAGAATAAAAGGTGGTAGGGAGTTGGCTGTCTCTGAAAGTGTTATACTTTATGGTATAGGTGGATAGCCTGTTGCTTATAATTCGGTGGAATCAATTCCCATATTTTAGAAGTAAAGAAGTTTGTCTCTAAGATTTCTTCTGACTCTAAATATGATAAGTTAATGACCCGTGGGATTAAATGACTTATGAGAAGGAACTTGCCTTGTATACTTTGTTGATACAATATCTAGGACAACACTTCGTCTGAGTGAATATTTACTGTGTAAGAGAAAAGAGATGCCTGATTTTTTTTTTTTAAGATCCTCATTGTTAGCTTCAGAATAATCCAGAATACAAGGAGGCAGTCTACAAATGGACTCATAGATGACGTGGTTTTGTTAGGGGAACCACTGACCCAAACTGCCCACCATGGCCAGGTAACCATTCGCATGAGCTGTTTTATGACAGGAGGTCCTGGTAAGGACCACGGAACTAACAAGCCACCACCAGCTGGAAGAATTCGGGAAAGGTCAAAAGGAGACGCCAGTCCATATGTCCTACCAACCTCCCAGCATCCTCCTCGCTGGAATCCATCTTGGCTGAGCAATACGTGTGCCACCAGGAAGGACCCTGAGTCAGAGTGTGGCCGGAGACAGCCAAGAAACTAACCCCATTACCATAAAACCTGAAACTGTGAGCCAGTGGCAGAGCAGTCCTCCTGGGTTCCCTTACCCTCCTGCTCTCCGCCCAACCGCCCCTTCCCAATAAAGGCTCTAGCTTTGTCAGCACGTGTGTCTCCTCGGACAATTCATGTCCGAGTGTTAGACAAGAGCCCACTCTCGGGCCCTGGAAGGGGTTCCCCTTCCTGCAACAGTTTGGCAAGCTAAATAATAGCTTGAGGGCTCAGAGGCTATTATTATTTGTAATATTTTAATATTTGCTTTGTTATTTATAACATTTACTTAATTCATGGGTCTCTAATAGGTGTACTTTACATGATATAAAACATTAGAGCAAAAAAGAGGCAACTTGCAATTTTCTGTGCAGACAACTAAGTGCAAAACTAGGTGATATTTAATAAGCCAACTCGTTTTCTTCTTCCTTTGCTGCTTCCCTCACCATGGAAGCAGAGACCTGCTTTCTGAAATTGACAAGAACTGAAACCCTTTGTTACAGCAAGAGATGCCTGATCCTATTCCAAGTTTTTGCTGTCTTGATGCCCATCATACCCACCCTTCTTTTCTTTGAATGGCGCTCAACACAATGCATTGATGACTCGCCATGTTCCAGCATGGAAATGACTATTGCCTGGTGGGGGAAAATACTTTTCAGTGGTTTTTGTTTTTACTTGTTATGGCTCTGAATTTTTCCTGCTTTGACATGACGGCTAAAATGTGCACAGCATTTCTGTGCCACCCGCAAACATATTTTCAGCATGCCTGTTTTCATGAAGAAAGTGAAGGAAGCATAAGGTTGGCACGGCAGTGAGTATGGGGTGTGTACATGGAAACCATCTGTTCGACATAAACTCTGCTCTGTTCTGACATGCAGGAGGAAAGGAATCTGTGAAATCAGAAGGTGGATTTTTTTTAAGGTGTGAACTACCAAGTAACTTGGGTAATGGGTTTGGGGACACCAACCTTGCTATTTATTGAGACCTCCCCCCCAACCCCACTTCAACTCCATTTCAGTTAGTCATGGTCAGACCAATATTTACTTATTAGGTTAATACTTCATTTAAAAAACTCTGTGTCATTATTTTTATGTTGGGGTTGGAAGAAGGAGAGCTACAGAGCGTTAGTAGGCACATATTTCCGTTAAAAAAAAGTGTCTGTTAGCCATGCCTTTAGGAAGAGGCACTGCTGCTTTTCTGACACTTCTACCGGAGCTGGATGAGCTGGGATGTGCCCTGCTGCAGAGTCATCTTCCTTAGTTTCTGTTTGGAGACTGGAATTCTGGGGCTACTGCCACATGTCCCTAGCAGGGACCACTTCATCTCACTGACTTCTTCCTATGGAAAATCCATACTCATTCCATGGAACGGTAGCCCTGGTCCCAGCTATATCAATGAGGGTTGTGTCCTACTCATTCATTTTAAACATGGGGAGGAGCCTAACACCAGATGTTCCTAACCCTGGTTTCTCCAAGCATTGGCTTAAAATTAGTCATCTCGATTTAATGTATTTGATTCAAATGAAAATCCTTATCCTCCAGGGCTAATTCTTGATCCAGATGAAAAAATAGAGTTGATGCTCAATGAAAGAGAGGAAAAGAAAGAGAGAGAAAATTGCACCCCCATGAGGCTCTTGTATAATGTAAATGGAGGCATGATTAAAACTGCTTCCCCTTTGTTTTCCACAGAAAGGAAAGAGTGGAATGAGAATCAAACTGACCCCTACCAGTCTTCCTGGTCACAGAAATGATTATCTGATGACTACCAAGCTGCATCGCTTTCCCTAGGGGGTCAGTGTTTAGGGGACTGAGAACTGGCTGATTTGAATGACCCTAAACTGAAGCCAGCATACACTTGGACTGTCCTCTCTGGGTGGTCACATCCACTGCTCTGGACTGGACATTGCAGAACAGCCAATGACATCATCAACACCTCCAAGAAATAACAGGGACACCCCTGTTGTGCCTGGACACTGTTCTGTGGCTTCACTTGTCAGCTTTCTTCTTCTGTAGGAACTGGATTTTTGTTACATTCCTGAGCCCAGCCTGCAGCTCTTTTACTGAGGAAAAATATGATTTAAATACAAAGAGACCAAATGATAAGTCAGAGTCTGTCCCCAAAAACCCATCATCTGGAAAATTATCCTGAACTATTATCAAAATCTATTTCTACAATCTCAAAATAGGTGGAGAACTTAGCAAGTTAAAGTCAGGGGTGAAGAATGGGTTCTATCAGTTGGATTTAATCAACAAGCATTTTTTTTTTTCTTTAGCTAAGAAGAGAGCCGATATCAAGGATAACATAAAAAAGAGGAAAAAGTAACTCTTAGTTTACTAAAAAGTGGATGTTTTGGAGTACCTATTATTATGAACAAGATAGAGCTTTTGTCTTCAAGTTGCTTATGGTCTTTTGAAAAATAGACTAGGAAGATGACCTGTGAAATTGCTCGAATTAAAGCCTTCTCAAGATACTAAAGAAGCAGAGAGAAGAGAGCACTGGAGTCTGCCTGGGTGGGGGAGTTTTCTGCAGTCTTGTCAGAGGACTAGAAGTGTGGTGTGGCAAGATAGAGGGCGAGAGGCAGGTTTTCTTAGAGACCAGTGGAGTGGATTTCAGAGAAAAGCAAAGGGTTTGGTCTGCTAGAATGCTGGGGGGCTAATGATGGGGAGAAAGCTGAAACTGAATAAAGATATTTGGTGGCCACATCATGCCTCTCCTGGCTATTCAAAGCTCAAATTTTCCTTTCAAACAGAAATAACAAAAATATATCTCCATGTGGAGACACTGGCCTGCCGACTATGTACTTCTTGAACCCGTGGTTTTTCTCTTCTCAAAGAGCTTAGGCTGTTGCACGAAGGTAGAAAGAAAAGGAGAGCTATACCCTGATTCCCCTTCCCTCTTCTTCTGAACACTCTCCCCCTGAGAACTAATCCTGCAATGGCATTTTAATGCTCTGATTTTTACAGAGCTTCGGTATCCAGCAGCTGTGACTGGGGAGAGGGAGGGAGGGCATCTTTGGAGCACATATCCTTAAGAACATGAATCCACAGAAAGGGACAGCACAGAGGGACCATCTTTTAGATTTGGTGACCAGGAGTAACACAGTACTAACAGCTTTCCACAGGCAATGCAAAAGGCCTGGGATAGTCTCTGTTATTAATATCACCATCCTCTTTCCCTGTCTCAGTGTTTCATCATTCGGGGATTCCAGACAAAATAAGTTTTTGCATTTCATCTTCCCAGTTGTTACCTGACTGCCACTGGGGAAGCTGATCAAGCCAGAAGGAATGCCTGCCTCCCTTTCCACCTCCTTCCTCTCCACTATCAAGCCCTGCTGTTCTCTTTAAAGGGGGAAAAAAAAAAGACTTCTCTGACGAGGTACTCATCTCATATCTCTCTGACGTGGGACAAGTAAACCTTCCTTTTTCTAGCAGATTAATGAAGAGAAAGCCTTCTGTTCAGCAGGCATCCATGATTGGAGGCTGGTTCCCGAATGTGCTTATTCACATTTTCACTGTGCTGGCTGGGCTGCCTGCTGGCCTACATTCTGTTTCTGTCACTAGTTTCCTTTTGCATTTAGCTCCTTCCTTTGGCCTTATCTGTCTATTTTAGCTGCTATCTATTCCCCCTCTATATCTAGTATAGATTGCAAATTATGTTTGTGATGAAGAGAGTTTTCATTTTGATGGTTTTGATTTTATTTCACAATAGAACTAAAGCAAAATAGGCTTTACTGCCCCCCCCCATCCCTTTTCTTTGGGATTATTGATTCAAACTAGTTTCAGAAGTAACCTGTTTGGTATGATCCAGCCACATCATACATTCTAGTTTATCAGAACTCAAGTCTCATGACTAAATGCAATAAAAATTGTCAAATATATCCAGAGTTAGGTTTCAAATTTAGATGAAAACTTTATGGTGTCAATCAAATATACATGACATATGTAACTTAAATTCTGAGCTATTTCAGTGACTTTGAGAAAAGAAATTAAGGATCAAATTGATTTCTACTGACCTATTCTTGGAGTGAGGTTTATAAACCCTATAATTGCATTACTCATGTTTCTATCATGAAATGGAAGGACATAATTTTAATATTTGAAAAAAGACATTGGATCCATGATCTAGAATTATTTAGTAGGTTTCAATAGTCACAGAATATTTCCAGGGCTTCACATGGTTTCACATCATTTCTCTTGATATGTGAGGTGGGCTTAATCATGTGTTAATATTCAATGAAAATTCACTGGTGGAAAGAAATCTTTACCAATTAATGACTAAGCTAACGATTTCCTAATCTCTACTGTGAATACAAGAAAGCCATGGAAAGAGTGCAAATTAGGCTTACAGGAGAACCTATAATACTCTGAAGACAAGTTAATTGTATCTTACAGTACGCTTATATTTTACTAACCATTTGATATTGATGTTTTGAGCTTTTGATATATGGATAACCTTTGCAAAAGCATTTCGTCTTTAATCACTTTAGAAAATTTTCTTTTGTTCATTCACCAAGGGTATAGATCCTAATCTTAAAGCATCTTTTGTTTCTTTGAATACAGTAAAACTTAGAAATTAATCAATTTAATTCAAGGATTAATGCCTTTATTTTCAGATAATAAAGGTGTTGAGGGATTTGATAGTGATAGATACTATATAATGATGATTTTGCTTACTGAGAATAACTAGACTAATAAGCTTAGCATGGGGACTCTAGGCCATAGTATATCTTGACTTTTTCTTTTTGCTTATATAAAGTGCAACAGAGAGAGGCTTACAAATATTGCAAGGAACAGAGGACTGACTTAAGGAAGAGGCTATTTTCCACATATAACTAGGAGCCCGGAAAACAGGGTGCTGCTGGCATTGGTTCAGAAGCTCAGTGATGGTAGAGCCACTCTCTCTATACATCTCTTGGCCTTTTCCTCATATGTCAACTTATGCACAAAAATGGCTGCTGCACTTCTGTTCATCATGATGATATTTATGTTCTATGTAGGAAGGGAGTGGTTGAAGGGCATGCCACCTGAGTGTTGTTATTTAAAAAAAAATGTATCTTAGAAACCCCCCATCCAGATATTTCTGCCTTTACATCTCTATTGGCCATAACTAGGTCTCAAGGATATCCTTAAACAACCACTGAAATTAACCTGGAAGAAGGAGCTGTGGTTGGGGACTAAGATAGGGTACCAACAGTGTCTCTCAAAGAATGTGCTGAGCACAAGCACAGTGGTATGATTTATTTATTCACTTTCTAACAGTGTCTTAAACAAGAAATTAATTAAAGACAGTAGGAGCCATCTAGCTGGTTTTCCTACGTCCCTCTTTTATGTACTATTTTTCCTATGATGTCACAGTTTCCTATGATGGTTCTTTGGTGTCTGGGTTGAGCTTAATTAAATATTCCATAATTAAGAATAGAAACCAACATAAGTTGTGCTACATGGTGCAATGTGACATGCTGTGACTATTCAGTCAACTACCGTTGTATGCCAAAAAATGCTGCATAACAAACTACAGAAGCTCAGTGGATTAAGACAATAATCACTTATTCTTCAGCGTCTGTGGACTGCTGACTGGTCTGGGCTATCCGAGGAAATTTGCTGTGCTCCAGCAGTCTCTCATCCTCCTGCCGGGACCAGCAGGCAATCCCAGGCATGTTCTTCAAGGGCAAAGCCTGGAGGTGACAGAGCAAGCCACCCACAAAAGCCCTCTTCAAGCCTCTGCTCCCATTATGCGTCCCAACGTCACACTGGCCAAAGTAAGCCCCACAGCCAAGCACAGAATCAAGGAGGCTGGGAAATAAATTCACCCACAGGGTGAGCATTTTTGAAGATTAGCCTAGTTGACCACAATCTTCCCACTAGCTTTGGTCATGATGGCTGAAAAATAGTGATTGCTCTGGCATATCCAGAATGACATAGCACTATCTTCAGCACGTGTTTGAAAACAATGATATAGGAATGGCCTCATGTTTTAACCTTGTATTCTTAATAACTATATATTTTAAACACTGTGGGAGAAAAAGAAAACTTGCTATCCTGCCTAAGATAAAATTTCAATGGAAACTTGCCCAACTAACATACACTGACTCCAAGGGAAGTTGGCAGAGTTCCAGACCTCTTAAGGGAGGAATCCCTAGAAATGCTACTTTCAAGGCAGATGTACATTTCCAAATCTTTATGAGGAACGATCTGGCTGGGAAAATAAGCTCGATATTATAAAAATGTGCAAATGTCATGAAGGGTCTATTCTTTCCCAAAGGTAGGGCGCATGTCTAAAGAGGGAATGACCCCCAAACCTGTGCTTGCTATGCTGACAAGACTTAGGATATTTCGTGACCTAGGTGATCCCTTAATAAGGAGCTTTGTCCTTGTACTTTAAAATTCTTACTCTCCTACCATCGTCAGCCTCTTACACAGCCCGTATCCCATTACTGCAGAGACAGTGACCCTGGAGCATCTGGTCTAGATTCTCCTTATTGTTTCCTCCCACAGAGCAGATCCTCTATGCTTGGTAACATATTTCAGGCCAGACAGCGACTGAGTAATAATAGTAAGAGTAAGAGATAACATTTATCCAACACTTCAGGCACTGTACAACATGGGATAAATGATATTGTTTCCCACTTATAACAGATGAAGAAATAGCTGCTTTGAACATTTAAGCAACTTGCCTAAGACCATCCAGTGGGCTTTATTTACTTCAAAGCTAAAATGAGTCTATAGTGTTTAAGTTCAAGATATAAATAAAAGATAATTAATGTGCTTGACTGTGTATTGAATAAAATTGAGGATTAGCCTCAAGGATGATGGACATGTTCTTTATTACAAATAGGTTAGCTACGTTTTGTACATAATTCCACCTACAACACACAAATAAAGGGAAAATATTATCATTGACCTTTGTGGTGTTTCTAGAGAAATAGAAATGCCAGTGGAGAGGTCTCCACTGTGATCTTGAAAGAAGATGAACAATTTTAGAAAGGAAACGTAGCCCAGAAATACTTTCAAGATGCTGCAATGCAAATTCACAGCTCCATTTCATGTACTCCTTTGAGGAAGAGGTAGTCTCTGAAAGATGATAGAATTGACCTGTAGAATTACGATAGAAAGAGTTCACGGTATTAAACTACTTTTGTAAGTGGAGGAGAGACAGAACTCCATTTTCTGGGGGATTGATGTGCACAGTGAACTGAGTGAATATCATCCATAAAGTCAAGAGGAGCTGAGCTGGTTGAACGGATAGGGCACATATTAAATTGATAGTGATTAATTAGTTTTGTGTCACATTGGTGTTTTAGACTTGTTCATGGTGTGGTTTTCAATTATTTTAGTATTATTGGAAGAGCCAAGATTAGACCATAGTTATTAGAATTAGATGAGTTACCTTATTTGCAGAGCAGGATAACCTTTGCTATTTTCCTTACACATAATGAGTGCCATTTGCAAAGAAAAGTAAATGAGGCAGCGTGAACATCTACAGAGGCTTAGCAGTGAGTGGTCTACATTTTTAAAAACAGGATCAGATATACCATATGCTCAAGATTCAAAAAGATATTTTGATAGAATATTTAAATTCTTATTGTTACTTACTGTCATTTTTCAGTCAGTCACAGTAAGATTCAAAAAGACAAGAGGGAACTGGACTTCTAAACTTCCGAGAATCACTTAGGAAATGAAATCATCCTGAAATCCTCACATTTAATTCAGAAAATATTTTTCCTGTGATGTCATGCAAGAGAATGTGCTTGCAGATCTATCTATCTATCTATCATCTATCTATCTATCTATATATATATCTATCTTATCTATCATCTATCTACCTAATCTATCTAATCTATCATCTATCTATCATCTATCACCTATCTATCTATCTATCTATCATATACCTATCTACCTATCTATCTAGAGACTCTTTTTGAGACTCTCTGAATTACATGTTTTTCTACAAATCACAGTAATCAAAGGGAGTACAAAGCTGGAAGCTTTGTCTGTTACAAGGTTTTATTCTATTGCATTGTTAGATGAAGAATGAGTCCAAAAAGTCGATAGTCCTTCAGATGTTATTAGCAGATGTGGCAACATAATATCATAGTCTGTGTAGACAGAAGGTCCAAGTGACTCTGTGTGTGTGTGTGTGTGTGTGTGTGTGTGTGTGAGAGAGAGAGAGAGAGAGAGAGAGAGAGAGAGAGAGAGAGAGATCTGGAAAGTGACTAGTATAAAAATCCTCCTTTCATATTAAACCCCTGGTGAGGGACAATTCAACCTTCTAATAAGAATTCTAATCCCTCTCACTTCTTCTGGACACTGACTCTACTAATTGACCTATTCTGTTTTGTATATTCAAACTCTTTCCCCTTAGCATATAAACACAGAACAGTATCTCTCACTTTAAAGAAAGGTAAAGACCTGTCATTAACCTCATGGCTTGTATCTCCCTTCTTTCAGAGCCACTTTTCTGGAAAGAATATTCTCCGCTTCCATGTTTTCATCCAGTGATAACTCACTATATGTTCCAGTTAAGATCATTGTTGATTTTTAAATCCGTCTTTTAACATCTTATTTAATTTACTTGTTATGTTTATTGTCTGCTTTTCTTTTGTTACCACATAAGCTCCAAGAGAGCAACTATATTTGTTTTGCTCACTCATGTACCCCCGGAATTTAGAATGGTGCCTGGCACAGGTGGCACTCAAACCAAACCTACTGAATAAGTGAGAAGGAGGATGCGGCTGTTTAAGCTGTTGGTGCTGTTGCTGCCTCCCTTCCCCATCTGATGCCTTCTGGGTGGCAAATGTTCAACAGTTGTTCTTTCTCTCACAGGGTATTTTGTAGGATTTTTGCAGACCCTACCATTAGAAACCTCTACTGGTAGGTTTCTACTGTCAACATCCACAGATGTGAGTTGCATTGTCTGGTGAATTGGGCAAAGTCCTTTCATGACAGCTTTAGTCTGGCTTCTTTCTAGACCTGGGGCTGCATAAATCCTTGCACCCTCCTCACTCAAGTCAATAAGAAAAAAATATAATTTTGCTGAGATAAAGACTACATAGAGAGACAATTGATGACTAGCAATACTCAGCAATTATGAGAATAAGTAAATCCTCTAAATACTTTTAAAACCTACAAATAAGTCAGAGGAGAGGTAAACAGAGTCACCTAATTCACAGGCTAGTGAAGGAAGGTGTTAACATATCTGAAGAAAAGAATACGCTGAAGAGTTATAAAAATGGAAATATAGGAATAGTTACATGCAAAGTTTAGCAATAATCATTCAAGTGTAGGTAATTTTAGTTTCTTTTTTGATTATTGGACATTTTTTCCTGAAAGCCTGGTACTTTTGAAATAAGGACAATCTACTGTAATTTTCTTTTTAAGAAGTCAGAGAGCTTAAAACAAGAGACATTTCTATGAACATCAGAAACAAAACTAGGATAGATCGCATGGCCGGTCAAAGAAAGTAAATGGAAATCATATATGCCATTTTAGGTCTAAAAATCTTCCCATGTTCTTCTTCACTTTTCCCTCTTCCTAGTAGAAGACTCTGAAATACTGGGAAAGATAAGAAGCATCAGTCTTTTAGCTATGCCTTGGAAGAAAGCTAATTATACACAAGCAGACCCATTATACCCTTTGTTATTGTGGTAAGTCACTGAAATTTTATAATTTTTCTTGCATCCCTTAGACCAACCTGGACATAGAAATTGTTACCTCAAAGTGAGGTATTAATGTAACAAAAGCCCTAAGATTTATGACTTAGTGCTAAGATTTAGCTTAGCACTAGGCAGCAAAAACATAGTTGGAAAATTTGGAAAGATGGAGACTCATGTTGTGCAATGGCAAAACATCTCATAATACTATCGCCTACTATAAGTCAGAAGATGGGCAACGTATTTCCTTAGCCTGTATCTCTAGATTAGGATTTCTCAACAGAAGTGCAACTGACATTTTAGACCAGGTAATTGTTTCTTGTGGGAAGCTGTCCTGTGAATTGTAGGTGCTTAGCAGTATCCCTGATCTCTACTCCCTAGATGCTATTGCATCTTCCTAGTCATTCCAATCAAAAATGTTTTGAAACATTGTAACACTTCCCCCTGAGGGGGTAAATTACCACAAGTTGAGAACCACTGCTTTAGAAGAAGTGATGGGAGATAATGACTTTATATTGGCCACTATTGACTGCCTTTGGCTAAGTATTAAAATAGATCAACTCAAGGAAGAATTGACTGGTTTATAAGCAGAAATAAGAGGGAATAGAGAAACGATACATTGGAGGTTCCAAAACTAGGAAAAGGTGAATCATTCCTAGACTTCAGACAGTAAGAGATAAGTCTGAAAAACACTTTGAGCATGAAAGTCTCAAGAAAACTTCTCAGAGAACAAAGAGATTCAGTCCTACAAAAGAGATCAGATAGAGTGTGATCTTTCCACCTCTAGTTTCAAATAGCCTAAAGATATTCATCATTATACTAAAAGAGAGGGGCAGGGAGGCTAGAAGAAAATAAATCCATTGATTTTCAGAATTATGTCTAAGTACAAATCTTGCTTTTGCTTCTTGACACTTGAAATTGACTAAAAGCAAATAGATCAGAAATCTACAAAGTTTTTTTTTTTGTGGGGGGGGGTCAGGCTTTATGAAGTTTATATTCTAATAGAAGAAAGTAGATAATAAGTTACCAAATAGTAAATAAATAATAAAATGTCACCAAAATTAAATACCATTTTATATTTGTTTGGCAAATTTTAAGAAGTCTTATAAAACTATTTTATAGTTTTGATGAGGATGATGACGAGGACTGGAAGAATATCTTAAGCATGGCTGGTAGGAGTGTAAACTGGAAGACAGTTTGTTTTTTTGCCCTGTAAAGTTGAACATAGCCTAAGACCCAGCAATTCTGTTCCTAGGTACATATATGAGAGAAACTCTTGCACATTTGTACCAGGAAATATATACAGAAATGTGCACAGCAATATTGTTAATAATAGCAGAAAATTGGAACCTACAATAGACTGGAAAAGAGGGAAAATTGTTATATTTACACTACGAAATGTTACATAGTGTAGGAAACAAATAATTATGGATACCTGAAGCCACATGGTTAGCTTGTGCTTGAGGATGAGAAGTGGGCCCCAGAAGGTGACATTCAGCATAAAGACATTTTGTAAAATGAAAACTAATTTTATTTTAAAAAATCATCGTTCAACCATGTATATGTGTGCATGTATGGGTGTGTTTAGGCAAGAAAGTGAAAAACACAGAATTTGGGATAGTGGTTATCTGCCTCTGAGTAAGGCGGGAGTATGTATGAAAGAACACATTGGTGGAACTTAATGTTTTAAATCTAGGGGTTGGATGTTAGGTTTATGGATGTTCATTATATTTTGAATGAATAAATGAATGAGTAGAAACCTACTAAGTTTTTGTTGAATTGTGTGGCCAAAAACAAAAAACAAAAAACCCACAAGCTCAGACTAAAACAACTGCTGGTTCCCAAGTTCTCTCCAGCAGAAAGCAGGTTGTTCAAGCTATTCTGTGCCCAGAGAGGTCATGCGCCCCACCATTCACTTCAGATGTAACCAAGGAGAATGCCAGACAAGGAAGAATAATGATAATGATGGACACAGAAGAAGTTAGATCCAGGAATGATGGAGAATCATGGACAAGAATATCCAGAGAGTGGAATCAGGTTTTAATTGAGGAAGGATTTCCCATTGCCTTTTTATATAAAAATACTCCATTTTATATAAAATCATACATATATTAGACACATACACACATGTACATGTACACATGCCTACAAACACACACATACTCACTAATGTACTTCTATACCTATGAATTTTAAATTTAGCAACTTTGAAAGTTTCAGTCAGTTTCATGATTCTTGAGAATAAGGGCACATCAACTCTACACAGATGGTTTCAGTGGTCATGGATTATCACTTCAAGTCCAGTCATGACGCCATTTGTTAGTCTACAGCCTTTTTGTTCTGTTTGAAGCAGTTTAATTGTCAATTTAATTCTGATGAAAAGAAGAAAACTAAGATGAAAATATTCTGATAAAATTTTGAGAACTAATAGAAAGAAATGAGACAAGTAATTACCATCAATGTTTACAGTTCTTGTGAAATGTAGTTTTACAGGCATGTTTATATGTTGGTAATTTGTATAATGCTACCTTATTTCAGTGTATATTCATAAAATCCAACTGATATATACACGTTGAAACAAATGAAATAAGTATATAAAAGTTAAGATATCTTGGAAAATATATATATATTTTAACATCTTTATTGGAGTATAATTGCTTCACAATGGTGTGTTAGTTTCTGCTTTATAACAAAGTGAATCAGTTATACATATACATATGTTCCCGTATCTCTTCCCTCTTGCATCTCCCTCCCTCCCACCCTCCCTGTCTCACCCCTCTAGGTGGTCACAAAGCACCGAGCTGATCTCCCTGTGCTATGTGGCTGCTTCCCACTAGCTATCTATTTTACGTTTGGTAGTGTATATATGTCCATGCCACTCTCTCACTTTGTCACACCTTACCCTTCCCCCTCCCAATATCCTCAAGTCCATTCTCTAGTAGGTCTGTGTCTTTATTCCCGTCTTACCCCTAGGTTCTTCATGACTTTTTTTTCCCTTAGATTCCATATATATGTGTTAGCATATGGTATTTGTCTTTCTCTTTCTGACCTACTTCACTCTGTATGACAGACTCTAGGTCCATCCACCTCACTACAAATAACTCAATTTCGTTTCTTTTTATGGCTGAATAATATTCCATTGTATATATGTGCCACTTCTTCTTTATCCATTCATCCGTTGATGGACACTTAGGTTGCTTCCATGTCCTGGCTATTGTAAATAGAGCTGCAATGAACATTTTAGTACATGACTCTTTTTGAATTATGGTTTTCTCAGGGTATATGCCCAGTAGTGGGATTGCTGGGTCATATGGTAGTTCTATTTTTAGTTTTTTAAGGAACCTCCATACTGTTCTCCATAGTGGCTGTATCAATTTACATTCCCACCTGAAAATATTTTTGAAAAAATTTTGAGAACTTATAGAAAGAAGCAAGTCATTACCATCAATGTTTACAGTTCTTGTGAAGTGTAATTTTACAGGCATGTTTATATGTTGGTAATTTGTATAATGCCACTTTATTTCAATGTATATTCATAAAATCCAACTGATATATACACGTTGAAACAAATGAAATGATATAAGTATATAAAAGTGAAGATACCTCCCTCCCAACCTCTCTTAAATTCTAATGTTTCTTGTTTAAGTCAACATTAATTATCTTGTGGTTTTTCTAGTCATTTCTTCAGGTTCATAAAAACATATTAAGATCGATAAAGAGACGAGATGGGGAGAGCATGCGTGAGAGAGATTTCCGGTGTTTCGCTTTGGTCTGCTTTACTTTGTTATTTCTGTGTGTTTGTGCTTTGACAGAGTGGTGTCTGGGCTGATGATTTTACACTTGTCCCTGCACTGCTCACACATCCTTTAGTTTTATGCTCAATGGCCTGAGAGGCTGATCTCTACTGATTACGCTAATTGCTTTTCTAGGGTTTGGCTTGTGAGAGGCACTGGAAGAATATCAGAAGAAGAGAGGAGCGTTTATGCCCTTTGTTCCCCTTCTCAAAGCCACAGTCCCTTCCTCCACTGCTGCCAAGCTGGCTGAGGCTGTGTCCCTGGGTTTTTCCCTTTCACGAAGAGTGATGGCAGTGGTTTCCTGCTGCTGTCCCAGGTGCCTTAACAGCCCTTGTTGGCTCCCTTACCCCTGCCCCTTTCTAGTCCCTCACCCGTGCTCATCACTTAGTCCTTACCTGTGTGCTCTTTCTTGCGGGGTCCCTGACTAATACGCATATGTGTATATGCTATACCCTGGGCCACTTTTTCCCCACTTAACCTATCATGGACATCTTTCTAAGGTAGTATTTAAATCATTCTTTACAACAGCTTTATTTTGTTAATGTTTGTCCGTTATGTGTTATTCTGATTAGTCCTTTAAGTGTTTCTGAATCTTCTGGTTTCGGAAATGTTTTTAAATAGTGTATAATGAATTTTAAAAGTTTAATCTGATAATCTTTACTTTTTCATTGGAGCACTTAGTCAATTTACATTTAATTTTTGAAATCAACTTCATTGAGGTATAACTGATAATAAATAAAAAGGGCATATTTGAAGTATATGGTTCAACAAATGCCCATACCCATTTAATCACCACCACAATCAGGATAAATCATTTCCATCATCCCAAAAGATTCCTTTGTGCCCCTGCCTAGTCATTCTCTACCCTACTCCCAACTCAAACCCAGGAAACCACTGATCTGCTTTCTCTCACTGTATATTAGATTTGCCTTTCCTAGTATTTTGTATAAGTGAAATCACATACTATGTACTCTTCAGGGCCTGGCTCGTTTTTGTTTGGCATAATGCTTTTGAGACTCATTCATATTTGGGGATGTATTAGCAGTTTATTACTTTTATGGTAAGATTCCATTTTATAGACAGATTATAATTTATTTTTCTTCTCACCTACTGATGAAAAGCTGGGTTGTTTCTGTTTTGGGCTAATATGAATAAACCTCCCTTTCAACAGGAAGATCCAGCTACCAATAGCAAGTGAGGATTCCCATCGCGCAGAGAACAGCAGAGGTGTAAACCCTGCCAGCCACCAGAAGTAGGACCCCACAGACCTGGCCCAATGCATGACGTTTTTGGAGTCACCAAGGAGGACTCTCACCCTAGGCACTAGTTGGAACAAGGTTTACTCACAGAATGGAGAAGAGAAGCAGTGTGATCAGTGACTGTAACGTGCGGTGGTCTCCCATGACCAGCGGGTCCTTCTGACAGCTGGATGCAGTCAAAGACCTGGTTTCCTTCCTCAGGGGACAGATATACTGTGTGGCTGGCCAGGTGCCATATGATGCACGTGCTTAAACAGCACAAGGAAGTTCACTGCATACTCAGAATAAGGAAAAGCTTTCTACTAATAAGAAAGGAGAATCTGGGGCCGAGCAACACCTGGCAGGTGGCTTCTATACAGAGGAAGATTCCAGGCCCAGGGCACTGATTTGGGCAATCCCCAAGAAAGGCAAGTGGTGGGGGACTGCTTCCCCAATACCACCCGTGAACATTATTATACAAGTCTTTGTGTGGACATATACTTTATTTTCAGTATATACATGGGAGAGTTGCTGCCTCATATGATAAGTGTATATTCAATGCCATATGAACCTGCCAAACTGTTTTCCAAAATACAAGTTGTACTATTTACACTTCTACCAAAAATGTCTGAGAATTCCAGTTCCACATCCTTACTAACAATGGTATGGTCAGTGATTTAAATTTTAATCATTCTTTTGTGTGAAATTGTACATAATTGCAGTTTTAATTTGCATTTACCTAATGATTAATGATGTTAATCACCCTTTGGTGTTTTTATCGGCTTTTCATATATCTTATTTTATACCTTGTCTATTCAAATCTCCTGTTCATTTTAGACGGTTGTATTCAAATTGTTAAATTGTAAGAAATAAATACTTAGAGCCAAGATCATTGTCATACATACGTATTGCAGATATTTTCTCCTTGCGTAATCCTTGCCTTTTCATTTCCTTATGGGGTCTTTCAAAGAGCAGAAGTTTTAAATTTGATAATTCCATTATATTTTTTTCTTTTACAGTTCGTACTTTTAAAATATCCAATGAAAAAATTATTCATTCACTATGATTGCAAATCATTTCTCCTATATTTTCTTTTAGCAGTATTATAATTTCCTTCATTTAAGTTAATGCTCCATTTTGACTTACTTTTTGTGAAAAGTATGAGGTAAAATTTATTTTTTTCATGTGGATATACACTTGCTCCAGCACCATATGTTAAAAAGCCTTTCTTTTCCTCATGGAATTACCATAGCATCTTTGTCAAAAAATCCTCTCCTGGTTGAGCCCTGAAATACCTGCTGACCTGACCAACATCTTTCTTGCAGTCTTATAAGAGACCCTATAAGACAGAACCACTCAGCTAAGCTTCTCTTGAATTCCTAACCCAGAGAAACTGTGAAATAATCAATGTTTTTTTCCATACATTAAATTTTGGGGAAATTTGTTATGCAGCAATAGATACTTGATACACTGACCTAATAAAATAAATAGGTAACTGTTCCCTCTTTTTCTATTTTCAAAAGAGATTGTATAGTATTAAATGATTGATAGAATTCATTGGTGAAGTCATTGGGCCTAGATTTTTCTCAATGTGGAGGTTTTTAATGGCAAATTCAAATAATACCCAGGCTTTCTATTTTTTCATGAACCAGATTTGGTAATTTGTGTCATTCAAAAAAATTGTGGACTTTATCTAAATTTCCTGATACATTGACACAAATTTATTCATAA
The DNA here is from genome assembly GCF_964270905.1 of Leucopleurus acutus. Classification (NCBI taxonomy): domain Eukaryota; kingdom Metazoa; phylum Chordata; class Mammalia; order Artiodactyla; family Delphinidae; genus Leucopleurus; species Leucopleurus acutus. The sequence continues at coordinate 109,154,809 of NC_139143.1, read as the reverse complement.
TATTTCCTTATTATTCTTCTAATGTTTATAGTTTCTATAGTGATGACCCCCCATTCCTTTTTCAGAAAACCCTAGAAAATTATTTTCTATTTGTGAAGTGTCTCATTATGAAGATAACATTTGGTTGTGGACTTAAATGTCTAAAAACTTATATATACGTATGGCTGATATTTCAAAAGAGATAATGATGACCACTTTTCATTTTGAATATTGATACTGTGAACTGAATTGTGTCCTCCCAAATTCATATGTTGAAGCCCTAATCCCCAATGTGTTGCTATGTGAAATTGGGGCCTTTGGAACATATTTAGTTTTATTTAGATGAGGTTATGAAAGTGGGGCCCTCATGATGGGAGTAGTGTATTTATAAGAAGAGAGAGCAGAGAGCTTTCTAAACATTCTTCTCTCATCTTCTGAGGATACAGTGAGAAGGAGACTGTCTGCAAGCTTGGAAGAAGGTTCTCACCAGGAAACAACCATGCCCATGCCTGATCTTGGACTTCCCAGCCTCTAGAACTGTAAAAAATAGATTTCATTGTTTATGGGACTCAGTTTATGATATTTTGTTATAGCAGCCCAAGCTGACTATACAAATTTTGGTACCAAGAGTGGTTCTTGAGGAAGAGAGTTTTAAGGAAATTGGTTCTGGGGTTTCAGAAATTGGCTCTCTAATATGATTAGATCTAAAAACCTTAATGATTCTATTTCTAGTAATAAAGACAGCACTGATAGTCCATGGTGTGATCTGGTAATAGAGATGTAAAATATTTCCATTGGAAACTCCTAATCAACCACTATAAGAAGCATGGAGCTGGGTGACTATATGATACTTTCAAACATTTTTGGAAATTTAACAAATATAATGACATTGGCTGGTTGCTCCTAATATTGCTGGACAAAGTGATGAAAGAAAAGAATAAGTTCAGGGATTTGAATTTCCAGGTCAAGCTCTGCATGAATGACCTGAAAGCTTCTATGTGTGCCTTGAAGGACACTTTGGCTCCTGTAGCTGAAGATATAGGCTGAGACAGCTGAAAATCAAATGTGGAATCTTATTCTGCAATTGACTGAATTACAACACAAGTTGAACACCCAGCCTCGCAAGTTGTCTGCTGTTAAACTGTGGGCATTTATTAGGAGAGAATAGGAAAATTGGTGACAAGGAAATTTGGGGAAGAACTATATGGATAGACCTTTATAAATGAACAAAAAATGAATATATTTTCATTCCATGTGAATTATCAGCAAAGGGTGACCTCAACAGAGGTAGATTTTCATTATCAAGTGGATAGGATGATTGGTTCTATGGATAGTAGTCAATGTCTTTCCTCAGTCACCCATGTCTTGACCAATGGGCTCATGAACAAAGTGGCAATGATGGCAGGGATGGAGGTTCTGCATTGCCTCAGTGACATGGACTCCCACACGCCAAGGATGATCTGGCTACAGTCATTGCTGAGGGCCCAACCTGCCAGAAACAGAAACCAACCCTGAGACCCTAATATGGCACCATTCCCAGGGATGATTAGCCAGCTATCTGGTGGTGGACTGATTACATTGGACCATTTCCCTCACGGAAAGAGCAGTGTTTTGTTCTTGCTGGAATAGATACTTACTCTAGATACAGGATTCATCTTTTCTGAACACAATGCTTCAGCCAAAACTACCATCCATCGACTTACAAAATGCTTTATCCACCATTATAGTACTCCATACAACATTGTTTATGAACAAGAAACTCACTTTATAGCAAAAGAAGTATAGCAGTGGGTCCATACTTAGGGAATTCAGTGGTTTTACCATGTCCCCCATCATCCTGAAACAACTGGCTTGATTGAATGGTGGAATGACCTTTTGAAGACTCAGTTACAGTGCCAGATAGGTAGCAGTACCTTGCAGGGCTGGGCAAGGTTGTCCAGAAGTCTGTGTATGCTCTTAATCAGCATCTAATATACGGTGCTGAATCTCCCATAGCTAAGATTCTCAGGTCTAGGAATCAAGGGGTGGAAATGGGAGTGGTACCACTCACTATTACCCATAGTGACCCATTAGAAATTTTTTTGCTTCCTGTTCCCATGATCTTATGCTCTTCTGACTTAGAAGTTTTAGTTCCAAAAAGAGGAATGCTTCCACCAGGAGACACAACAATGATTCCATTGAACTGGAAGTTAAGACTGTTGTCCAATTACTTTAGACTCCTCTTGCCTCCAAATCAACAGGCAAAGAAAGGAGTTATATACTAGCTAGGGTGATTGATCCTGACTACCAAGGGGAAATTGGACTGCTACTCCACAGAGTATGTCTGGAATACAGGAGCTCTCTTAGGGCATGTTTTAGTATTACAATGCTGGTAATTAAGGTCAATAAAAGAATTACAGCAACACGATTTAGGCAGGACTACTAATAGCCCAGATATTTCAGAAATGAAGGTTTGGATCACTCCACTAGGTGAAGAGCCATAACTAGTTGAGGTGTTTGCTGAAGGCAAAGGGAATACAGAATAAATAAAGGAAGAAAGTAGTCAGAAATTCTTGCTATTAATATGTGACCATTTATAGAAATGAAGACTGTAATTTTCATGACTATCTCCTCTTTATTTTATTATTAAATGTTTATATATAATATATACTATATACATAAACATTTATGTATATGAACAAACATCTTTGTTTTCTTCCCCCTCATTTTCTTATTATATATCATAAGATGTATTGATTTTATATAATGGTATTTAAGTATTGTTAGTTTGATATCATAGTATTTACATTATGGGATATCAAGGAGAAGAGTAAACATCATTCAAGGACTTTACCTCCTCTTCTGGGGAAGGGGTTAGCATGTTTCCAGTTCTATTCAGGATAGTTGTATCATGTTAGGTAGAATTATGACATTAATGTCTTTATTTGGAAATTAAGTGTGGTTTAAGGAGGTGCATATGGATGCCAATATGGCAAGGGGTGGACTTAAGATGTTTAATACTATGGTTCAATTTGACTGGGCCATGAGGTACCCAGATATTTGGTTAAACATTATTTCTGGGATGGTTTTGGATGAGATTAAGATTTGAATCAGTAGACTGAATAAACCAAAATGCCTTCCCCAGCGTGTGTGGGCCTCATCCAGCCAGTTGAAGGCATGAATAGAATAACAGGGCAAGAAAGAATTTTCTTTTTCTGCCTGACTCTCTTTGAGCTGTGACATCACTCTCCTCCTGCCTCAGAACTGGGGGATATCCTGGAACTTACACCATTGGCTCTCCTGGTTCTTAGGCCTTTAAACTCAAACTACAACTTACATGTTGACTCTCCTGCTTCTTAGACCTTTGGATTCAAACTGTACCTATACCATCAGTTCCCCTGGATCTGTACTTCTTGGTATTGATAATCATGTAAGCCAATTTGTTATAATAATAAATCTCTCTACATATACCTTTCTCTCTTTCTCTATCTCTTTTTCTATATACATATACATATTGTACATACATATCATATATATTATTAGTTATATTTCTCTGGTGAACCCTGATGTATCAGATTTTGATACTGAGAAGTAAGGTATTGTAATAACAAATACCTAAACATGTGGAAGTGGCTTTGGAATTGGGTAATGGATAGAGGCTGGAAGAGTTTTGAGGTGTGTGCCATGGATGTTAAAAGTGATTCTGGAACTAACTGCTGAGCAATCATCAACAGGATGACACTGGAACTCACAAAAAAATACCCCACATCCAAAGACAAAGGAGAAGCCACGATGAGATGGTAGGAGGGGTGCAATCACAATCAAATCAAATCTCATAACTGCTGGGTGGGTGGCTCACAAACGGGAGAACACTTATACCACAGAAGTCCACCCACTGGAGTGAAGGTTCTGAGCCCCACGTCAGGCTTCCCAACCTGGAGGTCTGGCAACGGGAGGAAGAATTCCTAGAGAATCAGACTTTGAAAGCTAGCAGAATTTGATTGCAGGACTTCAACAGGACTGGCGGAATCAGAGAACTGCACTCTTGGAGGGCACACACAAAGTAGTGTACACATCGGGACCCAGGGGAAGGAGTAGTGACCCCATAGAAGACTGAACCAGACCTACCTGCTAGTGTTTGAGGGTCTCCTGCAGAGGCGGGGGGTGGCTGTGGTTCACAGTGGGGAAAAGACGTTGGCAGCAGAAGTTCTTAGAATGAGCCATCCCAGAGTCTGCCATTAGCCCCACCAAAGAGCTGGGTAGGCTCCAGTGCTGGGTCACCTCAGGCCAAACAACCAATAGGGAGGGAACCCACCCCCACTGATCAGCAGAGAAGCGGATTAAAGTTTTACTGAGCTCTGCCTGCCAGAGCAGGCAGCTCTACCTGCCAGCTCTACCCACCAACAGTCCCTCCCATCTGGAAGCTTGCACAAGCCTCTTAGACAGCCTCATCCACCAGAGGGCAGACAGCAGAAGCAAGAAGAACTACAATGCTGCAGCCTGTGGAAGGAAAACCACATTCACAGAAAGACACACAAATTGAACATGCAGAGGACTTTGTACCAGATGAAAGAACAAGATAAAACCCCAGAAAAGCAAATAAATGAAGTGGAGATAGGCAAGCTTCCAGAAAAAGAATTCAGAATAATGATAGTGAAGAGGATCCAGGACCTCAGAAAAAGAATGGAGGCAAAGATTGAGAAGATGAAAGAAATGTTAAACAAAGATCTAGAGGAATTAAAGAACAAACACTGAGAAGAAATAAAGAACAAACAAACAGAGATGAACAATACAATACCTGAAATGAAAAATACACTAGAAGGAATCAATAGCAGAATAACTGAGGCAGAAGAATGGCTAAGTGATCTAGAAGACAGAATGGTGGAATTCACTGCTGTGGAACAGAATAAAGAAAAAAAGAATGAAAAGAAATAAAGATAGCCTAAGAGACCTCTGGGACAACATTAAATGCACCAACATTCGCATTATAGGGGTCCAAGAAGGAGAAGAGAGAGAGAAAGGACCCAAGAAAATATTTGAAGAGATTATAGTCAAAAACTTCCTAACATGGGAAAGGAAATAGCCACCCAAGTCCAGGAAGAACAGAGAGTCTCAGGCAGGATAAACCCAAGGAGAAACACAACAAGACACATAGTAATCAAACTGACAAATATTAAAGACAAAGAAAAATGATTGAAAGCAACAAGGGAAAAATGACAAATAACATACAAGGGAACTCCCATAAGGGTAACAGCTGATTTCTCAGCAGAAATTCTATAAGCCAGAATACAGTGGCATGATATATTTAAAGTGATGAAAGAGAAGAACCTACAACCAAGATTACTCTACCAGGCAAGGATCTAATTCAGATTTGACAGAGAAATCAAAAGCTTTACAGACAAGCAAAAGCTAAGAGAATTCAACAGCACCAAACCAGCTCTACAACAAATGCTAAAGGAACTTCTCTAAGTGGGAAACACAAGAGAAGAAAAGGACCTACAAAAACAAACCCACAGCAATTAAGAAAATAATAAGAGGAACATATATATCAATAATTACCTTAAATATGAATGGATTAATTGCACCAACCAAAATATACAGGCTCACTGCATGGATACAAAAACAAGACCTATATATATGGTGTCTACAAGAGACCAACTTCAGACCTAGGGACACATACAGACTGAAAGTGAAGGGATGGAAAAAGATATTCCATGCAAATGGAAATCAAAAGAAAGCTGAGATAGCAGTACTCATATCAGATAAAATAGAAATTCAAATAAAGAATGTTACAAGAGACAAGGAAGGACACTACATAATGATCAAGGGATCAATCCAAGAAGAAGATATAACAATTATAAATATATATGCACCCAACATAGGAGCATCTCAATACATAAGGCAACTGCCAACAGCAATAAAAGAGGAAATTGGCAGTAACACAATGATAGTGGGGCACTTTAACACCTCACTTACACCGATGGAAAGATCATTCAGATAGAAAATTAATAAGGAAACACAAGCCTTAAATGACACAATAGACCAGATAGATTTAATTGATATTTATAGGACATTCCATCCAAAAACAGCAGATTATACTTTCTTCTCCAGGATAGATCACATCGTGGGTCACAAGTCAAGCTTCGGTAAATTTAAGAAAATTGAAATCATATCAAGCATCTATACTGACCACAATGCTGTGATTAGAAATCAAGTACAGGGAAAAAAATGTAAAAAACAAAAACACATGGAGGCTAAACAATACATTACTAAATAACCAAGAGATCACTGAAGAAATCAAGGAGGAAATCAGAAAATACCTAGAGACAAATTACAATGAAAACACGATGATCCAAAACCTATGGGATGCAGCAAAAGCAGTTCTAAGAGGGAAGTTTATAACTATATAAGCCTACCTCAAGAAACAAGAAAAACTTCAAATAAACAATCTAACCTTACACCTAAGGGAACTAGAGAAAGAAGAACAAACAAAACCCAAAGTTAGTAGAAGGAAAGGAATCATAAAGATCAGAGCAGATATAAATGAAATAGAAACAAAGAAAACAATAGCAAAGATCAATAAAACTAAAAGCTGGTTCTTTGAGAAGATAAACAAGATTGATAAACCTTTAGCCAGACTCATCAAGAAAAAGAGGGAGGGGACTCAAATCAGTAAAATTAGAAATGAAAAAGGAGAATGTATAATAGACACCATAGAAATACAAAGCATCCTAACAGACTACAACAAGCAGATCTATGCCAATAAAATGGACAACCTGGAAGAAATGGATAAATTCTTAGGAAGGGATAACCTACCAAGACTGAACCAGGAAGAAAGAGAAAATATGAACAGACCAATCAAAGGAATGAAATTGAAACTGTGATGAAAAATCTTCCAACAAACAAAAGTCCAGGACCAGATGGCTTCACAGGTGAATTCTATCAAACATTTAGAGAAGAGCTAACACCCATCCTTCTCAAACTGTTCCAAAGAATTGCAGAGGAAGGAACACTCCCAAACTCATTCTATGAGGCTACCAATACCCTGATACCAAAACCAGACAAAGATACTACAAAAAAAGAAAATTACAGACCAATATCACTGTTGAATATAGATGCAAAAGTCCTCAACAAAATACTAGCAAACAGAATCCAACAACACATTAAAAGGATCATACACAATGATCAAGTTGGATTTATCCCAGGGATGCAAGGATTCTTCAATATATGCAAATCAATCAATGTGATACACCATATTAACAAATTGAGGAATTAAAAAAACATATGATCATCTCAATAGGTGCAGGAAAAGCTTTTGACAAAATTCAACACCCATTTATGATAAAAACTCTCCAGAAATTGGGCATAGAGGGAATATACCTCAACATAATGAAGGCCATATATGACAAACTCACAGCAAACATCATTCTCAATGGTGAAAAACTGAAAGCATTTCCTCTAAGATCAGGAGCAAGACAAGGATACTCACTCTCACCTTTATTGTTCAACATAGTTTTGGAAGTCCTAGCCACGGCAATCAGAGAAGGAAAAGAACTAAAAGGCATACAAATTGGAAAAGAAGAAGTAAAACTGTCACTGTTTGCAGATGACATGATACTGTACGTAGACAATCCTAAAGATGCCACCAGAAAGCTACTAGAGCTGATCAATGAACTTGATAAGGTTGCAGGAAACAAAATTAATGCACAGAAATCTGTTGCATTCCTATACACTAACAACAAAAGATCAGAAAGAGTAATTAAGGACACAATCCCATTCACCATTGCAACAAAAAGGATAAAATACCTAGGAATAAACCTACTTAAGGAGGTAAAAGACCTGTACTCAGAAAACTATAAGACACTGATGAAAGAAATCAAAGATGACAGAAACAGATGGAGAAATATACCATATTCTTGGATTGGCAGAATCAATATTGTGAAAATGACTATACCATTCAAAGCAATCTACAGATTCAATGCAATCCCTGTCAAATTACAAGTGACATTTTTTAAAGAGCTAAAACAAAAAATCTTAAAATATGTATGGAGACACAAAAGATCCCGAATAGCCAAAGCAGTCTTGAGGGAAAAAGATGGAGCTGCAGGAAGCAGACTCCCTGACTTCAGACTATACTACAAAGCTACAGTAATCAAGACAATATGGTACTGGCACAAAAACAGAAATATAGGTCAATGGAACAAGATAGAAAGCTCAGAGATAAACCCATGCACCTATGGTCAACTAATCTATGACAAAGGAGGCAAGGATATACAATGGAGAAAAGACAGTCTCTTCAATAAGTGGTGCTGGGAAAACTGGACAGCTACATGTAAAAGAATAAAATTAGAAAACTTCTTAACACCATACACAAAAATAAAATCTAAATGGATTAGAAATCTAAATGTAAGACTGGACACTATAAAACTCTTAGAGGAGGGCTTCCCTGGTGGCGCAGCGGTTGAGAGTCTGCCTGCCGATGCAGGGGACACAGGTTCATTCCCTGGTCCAGGAAGATCCCACATGCTGCGGAGCAGCTGGACCTGTGAGTCATGGCTGCTGAGCCTGCACTTCTGGAGCCTGTGCTCTGCAATGGGAGAGGCCACAACAGTGAGAGGCCCACATACCAAAAAAAAAAAAAAAAAAAAAAAACCAACTCTTAGAGGAAAACATAGGAAGAACTCTCTTTGACATAAATCACAGCAAGATCTCTTTTGATTCACCTCCTAGAATAATGGAAATAAAAACCGAAGTAAACAAATGAGACCTAATGAAACTTAAAAGCTTTTGCAAAGCAAAGGAAACTACAAACAAGATGAAAAGACAACCCTCAGAATGGGAGAAAATGTTTGCAAATGTATCAATAGACAAAAGATTTAATCTCCAAAATATATAAATAGCTCATGAAGCTCAATATTAAAAAAAAATCCAATCAAAAACTGGGCAGAAGACCTAAATAGACATTTCTCCAAAGAAGACATACAGATGACCAAGAAACACATGAAAAGCTGCTCAACATCACTAATTATTAGAGAAATGCAAATCAAAACTACAATGGAGTATCACCTCACAGCAGTTAGAATGGGCATCATCAGAAAATCTACAAACAACAAGTGCTGGAGAGGGTGTTGAGAAAAGGGAACCCTCTTTTACTGTTGGTGGGAATGTAAATTGATACAACCCCTATGGAGAACAGTAAGGAGGTTCCTTAAAAAATAAAATTAGAATTACCATATGACCCAGCAATCCCGCTACTCAGCATATACCCAGAGAAAGCCATAATTCAAAAATACATATGTACCCCAATATTCATTGCAGCACTATTTACAATAGTCAGGTCATGGAAGCAACCTAAATGCCCATCGACAGACATACAGATAAAGAAGTTGTGGTAAATATATACAATGGAATATTACTCAGCCCTAAAAAGGAACGAAATTGGGTCATTTGTAGAAACATGGATGGATCTAGAGACTGTCATACAGAGTGAAGTAAGTCAGAAAGAGAAAAACAAATATCGTATATTAACACATATATGTGGAACCTAGAAAAATGACACAGATGAACCCGTTTGCAAGGCAGAAATAGAGACACATATGTAGAGAATAAATGTATGGACACCAAGGGGGGAAAGTGTTGGGGGTGGTGGTGGTGATGGTGTGATGAATTGGGAGATTGAGATTGACATATATACACTAATATGTATAAAATAGATAACTAATAAAAACCTGCTGCTGTATAAAAAAATAAATAAAATAAAATTCAAAAAAAATAAGCAAAAATAAAAATAAAAGCATTGCTTTAAAAAAAAGTGATTCTGGGGGCTTCCCTGGTGGCGCAGTGGTTGAGAGTCTGCCTGCCGATGCAGGGGACACGGGTTTGTGCCCCGGTCCGGGAAGATCCCACATGCTGCGGAGCGGCTAGGCCCGTGAGCCATGGCCGCTAAGCCTGCGCGTCCAGAGCCTGTGCTCCGCAATGGGAGAGGCCACAACACTGAGAGGCCCGTGTACCGCAAAAAAACAAACAAACAAACAAACAAAAAAAGTGATTCTGGTGAGGACTCTGAAAGAAACAAGGAGAGCTGAAGAAAAAGTTTCCACCTTATAAGAAAATACATAAATAATCATGAACAGAATATTGGTAAGAATATGGATGTTAAAGGTCATTTTAATGAGGTCTCAGATTTTGACTTTAGGCTTTAGAGCTGATGCTAGAGTGAGTTAAGACTTGGGGCCTGTTGGGAACTGAGGAACATGTTATTGGAAATTGGGAGAAAGACAGTTCTTGTTATAAAGTGGCAGATAATTGGAAAATTTTCAGCTTGTCCATATTGCAAGAAGTGATAAAGCATGTTTGGAAGAGGACAAGAAACTTGTGCATGGACTATCACTTGATGAAGAGATTATGTATGAGGTTTTATGAATATAAACACTGCCAGTTTGAACTGAAGGATGAAATAAAGAAAAGCTTGGAATTCTTTGATCCTACAGGACCAGGCCACAGAGATATGCAGTTGTTAACATGTGCTATTTAAGAAGAGGCAAAAATGACCTTAAGGTAACTCTGAGATCTCAGGACCACTGCCATACTTTCTCAGTCTCTTCACACTTTTTTTTGGGCCTTTTAGTATACTCTGTAATTTTTTTGTTGAAAGGTAGAAAAGGTCTATTGGATAAAAGGAAATGTGGTCAATAGGCCCTTAGTAATGTAGTGGTAAAATGTTGGCAGTGGGGAGGAATATTCTAGTCTTATAATTAGGTTTCAGTCTTTTAGTGAGCCTCTGACCTTGGGCCGTGAATTTCACAAATAGTCCTCTGGTTTCTTCTCCCACTCCCTTAGGTGGTACAGGATGGCTGGAAAGAGCTGGAGTTGGGCCTTTCCCTTCCTCCAGGTTAGGTAGGCTCTGATAAAACCCCAATAGCTTAGGTTTTGGTAAAATAGATCATCTTGAGGTTAGGCCTTGCTAAGTAGAACAGAATTTCTGTCATTCTAATGTCTAAAATTTACATTAGTGTTCACTCTCTGTATTGTACATTCTATGGGTTTTGACAATGTACACCAACATGTAACCACCATTACAGTATCATATAGAAGAGCCTCACTGTCTTGAAATCCCCTGTGCTCCACCTATTCATTCCTCTCTCCCTCTCTTCAATCCCTTGGCAACCACTGGTATTTTTATTGTCACCATAGTTTTTCTTTCTCCTGGTTGTCATAGAGTTGGATTCATACAGTATTATGGCTCTACAGTTTGGCGCATTTCACTTAACAATATGTATTTAGGGTTTCTCCATGTCTTATTATGGCTTGATAGCTCATTTCTTTTTCTCACTGAATATAATTTCTAATGTATGGATGTACCAAAGCGTGTTTATCAGTCCACCTATTGAAGGACGTCTTGGCACTTCCAAGTATTGGCAATTATCAAGAAAACTACTATAAACATTTATGTGCAGGTTTCTGTGTGAACATAAGATTTAATTCACGTGGGTAAATACCAAGGAGGATGATTGCTGAATCACATGGCAAGAATATGTTTAATTTTGTAAGACACTGCCAGACTGTCTTCCAAAGTGGCTGTGCCTTTTTGCATTTCCACCAGCAATAAATGAGAATTCCTTTTGCTCCACATCCTTGGCAGCATTTGGTGTTGTTGATGCTTTGGGTTTTATCCATTCTAAAATGTGTGTAGTGTTAGATAATTGTTGTTTTTATTTGTAATTCCTTAATGACATATTATGTTGAGCATAATTTTCTATGCATATTTGCCCTCTCTCTATCTTCTTCAGTGGGGTGTCTGTTCCGATCGTTGCCCACTTTTAAATTCTTTTTATTGTTGAGTTTTAAGAGTTCTTTGGATATTGTGGTTACTAGTCTTTATCAGATTGTCAGATATGTGTTTTGCAAATATTTCCCATCAGAATGTGGCTTGTATTCTTATTCTCTTAATACAATTTCGTTTTTGATACATATTTCCAACTATCCAAGAAAGAAAATATCTGGAAAAAATACTAAAAAGAAGGAGAAATGGAACATAGTTTCATGGGAGTTAGCTTTACAGCTGACACCAAATGTCAACTAATTGAAGAGAATATGCAGACTCGTCAAACCATGGTTCTCAGCAAAGTGACTGGTTCACCCACAAGACCACTCTTTCTTTCTTTTTTCAGCAGTGTACAAAGCCGAGGGAAAAGTGATAAAATACATTTAGAGGGAAGGTGTTGGGAGTCAAACTACTGCAGATGTTTCTTCCCTAGCCAGTTCATAATTCCCCTCAGACAGCTAAATAACTACACAAGTAATATGAACCAGCAATATTTGACCATTGAAAATCCTGGTTCACAGGGATGCAAAGAATATGGATTCCATTTACACTTGATTGAAGCAAATAGTAGACCAGGAAGATCTGTGCCCACTCAGAAATAAATAAATAAATAAGAATAAAAACTTATGCAAAATTCTGAAAATAATTGATGATAAAAAAGAATGCAGGGCTTCCCTGGTGGCACAGTGGTTGAGAGTCCGCCTGCCGATGCAGGGGACACGGGTTCGTGCCCCAGTACGGGAAGATCCCACATGCCGTGGAGCGGCTGGGCCCATGAGCCACGGCCGCTGAGCCTGCACGTCCGGAGCCTGTGCTCCGCAATGGGAGAGGCCACAACAGTGAGACACTCGCGTACCGAAAAAAAAAGAAAAAAAAAAAAGAATGCAGCATGGAAAATTTAGAGGAAAAGTACATTTTAGGAAATGGCATACCAGGAAATAGAACTTTTAAGGAACTCCTTTCTACACTTAATATGCATTCTATGAAACAAGAGACAAAAAGGACATACTATGTGAATAGAGTATAATTGAAAGGGAATTGGCAAAACTAAGGAAAAAATTAGGAGAAAAAATACCAGCAAATGGAGAGTGATAACAAAGATGTAAATAGGCTTGCTATGTACCAGGTGAGTAATTTACATATTTTATCTGATTTTATTCTTCCAATAACTCTATGAGTTAGCTACTATTATTATCTCAATTTTACTAATAAAAAACCTGATTAAACAACTTGCCAAAAGTCACATAAGTAGGAAGTCCTAAAGCTGGGATATGAACCCAGTCACCTTTATTCCAGAACCCATACATTAACTAATATATCAATAAGGTTAGGCTAAGTTATACTGTACTAGCAAACAGCCTGAAAAATATCAGTGGCTTCAAACACAAAATGTCTCTTACGCTACCTGTGCAGAGCAGGTCAGCAGGGAGACCCAAGTCATCAGAGTCATTCAGGGACTTGGTCTGAGGGAGACTCCATCTGGATTCATGCTTCCATGATCATCAATACAAGGGTTAAGAAACGCTTGGGGTCCTGCAGCAGTAATGAAATGATCTTGCCAACAAGTGATACATGCCACCCAGGCTCAGATTTTTTGGCCAAATATTGAGGAGTGGGGTGGAGAAATACAATCTTACCATATTCATGGAAGTAAGAGAAAAACCAGAATATTTGTAAATAAACCTAATGATCACCACAATTGCTTTGCTGTAGTGCCTCTCCCTATATTATCCTGCCTTTCTATAGGTCACTATAGAAAAATTAAGAGCTGATATAGAAAAAGGGCTTGAGTACACATAAAATAAAAGACTATGAGATAATGTATTGACAGAATAACATAGATTTAGATGGAGAGAAATAGACATCTAAAATACAGATAAGTTGTTTATATAACTTTCTAAAGGAAAGAACAAACTATTGAAGAAAACTTTTTTTGAACTAAAAGAACACTGGATCTTTAGATCTTAAGAGCTCTGTATTCCAAGAAATACGATGGAGTTATGTGTTTAATTTCTTAATAGTCAAAGAAAATTAAAGAATATATAAGGATCAAGACATAAGAAGGAATCAACCTAGTCTGGAAACTCTCAGCAGTTTTAGATGACACAGAGCTATGAAACTATCTACAGAGTTTTGAGGAGAAATGGACTCAGGACTCCTATTCCCCACCAGAGTCCAGACTGCTGTTAAATATGAAGGCAACATGAAGGCATTGAAACTGACAGGACCCTATAGGGCCTTCCTGGTGATAGACTCCCCCTTTGTCCCCTGCTTCTTGTTTGTTGAAAATACTTCGGTCTCCTAGGCCTCCCCTGAGATTCAAAGAACAGGCTGAAGAAGTTAATAATTAGAGAAATGGGGGAATGCAGAGCCAAAGGAAAGGCAGTCAAGCAAGAAAAGTAATAGTAATTTAAACAATAAGGCAGCCATAAAACAGTCACAGGAGACTTGGTCCCTCCCTGAAGGATACAGATAGCAATCTGGTGCATATTCTTGAGTTGTTTCTACAGAAACCAGGACCCCATCAGATAGAAAATGCTGACAACCAGCATGTAGACCCCAGACTGGTTGGAGCCAGAAGACTAATGATTTAAATTCCTGAAATGTCACCCTGTTGACTCATCACCAACCAATCAGAGAATTGCACAAGAGTTGATCATGATCCTGTGATCCTCTCCCTCACACTGTCTTTAAAAACCCTTCCCTGAGGCCACTGGGGAGTTCTGATCTTTTGAGCATGAGTTGCACATTCTCTTTGCTTGGCATCCTGCAATAAATGCTGTACTTTCCTTCCCCACAACCTCATGTCAGGAGATTGGTTTCATTGTGAGTTGGGCTAGCTGATCTAAGTTTGGCTTGGTAACAGCATTCTCAGAATATAGGGACATAAGCATTGCTTTGCTCATGTAGTGTTTCTGAAAATTCTACTTAGAAATGTAATTCTAAACAACTCAACAATGAATTAAAATCTAAAGAATCAGGAACGAGTGACGGGATAACTGGTGAATTATTTAAATGCAAATTTACATCAAATCACAACAATAATTGACATAAAATCTGAAGACGTGGAAATAGAAGTCAAGGAACAGACCAAAGTGTGGTGAGGAAGTAAGTACAAGTAAGTACTATAAGCATGCTTATTTTCTCATATTTATTACAGGATAGTCAGTAACTATTGTCCTGTTAAGGAGTAAAGAGGTAGATGTATAATCTAAAATTATAAATGACATTTCATTAAAATTAAAAACAAACTCAAAACATTGTTGATTTATTTAACAAAGAAAATATATCCAAGTCCAAAGAATTAAGCACAAACAAAAGAGCAAGAAAACCTAGAAAAGCAAATTAAACAATAACAAAAGAGAACATATAAGAGAACAAAAGACATGATGTATTTTCCATAATGCTAATAAATAGAAATCATACAAAATAACCTATTAAAATTGAATGACTTTTGGGTTAAAATAAATAAGTAGGAAAAAATTTATATGTATATATAATAAATTACAAATAATATTCATCATAGATAAAGGGAAAGAATAAAACAGTTATAGGCTTTCCTGGTTCCTCATTCTAGGATCATGTCTTACTAAGGATATTTTAATTTTTCAGGCATTTATTGGTCAGGTTCACCTCTTACATTGAAGTCAGCAATGTATGCATATTATAATTGTGGCATTCCAGGTAAATACTGTGATGTTTAGTAAGTCTGTGGCCATAACTTTTTGCAAAGCAATTGGCTTTGATACTTCAGGGTTTTTGTTTGCTCTTATTTAAAATGTAGAGAATTTAGCATGATAGTGTGTCCTTCTCTCTCTTACAGACAGAAACTCATAATGGTGTGATGGTGAGGTACACTGTCAAAGAAAGGGGCTTAGCTTGCCTTTGATGTAAGCACAGCTCTTTTCAGAAAGGTATTAGTTCTCTTAATACATAGAAAAAGAGAGCATGAAGGAGCAAAGTTTCATTTCCAGAGTAGAGTATAGTGAATTTAAGTTTCAAAGAGGAAATCTTAAACCCAGATGAGAGGAGGAAAGGCAGCAGGGGAGGTAAGTGGGGCCCAAGTGCTTAGATATGACAGTAGTCAGGGATAAATCGTTCAATGCGCTGAGAATTTTTTCCTTATGATTTTTCTATATATAAACGTTTAAACCACAGTCAGCAGTGTCTGATAGAAAACCCACTGGACTTTAAGTTAGAAGACTGAATTCTAAGAGTAGATCTGTGATGAATTGTCTGATATGAAGGAAATCAATTAGCTAGAATGTGCCTCTAAAACGGACATACTGTTGCCCCATCTCTGCCCCACTGGGTAAATGAGAGCCTCAGAGGCAATGATGTCAGTTCCTTCAAAGAAGGCAGTGTAGATGGCGTTACATTTAAATATTGGACTTTTCAATAGAATGATCTTTTGAACTGTACCAAATAACCTTGGAGGTTTCTTCTGTGTGATATGTGACCATTACGTGAGTCTTTGATTTGAGAAGTGAAGCAATGTCTGCCAAGCAATGTCCAGAAAATAATGTATTACACTGGACTGTCAGGAAAACCTTAAGAATAAATATTACCACCCCGATTCTGGCCTTTTATAAGACCAGAGAAACTGGCTACCATGTTGAAAGAGTTACTGAGAGGAAATATTATATCAAGACAGTAACTAGTCTGAATATTATCCTCTCAAAAATTGTATTTTCTCTCTTTGGATCTTAGATTTCACTTCACTTTACCTGTTTATTGATTTCCTTTCATCTGGATTATCTCTTTTCTAAGTTATAACCAATTCAAAATGTGTTGCAGTAAATTTGCTAGAATTAGAACAAGAGATAGGAGAATTTTGAGGCAGCTTTGCAAAACGCACATTTATTCCATGTAATGGGAAGTCTTATCATACCACATTTTTCATGGACCAATTTATTTTTAATGTTGCAAAATGTAAGTAAAGCAGTAGAAGTTAACTTATTCTGTACGCCTCCACCCCTACTCCCCCAGTTTCCACACATCTAAACATCAGTCTTATATAAGTTCCAGCCCGAGAGTAATCTCTTCCTCTAAGCTTTCCCTGATCACTGTCTTGCCAAACTGATCCTTAACCCCATGAGACTAATCTCCCATATGGCATTTGCCACTTTCTAACTTGTATTTTGTTTATATCTTCTCTTCCCTGCCCAACTTTTCAGGAAGCACCACATTTTATCATTTTTTTCTCTTTTACCCCTTAAGTTTAGTGTTTGGCATAAAGTGGGTGAGTAGGTGTTCACTAAGTGATTTTTTAATAAATAATTAATCCATCTATAATTTGAATTTATTGATGCCTTTTTCTAAATTAAAAAAAATAAACTTCACATCAACAGATATTAATTGAATATCTATTTTGGAACTTGTAGAAGTTCCACAAATGAGCCGTTATGATCATCTGTTAACTACTTAATAGTTTTCTTCCTTTTTTATAAAAACATCTTTATGATATAATTCACGTATCATAAACTTTACCCATTTAAGTGTACAATTCAGTAGTTTCAGTGTATTCACAGAGTTGCGCAATCATCACCACTATCTAAGTTTAAACATTTTTACCTCCCCCAAAAGAAAACCAGTACTCATTAGCAGTCACTCCCCATTTCTCCCATTCCCCTGCACATCCTTATCCCCCAAGCCCTACGTAACGATTAATCAACTTTCTGTCTCTGTGGATATGCTTATTCTTGATATTTCATATAAATGGAATCAAACAATATGTAGTCACTTTTAACTAGTTTCTTTCATCTAGCATAATGCTTTTAAGGTTCATGCTTGTATCAGTGCTTCATTTTTTATGGTTGAATTATATTCTATTGTATGGACACATCACATTTTATTTCTCCATTCATCACTTGGTAAATACCTGTGTTGTTTCTAATTTTTGTTTTTTATATATAATGCTGCTATGAACATTCATATGCAAGTATTTGCATGAGTGTATGTTTTCATTTTTCTTAGAAATGAAAGTGCTAGGTCATATGGGAACTCTAGGTTTTCATGTTTGAGGAACTGCTGACATGTTTTCCAAAGCAGTTGCAACAACTTTACCTTCTCACCAGTGTGTGTATGAGGATTTCAATTTCTCTACATCTTTATCAGCACTTGTCAGTATCTGTGTTTTGATTTTAGCTATCCTAGTGGGTGTAAAGTGGTATCTCATGTAGTTTTGATGTGTATTTCTTTAATGACCAGTAATGTTGAGCATTTTTCATGAGGTTATGGGTCATTTGTACTTTTTGAGAAATGTCTATTCAAAATCTTTGCCCACTTTAAAAAACAGCTTTATTGAGGTATAATTAATACTACACAAAAGCTGCACATGGTTAAGGTATATACTTTGATGAGTTTAGATATACGCAAACATCTGTGATTCTATCACCACAATCAAGGTAACAAAAATCCATCACCTTTGAAAATTTCCTTGTTTCTGCCTTGTGTGTGAGTTTGTGTGTGTGAGTGTGTGTTTAGAATATTAAACATGAGATCTATTTCCTTAACACATTTTAAAAAGCATAACACCATGTTGTTAACTATTAGCACTTGTTGCACAGCAGGTCTCTAGAAATTATTCATCTTGTATAACAGAAACTTTACACCCCTTGAACAGCAACTCTGTATTCCCCCCTGTCCCCAGCCCCTGGTAACCACCATTCTACCCTCTGCTGCTTTGAGTTTGACTGTTTTAGCTACCTCATATAAGTGGAATCATACACTATTTGCCCTTCTGAGACTGGCTTATTTTACTTAGCATAACATCCTCCAGGTTCATCCATGTTGCCATAAATGGTAGGATTTCCTTTTTAAGGCTGAATAACATTCCATTGTATGTATATACACTGTCTTTATCCCTTCACCTGTGGATGGACATTAAAGTTGTTTCTATATCTTGGTTATTGTGAATAATGTTGCAATGAACAGAGGAATACAGATATTTCTTCAAGATCCTGATTTCAATTCTTGTTGATAGATACCCAGAAGGAGTTTAATAATAGCCACTCTAGGAATTCCCTGTTGGCACAGTGGTTAAGAATCTACCTGCCAATGCAGGGGACACAGGTTCAATCCCTGGTCCGGGAAGATCTCACATGCCGCGGAGCAACTAAGCCCATGCTCCACAACTACTGAGCCTGTGTTCTAGAGCCCGTGAGCCACAACTACTGAGCCCACGGCCACAACTACTGAAGCCCGTGTGCCTAGAGCCCGTGCTCTGCAACAAGAGAAGGCACCGCAATGAGAAGCCCGCGCACTGCAATGAAGAGTAGCGCCCGCTCGCTGCAACTAGAGAAAACCTGTGCGTAGCAATGAAGATCAAAAGCAGCCAAAAAATAAATAATTGAATAAATTAATAAAAAAAATAGCCATTCTAACAGTTGTGAAGTGATATCTCAATGTGGTTATGATTTGTATTTCTCTGATGATTAGTGATGTTGAGCACATTTTCAAATACCTGGTGGCCATTTGTTTGTCTTTTTTTAAAAAAATGTCTATTCAGGTCCTTTGCCTATTTTTAAATCTATTTATTTATTTAATTATTTATGTATTTATTTACTTACTATTGGCTTGTAGGAGTTTTTTTTCTTAATATATTTTGGATATTAACCCTTTATCAGATAAAATGTTTGCAGATATTTTCTCCTATTCCATAGGTTGCCTTTTCACTCCTTTGATTGTTTCCTTTGCTGTGCAGAAGCTTTTCAGGTTGATGTAGTCCCACCTGTCTATTTTTGCTTTTGTTGCCAAAATGATTTCTTGGTGTTATACCCACGAAATCATTGCCAAGACCAATGTGTTTTCTTCCAGGAATTTTACAATTTCAGGTCTTATGTTGAAAGTTTTTTTTTTTCCCACTTTGAGTTGATTTTTGTGTATGGTGTAAGGTAAGTGTCCAATTTTATTCTTTTGTACATGGCTATCCAGTTTCCCCAACTCTCACCACTTCTATTTAACATTGTACTGGAAGTTCTAGCTAGAGCAATTAGGCAACATACAAAAATCAGTTACATTTCTATACACTAACAAGAAACTATTGGAAAAGGAAATTAAGAAAACAATTCCATTTATACTAGCACCAAAAATAATGAAATACTTTGAATAAACTTAACCAAGAAGGTGAAAGACTGTACACTGAAGACTACAAAACATTGATGAAAGAAATTAAAAAGACACAAATAAATGGAAAGATATGCTATGTTCATGGATTGGAAGACTTAATACTTAATATTTAAGTATTAATTTAATATTTAATTAATTTAAATTAATTAATTAAGTATTAAAGTATTTAATTTATTTAAGTATTAAAGTATTTAATTTAATATTTAAGTATTAATACTTAATACTTAAAATGTCCACACTACCTAAAGAGATCTACAGATTCAGCGCTTTCTCCATGAAAATCTCAAACATCCATACTACCTAAAGAGATCTACAGATTCAGTGCTATCTCCATGAAAATTTCAATGGTACTTTTTACAGATAAAGTAAAAAACAACCCTAAAATTCATACGGAACTAAAAAAGACCAAAAGTAGCCAAAGTGATCTTGAGAAAGAAGAATAAAACTGGAAGAAATACACTTCCTGATTTGAAAATACATTATAAATTTACAGTAATTAAAGCAGTATGGTACTACTCTTAATGACAGATGTACAGATCAATGGAAGAGAATAGGGAACCCAGAAATAAACACACACATATATGGTCAATTGGTTTTCAACAAGGGTGCAAAGAATGCATATGAGGAAAGGGCAGTCTCTTCAACAATGATATTGGGAAAATTGGATATCTTTTGTCCTTTTTTTTTTTTTTTTGTGGTACGTGGGCCTCCCACTGCTGCGGCCCCTCCGATCGTGGAGCACAGGCTCCGGACGCGCAGGCCCAGTGGCCATGGGCTCACGGGCCCAGCCGCTTCGCCGCATGTGGGATCCTCCCGGACCAGGGCACGAACCCGTGTCCCCTGCATCAGCAGGTGGACTCACAACCACCACGCCACCAGGGGAGCCCCTTTTGTCCATTTTTAAATTGACTTATTTGTCTTCTTTTTATTGAGTTGTTTATATATTCTGAATATCAATCTTTTATGAGATATATGATTTACAGATATTTTCTCCCATTTTATGGATTGTACCTTTTACAGCAATTAATAGTTTTCTTAAGCTCTCTTGAGGCAGTTATTCAGAAGGTAATCAAGTTTGGACTACATTCAATGAATATTTTAAAATTGCTATTATTGATTTATAACATAAAGCAACACAGAACGAGTGCTTATTTTCCAGAATTTTCAATCTGAGGAGAAATAAGAAAATTACTTTTCATAAGTTTTTTTTTTTTACTTAATAATGAAAGAATTTGGGCCTATAAATCTGTGTTGGGTTTATATTGTCCATATTACACTTATGAGTCTACTCTATTTAGTTCAAATATACTTTAAATTTCCTAAAAATGTCTAAAAGGATTAAATTAGGGAAATATTTTAAAAATTGTCAAGTACAAGAGAAATAGATAAGATATATACAAATTATAAATGGGGAAGAAATGACAATTATTTGGATTTACTTGGAAAACTCAAAGATTCAACAAAAAATATTGCAAAAAAGGAATTTGATAAGTGCCTGGGTACAAAATGAATAAGTAGTAATTAGTAGCCCCCATATGTATAAATAACAACCATCTAGAAGATAAAATGGGGAAAATAAGTCCATTTGTAATAACAATGCGAAAATATAAATTATCTACATATAAATTTAATCTAAAATGTACAAATTATATGAAGAAACCATGAAACTGCAATAAATAACATGAAAGAACAAAAAATGTTTTCAGAAACTACAATTATCATCATGATGTCAATTCTATTTAAGCTAATTTATAAATTTTGCATAATCTCAGTAAAAATAACAGCAGGATTAAAAAAAATTAGATATATCTAAAGTTCATAGTTAAAAATTGAAAATCTATAACATCCAGATAAATAAGGAATAAAGCTAAGGGACAAATATTATGAAATATTCAAATATGTTACAAAGCTATATTAATTAAAACATCCTCAGAGACTTCCAAGGAAAAGTCTTCAAAGTTCAAATCACACTGAAATACTTTATTTAATGATGATGGCATTCCAAATCAACAAAGAAAAGATGAAATAATTTAAAAAAATGATGCTGGACCAAACTGGATAGCCATTTGGAAAAAAAAAATTTTAGTTCCCATTTACATATTTCATAAAAAGAAATTTTAGGTGTATCAAATATATAAATGACAAAAAAAAAAAAAAGAAAGAAAAGAAAAACCTAAATTCTTAGAAACTACCATGGAAGAATTTTAAAAAAAATCTCAGAGTGGGGAATGCTCCTCTAAGATGTACATGACAACCTGAAGCCATGCCATTAAAGACTGATATATTCAACTACATAAAAATTTATTGATTTCAAACATTATCAGAAACTAAATCAAAAGATAAATGGCCAGGGGCTTCCCTGGTGGTGCAGTGGTTGAGAGTCCACCTGCTGATGCAGAGGACACAGGCTCGTGCCCCGGTCTGGGAAGATCCCACATGCTGCGATGTGGCTGGGCCCGTGAGCCAAGGCCGCTGAGCCTGCACGTCTGGAGCCTGTGCTCCACAACGGGAGAGGCCACAACAATGAGAGCCCCATGTACCGCAAAAAAAAAAAAAGATAAATGGCCAGTAAAAAAGTAAAACTACATGTAATTCCTTTCAGAAAAAGAAACATTTACCTTGATACATAAAGAGCACCTGTAAATAAATAAGAATAAGGTGAAGAATGCAACACAATTTGGGCAAATAATTTGAACACCTTCAAAGGTCAGGAAAGCAGGTTCTTAAACTCTTTAAGATGATCAAACTTCCTCATAATCAGAGAAATGCAGGCTAACATTAAGAAATACATTTTGTCACTTGTATTGACAAAGATCCAAAGTTTATGTTAGCCATAGAGTAGGAAAACATGCAAACTTTAAATATAGGAGAGAATGAAAGTTCTTTCAAGCTATTTGAAGAGCACATTGGAAATACTTATCAAAATTTAAAATTCACATACCCATATCCTTGTTTTTAATTTTATTTACTTTTTTATTGAAGTATAGTTGATTTACAATGCTGTGTCAATCTCTGCTGTACAGCAAAGTGACTCAGTTATACACATAGAGACATTCTTTTTTTATATTCTTTTCCATTATGGTTTATCACAGGATATCGAACATAGTTCCTTGTGCTATATAGTAGGACCTTGTTGTTTATCTATCCTATATGTAATAGTTTACATCTGCTAATCCCAATTCACAGTCCTTCCCTCTCCCACTCCCCCCCCCCACTTGGCAACCACAAGTCTGTTCACTATGTCTGTGAGTCTGTTTCTGTTTTGTAGATAGTTTCATTTGTGCCATGTTTTAGATTCCACATATAAGCAATATCATATGGTATTTGTCTTTCTCTTTCTGACTTACTTCACTTCATATGATAATCTCTAGTTTCATCCATGTTGCTGCAAATGGCATTATTTCATTCCTTTTTATGGCTGAGTAGTATTCCATTGTATATATGTACCACATTTTCTTTATCCATTCATCTATCAATGGACATCTAGGTTGTTCAGAAAGCTAAAAATAGAATTACTGTATGCTCCAGCAATCCCATTCCTGGGCTTGTCCCTGGACAAAACTATAATTCAAAAAGATACATGCACCCTTATGTTCATAGCAGCACTATTCACATTAGCACATACCCATATCCTTTCATCTAACAACTCCAGAGCTAGTTTTTATATATTTTCAGTTAAGTTTATTTTTAGATACTTTTCTCCTTACAACCACAAAAGTAGTTTCTTTTTTCTATTGCATTATTTAACTCTTGATTTTACATAAAGAAGTGTACTTAAATTTACTACATAAAACTTACTTTTACACAATTTTTGTCACAACTGTATATCTATCCTATTACAGACAAATACAAATTGTGGTTACGATTGGCTGTGAGTAAAAGGTGATTTGTGGTTTGTTGGAACAGATAAAACTTTGCTGTATGGGTGTGTTAGAAAGCACAGTGCTATTCAAAATGACACCCCACTAAAGAACAACAAAGTAAATTATGTGATGATGTGGATGTTTTTACCCAGTGAGTTATGATTAAACATAGTTTTAGATTACTAATGTAGTGTGGTTTGACAACCCATGGTTTTTGTTCTCCAGTTTTGCCAACAAATTTTAAAGTTTCAAATTGTTTCTTGTCATATAAAATGGTGAGGACTTGCTTCTGACAGAATTGATCCTCTTAATCTCATTTAATGCTTTTTGCCAATTCTTAAACTCTTCATTTTTATTATTGTACCCATAGCATAACTTTTCTTCTCCATCTCTTCATTTCCTCCTCCTCCTTCTTTGTTTTGTTTCCTTCATTAATTTGTGTTTGTTTGATATATATTTTTCCATATTTACCTTTTTCATCCCTGTTTCATGAGTTACTTTTACAGGACAGAATGGGATTTTGATTTTGTCTTAACAGGGAGACTCCTTTTATATAGTTGTTTAACTCACTTATTTTTATTGCTTTTATTTAGCTCTATTTTTTATTCCTTATTTAAAGTTTTCTAAAAAAATGTTTCCTTGACATTTTCTGTTTTTCAAAATCTCCTGCAATGTGTGCTGCTTGTTTTTACTTTAGTGATTTATCTTGTTTTTAATTTTTTTATGTTCTTATTTCATTTTTTAAATGTATTTTAGTTTATAATTCTCTATCACTTTCAATAAAAAAAGTTTCTTTTAGTCCCCCTGTACTCCCCACCTGTATTTGCTCTCCATTTACATATTTTATTTACATGTTTAGTTTACATTTTTGACCTGTTAACTTTTTTGTTAAAATGCATATAGTCTATTTTAAATTTATTTTATTATTCTTATTAATTTTGTGTTTTCCTCAATTTAATTTTGATGTTTGCATTCTTTGATAAAATATTTAAAAATGTTTTTAGATTTAACTATACTTAAATGGCTATAAGACCAGCCACCATTATCATAGTAATTTTTATTTTTTATTTATTTTTTTGATTTATTTACTTTGATTAGTCTCTTAATTGGCTGGAACATGTACTCAACAAGTTTTATTTTCCAGACAAACACAGTAGTTTCTGATCTTCTCCATATCTAAGAATATCTTTCTTCTTACATGAGGATAATTTGACCTTGTTTCATATTAATTTACAACTGTTACTGCCTTTTTTAATGCAAAGATTTGTAGATATTTTCCTTTCTGTTCTGGTCACAAACACATGGATTTCAGAGTACACAGAATTTCTCTAAGTGGTTTGACAATGAAATAGTAACTTTGTGGAGTACACTTTACAAATATTGATCTAATTAATTCCCTCTACTCTAGTAAAAACTACATTTGAATTATCAGCAGTTGTATGTGCAAACCAATCTGTTTTAAGTACCATTATGGTTGATTCAGTCAAATGGTCCTAGTTATTAGTTTTGGACTTACTTGAGTTGTTGTGTGACCAATTCTTTAAGATCACTGAATAAAATTCAGAAATCATTTTCTAATATTTATTCTGATTTTTGGGGGGTTAGAGGTTGGCTACAACTATGATATGATAGAGAAACCAGAGTGTCCAAATTAGAAATAACTTGTGGATTTATATATGTATATGCCCACACATATATACATTGGTATGAGTATGTATATGTGTGTAGAAACTTGTAATCCTTTCTCAATGAGTTTTTAGAAATATCTGTCTTCAAGTCTAGAAATATTAGTAGCTACTACCAAGGGTGTAATGTCTATGTGAAATATCTGTTCCAGAGATGTCCTTGTGTGTGAATATGACTAGAAATATTCATAGGATATTAAAATCAAAAAGGAAATGGAAGACGATATTATCTTAATGAAGCTTGTTTATAGTGAATTGTCTTGTTTTTCAACTCAATTAATTTTCCCCTTTTTGCTGTGTTGAGAATGCACATTGGTTCACAAGTTACAAATCTCAGAGCATTTTCTTTGCTTTTTTTCTTATATTCTTTTTGAGACACAGTACTGAACCAGTCCTTATCAAGCACTCGACCAATTTGGTAGTAAAAACTCAGCTTAGAATTTGTTGGTTTAATTATTTGGTTATTTGTTTTCCTTTTGGAAGGTATAAACAGATGGTAGCTTCGTATTGTATAGGACATATTTTATTACATAAAAGGTATTTCTAAATGTAGAGAAATGAAATACATAACCCTAGGACAAAATACCTTTTATTCTTTCTTCTTTGCAATTCCCTTCACTTTTTCTTCTTTTGACTTTTATTTTTCTATGAATTTATTTATTTTCTCTCCCCACACCCAATATTCTGCTTCCCCTTTCTTCCTTTTCTTATTCTCATTCTTCCTATTCTTCACCCCACTTCCCCTCCCTCTGGCATTTTTTGCAATTGTTTTCTAAGTATGAAATAAGGTCTTTCTCCTGCTGCAGCTGCTACTCCATCCCCTGCTGCATTAAATTGACACTTGGGCAAGCAGTGGCTCTTGTCAGTCACTCTGAAGCTGCTACTTCTACAAGTGTCGATTTAGTGCAGCGGGGGATGAGGTGCCAGCTACAGAAGTAGGGCACAGAAAAACTCAACAGAAAGCTCTGTCTCTCCTTACTGTATGCGATATTTTGTAGGAGGAAGGGGAGGAAAAGGTCGCCAGAATCAGAGATAAAAAAGTGAAATAATAAGAAGGCACCAGGACAAACACTGGGATTGAAAAACAAGAAGTTTAATAACTGTAGCAGATCTATGGATGTGCTGGAAGAAAACAAAGAAAAGTCTAACTGTGGTTAACTTCACTTGGTTTTAAAACTAGCTGAAAATACTGAAAAATCTGAATGTCTTACTCTTTTTGGATGACGTGTATTCATAGGTTGTGGTGATTTCCTTAAACATCCCACAGAGTGCGTAAATATCCTGCTGATTTGGGTGAGAAATCAACAATCTGCAATTGGAAACATGTGTAAGCTCTCAACTTTCCTTGGCAAGTCTTGATTTTCATTTCCTGTTGACATAAATACCTACTCTGCTTAATTAAAAGTCCTCTGCGAACACTAACACTCCAGGCATCCCAGTTAACTGTAAACTCCATAGGTAACCCTTCCACACCTATAGTAAAAGTGTAGTTATACATAAGTGTACATATTTTAAAGACAGACAGGTTTTTTTTTTAGGAATATTCCCACCTCTGTTCCCTTCTATTAGTTCAGATAATTTTCTCTATTTCTGTAATATAGGCTCTGCTCTACCATGACCAGAGATAGAATATAAAGGATGAACTCCAAAATGCTACATTCCAGGTATTTTTATTGCATACATTTGGATTTTTTAAAGTAGCCATTTTAAAGAAAGGCTTGTTTCAAAAGAAGCAAAAAATGCATGTGTTACTTATGGTGGATTTTGACCATTGTATTCATTATGCACTCTTTGAGGTCAATTGCTATGGTAATTTGCTTTTCATATGAAATGGAAAATGGAAGTGTCTTTTGTGTCAGGGAGTTCTGATATAGCTCCTTTAGAAGGACCTAGTATCTAGGTCAGTTGGCTTTCTTAAACTTGAAATAAATGAGATCTTTGATAGTGTAGTATCATGACTTCAGGACACAGATTAAAGGAGAAAGGGGCTTTTGCTGAGACAATTGGAAAAGAAAAACTTTCTATATTGACTTAGTTTTATCTCCTACTACTAGGAAAGACCCAGGATATGATTTTATCAAAGTGCTCCTTTTCCTCTATAACTCCTTTGTTTGTTAAATATACTTTAAAATATATCTAAGTAGACACCTATTAAGTGTTTATTTAAATCTATTTAAATAGACACAATTGCTTTTTACTAGGTACTAATAGAGAATAAAAGAAAGTGGTGATAGATCTATCCAAGTTGGGAAGGTATAAACGCCTGCTCAGTGAAGGGATAGTGTTAATTAGGAAATGCTTCTTGAAACAGGTGGACTCGGGAGAATGCTTTAGATTTAAAAGAACAGAAAAAGTTGGACTCTGGAGAAAAAGATATGGGCCCTGGAAACTCAGAATCAAGTGTGAGGGGACTGGCAAATTATCTAACTTCCCAGAAGTGGAGAGACAAGAAAGATGACTATGATGGCTGCTATGGGAATAAGAAAGGACTTAGACAAACTGATAAGGTCCTTAAAACTAAGCTGCATAATTAACATATTAGGTGGTGATGAACTCTATAGATATATGGATAAAATGGTTGGAAATCATAATCTGGAAGGATCATCTTAATTTTTCTTCCTATTCAATAATACTGGTCTTCCACGGGGGTCCCATTCTTGGCATTGTTTTCTCCTTACTCTATAAAAAGAGCATTTAACTTGGATTCCATGGGTAGACCCCAGAAATCTATCAGCCTCTTGATTGCTCTTGAATTGTGCATGAGTTTTCTCAGGGGAGAAAGTAAATGTCCTCCTTCAGGTTGAACAGGTCTGTGATCCTTAAATTTAATCATAATATTTAACATGTGTTAAGTGCTTCTATATGCCAGGAAAAGTTCTAAGTGATCTGCATGTATTAACTCATTGAATCCCAAGAGCATTATGTATTAGGCACCATTATATTATTTCATTTATAGACAAGAGACTATGAGGCAAAAATAGGTTTCTTATGTCTGAGGTCAAAAGCTAATAACAGGTAGAGTTCAGCACAAACACTATGGTTTAAGAGCCATACTGGATCACACCATATTATTTTGGTTTTACATGATGGTAGTAGCTTTATATTTCTCCATAGGTATGCATCACATTTAATTTAGGAGCTACTTCTCTAAATAGACTTCCTGGAAAATCTCATCTGGAGTTAGGGTTGCAGCTATCACTACTTCTGCTAATTCTCACATTCATCACATCAATCTAGTGGTTGTTCATTAACTTCAGAACGTTAGTTCCAAAGGCTTATGGAAGGCTCCACCTGGTCATCCCACAGGTACATCAAACTCAACATGTTTAACCTGGTTGTTCTCTTACTTTCATAAATGGCTACTTTTCCTGTCTTCCTGAGAGGTTAAATCCATGGCAAATACATGTGGACCAATAACCAAGTTAAAAATTTCTTTCTTTGCACTTCTATCCAAACAGTTACTGAATCCTATTGAATCTACCTATTTAATAACTCCTTCAATCCACATTCATTTCCACTGTGTCCATCAAGGTATTTAGATCTTTCTTTTCTCCCATCCTCCCTCTCTCCTTTCTTCCTTCTCTCTTTCCCTTCTATTCCTTCTTTTTCATTCTTTCACTTTTTGAGATTTGAAAAATACAAAACAACCCAAAGAAAAAAATAGGAATAACCTATACCTTCACCTCAGAATTATTCCTTGTTAATATTTAGGTATATTTGCTTCCATTCATTTTTCTATTTTTTTGTATAGACATAGCTTCAGATGTCCTTCCTCATGCCATGGCCTCCTGCCATTGGTAGAGTTCTGGCTGTCACCAAACTTTGCCTGCTTTTATAATTTCCTTTCTAAAAATCTTCTCGCTAACACATTAATTATTTAACAGAATATTTTCAAATTTCCAAATGCATGGAAATTTGGTTATTTTTGTTGTTCTTTTGTATAATCTCTATGGGCATTAATTGGTATTATATTTGTAATGGAAATTGTTAGTCACATGATGAAGAGAATAATTATTTAGACTTGTTATTAAGTCAATGTGAGACATAAAGAAGAGAGAAAAAAATATTATCTGAGGATGGGGTGATCGCAGTGACAATTATGGGGAGATGTAAGAAATATCTATTAATTTAGAAGGAAGAGAAGAATGAGGAGAGTGTTACTTCTTAACTATCCACAAAATGGTGGCCAGTAGGTAGAATATTTGAGAAATTATGAATAAGTTGGACAAAAATATGAATAAAGTTAAAGATATTAGAAGTGAGAGGTTGAGATGTATTTACTAGATATGAATTTAAAGTAATGTGATAGATTTTTAACAAACATCAGAATTTAAATAGGTAAACATAATGTTTTGTCTACACTATGTTGAATTGTAATTTATCTTTTTTTCCAAAGCTTGATTCTTCCACTCAACTGAGTTCTTCAATGCCTGGAGTAATACCAAAATTTTCTCTTTGGCACTTAAACTAATGCTCAAATATTTACTGAGTAAAGAGCGAATGAGAGAGAAAATAGGAGAGGGACTGAAGAAGGAAGGAGGGAATTGGGATCATGCTTTTTAAAGTAATTATACGATGGAGTTACACAGTCATTTAAATGTTACTGCATTGCTCAGAACATTTGGGGGACTTTCTTTGGAGAGTGCCTTAAAAACTTAACGATTTTAAAAAATTCTTAGTGGCAGTACAATTTTATCTTTTGAGCCTGGATTTTCCTTTGTAATACTCAGAATTTAGCTGTAGTTAAATCTATAGAAAAAGTAGGATCATTCTTTTCAATAATAGCATATGGGGTTAGAATATTAGGTGTGACTAAAAGATAAGAACACTGATTTTCTTCTCTGGTTTATAAACTGTTTCCTGAAGGCAATACTAAAAGTAGAGTCACAAACATGCTTATTTATTTACTTAATTCAGCAAATGACGTAAAATTGGATTAAGTGCATAGATTCCTGGGGTCATTGTTTCAGAGATAAATATTCATTTGTATACATGAATTTTGGCATGTTTTGAGTCATTTTTCTTATTTATTTTCAGCATTTTATTATGAAAAATTTCAAGCACACAGCAAATGTGAAAGAATTCTACACTGAATATCTGTGTATTCATCACGTAGATTCTGTCATTAACATTTGTTTTATCTGCTTGTCACATATCTAGTCATTTAAATGTCCATGTGTCTATAAATCCACTTTATTTTTTGACATATTTCACAGAAAATTTCAGACATCAGTACAGGTCCTCCTAAATAGTGTATTTCATATAGTGTAAAGTCACTAAGTTTTGACAAATGTATACACTTGTGAAAGCCATCCCTCTGAAGAACATAACCCTAACCCCAGAAAGTTTCCTAATGTCTGTTCCCAGTCAATCTGCACACTTAACCCAGTCCCTGCACCCAGGGGCACTTCTGATTTTTTTCCTATCATAGGTTACTTGTACTTGTTTTAGAATTTCATGTAAATGAAATAATATAGTTTAAAATTTTTTGTATAAGTTTTCTTTCACTTCCCATGTTTTTGAGATACATGTTATGAATCTCATTCATTCATAATATACACGAAGTTTTTTACCTCTTGGTAAATACCTAGAAGTGGAATTTCTGTGTTATTATATAGAAGTATGTTGAGTTTTGTAACAACCTGTCAGAACTTTTTGTATCATTTTATATTACCACTAAAATGTATGAATTGTAGTTACTCTACAACCTCACCATCATTTTTGTTGTCAGGCTTTTTAATTTTTGATATTTTGATTTGGTTTATAGTAATTTTTTCATTATAGTTTTAATTTGTTTTTCCCTGATGACTAATGTTACTGAGCACACTTTCATGTGCTTATAGTTCTTTCATATACAGTCATTTCTTGTTATGGGTGGTAGTTGTGTTCTATAAAGTCACTCCAAACACTGAATTACTGAATACTGAACCATTGCTCCTAGGGGAAATAAGGTGCTGGTTCCTGCAATCCTCTGGTCACATTTTCACCTGCTAAATACCTAAACTATTTTTATGTTTGTTTCTGATAAAAGACATTTTATTTAATATATATTGCTGGTTCATTAACATCGAACTCTGTCAACAGCACTGTAACTCATGTCTGAATGATGTTTATCTAATATACCTATTTTCTCCATAAGGCACCATGATCGATATTACATGAATACACACACAAAATGTGTAATTGAAAATAATTTGCATTCTCCAGTTGTAGGTTACAGTGTTATATAAACATCAAATAAATCACGGTGGTTGATAGCGTTTTTCAGATCATTTATGCCTTTATTAAATTTTTGTTTAGTTGTACAATTAATTGCCAAGAGAAGAACGTTAAAAATCTTCAATTATCCTATTGACATTGCATATTTTTCTCTTTAAAGTTGTCAGTTTTTGATTCATCTATTTTGACTTATGATTGTATGTCTTCTTGATAAGTTCACACTTTCATCATTTTGAAATAATCATTATGTATGTGTTGGGGCTCAGCACAGGCTATCCTAAAATATGACTCAACAGCATATTGATTATTTTGAATCAAAGCTACTTGAATTGCATCCAGTACAAGGACACTTTGACCCTCCTTTTTCTCCCTTAATGCAGGAAATAAATCTCCTGAATGAAGAGTACCCTTGCTGCACCATGACGCTAACAAGAGACATCCTTATCACAAGAGACAGGGAATTCATGGCTGAGAAGCCTATATAAACATCTTGTTACTTCTTTACTAGTTTACTACCCAAGCACAAAGTTTCCTTAAATTGTTTACTAATTAAGCACCCAAACCCAAGCTGCTTTGTCCTCTCAAATTTGTTGGTTTTTTTTTTTTTTTTTTTTTTTTTTGCGGTACGCGGGCCTCTCACAGCTGTGGCCTCTCCCATTGCGGAGCATAGGCTCCAGACGCGCAGGCTCAGCGGCCATGGCTTACGGGTCCAGCCGCTCCGTGGCATGTGGGATCTTCCCGGACCGGGACACGAACCCGTGTCCCCTACATCGGCAGGCGGACTCTCAACCACTGCGCCACCAGGGAAGCCCTGTTTTTTTTTTTTGTTTGTTTGTTTTTGTTTTTATGTAAAAAGATATAAAAGCTGCCTGCTTTGGGTCCTTCTCTGAGCATCATTTTCATGATTTCCCGTGCATACAGAATTAAACTGATCTTTCTCCTGTTAATCTGTTTCATGTCCATATAATTCTTAGGCCAGCCAGAAGAACTTAGGAAGGTAGAGGAAAATTGTTTCCTCTCCAACATATTATAGTATTCTTTGTCTTTAAGCCTATTTCATCTGATATTAATATAGCCATTCCAGCTATTTTAAGATTACTACTTACATGGCATATCTTTTTCTGACCTTTTCCTTTCCAACTATCTGTGTCTTTATATTCTAAGTGCATTTCCTTTCAACAGTATTTAGTTGGGTTTTACATTTTCATTCATTCTGGCAATCTCTGCATCTTAACTGAAATACGTATTACATTAACATTATTGTAATTAATATTACAAACAAATTTATTATTTATATTATTGTTTTATATTTATAATGTTATTTATATCTATTTATATATTGTTTTTCCTCAGCACTCATAAAATTTATTTTAGTAGGACATCTCTAATATGCATATAGTGCTTTATAGCTTCTTTACGATCCGAATCAGGTGTCACTCTTTCCAAGATTTCCTTTAGTACTCCCATCACATCAGGCTCTGTTCCTATTAAACATTATGAGTATATCTCATAGTATACTCCTTCATTTATATATGAGTATATTCATTCATTTACCACAGTATGTTACACTGATAAATTTATGTGTCATTTTTTCCACTAGTCTGAGAAGTCCTTAAGGAAGAGTGCTATGTCCCTATTGCCAGGGTGATGCCAGGCATAATGAGTGCACGTTGGATTGCGCTTTACAGTTTAAATGGCATCCAACATCTTTTCCACCGAAACTTTCTGACCACGCAGGGTGCATGTTATCATCGTTATTTACAGATGAGGAAAATGAGACTTTAGCCATTTAGGGGTTTGCTCAAGGTCATACAGCAAGCAAGTGGCAGAGCTAAGTCTCCCTGTTTTGTGCTAAAAGCTCAAAATAAGTAACTGGCATTTAACTCGCAAAAAAGATTTTTCTTGCTTCCTGAGCAACTTTATCTTAAAAGATAAATATTAATGTAATTAGTACTAATCCCTAACACATGTATATATTATTTTAATTGATCTAAATATAGTGTTTGCTTTAAGTAAAAACAAATGTATGTGTGTGTGCTTCTCAAACTTTTGATTATTCTTCCCATATTTTTTGGATGAAACACATGCTTTAGGATTATTAAACAAATGTGTTAAGGTGATGTTATAGATTGCATGTATGGCATGTAATTTTTTGGAGGGGATTTTGTTTATTTCTGCTGCTAAATATTCAAAGTCCAGTTCTTCATTGCTACTGATACTGAAGAGAATCAAGTCCACCCAGGAATACTTGGTCCATCGATTCCTAACAAACGTTAAATGGGAGGCAACTAGAAGGTAGGTGAACACTTAGCAGATGCCAACTAAATTCTCCTGAGCTTTATCTATACATTCTCTAGGGTTCATTGCTAGTTTTTGACTGTAGGGAATTTTAGGCTTGGAACATGTGCATTGAAATTCACTGCTTTTTCATTATCCTCAGTTTGTAATCTTTGGATACAGTTTCCCAAATCCCTGGAGTTTTTTAAACCACATAGAATTTTTTTTTTTGTATTCAATCTTTCTAACTCTACTTGTTTTTCAAGAAACAAATAAGCCACTTTACCTGTGAACACGACAATGGCGTCCTGATGAGTACCCTTTGCATGTATTTTTGGAGCCCACAGGAATTAGTTTGACTATTTACAGATCCTAACAGTTGGTAGTTGAATGTTTTATTTTCATTCCCAGTTGGTACAATATGTTCACAGCTGATGCAATGGCTGGCCCATTTGATTTCACATATGGTTCCCTATTGGGGGCCCTCTAAGGCTTTCTTTTGTAGTTTGTCTTCTCTAAAGCTATCGTGTCTTTAGTTTTGCTTTTGTCTGCTGGTCAAATGAAGGAAAAAAAAACTCTGAACCTTGGCAGCTAGCAGAGGATATGAGCAACTCAGTTGCTAAAGATTCAAAGAACTGGGTCAAAATGTCCCAGGATAAAGATTTTCGTTAAACACTGCAAACAAACAAAACACTTCTCTACATTGCGTGAGCAGAGAGCACACGCACACAGACACAGTGTTCTCTTTTGTTTTTCTTTCACTTTGAAGCTATGCCTAAGCTGTTCTTAAGTGTTTTCATCATGGTTAAGTGTCAGAGGGACCATGCTGTCCCAGCCATCCTTTTACATTGAAAAACATTGTGCCACAAGTCCTTTAGATAATATTTCCTTTTCTACAACTTAATTTTTTTCTGCTAAAATTCACTAAGGGAGATAGTATTAAAAGTGAGCTGGAGTCTCTTTGCCAAGACTGATTTCACAAAGCCTATTAGACAAGAAGAGTAGAATTGCAAAATTAATAACATTGAAAACCCAAACGCAAGCACCCTCCAGCAGTCATTATAATGCGATACATAATCAGTGTTTATCCTGACTCTAAATTATAACTGATAAAGCCACAATCTCATAAAAAGATTATTTTCAAGACTATTGCATTACCCTCTGAGAGCTAAAATACTCATTTATTCATAGTAGCAGATTGTAATAGCTCCAATTCCCCGAGAAGTGGGCACTGTATGATAATTGAGTGGGCTGGGATGTTAATTGTCCTCCACTTCACCTCTAGATGTTTAACTGCTTATCTCTTCAACCAGCAAACAGTAATGCTCACTTATTTGTGCCTTACTGTTCAGTTAATTTTGTGAGCTGAGTAATTTATTTGTAATAAAGAGAAAAAAGTATCTGTGCAGGCAAAATATTTAAATTGTGCCACGGTTACATATTAAAACCAATTGGAGATAGTGTTGTATTCTCATGGAGCTCTCCAACAGTACAGCTTTTGCAGTACCTGGGGAGTAATTGGAAATGCAGGAATACGACCAACAAACAGAACGACATTAACAGGCATCACTAAATCAATACTACTTGGTTAGTTTACGACATTATTTTATATTAAGAGCAACTTGTTTCAAACCACATGGCAAAAGTAGCCTCTTACTGTTCAGGGAGTCCTGCAGGTGTTCCACGCTGCTTTTCCTCAACCATTGAGAGGTGGATGACAGAGCCTACAGCCCATTTTGTGGATTACTCAGTTTTCCTACATTGCTGCTGATTTCATAAGCCAAAGCCCAGTTCAACCCTTACATTTTGTTAACTGTGGACAAAAAAATGTTGCCTGCCATTCCAGTAAACAGCAAATGGTGCCCACCCTCAAGCCATCAGCCCCTGCAGCCTTAGGAAAATTCAGGGTGGAGGAAAAAAGGATATTGATCATAGATAGTTAAGATGCATACCTAAGGAATAATTTCAATGAGCCCAGACTCTTACATCTTCCCATGCATAGAAAAGTACCAAAATCATTAATCTGAGGTGTCTGTTTTTTGTGATTAGCAGTAATCTTTTGGTGTTCGACTACATATTGTTTTTTTCAGCAAAAATGTTTATATATCCTGATTCTTCCCTTACCTCTTTGGAACAGTTCCTCAGAGCTGTCTGAAAGGCTGTCTCCCAGGCTGCAGTCCTCAGTAAAGACTTCTGAATAAAACATAACTTGCAACTTTTAGGTTTGAGCTTTCCTTCAGTCAACAGTATTGGTGACCAACAAAAGGGATCCAGAACAGACTTCTCTCCTTTGCCTGACCTCTATGAAGTTCTAGAGCCTTGATACTAGCAGAGGCCCCTTGTGCCCACCCGGCTCCTAGGAGAGTCCAGTCGAATTTGGGTGAGTCTCTTTTGGGTCTTGGATCTCCTCTTATTGGCGGATGGTTCTAAGTTTTATTTGGTGATGTTAAACTCCTTGTTCGAGGAGTACGTTTTTCTTGAACTTAGTTTCAAGAAGAGGTACCTGGGGCTTCCCTGGTGGCGTAGTGGTTGAGAGTCCGCCTGCCGATGCCGGGGACACGGGTTCGTGCCCCGGTCCGGGAAGATCCCACATGCCGCGGAGCGGCTGGGCCCGTGAGCCATGGCCGCTGAGCCTGCGTGTCCGGAGCCTGTGCTCTGCAATGGGAGAGGCCACAAGAGTGAGAGGCCCACGTACCGCAAAAAAAAAAGAAGAGGTACCTGGGTTACCCTCAGTTAAAGAACACTGGGAAGATTTTTTAATGTAGGTACAGAATCTATCCTTACAAGTACTCACTTAATTGGGAATTAAAGGAAATCTTATCCTAAAAATGGCCAAATTGCGTTTCTTTTGACATTCTAAAATTTTTTTTTTTGCATGTGCAGCTAAAAAAAGCCAGCTTGATAAAACATCTGTACAGGATTATGACCTTAAAGGAATAAAAGCCCTTCTAGGGGCAACTTGAATTTCTCTCCCTGTGTCTTTGAAATGTAAGTGTTCGACCTGATCTTCTTAGGTTTGTTTTTGTTTTTTCCCTTCTGTGTTTTGAAAGCTTGGTCTCTGCCATCAGGAAGGTACACATATGGTGTACATTTGGCAGCCAGTTGAATACACTGGAATTCTGAGCCATCTTTTTCTGGCAGTGCCAACTCTCAGGGGAATTTGTTGTCAGTGGTCTCAGTCCATAAGAGGACTTTGTCATCTCTTAACCTCTATTGCATCTGCCTGTACAATGAAGGACTTTACTGAAACTATTTTTAGGAGTAAATTTTCTAGATCTTTTGAAGGCTACGTCCTGTGCACTCTCTTGTGGGGACACCTGTTGCATCCTGTTGGTTTGGGTCTTGATTAAAATACTACACACCAATGGCCAGATGATTGATCCTTTAAATTGGAGAAACTTCTAAACTGGTAAATTTTTAGAGTTCTCTCATTATAAACTGCTTTTTTAAAAAATTGGTACCTATATTAAAAAAAAAAGTTGGAAGATACAAAAAAATATAATGGCTAACCTAAGAACTCCCTTAGTTAAAAACAAACACAAAAACAGTTTTGGAAGAATTTTTTGTGGTCTCAGCTTCCCCTCAATGAGCTTCACAGATGCTAATAAAACACAAGATCGGGCTTCCCTGGTGGCGCAGTGGTTGGGAGTCCACCTGCCGATGCGGGGGACGGGGGTTCGTGCCCCGGTCCGGGGAGATCCCACATGCCGCGGAGCGGCTGGGCCCGTGGGCCATAGCTGCTGGGCCTGTGCGTCCGGAGCCTGTGCTCCGCAGCGGGAGAGGCCATGGCAGTGAGAGGCCCGCGTACCACAAAAAAACAGAAAACAAAAATAACCCCATCAGATCAATTGCTAATTAGATTGATTAACAGGGAAATAAGATGAAACTGAGGGGAAGTCTAGAGACTTCTTCCCAAGAAGGTAGAAATTTTAAAGGGACTCATGCCAAAAGGATAAAAAAAATCTTTAGATGGTTATTAAGAAATGGGATAAATAAAATGAGCATTAATGAGATTAAAACAAAGGTTTTGACACAAGACCATCTAAAATTAGGTGGGCCAAAGGGACCCCCTATTTGTCCCCAACATTAAAGTGCCCCAAACACATCCACGTTATTTATCCCAGTTTATATGTGTGTGTGTGTATATATATATATATATATATAAATTTTTATATAAATCGCTATATAAATATATATTTACATATATTTATATAAAAGATTGGAAGAAAATTACACTCAGATACCTGACCAATAATTGCTTGGGGCAACAGTTAAGCCAATTAATCAAGTTAAAAAAGGTCTGAGTCCCTTGGCTCAAACTGTCACTGGGAATACCAAAGCCTTTATAAAAAAAATGACAAAATATCTGAGGGATAAAAAAGAAAGTTTCTGGGACTCCTTATAAGACCTAGGCTTGTTGATGAGGTCTTAATGGAGACTAAAGTTAAAGGCATCAGAGTTTGTAGAATTGAGATGAAAGTTTATAACAATTGGTATATTTAAATGGGCTTTATATAAGATCATCACATCTCTTTTGCCCAGTTTTATTGTGGGATAGACATTATGTCTCACTGGGAAATGCTTCCCCTGCCTGGCATTATAAGATAGGGCATATGAATCTGCCCCTCAGGCAATATTAATTAAGCATACAAAATAAATAGGTTTAACTGAGCCCACACAATATAAAGTAAAAACTGGGGCCTAATATTCAGAGGCTAAAAAAAGCAAATTAAAAAAATATATAGTTGGGAAAATCAATGTTTTAATATCATGTAGGCAGCAGACCAGTGCTTTGAAGAATTAAAAGCAACTGTCTTTTGCAAATCTCTGCAAATCAGAAATATAAATACAGCCCACAATGACCTGAGTCTGAGCCTAGTTAGCTCAATCAACTAGAACCTGAAACCAAAAAATAAAATAAAATAAATAAATAAAGTGTTGGGGGAAGAGGCCTTTTTAAACTCAAACTGCTGGAAAGCCTTCCTCACCCCACATCTAACTCACAGACTTCTTAAGAATTTATCAAGGACAAATACAAATCTTAAAAGTATCTTCTGAAAATAGTAAAACACCTTAGTCATCTGAGCAAGTAAATATAA
Source organism: Leucopleurus acutus (assembly GCF_964270905.1). Lineage (NCBI taxonomy): Eukaryota > Metazoa > Chordata > Mammalia > Artiodactyla > Delphinidae > Leucopleurus > Leucopleurus acutus. The sequence continues at coordinate 109,115,754 of NC_139143.1, read as the reverse complement.
CTATTCCAACTGTTATTTATAAGCTAGTAAATTTATAGTGTAATATTTGATTCATGATTTAGTTTTGAAATGAAACTATAAGATCTCTAGTTATGTCTGCTAATATGCCTATATGTACATTATACATATAACATTTCTCTATCTTTGAATAATATTAACAACATTAAATTTATAAAAGAGCTCTATTTAACTGACTTAAAAGTAAGTGCTTATAAATTAAGTATTTCTAAATATAAAGGTAACTGGCCAGAATGAATTTCAAGTTCACATGATCTGGGAAATATTCAGTATCAAATTAATATCTGGCATTAAAATTACTTTAGGCTTGTTGGTTTAATTGGGGCAGACATGTCTTTGGAGTCATCAGCATTGAATATGGTACCTTTATTGAACCTAGGTTCACTGAAATTCAGTAAATTCATGTTATTTCTGTTGCAGAGTTTGTCAGCAAGAAAAAATAACTTTGATGATATTTTCATAAGTTATAAAATGAGTTTTATGAGAAGAGTTTCAGGTGAACTCTTTGGGAATAATTATTTTTTGTGTATGTCTATCTAAAATAGATTCTCCAGATTTTCTGGTAACTTGAAACTTTAGAGATTTGCTAAATTAAGTTAAATGATGGGAATTCACTAAATATCTAGATCATTTCAAATAAGATAAAATACTTGAACATTGATTGCTAAACAGGTCCAAGTTTACCTACTTTTGCCTTCTTATGAGAGAAAAACTAAAAAAGTTTGAGTTTATTAGATACACGTCTTATACCACACTACGGAAGGAAAATATGCTATGAGAAAATGTATGGTTCTAGAGCTTATGAAATATGTTCATAAGTTTGCCAATCAGAAAATGCTGGTGTGACAAACAGTTCACAATTACTTGCTTCTTGAATTTTCACTAGAGATTATGTTTTTTAAGGGTTAAAATTATAGTATATGTAATTAAGGCTTATTGGAACATTTCAATATGCAAGGATTTAGAATGTGTGTTTTCAGTTAAAAAAAAAGGGTAGAAGGAATGGAAATGCATTTTGTTAAGGAAAAAGAAAATGATTTTGTCCTACAGAGAGAGAAAGGAAAAGCATAGGACAAAAACTAAAAGTAAAAAGAAAGCTATAGAAGATTTGTGAAAAAGGAACACTGAGAAAAGAGTTTTGTACATGGTCAGGACTGGCTAAGATTAAAATAAAATTTAATTGAGTAAATAAATTTTAATATTAAAATTTAGCTGGTACACAGCTAGAATTTGGTTTTCTCTCCTATGTTAAAAGAATAAAATTTTCTTAGAATATTGAACTGCTTTTAATAACAGAGTGTAAAATTTCTTTACCTCCTTTTAAAATTCCTTTACCTCCTTTTACCTCCTTAATCTGTTGCAACTTTCTGTATTTGTCTTAAAAACCTTTTATTGTCATTTTGGTTAAATGAATAAGTATTGTTTCACAGTGACCTATGATCCTATCTGACCTATAAAACTTTTTATATCTTTGACAAACTTCCCCAAGTCAAATTCCAAATGAAGTTCTTTTGACCTCTAGCTCACTTTGGGATGCTTCAAAAAGTTCCTGAAACATCCCAAAGAGTGATATTAAGCTGATTAGGTCTATTTAGTATGTTCAATTATACGATAAACATTGTCAAATAAGTGGTGATAAAATCTTCTTAGATTCTAGTGTATGGGTAAATGTTATTAATATAGATATTCCAAAATTTTTATGAAATTCCTAAAAATCCGGTATGTCCTGGTATAATGTTTTCAGTCACAATTCTAGTTATTATCTTAAAATGTTGTATGTCACGGAAATAACCAAGTTTCTTGTCAATTGCATTGTAATCAGGTCCTTACGCCATTTAAAATCTTTTGTCATTTATAGACAGTCATTGTTTTACTCTGAAGAAGATTCATAAAAAGGACTTTTTGACAAATATACATTTCTGATATACATCGTACATCAAATATACATCATACATTTCTGATGACTTTTAGGTCATACCACTGAACTGAGTAAGAAATTATAAAACTCTAATGGAAAATCTGATCACTTCATCCAGATCAACAGGAATTAATTACATGAGGCTGAATGAACTGATAAATATGACATAATTTTATGACTTTATTCTGATATATTACTGGATTTTAATCTTTTTTCCAGAAGTCGATAAAGTATAACTTTGTAAATGAAGATAAAACATTTATCTTTTTCTCGCTACTTGATCCCTCCAGAATTTGACTTCTCTAGCTGGCTCCTTCTTGACGTGACCAGATTAAAACTAGTTCTACTAATAATTGTTTTAATTTGTTCTTTCTTTTTTGTTTTCAAATTATGTATGTCTTGTGTCTCTCTCTGCTATACTATGGCCTTATTAATGTTACTAGCTGTATTACTTATATCCTGTCTGTAAGATTTTTGTCTCTTGCATTACCCAATGTATAGCCAGGCCTCTGACAAAGTTAATTATAGCTAAATGTCTTGAGGCAATTGATCATATGTATAACTGCCTATAAAATAATCATAGTAGTACAACTCTAGATATGGAAAGAAGTAACAAGGGAAAACATTTTCTGATCACTTTAGACTAGTAAGACAGATGATGCAGAGAATTTTAGGTTATCAACAGGGCCTAATCCAAAAAAATTGCACATTGAGTGGCCTATCAATGAAATCGTCATCTGACCTAGGAATGAGAATTCCTAGTGTTGTGGGACAAATAGTCATGAAATGCCTCCCAAACTTTGGTTAAATTCATGATCAAGAGAGGGCACTGCAGACAAAAAATGTTGCTTACCATTTCAGTAAACAAAGAATGTTGCTTATCATTTCAAGAAACAGCAAATGTTGCCCACCATCAAGCCCTCGGCCACTGCAGCCACCCCCAAAGTTGCACCCTTAGGAGAAATCAGGATGGAGAAAGATAGGATACTGACCGTAGATAGTTAAGGTGCCTATCTAAGGAATAATTTCAATAAGCCCAGACTCTTGCATCTCCCCATATATAGAAAAGTGCTAAAATCATTATCTTGAGGTGTCTATTTTTTGTGATTAGCAGTAATCTTTTGATGTTAGATTACATTTTTTTTTTTTCCCTCAGCAAAAATGCCTATATGTCCTGACTCTCCCCTTAGCTCTTTGGAGCATTTCCTCTGAGCTATCTGAGAGGCTGTCTCCCAGTCTATAGTCTTCAGTAAGGCCTCCAAATAAAACATAACTTGCAACTTTTAGGTTGTTTTTTTTTCCTTCAGTCAACATAATTCTGTACCATCTGGCTCTAGTCCTTCCTGCCTGATTCTTAACTGCAACGTTAGCTTTGGACATAAAGATGCCTGGATCTGCAATCAACTCATTTCCTCACATTTGCTTTCCAGAATGGCAGTAGCAAAATGATATCATAAGAAAATTGACATTGAAACAGTTAAAGATACTCCTTACTCCCATTAAAAAGAAAAAATGAAGGATTTAGCATATTTATCACTCTGGGTAATGTGGTCATAAGTTTTATTTGGCTTTCAACCTCATGATAATGCTGTCCACTATTTTTTTGTTGTTGTTGTTGTCATGTCACGAGTCCACATGTTTAGCCACTGTCGGAGAGGAAGAAATTTTCCTCTACCCTTCTAGCTTCTTCTGACTAGTCTAAGAATTAAATTAACATGAGACAGATTAATGGGAGAAAATCAAACAAAAGTTTAGTAACACATATACATGGGAGAAGCCCAGAAAAACTGACTGACTGACCAAATTGCCAAAACCTTCACCTTAAATACCATATTCAGCTAATGAAGAAAGAAGATGTCAGGGGTAGTGGTTTGGGACTTCACAGGGGAGGAAGGCGATTCACGTGAAGAGGGAAAAGCATATGTTTGATAAACAAATGTTCTCTGGGCCATCCAGAAACAATGGGACAGAGAATGGACTCTGATCTTTAGGTTCTGCTGAGTTTCCCCTACCCTGCCTGGCCCAGATGTCTCTGGTGATGGCTCTATCCCAGTAACAAGCTCTGTTTCTAAATTTTTTTAGGCAGTTGGGGGGAAGGTCAAAGTATTTTCCTGAGTCTTTTGGGCCTTGATTGTTTTCAGTTCAAAATAATCTGCATGCTAAAGAGATATTTTGGGACAGCAAGTTTTTCTCCCTTAGCTTTGTCATGATACATGTTACCTTAGCATTTTCCGGAGTGATTTTGCCTTACACACAGATAGACAAATTTCCTCCTCCTTTTTCTGGATATATATTTTGGACTCATTAACATTGAACTCATGGCACTATAACTCATGTCTGAATAAAGCCTATCTAACACATGTATGTTCTCTGTAAAGGCACATTACAACTGTGTCCTCTTAGGGACACCAGGCAACACCACAGTTGGATGCCATTTTAAACATCAAAATTACTAACAAAGCCCACAAATATGAAAAGCATGGCACTGAGTAGACCAGGAAAAAGGACACTTATTTACATTATGAAAACTGAACAAGAGGGCAGAGTATTGTTTAGCTCGACCTCAGCTGGGGAAGTGTGTCAAGGACTCAAATTTTTTGCAACACTGTGTGTGTTCACAAATGACCATGAACATGAAGCAGGTATTGACTTGGATGTTACAAGCAACTCCTAGGCAGTAGGTGAATTCACAAAAAATAGAATCCATGAATAATAAAGGTCTACTCTACTTGATGAGTTCTTAAATGTATTGTAGGTGCATTGTTTGAAAGAAGAGGAAGAATTAAAGAAAAGTCTGGGGACTTCCCAGGGAGTCCAGGGGTTAAGACTTCGCCTTCTAGTGCAGCGGGTGAGGGTTCGATCCCTGGTCAAAGAGCTAAGATCCCACATGCCTCGCAGCCAAAAAACCAAAAACATAAACCAGAAGCAATAATGTAACAAGCTCAATAAAGACTTTAAAATATGGTCTGCATCAAAAAAATATTAAAAAAAAAGAGAAATGTCTGAAGTTTCTAGAAAAACCAGGTGCTGTTACCACAAAATGCAATAATAGATTTTAGATTTAAGAAAAGCCAAAAATATTCTCTTAAAGAGCATTTCTTAAATTTTAACGAGTGAAAAATTACCAAAGTGTCTTGGTGCAAACACAAATTCTGCTTCAATAGGTTTGAATTCTGAATTTCTCATAAACTTCCAAACGACACCAAGGCTGCTGGTCTGTGAGCACACTGAATAGCAAGGCTTGATATCCATTTACTAACTTCCTGATCTTGGGCAACATGCTTAATCTTTGTGCCTCATTCACCACATCTGTGATATAGGTAAGTTAATATTTCCACTGGTTCATTTTAGGACTAAAGAAAACAATACATATAAAGCTCTTAAAACTGTGTATGGCACATGGTAAGCCCTCATTAAAGGTTACTAATGATAATGGTGATGGAAAAGAATGCTCCCATTTCTCACATTCCAAAAAACAAGTATACACACATAGCAATAAACTAATCATCTAATTTTGCTTCCTCTTCTTTTAGTATCCAAGCTTAAGAGGGTAGTTTATTACTATTCTCTCAGTTTCCTAAGCTGCTCTTTATTCCTTAGCTTCTGTCCTTACCACTCTCGAAGATGTGCTCCCACTAACATCATCAGCAATAATCCTTTTAGACCAATATGATGGAGTCTGTTTAGTTTTCATGTTATTAAACATCTTGGTAATAACTGCCCCTGTTGATCACTCCCTCCTTCTTAAAACTGCCTATCTCCTTGATGTGGTAGATTAGATCATTGCTCCTAATTCTTCCCTCCTTCCTTGAATTAGAAGCGTATATCTGAGCCTTCTGTCATGTGACTTTGCAGAACATCCCTCTAGAATGGACAAAATATATTTCCTGCCCACCGATATTGGGCTGGACCACGTGACTTGCTTTGGCCAATGGAATATTGGCAGAGTGAGAATTTGCCATTTCTAAGTCAAGGTCTTAAGGGATAATATATGTTTCTACCTTAAGAGGTAATGTGTGTTTTACCCTTGAGTTCCTGTGATCTGCTGTTAGAAAAACATTGTAGAGGCAACTGCTGAAACTTCAGTCTGGGCTCCAGAATGAAGACATGTGGAGAAAACAACAAAAGGCCTGGAGCCCAGCCTGTGCAGCTTGCACTGCTTAGATGAACTGAGGTACAGCCAACCTGCAGACCCATGAGCATAAAAATAACTTCTGTTGTAAGATTTTGTGATTGTTATACAGGAAAACAACATCAACAAACAAAAACTGATAAATATACTTGACTTCTGTTACCTCACCCTCTCTTAGTCCTTAGATTTTCTTCTCAGTCTCTCTTTTGGATGTGCCTACCTCTAAAAAGCCTAAAAATATTTGTGACCTTTAAGGTTTGTTCTTAGAACAAGTCTTTTCACTCTTTAAATTATCCTGGACAACTCAGTTACTCTTATGTTTAAAATCTCCACCTACAGTGTGATGAGTCAAGGTTTTTAATCTCTTGACTACCAAGGCCTATCTTCAGGGACTTTGGACTCCTGCCTGGTATTTTAAGATGGATATCTCCTCCTGGATATCTTATGGAGATCACAAATTAAAGACTTCCACAACCAAAACACATATTTTCCACCACCCCCTTAACGTTCTTCCTTTTTAGGAATGAACCTCAGAAATGAAGAGCAAGCTCTGTTCTGCGTTGAGGTCTTTTTGTCATCACTATTCCTTCTTCCTAGAGAACACTGCACCTCCATTAAGCAGCTCATTCTCACCCATCAGCTCTCAGCCCAGACACTTCCTAAAAGGGTCCTTGACTGACCACCCTGTATGTAGGAGCCCCCTTTATTCAGTTAGCTTCTTTAAAAAATTACATCCCTTTTTAATTTTTCTTCATAGTACTTAAAAGCATTCATACTTACTCATTTATTTACTATATTATCTTCTCCCCAAGAAGAATGTAAAGTCCAGAAGGACAGCAAACATTTCAACCTACTGAGCATATATACTCAGTGTCTCACCTAAGGTTGGCAAGAAATTGTTTCCCAATAAATATTTTAGAAAGAATGAATAAACGTGTTTTCTATTTCACTTTTGGATGAATAGCTCTATCATTCATCTAATTATCCATTTCAGAAATTTGAGAGTCAGCTTTAACTCTTTCTCATAACTGCCCTACCAGCCAGTTGTCAAGCCTAGGCTCTTATTCCAATATATGTATTACCTTTACCTCCATCCTCTTTCTCCTCCTCTCTACTATTACTTCTAAATTCTAGCCTTGATTGTCTTTTTCCTAGTCTGTAACCACAACCTCTTGATTGATCTTCCTGTGTTTTTTTTTTTCTCCCTGTACTAATCTGATTTCACTTATGCTAATGCTGCATAACAAATAACCTCTAAATCTCAGTGATTCAAGCAACAAACATGTCTTTCATGCTTATTAATCTGTAGATCTGCTGCAGTTCAGCAGGGCTTGTATTGGTTTCAGGCTTTGGATCAGGTTCATCTATCTGGAACTCAGGCTTAAGGAAGAATGGCTGACTGGTACCTGTTCTTCTCAAGACAGAGGAGAAAATCTAAAGAGCGCTGGAGAAAACTTACAAAGCTTCATAAAGCCTCAGGTGGGAATTGACACACTGCAATTCCTGTCCATGGCCCTTTGGCCAAACCCAAGCCTGACCTCAGTGGGGTGGGAAAATTACTCTATGGACTCTAGTAGGAGGCATTGCAATTCACACAGTAAAATGTATGAATATATAATCTTATTATAAGGAATGAATGAAGAGTTAATAATAATATAGTCCGATCAATCATACTCAATATCCTTTCTTTACATGAATCCTAAGGAGATCTTGGTGAAAAACAAAACTTCATGTCACTCCTTTTCCTAAAACCCTTTAATTATCTCTTATACTGGAAGATATGACCCAAACCATTTCTACCTACTGCTCAGGCCTTCTTTCCTCTTCACATTTTATGCTTCAGCAACAGCAAACTGCTTGTAGTTCTCGGCTGTTCACACCAAGCTGTTTCATGCCTCTCTGCCTTTGCTCATGACATTTTTGTGTGGAAATGTTTTTCTCACCCTTCATTCCATTTCCTACTGGTTAATTCCTACTCATTCTTCAAGACTCAGCTCATGCATGACTTACTGGTTGAGCCTTGCCTGACCCTTCCCCCACTTCAGTGTATCCATAACACCTTGTACGGGTTCCTATCATGACATTTATCAAGTTAAATAAAATTATCCATTTGTGTATGTCCTCTCTTAGGTCATAATTTTTCTAAGGGTGAGAACAAAATTTTTTAAATTGAGAATATTTATGTCTCCAGCATCTAGAACAATATGGGACATGTCATGGCACTCTATATGCTTTGTAGAATAGGACCACTATAATTCCTCTTTTATTTCACCAAAGTTATTACCCTAAGCTTTAAAAAGATTCTACTTCGTGTTGAACAAATCTGTGTTCACCCAGATCATACACTATAATTGTAAAGAATTAGACTATGTTTTTCTTAGCTTACAACCCCTCAAACACCCTCTCTAAAGAGATTCATCAATACAACACCTGCCAGTCAATATGTCTTAGGTCCTAGAATATTACATTTACCTCAGTGAGTTACAGCATGTACTTTTCTGCTTGGTCTTCTTTTGGTTGAACTTTGAGGATTAATAGCCAAGAATGTTGTGAGAGATGGGATACCCCACCCTTTCATGAAAGGGTCAACTAAAAAGAACAAACGTGGCCTTTGGGTAGGAAAGAGGAAAATGAGAAAAGATGAGAAGGAAGGAAAATCCCTGTTTCCAGGGACGTGATTATGTTGCAACAATTGAAGGATGAATGGACCCTGTCTTTTGTTTTGTTTTGTGTTCTTTCTTTCTGTGATGAGAAGTGGCAGGCAGAATTTAAACTAAAAACTGACAGCAGCTGCCATGGTATGATGACTTCGGGTAATCATTGGAAAGTCAGCGTTGAGGAAAAGTCTAATAATTTTATGGATGGGAGTCATGAATGAGAATAAAGAATGCTTCCTTAATTGACATCATTACATTACCCACCACCCTAAGGCAGCAGGTAAGCAAGCCTTAAATTATTGTTTGCTTTCGTTAATTTCTTTGGTTCATAACTCACCCAGTGGCAGTAAAGAGAATTATTTAAAAATTTTTGTTTTATTATGTTTAAGTGGCAGAACCCCAAACCCGACATTTCCTAATGAAGGCTATTGTAACAGCCAACGTGTTCTTATTTGTGGCAACATTCTCTTATTAAGGCTGGGGGAAAGTAGCTGCTTGCTCCTGTGGTTTGTTTTGTTTTGTTTTGGGTTTTGTTTTGCATTATGGAGTGATATTTACTTTTGAATTTCTTAAGAGCTATTAACTTAAGGTAGTAACACTGGTTCTCTAGTATTGTGAATTTTATTACAGATATATTACTCTTTTCAAGTTTTGCCAACCTATTTCCTTATTGTTTATTTATAACGTATCCTCTTTAATCCTTCTATTTTTTTTTAATCCCACATTTGCTAGCTGTCCCACTGGTTTGTGGGAAGTTTTCCTTCTAATGCAAGCTGGTGTTCAGGTCACTTCAAGTTCTTTTACTACTTTTTCTTACTTTCTTCTAAATCCAGCCCTGCCCAGATCCATCGTGCTCAACATCTCTTCTTATTTCTGAGACATTTTCTTAAGCTTCTTCCATCTTACCTAGTGACATTCAAAACTGATTCCCACAAAGTCACTAAAAACATTTGGTTCCTGTGTTTGCCGCCCTTCTCTTATTCTCACCTCTCCCCGCCATGCTACATTCACACAAATACCCCATTGTCACCTGTCCTCTTCTTTGGATCTTACTTCTCACCACCTCTCAGGAGTGGAGCATTTCCTCAATATGGTAAGTACCCTTCTTGTTCTTCTCCAAGTGTCTCCTTAATTCTCCTTCTTCCTGGCACTGGGGCTTTATTATTTTCAGAAGAAGTATCTCTGAGATTCATGCCTTTTGAACTTTCTATCTGGCAAAGAGGCTAATTAAGGCCTATCTATGACAATGCAACAAGACATTGAAGAATAGAAGTTATAATGGTGAGCATTTATTAGGCCTTTATTATGAGTCAGGTGCTGATCTCTGCATTATCTCATTTAATCCCCGTAACAGTCCTGTGCAGTGTGTATTGTATTATCCCCATTTGTCTGATGACAAAACTGAGATATAATGAGGTTATGTAACTCATTCAATGACATCTAATGAAGGCTGGAGCCAAAAGAACAAATTTACTTTTAAAAAGTTAGTTATAATGCCAACAGAATATGGGGAATGGCTATTCACCAAAATCAAATTTCTAAGGCATCATTTGAACTACCCAGAGTATTTATGTGGGAGATAGACAGGGGAATATAAGCCCTCAGTTTAGAGATGAATGAGAAAATATGCCAGCTTCTAGGGTAGACTTGACCCAGCTGCACAAGCAAATTGAATAGAACTTTAAAAACTATGGAAAAGTCAGATCATGATATGATGTCCAAATACTGCTAAGATACCTGTCTTAGTTTGCACAGGCTGCTTTAACAAAAATATCATAGACTGAGTGCCTTAGAACAACAAACATTTATTTCTTACAGTTCTGTAGCATGCGAAGTCCAAAATCAAGGTGCTAGCAGATTCGGTCTGGTGAATGCTCATTTCTTAGTTCAGAGACGACTGTCTTTTCACTGTAATCTTACATGGCAGAAGAATTGAGCACTCTCTCTGGGGTTTCTTTTATAAGGGAACTAATCCATTCATGAGGGCTCTGCCCTCATCATCTAGTCATCTCCCAAATTTCCCACTCCAAATACCATCATCTTGGGGATAAGGTTTCAACTAATGAATTTGGGAGGGACACATTCAGTTTATAGCAACACTCCTGGGATCAGGGCTCACTTTATGATAAAACCTAAGCACTGAAGAGGTTATTGTACCTATTTCGTTAGGTGATTATTGTTTTCAAATAATAGTTCTGAATTAAGTCTAAGGAATTTAACAAGGTTCTCATTTTTTTTTTCACAATGACTACTGGTTTCTTTCTAGGAAATATCGTATTCCTGTAAAAAAAGAAAAATCTATTTTTTGGTGCCTCTGCGTTGGGTAATGCCCTAAATGTATGCTTATTCAGACTATTAAGTAATCTGCTACTTTACCAACAGTATGAAAAATATCAATGAGTAGCAACATTGCCGTTACTAATAAGTCACTGAGTTCAAAATCAAGGTGGTTTCCTGGAAAATGTGAGCCACAAATCTCTAGCCCAGATTAGAGGCAGTTCCAGAAAGTAGGCGATATTTCTTTCTCTTGGATCCCATTTAGTCTACTGCCTTTCCTACAGCAAGGAGTTCCTCAAAATAAGAGTAGCTCCTTGTCTCCTTTACAGGACCAACCATCAGGTTTTTCATAGAGACAGTCCAGAAGAGAATGTGCTCCAGGAGATGACCAAGGAGCAGACTCAAAAGACGTTCTCTAAAATAGACTCACAACAGCTCTCAGATATCTGCCTTGCCATGCAAGGATTTCAGTTTATACAAGTGTGAACTAACTACTACTATCTTGACCTTGACCTTGACTTTGACCCTGACTCACATCAATATTTCTCCTCTTCAGAGGTGAAGCAAGCCCAATAGGATAGCTTGAGCTTCCTTTGAATAAGAATATACACAATTTGGTTTGTGTGTTGTGTGTGTGCATGTAACTTTCTCAAAGAGAAGGAGTCTCAAACCCAAAAAGCATTTTAAAACATTGTTTTATTTTTCGGCCATTTGTTCTAAGAGACTGGCTTAAAAAACTGCTCCTTCTTATTTTAATTTAGCTGGTGAGATAGATTTCAGAAGTTTTGTCTCTTATTTCTTATTCAGAATATGTCCTAGAGGCTCAAAATAGAGACAAGAGTCAGGACTTCCTCATTGTGCATTTTACCAGCTAAATTTTAATAAGAAGGAACTGTTTTTTACTGTAGTCTAGTACACCTAATTGTGTTTGCAGGGTGAATGGCTGTAAATTTGAGTAAATGATATCCCAAATTGTCTGCCTCCCCTCTTTGTAGTGCTTCAAAGAATCAGATGAAGCAGTCTCCATTAAGCAGTAGAATCAAATTTAGGATAGCACACTGTTTTTTAGAAAAATCTAAACCTGTATTTAATTTTATTAACAAGAGGCCTGGGAGAATCTTGATATGAAGCTCTTTCCATATTATGAAGAAATTGCAATTTACACTAAATATGCTGATCATAAAGGCCCAAGCTTCAACGATTTCTTCAAATCTTGGGTACAATCAAATATTGTAAATGCTGTTCATAAGCTTGGAACTCATTTAATGCTCTCAATTGAGCCTGTTCTTCATAGCCTGTAAGGTAGAAAATCTTTCACATGCAATAAAATATCATTGGTTGACTCCTTTCATTCACTTAATAAGAACTCCACTATTCAACTATTATTATTTGTTCTCCTAATATGTGAGAAGTTAAAACATATTGCTACAGGGATTTAAAGATTTGTAAAAAAAACTTTGTTATCTAGGAGTTTATTATATAGTAGCAGTTTTAGCCAAGCACATAAATTCTTCCTTTAAATGTTGACTGGATTAATACTTTTTAACACAAACAAGTCGTCTGAGGTTCAGAGGAATATTACCTTTGAATGGAGGACCAAGAAGACTGATTGGAGAATTGGCTATTCAGGCCACATAGGATTTAGACTAGTGGAGGTAGGTATAGGAATAAAATTATTTTGTTCTATGTTGAAAAGCCACTTTTATTTTTTTAATTTAATTTTATTATTTTTAAAATAAAATTATTTATTTATTTATTTTCGGCTGTGTTGGGTCTTTGTTGCAGTGCGCGGGCTTTCTCTAGTTGTGGCGAGCGGGGGCTACTCTTCGCTGCGGCGTGCGGGCTTCTCATTGCGGAGGCTTCTCTTGTTGTGGAGCATGGGCTCTAGGCACGTGGGCTTCAGTAGTTGCAGCACGTGGGCTCAGTAGTAGTGGATCACGGGTTCTAGAGCACAGGCTCAGTAGTTGTGGTGCACAGGCTTAGTTGCTCTGTGGCATGTCGGATCTTCCCGGACCAGGGTTTGAACCTGTGTCCCCTGCATTGGCAGGCGGATTCTTAACCACTGTGCCACCAGGGAAGCCCCATAAAAAGCCACTTTTATATATATCTTTTCTGCATATGCAAGTGTGCAAATGTATATTTACATTATACTTTCTCTTCTGTGCCTTTTTAAAAATTTAACATTATACCCCACAATTAGTTCAAAATCAGTACATAGAGGTCCAGTTTATAAAAATTTTGTATAATATGTACCATAATTCATTACTTTTTTATCTTATTAAAATTTATTTTTAATTAAAACCATTTTATTATTGTATTAAAATTTTGTTTCACAATTTATTTAACCAGTACACAATGAATGGACTTAGATTATTTCTATTCTTTTGCTAGTTAAAACTATTATTTGACCAGTTCCTCATTTGGAAAATTTAGATTATTTCAATTCATTAATATAAAGACTGCAGCCAAAGACATTCCTGCTCACAGGTAGAAGCCTGTGTGTAGATAAATTTGTACATAGAAGAATTGCTATGTCATGAGATAGGTGAATTTCAATTTTGACAGAGTCAAATTGCACTATATAATGATCAATTTTTATTCCCATAAGAATGCATGAAATTACTGATTACCCTATACGATCTCCTACACAGAGGATTACTAAACTTTGATTTTAATCTATTGGATATGTGAAAGGTGGCATTACATTGTAGTTTTAATATGCACATTTTATTACAAGGGAGATTAGACATCTTTTCTTGTACTTAAAAGTTGACAACTGTGATTTCAGCAAAAGCAGAAATGCTTATTGCAGATACCTCTTCCATGGAGAACAACTAGAAATATTGCTTTCTCTGTTCCTTTCTCCTTTTCCACCCTTTCTCTCCCTTACTCTTTCTATATACAGAAAGAGAGAAAATGGGAAATTATGAAAAAAGTAAATGGAAAATGTAGGACTGAACAACAAAACAACTGAAAGTAAGAGCTCATAGAAGGATGCAGCAGAAGATTAGGTAAATAACAGGGTAGAAAAAATTGTTAAGGAGATATAGCCAAAAATATTTGAAAAGTGATGAAAGATATGAAGCTATGGATTGAAGAAGTGATATAAACCCTCAAACCATAAATCACAAAGAAAATCATATGAAGGGACAATAAAGTAAAATTGCTGAAAACTAAAGACAAAGGAGATATTAAAGAGCAGCCAGAGAAAAAGATCCATTATCCTTATTAGAGCAATAAGACAATTGACATATGATTTATTAAGAAAAGTAAAAAAGCAAGAAAATATTGGAATGACATTAAAAGTAATGAACAAAAACAATTACCAATCTAGAATTCAATACTCTGAAAATATCCTTCATGAACAGAGAAAAATTAAGGACATTTCAGATAATCGAAACAGAACATATTTTTTCACAAGCAAAAATGTACTAAGGACTCAATAAAAGGAGCTATTTCAACAGAGGAAAATAATCTCAGTTAAAGCAGGAAGGAATAAAGGTCATTTGGAAGAGTAAATATGTTGGTAAATCTAAATGAGTACTGATTATATAGAACAACAACAATAATAATGATACCTGTGAGATTTTAAGATATATAGGATTAAAATGTCCCGTAAAATCAAAAAAGGAGAGAAAGGGTAAATGAGTAGAATTAAATTGTTCTAAGTTTGCTGTATTCTTTTGAAAATGGAAAAAGTAGTAATTTACATTAATCTTTAGTCAAGGATGTGTGTTTTAATTTCTAGGGTAACCACTAGAAGAGAAGTTAAAAATGTACAAATAATGAGCTTCTGACAGTTAAAAATGGAATAGTAAGAAAAAACCTTTTTCCAAAAGAAGTCAAAGGAGAAGGAAAAAATACTATTGAAAAGGTGGGGCAAATAGAGAAACAAACAGTAAATGGTATATTTAAACCAAAATGTATCTAATTTTATTAAATATGTATAACCAAATAATCTAATTAAAAAATAAAGCTTTCCCAGTTGTATTAAAAATACTAACATTATACACTAAAGAATTATATCTTAATTATAAAATTATTAAAAAAATAATTTGGTACATACATACAATGGAATATTACTCAGCCATAAAAAGGAACAAAATTGGGTCATTTGTAGAGACATGGATGGACTTAAAGACTGTCATACAGAGTGAATTAAGTCAGAAAGAGAAAAACAAATATCATATATTAACGTATATATGTGGAATCTGAAAAAATTGGTATAGACAATCTTATTTACAAAGCAGAAATAGAGACACAGACATAGAGAATAAATGTATGGATACCAAGGGGAAAAGGAGGGTGTGTGGGATGAATTGTGAGACTGGGATTGACATATATACACTATTGATACTATGTATAAAATATATAACTAAGGAGAACCTACTGTATAGCACAGGGAACTCTACTCAGTGCTCTGTAGTGACCTAAATGGGAAGGAAATCCAAAAAAAAGGGGATATATGTATATGTATAGCTGATTCAATTTGCTGTACAGTAGAAACTAACACAATATTGTAAAGCAGCTATACTACAGTAAAAATGAAAAAAAATTATTTAAAAAGTTGAAGTAAAAGCACAGAAAAAATGTCCCATTCAAATACTAAGCAAATAAAGTATGTGTACTTGTATCAATATCAGACAATGCCAACTTTAAGGTAAGAAACATGTTAGACAAAAGTGAGGAATGTGGCATGATAATAATAAGAGAAAATTCACAAGAAGAGCCTAATAATTCTGAATTTATATACACCTGATTGTAACTATAATACATATATAATTAAATACGGATAAAACTTTAAAGAGAAATAGACAAATCAAAAGTTATAGTTTTAACTTGCCTCAGTTGGTAATGAATAAAACAGGCTAACTGAAATCATTACTAAAGCTGTAGAATATTTAAACATGATTTAAAAACAACCTAAATAAGCTTTTATAAAATGTTTCACACAATATGTGTAGAATCTACATATTATTTTCTGGTGCACATAAACAACTTACCAAAGCTGATTGTATGCTGAACTTTAAAACAATTCTCAATACAATTGAAGTATTGAAATCATTCTGAACACTACTGTGAATTTAAGCTAGAAAACATAATAGAATAAATAACAGAAAATTAGAAAATTCCAAAATATGTAAATAAAATATTAACAAAATGCTTCTCTCTGTATATGTGTTAAAACAGATTAAAACTAGGTTGCATTTATTCCGGAATGCACTGTTGGTTTATCATTCAAAAATAAATCCATTTTAATTCATCACATTAACCAAATGAAGAATCAAACCATATGATTATCTTAATACCTAGTTCTACTAAACATTTACTAGATATCCTAGCTAATGCAACAAGGCAAGAAAAAGAAATAAAAGTTATAGGGATTGAAAATATCATTGCAGATGCCATGAATTGTGTATTTAGAAATTAAAAGGAACTATATATTAACTATAATTAGTCTTAATTTGAATTAATGTGTGAATTCAACAACATGTCTGGAAATAATCCAAAATTACTTGTATTTGTATATACAAGCAAAACAGTATTATTCAATGAAAGTTTCAAATAAAACCATTTTAGTTGCAAAAAAACAAACATCAAAAATTTTGAGATACATGTAATAAAAGATGAGCAAAATTTTGAAAAATTAATGAGATTAAAGATAATCTTAATAAATGTGGGATGCATTGTATTCAACAACACTTTAAAGACAGCACTTCTCCACAAACTGATCTATGCTTTCATTGCAATTCTGCCAATTCAATGCAATCTCAATCAAAATTTTAACAGGATATTTTGGTGGAAATTAACAAATTAATTCTAAAGTTTATATAACAATGTAAAGGGCAAAGAAAACCCAAGACAGTACTGAAGAAAAAGAACAGTAATGGAGACTTTCCTATCAGATATCAAGACAGTATAAAGCTACATAATAAGCTAGTGGGATGTTGATGTAAGAATAGATATATAGATACACTAAAAAGTACAAAAGCAGATCCCTACTTCATATGCTACTCAAAAATTATATGAAAGTCAATTGTAGATTAAAATGTAAAAGATAAAACAATAAAGCTTCTATTGGGTTGGCCAAACATTTCGTTTGGGCTTTTCTGTAACATCCTATAGAAAACCCCAAATGGCATTTTTGGCCAACCCAATATAATAAAACATTAGAGAATATTTTCATGAACTTGATGTGGGTGATGGTTTCTTAAGTAGGACACAAAAAACATTAACCATAAATAATTAGATTGATATACTGAACTATATTGAATTTAGGAACTCTGTTTATTACTAAAAAAAAAGGATCAATTTTTTAAGAGAGTGAAAAACCAAACCATGAAGTGGGAGAAAATAACTGCAATATGTTTAACAAATAAAATGCTTCTATCAACAATACAAAAAGAACAACTGCAAATCAATAAGAAAAGGGTAACCCTATAAATAAAAAAGGGAAGTATATCTTTAACAAGCATTTCACAATGTTGATGTACAAAGAGCCAGTAAACATGTGAGCAAATGTCCAACCATGACATGTTTTTCATGTCATCAGAGAAATGAAAAACAAAATTATATCTATGATCATACTATTATCATATACCCATCAGAAGTGCTAAAATGAAAAAAAGTAATGAAAGGAAGCAGTGATAAGATATAAAGAAAGGAAACTCTTTAACTGGTAAAACTCTCGTTTTACCAGGTTAAACGAGAGTTTAACCTGGTAAAACTCTTTTGTAAACCTGTTTGGCAGCACCTATTAAAAGTCAATATATACATACTCTATGACCCAGAAATTTTACTGTTAGGTATGCACCCAACAGAGATGGTTGCATTTATACCCAAAAGGTATGCACAAGAATATTCATAGAAGCATTATTGGTAATAGTCAAAGATTGGAATCATTCAATTGCTTATCAAGAGCAGAATGAAAATGATTTGTGGCATATTCATAAAATGTATGTAATTCTGGCAATGAAAATCCACGAACTGCTATTACACACAATAGCATGAATAGATCTCTGTCACATAATGATAATGGAAATAAGTCAGACTTATAAGTATATGTATTATGTGATTCTATTCATATAAATTTCAAAATTAGGCAAGAATAATCTATATTGATGGAAATCAGGGTGATTGCCTTAGGATATGAAGTATATTCACTTTTGGTAATTCACAGAGCTGTACACTATGTTCACTTCTAAGTATGTACACTGCAAGTCAATAAACATGTTTCCTTCTTCTTTCCCTCTCCTCCTTCCATTTTTCTTTCTTTCTTTCTTTCATTTTTTTTTTTTTTGAAATTGTTGATGCCAGAAGTAGCAAGTGAGACAGGCAGCTGCCCGGAAAATAGAAGGTATGGGTTACAGTCCTGGTATATATTGTCACTAATTTACTGTTTAAATTTGGAAAATTCACTTAACCTTGTGTCTTGCTTTTCCCATCTGTCAAATAATGAAAAAGTAATATATTTGCTTTATTTATATCACAGGTTACTTATCAGAATCAAATAAAATAATAAATGGAAAAGTGTTGGAAAAGCTAATAGTGCATAAGGATGTTAGATTGTTCTACCTAGAAACCTAAGAGTTATCTGTAACTCCTCACTTTCCTTTAGTTACAGTAGGCAAGAGTTCTCCAAGATATGTGAAGTTTACTTGTTGAGTAGTGTTTGAATTAACCTCCTAATTTCTATCCCCTATACCTAACTTTAGATCTCTGGAACACATGGCATTAGTTAAAAGCATGGACTTTGAGGTCACTTATTTATAATTGTAATCAACTATTGATTTGATTTATAAGCTTAGTCTGATAATTTGGCCTCTTCTTCATCAATAAAATGAAGATAAGATGCCTTCATGGTATGTGACATTTCTGTAAAGTTTAAATTACACAAACTCTGTAAAATACTTAGCATATTGCTTGGAAAATTCTTTCATTCATATATTCATTCATTTGACAGTTTTTTTTTTTTTTTTTTGTGGTACGCGGGCCTCTTACTGTTGTGGCCTCTCCCATTGCGGAGCACAGGCTCCGGACGCGCAGGCCCAGCGGCCATGGCTCACGGGCCCAGCCACTCCGCGGCATGTGGGATCTTCCCAGACTGGGGCCCGAACCCATGTCCCCTGCATCGGCAGGCAGGCTCTCAACCACTGAGCCACCAGGGAAGCCCATTTGACAGTTTTTAATTGTTCAAAATGCTAAAGATGATGTGTTGTCCTTGCCTCCATGATGTTATAATCTAGTGGCAGGTCATAAATACTAAGCAAGTAAACAATTATTCATTAATTAATTAAAATCAGTGGTATGTGTTATGAATCAACAAAACTGGGTAACAGGCTGGAGAATGGTGGGGCCTAGTATAGGTGATGTAATCAAAGAAGCCTTCCCTGCAGAGGAGGCCCTGGAACTGAGGCTTGAACGATGAGAAGGAGCTCATCATGGGATTGCATGTCTGGTGCATCATTTTTGGCTGCCTTGCAGCCATAACATCAGAGTTGTGACAGAAACCATGTTTCCCACCAACCTAAGATACTGATGATCTGGCTCTTTAAGAAAGTTTGATAACCCCTTCAGCCTGGTTCTGGTTTCCTTTGAAACTTATTTTACTGGTATCAAGTATAGTGTGGAGGAAATGACTTCAGCTATGCTGTGCTGTCCAATATGACTATCAGTAGCCACACGTGTCTGAATTCTTTCAATATAGCTTGTCCCAACTGAGATGTCCTATAAGTATAAAATACACATTGCACTTCAAAGACTTAACATGAAAAAAATTTAAGTATCTTGATAATATTTATACTAAATACTCATTGAAATGCTATTATAGGTATATAGTGAGTTATACAAAATATATTATTATAATTACTTTCACCTTTATTTATTTTTTTAATGTGACTGCTATAAAATTTTAAATTACATATGTGACATATTTTCTGTTGGACAGTGTTGATCTAGAGGAGGAATGTACCAGAGAAAGGAAACAACAGCAAGTGCCAATGTCTAAGGTAGGAAAGTAGCTCTGATTACAATTATTTGGATTACATTAATAACTCCTGGCTTGGCTGTGTTGTCAATAGAATTATTCAAGATTGTTTTCTAGAAATTATAAAGGCACTTCTTTTTCTATGTATATTAGCTCTGAATATTTGAAAAATTATGATAATATATCAATGTTCACAAAATCAGTACATTTTATTTAATGGTTAACTGCAAAAAACTCAGGTTATCACTCAGTAGTAGTTGAGCTGAAAAATGTTTCCAAGTCAGAGAATCTGGGTTCAAATCCTGCCTAGTATATTGAGTAAGCTTGGTATGTTACTTAACATCTCCTTACCTCAACTGTCTCTTCTGTAAAACATGATAAATTTTACTGCTTATGACATTACTATATAAGAACTGGACTACATTTTAATTTCAATACATATCCTTTGTTTTATACCTCATAATTTACTTTATTATAACTTTCCTATGGAATTTCGTCCTTCTCCTTAAGTCCACTCTTGAAGTCTTATCAACCTTCTTGGTTCTACCTTAAATACCGTCTTTTTAACCAATACATGTTCAGCATCCAAAAAATATTATCAGTCATGCAAAGAAGCAAGAAACTATGACTTATAAGATGGAGAAATACAAATCATTAGAAACCAACACAGGACAGAAATAACAGAGTTATCAAAAAAATATTAACACAGCTATCCTCATACATGCCAAATACTAAAAAAATATAGTGAAAGCATACTAAGATGAAATTAAAAACATGTTCATCGAAAGAAGGCATACACGAATGTGAACATACTGTATGATCTAATTTATATGAAAATCCAAAAAGGCAAAACTAATCTATAGCGACACAGGCAGATTATTTATTTACTAAATTTAGGAATAGGAATGCAATGATTGCAAAGATATAAACTCAGTTTTTGTGTATGTGTGTGTGTGAGGGAAATGATCCATGTCTTAAATGGGGTGGAATTTACATGGGTATATACATTTGTTAGAACTCATTGCACTGTACACTTAAAATGGATGCACTTTCTGGTATGTAATTTTTATCTCAAAAAAGTTGATATAAAGAAACAACTACATCATGCCCTAATGAAGTTTATTATAAAAATGAAATGATGGTTAATATTAGACAATCTATTAATTTCTCATAAAACATCATTAAACCAGAAATAGAACAGAATGTCCTTATCTAGTGATAAAGATTAATAAAATCCAAACTATATGAAGCATCATATTTAATGAAGAAACTCTAGAGGTATTTCCCAAAAGGCTAGGATCAAGACAAGAATGCCCACCATCACTGCTATTACTTAATGCAATGATGAAGATCATAGCCAGCTTTCTAATTAGGGAAAAAGAAGTAAAAGTTTAGTAAGTGAAAAGAAAGAGATAAGCTTCCATTATTTACAGATAATATGTTTATCAGTATTAAAAAAAAAACTCTAGGTACAATGAACAATCCGATTATTCCAAATAGAGAGTTCAGCAAATTTACTGCATAAACAAATTAATACAGTTCTTCTACAGCAAGGGACTGACAAACAATTGCCTGCTGGCCAAATCTGGCCATCACCTGTTTTGTAAATAAATTTTATTGGAACATAGCCATGGTCATTTGTTTATAAACTGTCTAGGACTTTCTTGCTACTATGGCAGAGTTGCATATGTACAATAGCGACTAACTCTCAAAGCCTAAATTATTTACTGTCTGGTGTTTTACAGAAAAATAAAAACAACTTGATGATCTTGCTCAATAGCAACAGTAATCAAATAAAAAATGCAATGGATAAATAAGGTGCAATTTATAAAAGTAACTAAAATTGTTACATATCTATAAATTAACCTAACAAAAGATGAACACCGCCTTGATCAAGATACTTAATGTCTTTATTAAAGGGTTTATAAACAGATCTAACTAAATGGGAAAATAGTCCATATTTATGGATGGAGCAACTTATTATAATATATAAAGTTTCTTTAAATTAACATTTAAACTCAAGGCAGTCTCAAGTAAAATTATAGATGAATATTTTTAGGAACTTAGTAAACTCCTAACTTTATATGGGAAAATAAAGATCCATTAAAAAAGTGGATAGTCTCTCATTCAGATATTTAGACAAACCTCAAAGCTATTTAGTAAAAATAGCATGGTGTTTTCTAAGAAATAAGTATATCAAAGAAATAGAAGTCAGGAAGAGATCCATTTACATATGAGAAAAAATGATAAATATAGCGCCACAAGTACATGTATGTATTATTTAGAAAAGTGTGTTTGGAAACTGCTTACTACTTATTAAAAAATAAGTAACCTGGATCACTGATTTACATTTTATATAAAAGAGCAGTTCTGATGTGTTAGATACTTAAGTGTAAAAGATAAACTATGAAACAATTGGAAGAAAAGAAGGAAAACTATCTGGTAACTTGGAGCATGGATAGGGAAAGTCTTTGATAAAATTCCCAAAAGCAAAAATCATGGTGCAAAACAATGAATGGATTTTACTATATGGAATTAACTTTTGCTGTGTAATGAAGAATGATACAACATATAGCACATATAATTATATAATATATTGTATTTCTATATATACAATAATATATAATATTATATATATGGAAGGAATTCCTAAAATCTCAACCAAAAAGTGACATAAAAGCAATTCAAAATGTGCAAATGTTTTATACTTATAATTCACAGAAATTTTATTGTATTTTAAATACAATAAAATAATAATTTAGCCTGAGATAAGCAAAAAGAAATTATGAATACAGCAACATGTGTAGGGATTATGAGGAGATAACCCATACTGCTGGTAAGATTACAGATATTCTAAACAACAATCTGCAGTGCTTACGAAATTACGTACATCTACAAATTTAATTAGGGGTCATCCGTACTGAGTGTATGTACATCCTGAGTGTATGTACTGTGTATTTGGACATCTTGATTTAAGAGTGTGTTTATCCCTGCTCACTCTGAGCGTGACCTTAATGAGTACATCTTCATTCTTAGGTCTGTGCCCCTCTCCATAGCCTTGCTGTGTATGTATTCATGTTTATGAGCATGGATTCATCCTTAGTGCCAAGTGTTCATCCTTGCTGAGCATGTGTGCATGCTTTCTGAGTGGGACTCAGGAAGCTCACTTCTGCAGTGTAACCCAGAGAAATTTTTTATAGGTTCATGTAAGAGGACATATGAGGGTATTCATTATCTTGCATAGCAGGGAGTTGGAGACAATCTAACTGGGGAAATCTTAAGTAAACGTGGAAGCCGCAGTTGGAAGCCACAAACTCATGGTATCAGAGATACATGGATGCTTATAAAAATTGTATTGAAGGAATAAAGTAAGAAATAGAACAATATTATTTACATAAACTCAAAACATTCATACACACAAAAACAATATATCTGAAAACAACACATGCATAAAGATATATCTAAATACATTAAAATAGGTACTTAGTGGGGTACAGGAAGATGAATGAGAATCAGGATCTAGGATGAAGGAGGAAGTGAATAAACAAGAGAGGGGCCTCTCATGAACATGATGGCTTGTGCATATATATGCAAGGGTCCTGCATAGGCAATAAGGTAGATGTACCCCCTCAATTTATGAAGTGTTGTAGCCCTGATCGTGAGGAATACTACTAATTCAACCTTTTGTAACTTACTCAAAGTGAGAAGTGAAAACTAAAACAAATGAGAGAACATCAAACTGAATTTATAAAGCATAGACATTCACAAGCAGTATGTACTGAGCATAGCTGGCTGAGTATATATTATAAAGTTTTCTGAAGGTACTTTTGCACATCTTTACCAAAAGTTGTATAAGAGATAATTCAGTCTATCCTGACTAAATACTTTCTTTTATTTGTATTTAGTTAGAATGATCTAATCATAATTTCTAATCTGATTTAATTATATTTTTTCCCAGTTGCAGTAAATACACTTTGCAAAGTCATTGTTCCTAGATGGAATTAAATTACTTACCTTGGTAATGGAGAGTCACCAGAAGGATGTAAATGAGTTGTTAACATGGTGCTTCAATGCCACAATAATTTAGAGCCACTAGTTAGCTTGATGTGTCTGCAATAAATGCTTTATTATTTAGGAAAAATACACTATACAAGTTGCAATGTGCCATGTTCATTCATGCTGTAAATCAACAAAGATCAGCAGACTGAACAGAAAAATGAAAAGCTTATTTAGAAACTGACATAAGCTTTCAGATGAGCAGGGATGGTTGAAGCTAACTGCAGTCATTTTTCTTTGCTTGTCATAGTTGCCACTTGAATTTCACTGCTAAAGATAGAAGATAGTTTTGCTTTATGAAATTATATCCACAGAAACAGTGTTTGCATTTATAGAGATACAGTCATAATAAAGTGGAATATAAAGAAGGCACACTAAAGTAATAGTAACCCCCGATTTATGAAGTGTGAGATGGGATTTGCTACCCCACATCTCTAGATCCAGCGAAATCCTTCTATGGAGATCAAAGCTCATGTTGGAAACCGTGGTGTGACTTATGTCCTGGGACTATATAGTAACAGCCAGACAATACTGTAAAACTCCATACAGTTTAGCATTTGTAAAGAATCTGGCAATTTTTTCCTTATTTGCTTTGTTCTCATTTTGGCAAGCTCAAAATCCCAGAAAAAATATTATTGCTCATAAACCACATGGTGCCAGCCACAGTAGCAAGATTGACATCAGTGACTGAAGTGTGGTCCTCACCCTGAGGACTCGACCACCCTCACTGAAGTAACCTAGAAAGTGCCAAAGTAGACTGCAGATGACGTTCTTGGTATTAGAACAGTGAAGAGCAAACTCCTAGCTGCCACCTCCCTTTGTGTCACAGGAAGACATTGTCCAGGGCTACAAGTGCCAAATTCTTTGGTGTGGAAGAGCCACAGATAAATTACATCCGTCTGTCTTACTGTTACCTTCATAATAACATCATAGTTCATCAATTAAGTCCCTTATTCTCACATATTACTTTATAAAACACATAGTATATAGTGACCCTTCTCTGCTTAACATTTAGCAGGGAATTGGGAACCTGCTAACCACCATACTAAAATGAACTCTTCTTAGAGGTAGATTTGTCACAGCTGTCAAAACCTGAAGCCTAAGTTGAAAAGAAAAAAAAAATATTGATTTATTTATGATGGTGAAAAGAAATCAGAATGCTAAAAAGGGATAATTTAGGTTATAAGGGAAATGTAGCTAGATGGAAAAGACATATAGGCAGTGCTGTGTGGTGAGTTCACAGGAGGCTCTTTTGGAAACCAGGGAAAACTTCCAGAGGTCAAGGTGAGATGTGAGAGGCCACAAGGAAACCCTAATGATAAGAGGATGAAGAAGCAGAGTTGAAGCTATATTGGGGGAGGTGAGGGTGTTGTGGTGTAATTTATACACAGTGAAATGAACAGGTCTTAAAAGTATATAGTTCAGCAAATGTAGACAAATATATTAATCCATATAACTTACACCTCTAACAAAATCTAGAACATTTCCAAAACCATAGGAAGTTCTCTGTACCTCTTTCCAAATAAAATCGCTCCCTACCGTAGGTCACCAATATTTGACTTTCCATCACCAAGTTTACTTTGGTATGTTTTTGAACTTTATACAGATAAAGTCATACATTATACATGTTCATGTCCAGCTTCTTTCACTCAAATTAATGTTTTTGAGATTCATCTCTGCTTTTGGCTGTATCAATAATACATTCCTCTGTATCCTGGAGAAGTATTATGTTGTGTATATATATATATATATATATATATATATATATATATATACCACAATTTGTTTACTCTTTCTCTAATTGATGAATACTTGAGTTGTTTCCATTTTTTGGCTATTACAAATAAAACTGCTTTGAACATCCTTATACAATTCTTTATATGGACATGTTTTTATTTCTCTTGGGTAAACACCTAGGAGTGAAATTGATGGACAAGTATAAATGTTTAACTTTAACTGCCAAATTATGTTCCTAATTGGGTGCACCATTTTATGCCCCCACCAACAATGTGTGAGAGTCTGGTCGCTTCAAATCCTCACCAGCATTTGGTGTCGCTAGTTAAAGTTATACATTTTAACTTAAAGACAATTTGAGACAGAAATCATTCAAAATGTAAAATTATGCACAAATATTCACATTGTGCTGGTAGGAGTCAAAGCATTATTACAAGGTATAAATGTAGAGGCATGCCCTACAAAATTAGTATTCATCATACAATGAAATGAATTTCATTGGCATTCATCCTTACCTTCTTTTGATAAATCAGTGTATATATTCTCATTACCTCAATGAAATATCATGAATTGATATTAGCCTGTTAAGATGAATACTAACATTTTTAGAATGCTTAACTATAAGTGTCTTTGGAATTAATATAGAGCCTAGAAATACCCATCATTTTCTAATATTTGTTGTACTCAATCTCTTAGATCTTGCAAGTCTGGAGACATGGAAAACTGATATGCATCTCCTCGATGTGGAATAATTGTGAAAGAATTTATCCTTGCTGCACTCTAGTTTTCCTTTTTGAAACTAGAAATGATATTAAAGAGAGGGAGAGGGTAAGGGAGAGGGAAAAAGAGGGGGTCAGGAAGGAGAGAGAGAAAGAGAAAGAGGGAGATGTATCTGGGATTCTGGGATTCATGGCACTCTAGGGAGTCTGTGTAAGGCAACTTGCACATTGGTACTTTCTGGATGGGTCTGCTAAGAAAGGCTCTGCTTGCTCTCTGCAATTAATTGCTCTGGCTGAGTGAGTCCAGATGCTGAGAACCTATGCTACTGGAAACAGATTTTAAGTGTGGGACCAGAAGGCATAACTTTATTACTTCATATGATTTTAGTAAAACAAATTTTGCGAATCATTTTTTAATGAACAGAATAGACTTAACTCTGGCAGTCCAAAGTGGATGAAGCTGTTGATACTTATTAGGAAGAAGGAAAAGCATTGAGTTCTATCTTCACTTTGATAATAAAAGACAGAGTCTTCCTGCCACAACTATTTTGTGAAAATAAAGTTGAATGCCTAAACATACACCAGAGAACACTCTTAGGTAAGGTTTATGATCCATGACTAACCTTGTCTCTGTGCATTTTAGCACATCTTCCCAAGATGACCCAATGTGCATGATGTCCCAGTTTAATCTGAAATTAACCTTCGCAATGCCATTTCCTGTGTGGTGCCTGCCTTTGAGTGGTGTCGTTGTCACACAGTGATTTGGTTCACTAGTTCATGGTGTTGATTTGGACAAGTTACCACTAATGCGTCTATGCTTCAGTATCCTCAACTGTGAAGGAGAAATGACCCTGTCAACAGCATGCTTCCCTGAGGTGCTGTGATGGACAGCCAATACAATTATTGTGGAGCATTTTACCTGATGCAAAAAAGGAGTTTTATGGGAAAGTTATATGACCTTCTCCCTGGCATTACATAATGGTTCAGAGAGCTTGGTTATTGCTTTTTGAAAACATTTATTTAGAAAATGTCTTGACAAGCTTAAACAACCAGTGTTTTACAGTATAAAATATTAAGACTAGTTTTATTACTTTTACTGTCATCAATTATTATTGTTATTATTACCACTGGAAAAATGTGAAAGAAGACTCACAATTATGGACAGAGTAGGATTTTCAAAAGTATAACCAAATGAGCCATAATACATTATTACAGCCCTCCAATTAGTTCAACCATCTAGAATACGCTATAGGTGCTTATGATAAATG
This sequence comes from Leucopleurus acutus, assembly GCF_964270905.1. Taxonomy (NCBI): domain Eukaryota; kingdom Metazoa; phylum Chordata; class Mammalia; order Artiodactyla; family Delphinidae; genus Leucopleurus; species Leucopleurus acutus. The sequence goes on along the minus strand of NC_139143.1, from coordinate 109,087,989 downwards.
TGGGAATAATACCTAAGAATCCCCTTAACCACACAAGAATAAAGGACAATTAAATAAAATTATGAATTTGATTTCAGCCTAAGATGCATCAGAGAGCTGGGTTAGAGTCCAATAACCCTGGTGAAATAGCAATATGATTCTATTGTCCAAACTATAATAAGACTTTGACTAACTAGAAAAGAACTAAAACTGATATCTCAATTAATCAGACAACCCCACCCCCTTTTAGAGCAGAAGGAGTGCATATTTTTTTAGAAGAAATTTATCAACAATTTAGGGGAAAATTAAATAAACAAGCAAATTCAAATTCTAGAGTTTCTGGAAAGAAAGCCATGTGATAATGATGACGATGGTGAAATATTGATGATAAATTAGAATTCTGGGGAATCTACTCTCCACTAAGCACTGTGTTAGTTGCTTTATAGACAATACTTCTAATTCTTATCAGAGCAATCTATAGATGAGAATATTGAGAATCAAAGAGATTAAAACTTATTTGTGGTAATTTTTAAGGCATCAGGTCAGGATTCAAACCCAGTGTGTCTAGCTCCATAGCTTGTGGTCTTTCCACAGTAGCATCAGCCTGCCCCATTGGGTTTCCTGTTCTTAGGAAGTTTATGTAAATGAATTACAAGAACAATAACTTCTCTACTCAGGTAAGTGAATTTAAACAGAATCAATGAGTTTTTGTGGTTGTTCCTTTTGTTAGGCTACTTCAGAAATTTTAATAATGCTTTATGGCATTACAAGAGGTGGCTATAATAGGCAACATTATCCAAACATAATTAACTATGAAACACTTATTTAGGGGGAAGAGATTTTGCAGGACCTGCATTCTATGGAAACCAACTGAGAAACATTTCACTACGTCCATCTCTACCAGCATCTGCAAACTAAACTTTACGTTCGTTCCCACCAACAGTGCAAAAGTCTAATAATTAATGTTGAGCAGATTTTCATGTGCCTCTTGGCCACCTGTATGTCTTTGGAGAAATATCTATTTAGGTCTTCCGTCCATTATTTGATTGGGTTGTTTTTTTGATATTGAGCTGCATGAGCTATTTGTATATTTTGGAGATTAATCCCTTGTCAGTTGCTTTGTTTGCAAATATTTTCTCCCATTCTGAGGGTTCTCTTTTCCTCTTGTTTATGGTTTTCTTTGCTGTACAAAAGCTTTTAAGTTTAATTAGGTCCCATTTGTTTATTTTCGTTTTTATTTTCATTACTCTAGGAGGTGGGTCAAAAAAGATCTTGCTGTGATTTATGTCAAGAAGTGTTCTTCCTATGTTTTCCTCTAAGAGTTTGATAGTGTCAGGTTGTACATTTAGGTTTTAATCCATTTTGAGCTTATTTTTGTGTAAGGTATAAGGGAGTGTTCTAATTTCATTCTTTTACATGTAGCTGTCCAGTTGTACCAGCACCACTTATTGAAGAGACTGTCTTTTCTCCATTGTATATTCTTGCCTCCTTTGTCATAGATTAGGTGACCGTAGGTGAGTGGGGTTATCTCTAGGCTTTATTTCCTGTTCCATTGATACAGCCACTATGGAGAACAGTATGGAGGTTCCTTAAAAAACTAAAAATATAACTACCATATGACCCAGCAATCCCACTACTGAGCATATACCCAGAGAAAACCAGAACTCAAAAAGATGCATGCACCCCAATATTCATTGCAGCACTGTTTACAATAGCCAGGACATGGAAGCAACCTAAATGTCCAATGACAGATGAATGGATAAAGAAGATGTGGTACATATATACAATGGAATATTACTCAGCCATAAAAAGGAATGAAAGTGGGTCATTTGTAGAGACATGGATGGACCTAGAGTCTGTCATACAGAGTGAAGTAAGTCAGAAAGAGAAAAACAAATATTGTGTATTAACAGATATATGTGGAATCTAGAAGAATGGTACAGACAAACCTATTTGAAGGGCAATAGAGACACAGATGTAGAGAATGTATGTGTGGACATGGGAGGTGGGGGAGGAGGGGTGGGATGAATTGGGAGATTGGGATTGACATATATACACTACCGTATGTAAGACAGATAGCTCGTGGGAACATGCTATATAGCACAGGGAGCTCAGCTCAGTGCTCTGTGGTGACCTAGATGGGTGGGATGGGGGGATGGGAGGGAGGTGCAAGAGGGAGGGGATATATGTATACATATAGTTGATTTACTTCGTTGTACAGCAGAAACAAACACAACCTTGTAAAGCAACTATACCTCCATAAAAAACAAACAAAAAAACGAAACCTTATTTTCAAAGTGATGACTTTGAGCACTGGAAGATTTGGTATTAATAAAAACAAAATTTAAATACATTCCTTATCTTGTACTTAATGAGGAAAGAAAGATTCTTAAGTGTCTAAAAAGATTTTTGATAAAAATATAAAGAAAATGCTTTTTTAGTTAATTAGGAAATACAGTTAGCTAGAATGCAACATGCTTTGACTATTCTAATTAGCTTGTCCTGAGAAAACTTGATACCCCCAGTAAATTAAGAATTATTCTGTTTTATATTTAAAATTTAGAGTGAGACAGTACAGACCCTGTTGACTGAGTAACTTGGTAGCCATTCCCAGTTCTTGTTGGCCTTTCCCCTTTCTACCATAGAGAGTGGAAAAGGATTCCACTTTTCCTATTCACTTTCCTAGTCTCCTTTGAAACTAAAAATGGCTACAGAGCACATATTGGACACTGGGGCCTAACTATAAAGCTTGAAAATGAGTTCTGTGGAGGAATAAAGATACATAAATAAGAGCCTAAATAATGCTTTTTCACACATATGGTCAGTTTTTAAAAAATAAACTATTGGAATACAATTAATATACAATAAATTTCACCAATTTAGGTGCACAATTTGATGAATTTTGAAACACGTACATACTAAAATGATCACCAGCACAAGAAAGATAGAACATTTATATCATCCCCTAAAATTCTCTATGCAGAAAAAACTTTCTTCATTCTTTGCCATTTTCCAAAACTGATCTACATTCTTTCACTATATTTTGCCTTTTTTAGAATTTTATACATATAAAATCATATAGAATGTAGTCTTTGGTTCTAGATTCTTATCTTTCCCATGATGCTTTTGAGATCCATCCATGCTTTTTGTGTGTGTATCTGTAGTTCCTTTCTTATCTTTCTTTCTTTCTCTTTTTTTGGCATGGTATTTCATTGTATGAACATACCACAATTATTTCATCTATTTACCAGTTGCTGGACATTGGGTTGTTTGGTTATATTGCATAAAGCTGCTGTGACCATTCAAGTATGAATTTTTGTGTGGATGTGTGTTTTTATTTCTCTTCAGTAAAATACCTTGTAGTTAGATTATTTGGGATCATTTTGATACTTTCAAACAATATTTTAAAATCCATACGGTGCTGAGGACTCTCTCTTCTGGTTGATGGGACTACAAACTATTTCCAGCTTTGTGTGAACTCTAGGTGTATTTTGGCGTACTGCCTTCTGGAGTTGCTTTTCTCAGTCTTGTGGGTGTTTCCACCTAATGCGTAGATCTTTCTTCAGTGAAAGGTTGAAGGGGACTTCCATGTGGTTCTCCAAGGCAATCTCTATGTGCAGCTCCCTCCTCACTCATATTCCCACATGCCAACCTAACTGACTCTGTTCATGAACTCGGATCTCTGTATCCTCAGCTCACTGAGACCGTCAGGTTCTGTGTGGGTCACCTCACTCTCCACTGTGGTCTGTAAACTACCTCCAGGAAGTAAAGCAGTGCAGTTATGGGGCTCATTTTGTTTACTTTCTCTCAGGATCACAGTCCTGTGTTTCCTGTTGTCTAATGCCTTGCAGTTTGCAGTGAGAGCATAATCTTTTGACAGTTAAGCATTCATGATAGAAGTGTAAGTTCATGTGTCAGGTTTTTTAAAATTTATTTTTATTTTTTTGCGGTACGCAGGCCTCTCACTGTTGTGGCCTCTCCCATTACGGAGCACAGGCTCCGGACGTACAGGCTCAGCGGCCATGGCTCACGGGCCCAGCTGCTACGTGGCATGTGGGATCTTCCCTGTACGGTGCACGAACCCATGCCCCCTGCCTCAGCAGGCAGACTCTCAACCACTGCACCACCAAGGAAGCCCCATGTGTCAGTTTTTAATTAACTATGATAATGGGGTGCTGAAATGATGTATAATAAAAACGTTATGTTTATGAAATAAGCATGTACCAAGAAATATGCAACAGTATTGCATTTACTTCCTAATGATAATTCTGAATGCTGAATAATTTATAGGGAGAAGTGTTCCAAAAGCATCCTGGGTAGAAATGAAATCAAGGTGTCATAATTCATTTAAAAATGGACGTTTTATACATGTTAATAATAGTCCATAGTGTATATGTAATAACAGTACCATGTATGTTATCTGCATTATATTGAGCCTCCTCACTACCTTAGCCTCATTTCAGTCTTGATATCCATTTTGCAGATGTGGAGAGTGAGGTTCAAAGATAGGTGACTGATCCTGGATCACAAGCCTTCAGATAGTGGAAACAGTGTAATTGATCAATTAACTCAATTAACACATATTTACTAAGCATCTAGTCTCTGCCAGGTACCGGGTCAGTTGAATATGTAAAGATTTATAAAATTCCTACTCTCAAGAAGTCCACGTCTTACAGGGAGACATTCAAATCAATCAGGATAATAATGTGTTCTTAGATGTTCAACACAGACCTGGGCAGGAGGGTAAGAGAAAGTAACATCTACATCATTTGGGGAATTGAGGAGAATTAGATAAAGAAAAAGAGAAAAAGCATTCCAAGCAAAAGGAGTTCCATACACGGCTCCTCCCAAGCCCTTTCCAACATAAGTTCCAATCTGCTTCTCTCCTGCTTGCCACATAATGAGAATAAGAGATTCTCTATGTCCTAGTAACTCCCAACACTGGGCTAACAATACAAAAATTTAGTTCTTTATTGCCTCCCCCTTTGTTTTTAAAATAGTATTCATTTTGCTTGATTTAAATAATCAATTTAAATAACTGGGATGTCATATTATATTTTGCTGATAATTCTTTTTTTTTAATTTATCTTTTATTGAAGTATAGTTGAGTTCCAATGTTGTGTTATGCTAATTCTTTTTTTACCAGAAATAATCTTATGCTTTTTTTCCAAGTCCCTATCCAGATTTAACAATTTTTATGATCCAATTTCATAAACATTCTTGAGTTCTCTTTTGATACTAAACATTTTGCAAAATGCTGCATGGGATACAAATATGATTAAAATACATTTCCTCTCCATAAAGCACTGATAATCTAGCAGGGTGAATTAAACAAGTACATGACTGGTTATACTACAAGTAAACTTGAATCCATTAAGAAAAATACAATGTTCAAAAGGGAGTTCAAAAGAAAGAGATATTAAAACTGCTTAGGAAAGATCTAAAAAGTCTTTACAGAGGAGGAAGCTTTATTGAGCTTTGAAGAATGGGCAATCTTGATGGGGAGAGGAGGAGGGAGAACATTCTTAATGTGATAAAATATGTAAGTGCAGCATAAATGTTATATGCAAAAAAAAAAAAAAAAAAGGATGTTTTTGCCCCCCCTTCCCCTAAATTCATAAGTTGAAGCCCTAAATCCCAGTGTGATGGTATTTGAAGGTGAGGCCTTTGGGAGGTAATTAGGCTTTGATGAGGTCATGAGGGATGGGCCCCATGTTGGGATTTATGTCCTCATAAGAAAAGTAAAAAACACTAGAGAGCTGTCTCACCACTATGTGAGGACACAGCAGGAAGGTGGCCTTCTGCAAGCAAGGAAGAAACTCTCACTGGGGAACTGAATTTGTCAGCAACTTGATGTTGGATTTCCCAGTCTCCAAAACAGTAATAAATAAATATCTTTTTTTCTTTTAATTTACTTTATTTATTTTTATTTTTGGCTGCCTTAGGTCTTCGTTGTAGTGCCTGGGCTTCTCACTGCAGTGGCTTCTCTTATTGCGGAACATGGCGCGTGGGCTTTAGTAGCTGTGGTGCGCAGGCTTAGTTGCTCCACGGCATGTGGGATCTGCCTGGGCCAGGGCTGGAACCCGTGTCCCCTGCAGTGGCAGGTGGATTCTTAGCCACTGCACCACCAGGGAAGCCCAATAAATATCTATGAAGCTACCCAGTCTATGGTATTTTGTTAAAGCAGCCTGAACTGACTAAGACAATAGGTTATACGTGGAAAAGTGGTGGAGGTAAGACCAGAAAATGTCACATTTCAGGACCTTGAAACCTGGGACAAATAACTTAGTATGTACTTTGGTAGGCAGCATAAGACCACAAAAGATTTTCCAGAAGTGATATGAAGAGAGTGGATTTTAGGAAGATGATTTAACTACAGGATGTATGATATACTGGAATTAGGAGAGAGATTTAAAATATGGTGGAAGCTGGAAGACCAAGTAGGAGTTAATACAGAGTTCTGCATGAAAAATAAAGGAGATACTGTACCAGAGTTGTGGTTGCATAAATGAAAAGGAGGGCCAGGCTACCTATAAAAGGCATTTCCAAGTTGAACTTGACAACCAAATGGATATTTGACAACCAAATGAATGATTACAGATAGTAGTGCGTAAGGAGAAGGAAAGAAAGAGCAGGGCTGTGAGATACTGAATGTACTGAAGGAATGCCTTTTATGGAAGCAAGGAAGTCTAGAAAAATTGGGATTTGGGGGGCATAAAGAGTTGGTTGGACATTCACGTAGAGAGGTATAACAGATGGTTGGAAATGTGGCATTGGAATTTTGGAGAAACAGTTGGCCTTATGAAGAAATTATATGAAGTTCCAGAGGCAAGAACTGAGAGAAGAGAAAAGGTCTAAAAAGCACTTGATAACTGTTTCATTGACAGTGAGACAATGCCTAATGTTCTAGAATTTCTTCCAATTTCTACTAGAGACAAAGTATATAAATATAAACTTTATAACTTATTTTAAGTGATTGTTAGCTGTTCTACACTGAAAGACTGTTATTTGATATAACCAGGGGGAAAAGTGAAAAAGCCTTGGGGTTTAGTCTTTATAGCTGTATAGGAACCAAGCCTCATGAGCCTCGTCTTTCATCTGTCAAATGGAGTGCTAATATCTAGGATTTTTAGAATGGTTAAATGAGATAATGGTTGTAAAGAACTTATTACATCTTGTATTATAGTAAGAGTTTGGTATTATAGTATTATTATTAGCTGCGTTATGCATTGTAAGATGGCAAACAAATATCCTTGATTCTCTTTGAGACTGGAAAAATAAAATGTTTTAAAGTTACTAGGATGCTCTTAAGGCAAAAATGAAAAACCAATCCAAACAACGCGATACAACACACTCAACATCAAAACAACAAGAAATCTTAGTTGAAAGTAATATGAGCCTTTAACAAAAGATAATGAACAATTTCCTTTCCAAATATTTTTAAGGAATAGCATTGATAACCAGCTGCTCTTATTATGTGTTACTCTTCCTGAGGGTTTCAGATAGTCCCATGCTTTCTATAAGCTTCATTTTTTGTGGGTATTATAATAACCTATTGACTTAGAGTAATAAGATGATTTGGAATCTTTGGGTAATTACACTGCAAATGAAGGTTAAATGTTTTACTATAATATTCCATCCATTTGGAGATATAAACCATTTGGAGAAATAGTTTTAAAACTGAAGACTGAAAAAGACATAACTAAAGTTTTTTTTAAAGACTGACTCTTTCATAATTGTTTTGTCTTTAATCGTGTGCTGTTTATAAGACTGCATAACTTGCCTCACAATGTAAATTTAAATGTATGTAAGCAAGTGGATAGATAAGTACATATGTATGTGTATATGTATAAATGGGAAATTAAGCCTTAACTCACATATACAAAGCAATGCAAATGGCATTTTTCCAGAAGAAAATATCCTACCATACATTATACTCTTGAATGTTGCTATTGTTGTCACAGAAAATTACCGAACAAATAGTAGTGTAGTCTATGCTTGGCATAATGAACATTAAATGTTCCCCCAAGGTATTTTCCAATTATCAGTCATTATATTTAAAACAAGGACATCATGCTTTACACACACACACACACACACACACACACACACACAAGGTTTTGTTCAGAGGTTAAGGAAAAATGACATATATAACAACCAAAGGACAGGTTGCCTTCGAAAAGTGATTCATGACATTGGAGAATGTATAATGGATGTGTGTGGTTGGCTGGATGGTAAAATAACAATGCCATCCATTAGAGATGGGAGCTCTAACAACTCAGGCAGGAAGGCAGGATGTATTTTATAAGTCATCTGGGTTCCATTTGGATCTACAGGTTGCTATTCCTTCTCCATACTGAAAGCATTTAATGGATTATTATAAAAGGAAAAAGATGGTATGCAATAATGGTTTAAATTGAAGCTCTGTGCGTATATCACCACTATGTGACTCCTAAATGAGAGCTTCATTTTTAAAATTCTCATATGGCATGCTTGAGAGTTTGCCAGCGCATGAAGGAATCAAAACAATGAATTCAGCAGTGGGAAAGAAGGACACAGAGTGCTGGGAAGAAGGGGGATTTCTTTCTTTCCTCCTTTCTTTCTCTATTTTGGCTTCCATGACTATAAATAGTGAAAATTTGTCAGAAAAAAATTGCAAATTCTTCTGAACTTCAAATGAGCAGTAACTGGGTCATGTTTTTGGAAAACACATTGGTTCAGAAAATGGGGTATAAGGACAAAGTGTAATAGTGCCACAAAACAAGCTGGGGGGAAAATATCTTGATAGTAATTGTGAGTGAAAATCAAATCAAACAGCAACTCATCTGGAAAATACCTCCTCCTCTCTGAAATTGAGATAAGCTGCAGGGTTGAGACTCTTTTCTGCATTGTTAGCCATGAGTATAAAAGTTTATTTCTGCTTTTAATGAGTAGTATTTTGGAAATGTAATGGAAGATAATTTTACTGGATTTCCCCGAGGAAAAGCCTTAGCCTGATTATATAGGCAGTCCCGGCCATTCTAGTTAATGCACATAGTATACATGCATAGATACAAGTATTTCCAGTTAAAATAAAATGTAACTGAATTTGAATAATAAAAGACAATGAAAGCTCATAGGTGGATCAGGAATGATGAAGTATTATTAAGATACTTTTAGCTTATGGTGATGTATGTTCTAAAATGAAGTTCTCTTTAGGTTAGTCTCAAAGGGATTGGCATTTCTAAGAACCAACTTACCTAGCTAGGATTTAGAAATGGATGGTGGGCTGTAGGAAGGAGAGAGTAGTGTAATTATCAATTTCCTTAGTTCACATACCCACGAAGCTTCATGAAAAATATTTTCTGTTAAACTGTGGTGTTGGCATATTTTGCATTTAGCAATTATAGATTAGTAAATTAATACTTAAGACCAAAATATGGAAGGTCAGCTATCAGTCTTCTAGGTAAGTTTGTGCCTTTCATAGGTACAGTAAATGGTTCTTAGAAGATTCTTGATGGAAGAGCTTGTTCATACTATTTCTTTTTTGAGTGTGATATTTATGAATTATTTTTTTTTCAAGAAGTATTTAATGATTTCACATCTTGAACTAAGCACTGTAGCAGACAATGAGACTGTAAAGAGGAAGAAGATTTCTATCTTATCCTCAAGGCGTTCAGAGACTACGGAAGACTGACATGGTAAGTGCAATATTATGGGATAAGTGATCTTATGTAGAAGATGTTGTAGGGGCATAGAAGAATGGCTTGTTCACTGTGCCAGGGTCTTCTACAAAGCCCTGGGAGTTCTGGGAGCTGAGTCTTGAAGGGTGAGTAGAGATTTGCCAAGTGGAGAAGTAGGGTCAGGATATTCCAGACAGAAGAAAGCATAGGACACCCAATGGGAGAGAGAATGGGGTCCTCCTGGAATGGCAAGTGGTCCAGGGGATCTGGAGTTTAGGATTCCTAGAGGACTGCTTTCAGGAGTAAGGCAAAAGCAAAGGGCTGGAGAAGCACGTGAAGCTTTAGTGCTGAAGGGGTTGTATGACTTGCTGAAACATCTGTTGAGGGGTTCTAGACAAATGATCCCACTTTTGTTAAATGAAAGGAAACTTGTCAGCAGTGCAGAGAATAGCTGAAGAATAAAAAGGTGAGGTGCAGAGAGGGCAGAAGAGGGCATGTATGGGGAAAGATTAACTAAATATTGGTGAAGAAGAGGAAGGAATATGGGATGAATCTCAGGTTTTCCCTTTTTTTTTTCCTGCAAAATTTTCTGTAAGTTTCTGCTTGAAAAATGTGGTTCAGCAGTAGGTAGTAATTCTCAGCATGGTAATATCAGATGGAAATGCAAAAGGCAGCTCAGAAAAGAACTTTGTCAAAATTCCGAAACCCCTCCATGGACTTGCCTCTGACTGCTCCCTTCCAGTGGGGGTGGACATTTAGAATTCGGTCATCTTGATTGCCTCCTGCACCATCCCCCTTGCTGAAACCCTCTGTTGCACCTCTGCCAGGCATGATGATCAAGGAGGCTGTACTGTTCAGAGAGAGCAGAACTCTCCCTCCCCTACCACATCGTGGCCAGCCATCTCAGCTTAAAATCAGGACAGCTTTTATATGCACCTCATCAGAGAGATGGGCTATGAGACATGGATGAATCAGTGGCTTTTTTGTGATTGTTTTGTCTTTAACTCTATGTTGTTTATGTTCACTGGGGGAAGTATTGCACCTTATAGAAAGCTGTCCAATTTCTTTATGTGGAAAATCTGTTTAAAGTAGGTACAAGTTCACAATCCCTTACTTGAAACATGTGGAATCAGAAAAGCCTAGGAACTGTCTATTTTTATATTAATTATGCTATACTATATTATTATATTATATTATATTATATTATATAACATGTGTTATGGTATGTGATATCCCTAGCAGGTTCTGAAGTAACATCTATTACCAAATGCATTAATATCTCTGTGGAGAAACTTATGAATACTCATGCTAATTGTTATAAACAAAAACTATGAATAGTCTCCTCTCAATTAAGGTCAGGCTTTAATGCCAAAAGTTGAGCCAGACTCATGTAAAAATCTTAGTTTGTCGAGCTTTGGGGGATTCAGGAATTATAAAAACAGAATTGTGGACTTTACTTCACTCTCCTATCTGGTTAGCCTGACGATTTTCAACTGGTGGAATAGAAAGGGGCTAAAACAAAAGCAGTTCAATATCGGGAAACTCCTTTGAGCTAGAAATTTTGATGGTGGTATTAGAACTACATATCTGTCTAGAAGCTCTCATTAACCAACGCCAGAAGTTTAGAAAAGCAAATATACTGGGTGTGCATTCTATGGCTGTAATCTTACTCAACAAGTTATAATTAACTCCCTATGTGGACATTTTGCTCTGTACTCAAATTTTCTGAAATGTTCCTGGGTCAGAGGAATAATTATAGCTAATTCATCCAAGCCCCTGGATAAAAACGTCCTAGGAGCTAAAGCAAGATCAATGGTCATTTGGAAACAATTCTGTGGGAAGAAAAGAGCAATGAGTATTGAAGAGATAGAAATAATAGTGATAAATAAATCAGAATAGGAATGTTGGTATAAAATAAACTGATGAGTCAAATAGGAATAAATCAAGGATCTCATTAACCATATCTAAATTCATTTGACATCTAACATATTTGAGTGGATGTGCATATGTGCACGTGTGTGTGTGCACCTGTGTGCATGCATGCACAGTTTTCCCAATTGCCACATACCAGAATAGCTAGCTCTTAAATTAACTCAGTGCCCTTGAACTTCAGATTCCAGAGGGAATGACAAATGATATTCAAGATGAACCCAAGTTTTTGTGAAACACAATGTACCCTGACTGGTCACATGAAATCTTTTCATGTGTATGTGGACTTCTGAGTCAATTCCTTTTAGGTTTTCTTTGAAATAAATGTGTGCATTGGGAACAAGACAGGCACCTACTAGATTTTTCCATAAGATGGCATCCAATTTGTCTCATTTTTTATTAGTCTAGCCTGAGAGAAAAACATTTCTGTTGAGGATTCTATTCAGACCTGATATCAATGGAATGTACTTGAACATAAATCTCTGATTGTTAGTAAGTAATACAGAGAAGGTTGAAATATGGCATCTCCCTTCAGAATTCTCATGTGATCATATCACTTCCTTCTCACAGTCTGGTGTCTATGTTGAGCAGGCATTGGTTAAAAGGAAACTGGGTTCTGTGTAATTTAAAAATATCCTTATCTCTAGATATTCCTAGAGATAAGCTGAACTGCAGAGAAGTTTTCACTTTCCTCTTTCTCTGCAATACTGAATGGATGGCAAACAAAATGGAAATTTCCTTTTCATTTTTGGTCCAGTCCCAGTGATGAATTTAAACCCAGCAATTCTACTTGCTCATCTGATTCTCTAAGTCAGCTTTAGTGCAGAAACCTGAACTCATAAAATTGTGGCAGGTGAAAGGGCAAAAGGGAGTTGTTTCGAGAGTTTTCATGAGAAAGCCTCAAGTGCAGAGAGGAGTCTTCCTTTCCTGTGCCATGTGCTCAGAATAGCTGCCTTATCAGACATCTGCTTTCCTGAGGATGCAGACAGCACTAAGGATCAAGGGGACAGGATCCACTTCTCTTTAAGGAATCTGGCCATTAATTTCTGTTTTCCTGGAATGTAGGAGAACAATAGCTGGAATGACAGGAATAATTAAGAGAGAGCATAAATTCAAATACTGCATAATGCAATGATTCAACACTGTTCTGAACGTTATGGCTCATTCCCTTGTTGCCTCTCACCGCACTTCCCAATTTTACTCATTACGATCATTTACCATTTTTGGACCTCCAGAAGTATCAGTTTTCTCCTTCATAACTCACAGAAGTTTCAAGTATTTGCCTGTTCTCTTTGTGCCTGAAGTAAAATTGAGTAGATTTATTGATCTAACAGTGGCATATAATTAGACCTATATATAATAAAAACCTTTATATATAATTAGACGTTCGATTATACTATCCATATATTATGTGGGTATATGTAACATATTGCCAAATAGTCACCACACCATTTCTTTTCTGCTGGAGGAGTGTTTTTCAGACATGTCTCTTTTAAAATGTCTAAATCTTATTGTTTAAAATACTTTGAAGTAATGAACACAGTCATTAATCTGCACCTGGATTAATAAATATATATCTCATTATTTATCATCACTCATAAAATGGAAACTTTGGAAAACTTGTAGATAATCCCTGATTATATTTCAGGCAGTTTCAGCTTCTTCCTCTGCCAACCCAAGGTCAGAGTTTTTCTTTTACTTCTCCCAGTGCCAGAATCAGATTGTGGATGCATTTATCAAAAGAAAATACTATGACTTGTACCTATGGGGATAAAAATCACAAGATCTTCTTGAACAAGCTGTGCATGCAGGAGGTACTTAATAAATGCAAGATTTAGCAATACATTCAGCAGGAGAGCTCAGATATTTTGACTCTGGGGAACTATTTTTTGTTTGTCTGTTTGGGGAACTATTTTATATGATTTCTTTGCCCAGATATTTTTTTTTTTTTTTTTTTGGGCAGTACGCGGGCCTCTCACTGTTGTGGCCTCTCCCGTTGCAGAGCACAGGCTCCGGACACGCAGGCTCAGCGGCCATGGCTCACAGGCCCAGCCGCTCCACGGCATGTGGGATCTTCCCGGACCGGGGCACGAACCCGTGTCCCCTGCATCGGCAGGCGGACTCTCAACCACTGCGCCACCTGGAAAGCCCTTTGCCCAGATATTTTCAGATCAGTACATTGTAGCTGAATCCATACCACAACACTTCATTTCCTCTGAGCAATGATAACTGAACATGAAATGGTAGGATTATACACAGACAATAGCAACAACACCTACGCTAAGGATAGGAGTTCTTTTCGGAGATGTACACATTCTTCTTTTCCTGTGGCTGCCTGAATTCTATGTCAGAATATGTAATATTTGTCACCTGTAAGAGTTAATACAGTGGTCAGTAACCGTGTACTGATTTGCACACATCACCTAGAGCTACAATTAGATCCCAAGACACATTTAGAACAGTGGTTCACGTACTTTAATGTGCACAAGAGTAACCTGGTTTACTTGCTAAAAATGCCCCTGAGGCCCCACCTAGGCACAAACGAGGACCCATGGCAGAAATTCAGATTCACTGGGTCTGCAGCCACCTAAAAATTTGCATTTTAATAGACATCTCCAGGTAATTCTCAAGTAGCTTGTCCCTGGATAATACTCTGTGAAACGCTGCTTTAACGCTCATATCCTCCAAATAATCATTTGTTTCTTTATCCTTTCAAATGGATTTTTCATATTTGTATTTGAATGTCTATGTGCATATGTGTATATAACAAATACAAATGCATCCCTATATGATAGAGGTATGAGAGGGCTCTGAATCCAAAAGAAATAAACTACCTTTACCCAAATGGACATGTAGCTACAGCCAAGTCTAAACTGTTATACATTTTTTATATACATATTTTTTTGGTTTTAAATGAAAGACTGTTCACCCAACACTAGGGAGTTTTAAACTACTGATACCATTTTTAGAAAATAGACAGCAGTAGTCAGTATCTACCAAAAAGAGAGATACTGTATTGGTTTTGCTTTCCTTGGGGGACAAGCACTCCGCTTTCCTACTCTTTGCTTGGGGATGGGCAATAATCTCGTTTGTGATTTAATAAAAATTGCCCTCAAATCAAAGCGTTAGAGGATGTAATCATGCATTTCACTTGATTCACTCATTAGTTTTTCACCTGAAAGCCTCAGGTTCTGTCATTCCCAAGGCGAAAGAGTAGTTTCTCTCTGCCTCTTCCCTCCTCCCTCAACCCAGAAAGCTTAGAGTTTCATCAGCTCACTTGGACTCAAAAAGAGGAGTTCCTATAAGATATATAGTGAGATTATCTTTCTAGCTTTGATAAGTCCCTTAACCCTTATTGCCCTTTTCTTATTCCCTTCCCTGACCATTTCCTTCTTTTTTTCCACCATTCTCACTACAGAAGCTGTATTTGAAAGAAAGATAAAAACAACAAGTCTGGTAAATTCAACAATAGGTTTATTATCTTTCTCACAGTCAGTATTTTACACCAGATGGAGCCCTGTATCTTTCTGGATATTTTCTTCTTTTATTGTGAGTAGAGATTTGCACATGCCTAGCTTTGACATGTGAAGTACCAATGAGCTTTTGCAGGCCTTCCTAGACAGATGAAGTAAAGTCCCACCCTAAAAAACCTTCGCCTCTGGTGCAAACCAAAGAAGAATCATTTTAAAATAAATCAAAGAGGAATGCAAAGTGGGTGGGGGAGAGTAAGCCTATTTATTAATGACATTTTAAAAATAATTTTCAACACTGATATTAAAATTCAGAGATTCTTCACAAGAGACTCTATTATTATATGATTTCTATTTCCAGAGGTAGCAATAAGCTGAAGGATGGGAGAGAAAGACATTTTCTAAACAATAGAATTTTTTATCACAAGGTAAATATACAGCATTTTTAAATTTCAACTATGCTCTTTTTAATCACAAAAGTTTTGCATCCTGGGAAGAAAGGCTGCAAGATTTCCCACAGGTCACACTGCAGTGAAAACAAACTCGGAAGCACTAAATTTCTCCTGTATTTTGTTTTACTAATGGTACTTTCTCATGGATGCCCAGTTTGGGCTACATATTATCACTGTGTCTTTGGTCTTTAGAACTGTGCCTGAAGCCAGGCATTTTTCCAGGAGCAATATAGTAATCTAATGGCAATTAATAATGCTATTTTATGGTTAAATTTGATCTTTTTACAAGGAGCTTAAAAAGTTCAGCATCACATTTCATTTTGCTAAAACTCATGTCTTTAATCAACTAGCTACCCTTCCATGTGGACTTAATCATTCTCAATCACTACCTGTAAATCTCTTGCAGTTCTCAAAGTAAGTTAGTGAGTGGTTATTAACATTCCCATTATAGTTGTGAGGGAACTAAGTTTCAGAGAAATGCGGGAAGTGGAAAACGTGTCCTTTACTCTCCTAGGTTCTATTTAGGATACTGCAAGTTAAACTGACAAAAGACAGATTAACAGAAGAAAAGCACTTTATTTACATATGCAACTCACACCTGGAAGAACTCAGTGATGAGAGTCAGAGGGGCGGTTAAAATTTGGGGCACACACACCATCTTAAAAGGGGAAGGGAGGAAGTGGAAACGCACTTATGGGAAACCAAATTGTTGTGGTTTTTTTTTTGGCAAGATAAATGGATTTTCAGGAGAACAAACAAGAGATAAGAAAGTTTGTGATACTGTTTTGTCTATACAAATATGAGTGGCCTTTCCATCTCCTTCTGGGTCATAGAATTCCCTCGAGAAAGGATTTGGGGTAGGTTCTTTTCATGTTCTGTTCTCCCTTTTGAGAGTAGGTCTGCCCTGAAGAGGAATTTATGGCAGCCTTACTTTCCAGAAGTTGAAGCTCTTAGTCAGATAAGAAGCTTTCTTTCTTTCTTCCTTTCTTTCTTCCTTCCTCCCTCCTTCTCTCCCTCCCTCCCTCCCTTCCTTCTTTCCTTCCTTCCTTCCATTCTTTCTTTCTCTCTTCTTCTTTGTTTTCTTTTTTCTTTTTTGTTCTGTTGAATTTCAAATGTCTTCAGCTTAAATAATCTGTATGCCAACGTTGGGTATTTTGGGGTGGCATATTCTGATGCCCTTCAGAAGTTAAGTGGTTTGTCCGAGATTGAAAATTGAATTTAAAACAAAATAAACCACAGGTAGGTCTACTGACTTCCCATCTCAAACCCTTTCCATTATCATAAACAGCAAGTAAGAAAGGGGTAAAGAAAAGGGAGAAGACTGTAGGTAGCAGCAATTTTATTGACATAGGAACAAACAAGAAAACATTCTCATAAAAATAAAAATTACAGATATTCTCTCAATTCATGAATGTATTTCTGAACATCTGTTCAAATATTGATGACTCAGAGTGGCAAAATAGACTTTCATGTTGTAAGGCGGTGCTCTGATCCCAGAGAGACATAACATAATGTACCAAGCTGCAATTATAAAATGCCTCCTTTGGTTCCAAGAAATCAGACAGATAAGTAAAAACCTTCAAAGTTTTCTGAGACTATGATCATGGCCTTCCGGTAGTTCTCTCATTGGATATGAAAAATCCAGGGAAGTTATATCAGAAAAATTGGAGGACAGCTGCCATATTTAAAACTCTCTCCCAAGAGCCTTACTTATCTGGAAAATATGAATAAGTAGACTTTTAAAATCCTTCCAGAGTGAACCATAAGCCTCCTCATACATGCCCAACTCTGTTGTTGGCTTTGCCCCCCACTGCCTACAGAGAAACTGGACAATGAAAACTTCAGTGTGGTTGGACCAGCAGAGTAGAATTCACTGGTACTGAGGCTGGGCTGGGTAGGCAAGTTCATGGAGCCCAGTTATACAATGGCTTCTAGAAGAGTGGTACTCATGACCAAGGCCACACTATGTGAGCAGTCACATTGCAAGCACTCTCCCAAGAGTGTAAGCCAGAAAGTGACACCATGCTGTAGATAAAAATCATCACTGGTGAATAAAAGACCCAGTTTGATGCAGGAAGGATAGATTAGGGATGTTGCTATTTCTGTTGCTCCATTCCATTCCTGCCTTTTCCATCAGCCCTTACTTCTGTCTAGAATGCTCTTCTCCCAGACATCCACTTGAATAATTCCATAACTTTTATCAAGGCTTTGTCCAGCTCTTACCTTCTCAGTGAGGCCTACACAACCACTCTTTTTAAAATTCTAATTCCCACTTGGCTACCTCAGGACTCTCAGTCCTTCCTACCTTCATCTACTTTTTCTTTTTTTTAATACTAACCACCAGGTAGTATACTATATACACTTACTTTAAAAATGTTTTCTCTTAATGTCTGTATCCCCCTGGGGAAACAGGAAGTAAGCTAAATGAGAACAGGGATTGCTGCCTTTGACTGTTCATTGCTGCAGTCTAAGTACAGTTACGTGCTCAATAAGTATTTTGCTGAATTAATCCATGAATGAAGAAGTTGTGAATTTGATAGCTATATGAAAAACCAATGTTTGAAAGATGAAGACCACCTGTAGAAAATTATACAACAATAATTAATGTTTATAATGATAATCCTAAAGCATGTGAATGCTTCATAGGTTTTTTAATTTATTTTTTCATAAAATGTCTAACAATTAAAAATTGCCATTCACTTCATCTAGAAAAGTAACTTCCACATCATAACTGCAGCGTACCCTTTGACAATTATGTTGGCTTATAAAAACACACTGACAACGTGATATGTTGGAGTATGAATTGAAATTGCAGACAGAACTGCATTCAAATTTGCCCTCTATTACTTTATAGATAACTAACCTTGGATGAATCTTCCTTTCTCCTTTTTTTTCTATCCTTTCTGCCTCTCCTTTTTCTTTTTAACCTATTTCATTTCTTAAAAAAACTTATAGGGCTTCCCTGGTGGCAAAGTGGTTGAGAGTCCGCCTGCCGATGCAGGGGACACGGGTTCGTGCCCCGGTTGGGGAAAATCCCACATGCCGTGGAGTGGCTGGGCCTGTGAGCCATGGCCGCTGAGCCTGCACATCCGGAGCCTGTGCGTCGAGAGCCTGTGCTCTGCAATGGGAGACGCCACAACAGTGAGAGGCCCGTGTACCACAAAAAAAAAAACAAAAAACAACAAACCCCCACCCCCCCCACACACACAAAAAAAAACTTATAGTTGCTTACAAAAGTACATAGCATTTAATAAGATTATAACTCATTAGATTATCAATAGATAGATAAATCAGTGCAAACATTTTTTTAAAGAGCAATGGAAAAATCAAGCTAGGATAGTCAGGCAAGACGAGAGAAAGTTATTGCACAGAAAGGTAGGTTTATGGCCCTATTCTGACTAAGATTGGGCATCACGAAATTAGATTTAAGTTGCCGAAAACTGGAAGAATGATTAGATTTTCATTGTGCATAGGCTAAGGGTAGACCCAACTCTAACATTTGTGGATCCCAGGGCAAGACTACACAGGGAAGCCCACGCATGTCCAAATATTTAAAAGGTAAAATCAATCCACCATTTTAAATAATTATGCCCTTCTAATTTGACAAAAATACTTTCAAAATGGAAATATTTTATTAAATTATTTCTATCAAAAAATATTCCTGAGCCACCAGATGCAACAGCTGTGAATAGACTACTAATTCATACATTTCTCCAGGGCTGTAAATTGGAATATCCCTTAAGAAATTTAATTTTTTATGTAGGGAAAGGCATGTCCTTCTAAAGGGTGGGACCCAGAGTCCAGGCCCCTCTTGCTAGGTTTATTGACCATACTTGCTTAAAGATATCAATATTTCAGGAAAGAAAAATCCAAAATAGAGAGAAATTTCTACCTTACATCTTTAAAAGGATGTCCTGAGTGATACTGTCTGGTGATTCCCAGCCTAATAATTCAGATAACCTAGGTGGTTCAGATTCAGTAAGTCTGAGGCAGGTGGGGCTGAGGAACCTGTGGTTTTAAATATCTTCAGATGGGACTTTCCTGGCAGTCCAGTGGTTAAGGTGCCACGCTTCCACTGAAGGGGGTATGGGTTCGATCCCTGGTCTGGGAACTAAGATCCCTCATGCCTCATGGAGAGGTCAAAAAATAGAAAAAAAAAAATTTCAGAGATGATTCTGATAAATTGCTGAAGCAGCAGTGGACAATCTCCTTTAAGATATTCCTGTATAATACATTCAATAGTTACTCTGATACAGCCGTTATTTTTTTTTTTTTCTCAATCAGAAATTAGGGATAATAATGCTACCTTTTATGTGGTAGGGCTTTAAATATACTCACAAAAGAAGTGTGCACAACAAAGAGCAGGCATTCCACGAAAGCTGGTTGAATTTGTGTATCTCAGGCATGTGAATCTCATTAAATTTTAGGATATGGATTATGTATATTTCACCTTTTCTTTCAGTGACTGTGAAAATTAATGTTAGACCTTTGTTTACATATTCTGCTTACAGGAAAAGTTTCTTCTTTTGGAAAGTTGAACTAGAACACAAAAATTCTAACTTAGAACACTTTAAAATTAGCTCTTTTATTGAATTATTGTTTAATCCTAGTTACTTACTCCTAAACCCATTGCATACATATAACTTTATAATTGAATCTGAGTCTTAAATGTTCAATAAAAATGTTTTTGTTATAAATCCCACTGATATTTGTTGTAGAAATTTAGATGATACAGGTAATCAAAAAGAAGAAAGGATATATCATGAATAATCTTACTCTTCAGAGATAATCACTGAAATATTTGGATAAATCATTCCAGGTTCTTTTCTGTAAAATACATATCACATAGACTTTTTTTTTTAATGGATCACACTACACATATTTTTGAAAAATGTGTTCTACTTAATAGTACATTAGGCCATCTTTCTATTCATATTCATGTAAATGATTTTCATGACCATTTGTTTTTTTTTCTTTTTTTTGCGGTACGCAGGTCTCTCACTGTTGTGGCCTCTCCCGTTGTGGAGCACAGGCTCCAGACACGCAGGCTCAGTGGCCATGGCTCACAGGCCCAGGCGCTCCGCGGCATGTGGGATCCTTCCAGACCAGGGCACGAATCCGTGTCCCCTGCATGGGCAGGCGGACTCTCAACCACTGCACCACCAGGGAAGCCCTTTCATGACCATTTTTAATGGATACATGATAATCAGCTATATAGATGCTCTAAAATGTATTCAACTAATACTAAACTGTTGGACATTTAGATATTTCTTTTACAAGCAATGCTAAACAGATATATACATACACATTTGCCTATTTGTTCACTTATTTTCTTAAGCTAATAGCAAGAGAAATTGCTGCTACAAGTGTCCAGTTGTTTACAAAAAGTCATGCTTATTTAAATTTGAAATGTATGACCATCATTGAGAATTGGTCATTTGATCTGCATTTCTTTAATGGCTAGTGAAGCAATATTTTTCTTAATTCATAAATAATCCTTATATTTTTCCTTTTGTGAATTAACTTATCTTTTTGTTCATTAAAAAACTATTGTTCAGTTTTATTTTTTAATTTGTTTTTTAAAAAATTAAATTAATTAATTTATCTTTGGCTGTGTTGGGTACTCATTGCTGCACGCAGGCTTTCTCTAGTTGCAGCGACTGGGGGCTACTCGTCATTGTGGTGCGCAGGCTTCTCATTGCGGTGGCTTTTCCTGCTGTGGAGCACAGGCTCTAGGTGCGCGGGCTTCAGTAGTTGTGGCTCGCGGGCTCTAGAGCGCAGGTTCAGTAGTTACGGCGCATGGGCTTAGTTGCTCCGTGGCATGTGGGAATTTCCTGGACCAGGGCTCGAACCTGTGTCCCCTGCATTGGCAGGCAGATTCTTAACAACTGCGCCACGAGGGGAGTCCCTATTTTTTTAATTTCTAAGTTAGTTTTATATGTTAAAATGCCCAAATTTTTAATTGAAGTACAGTTGACTTACAATGTTGTATTAGTTTCTGGTGTATAGCAAAGTGATTCAGTTATACATATACATATTCTTTTTTGTATTCTTTTCCATTACGGTTTATTACAGGATATTGAATAGAGTTACCTATATGATACAGTAGGACCTTCTTGTTTATCTATTTTATATAGTAGTTTATATCTGTTAGTCCCTAACTCCTAATTTATCCCTCCCCCCATCCCCTTTCCCCTTTGGTAACCATAAGTTTGTTTTCTGTGTCTCCGAGTCTCTGTTTTGTAAATAAGCTCATTTGTGTCATATTTTAGATTCCACATATAAGTGATATCATATGGTATTTGTCTTTCATTTTCTGACTTACTTCTCCTAGTATGATAATCTCTAGGTTCATCCATGTTGCTGCAAATGCAAAATGCCTAACTTTTTTGATGAATGGCAAACTCCAGGTAGATATAAGTATCAGGAGTCCAAGCAATATGTGGTGTCAGGGCTTTTTCTGCAATTAATTGATCTCCCCCCAAACCCACCTATTGCTTACCTGGTCACCCAAACCCTTTGGACATTCATCTCCCCTTGCATAGCAGAATCCACTTATTTAGCCCTTAACTTGTGCTTGGTTGGTTTTTTCTGGACTTTGCCTGCATTTCCCATAGAGACTGGAATCTAAAATGACCTCCCTGCTGAATAGCGTACAGGTAAAATTTTATATGATAGTAAAACAAAATTTATGTTTCACTGGTATAGCTCCTGTTGTGATTAATAGACAGGTTAAACCTGAGTCCACTTGAACAATGCTGAAAAATTTATTTGTTGTGATTGGTCAAGGACGGCCAGACATAGTCACATCACCTGGATGGTGGGTCCGCAGTGTTCCTACTGCATGATTTGGCCAGACAAATTTGACAGGACCAATATCTCAGGAGTAATCCAATCTGACACAGACTCCAAGATTAAATTTCAAGATAAGAAAGTTTAAATTGGCTTTAAACTAGATAATATGTTCCATCTAGTAGATAGTAACTGAATATGCCATTGAAATTTTACTTGCTATTTTAGTTCAATTATTTACTATTAATTTCGGTTCAAATACGTAAATTAGCCTTGCTAAGCCTTAGTTTCCTCATCCATAATATAGGGATAATAAAATTTAACTGATGGAGCATTTTGTAATATTACATTAGATTTTGTGTTTAAAATATTTAAAAACTGTGCCTAAGTTATACTTTTTTACCAGATGAAAGCTGTCTCCATTGAATTTCAGGATCCAATTTTAGGATCTAATATAAAATATAAAGTGACTGATGTATTTTTAAAGCTTTCTCTGATGTCTTTAGTAGAGATAGAAGATTAGGGCCCATATCAAAATTTCTTAACTACTTCTTCTATAACCTTTCTATGCAAGAACTTTCTATATGCCTTTGTTAAAGAAAACAGTAGTCTTCCGTATAACCCTATGTCTAGATTGGAGACATAGGTAAACAGGAAAATCTTGCCATTTAGTCCCTACAAGTGCTCTGTCGTATTCAACTGGTTATGAACAATGTGACATTCACAACTTATTGTTCCATCACCTGAATGAACAAAGGTTTTCAAAAAGATTCTTTTCACTTAATTCTATCTTTCTTTTGAATGGTCTGCTCAAATGTATATTAGATTGTCGTAAAACAAGACTAATACACATTGCATGTGCCAACAATTTTAAAAAGTATAAACCTGCACATTTAAGGTAGCATAGGGTTGAACTAACAACTGGTAACTTAATATAGAGCCATGTTTTAAGTGAATGATTTTAAACAGAATGTTTATTTCATTGAAACTTGTAGTTATGTCTAGTAGAATTCAGAAAACTCAGCTTTTAATCAATTACTTTTCTTTGTTATTTCGTTTAGTCCATTATTTCAGCTTCCTCTTTCTTCCACATTTGACATTCCCATAGCTTATTCATCTTGTGATGGCTCTGCTGACTCAGTACCACCCTGAGCAGTCCTGGCTGTCAATCATTGATACTTTCAAAGAAAAGCTGACTTGGTGGAAGATTAAAAATGCTTTTTTAGGTGGTTAGATATCACTACAGTGTCGGGGTGGGGATTGAAATCAGTTAGAATACATGCACAAAATAAGATGGAAGTAATGAAAATTAAATGAGTCACAGAAAGAGAAAATCCTCTATGTGAAGAATAGGAAAATTAAGAGATGAAGTATAATTGTTAAAAAGGAGGGGAAAAAACCTAGGATAATTAAAGTAACAAGCAACAGGGAAGAAGAAATCCTATTGGCAATGTTGTAATGTGGAATGAGAGATCTTTAAGGTTTTGTGGGTGGGGGGGGACATGAAACTAACATTTATCAGTCTTTGTTTCTATGTAGAAATAAAGTCATTGGAACTCTTTGTTAAGTCAAAATAACACCAAAAGTTTTAATCAATAGAAAACTAGTTTTCCACAAAGCAGGATTTCTATTGATTGGTGACATCATTTTCATTAGTGAATAAGCAGAGTGTTTACTCAATGAGCATCAACATGCATTCATAGTGGTTTCTTTTTCGTAGTGGTCCTTGGTTAAAAGGGGAAGCATGATATATCTCATTCTCTTTTGCTTCAGTAAGTCCCAAAGGAAGACAATTGTCCAGTAAAGCACAAGAATCTTATTAGCGCTTAAGAGCGCACATTAGTAATTGTGATGCAGAGTAAATTTTGTTTCGAATTTGCTCTAGGATAATTCAGGACAAATATTTCCTGGCCTTTGTCTCTGGCTTTCAACCTAGAATGTATGAATAATTTTTACAATAATTGACTGGATGGTATATCTGTGTTCAGTGTTAAAACAATCTTTCACATAATATGTGTTTGGCTATGTTTCTTGGTAACTGATACCACATAGTGGGGGGGGGGGGAATAGAACAGCAATTGATAATATTGACATTTGGTAAAATAACAATTATGGGTGACTTTGGTAGCAAAAGTGTAATACCATAGACATGTCATTTATCATTTATTTAAGCATAAAGCACAGTCATGCAGAAGCTTCTTTGCACCATCACACATCCAGTAGAGGTATGGAGCAAAACAAAAATTAAAGAAGTATATTTATACAAAGCTTGATGTATGCATGCTTAAATGTTGCATGCTTTGTTTTTTTTGTTTGTTTTGTTTTGGTTTTTTTTGCATGCTTTGTTTTTAAGTGGCAATTTATAATATGTTGTTCATTCCTTTCTAAACTCTAGGATTACTTTAGATAGAGTGGACAATGTGCCAAAGTCTCCTCAAATGTTTTTGAACATATTGCATGGAACCAGTGCATAGAGCTGGCAGCAAATATTTGCAAATTTAATAATATATATTATGGACCCAAAATATTCATTACTTGCAAAAAAGTAATTCATTACTTTCAAACTGCTTCTAAGCAGTTTTCCAATATAACCTTAGATCCCAACTGTATTGTGCAATGCTGCAATATCTTTATGAAATTCACGTTAGTCTTTTTATACCTGTTGCTGACACCAACCCAATACTTTCATTTTTAATCCTTGGGTAATGTTAGTAAAGTAGTCTTAAAAGTAAACAGCTCAGATATTTTTTGTTTATCAGTTATTTTTTCTTTATGTGTTTTATTTCAGTCTTTTGGTGACAGGAAATTTTTCACTATAACGTTGATCTAGAACTTCAAGGAACTCAACTTCCTCATGAATTTAAATGGATGACCAAACAGGGAGCATGTGGCCACCATTCCAGAGAGTTCAGGATACAGGCAACACCAACAGTCTGCTAAATCCTAAATTGTATCCCCTTCACATACAGGACCTCTTGTAAAGACTGAGAGTGTGGTCCTAGCAAAGAGTTACATGATCATATATTGTAATATTTGCAAAAGTAACTTCTAAAAATTCTTTATTCATTTAAAGTGTTTCCTAAATTGTATAAACCCCAAGACTTACAAGACCTGTACCTGCCTATAGTCAGAAGGCAGATTTTCTTCTCTCTGTGCCAGGGAAAGTAGGTTGCTTATATAGGTTTGTATTACAGTTCTTCAGAGAAAGAGAATCAATAGCATATATAAAAGGAGATTTATTGTGAGGAATTGGCTCACACAATTATGGAGGCTGAGAAGCCCCATGATCGGCCATCTTCAATCTGGAGACCCAGGGAACCTAATGGTGTAAATCCAATCTGAGTCCAAGGGACTGAGAACCAGGGGAGCTAATGATATAAATCCCAGTCCAAGAGTAGGGAGAAGACCAGTGTCACAGCTCAAGCAGTGAGGCAGAAAGGGAATAAATCCTCCTTGCCTCCACTTTTGTACTATTCAGACCCTCAGTGGATTGTGTAATGCCCACTCACACTGGGGAGGGCAACCTATTGAGTCATCTGGAAACACTTTCACAGACACACCCAGAAGTAATGTTTAATCTGGGCAACCCATGGCTTAGTCAAGTTGATACATACAATTAACCATCATACAATTCGTAAGGGAAATGAAAAAAATTATTACCAAGGGTTAATAAACCTTTAAAAATATTCAGGTTGTTTCTAAGATTTTCAGGTTTCTGGAATTATCATTTTAATGGTTTGCCAGGTCTTCTGTTTTAGACTTTCAGTTCCGTTCATTATTTCCTGTTTTCAAGTGATTATTTTTGACTGAATGGAAATTGGTACTGTTTGTCTTGGTGATAGCCACACTGAGTTGAATTAACTTAGAAATATCATTAATGCTGGACTTGTTCTAGATGTTTACTGTACCTTAATATCTGTGAAAGGCATTAATACCTGTAAATAATTTAGGAAGTTCATGGACCTACACTGCAGATTAATAATCAAATTTTTTTGTACTGCCAGGACTGTGAGATCAAAAAGGTTGAAAGCTGTTGAACCACTGGATAAAGTCCAAGTATTTTCCCATGACAGTTTCCCCCACACTCTGGCATTAGCCTGCTTCTTAGGTCTCATCTTTGGTCACCACATTTCTTGTATTTTATGCATCAGTGATATTGAACTGTCTATGGTTGGTTGCCTGAAAATGCCAAGGCATTTTATACCTTCATTGCTTGACCATGGTGTTTTTCTTTGCCTCAAATCCCCTTTGCTTTCTTATTTGCCTGATAATCTTCCATTCATCTTGCTTTTGAAAATTTCTCTTATTATTTCTTCAGCCTTCAGGACAGAGTTAATAACTCTGTCTGCTCCTTCTGTCCTTCGTATCTACTCCTGATGCTGCCAATATTGGTATTATTTATTTATGGATGTACTTTCCACCCGTTGACTGAAAACTCGTTGAGGACAGGGCCAGTGTATTATTCATCAGCTTCATCTGAACCAGCCAGACACTCCAGTACACACTTATTTAAGGAATCACTTGGACAGAGGTGTTCATAAAACAAACTCTGCTCTCTTTGCGTCTCTCTGTTTCTTCATTTCAAAAATTAGAATCTGAAGCCTTCAGTATCTAGGAGTGGAGTGAACTGATTTTATTACCTTTTAGAGATGACCTAAATTTAGAGATTATCAGTTGGGTTCAGAGAGGTCTCTTAGATGGTGTTTAAAAGGCTTTTCACCACCATCTAAATAACTACTAGAACTGCAGTTAATATAAATTGAAGGCCTTTGTAGTAAAGTGTCTGATTCCTTTTTTTTTCTTTTATGTTTGGTTGCTGACAGCTTTTAAGCCTAGCTCTTCCTTTTTTTCCCTTTCTGCCCCACCTCTGGGCTAGCTGATGAGAAAGTGCAGGTGTACCTTCCTTTGGCTTCTGTGGGAAGTTCAAACCATGTTCTGGAACCCTTGGCCTGGCTGCACCTCCAGAACACCAAAAAACTCCAGGATTTTTATGATGTTTAAGAGGTGCAGCCAGGCTGAACGTTCTAGCACATGGATTTTCCCCTGCTTTTTCAAGCCATTTGTAGAACTGCTTGGGGGCTACCTTGCTTTCTCCAGAAAACCTCATTATGTGATAATAAACCTTTTCATGTCTTCTTGATGTGTGTGTGGCGTTATCAGTCTCGACATTCACATCAAATTTTGGGTGAGAGTCCACCTTGATTATGCGAGGAGTTCACACAACAGAAACTCTCTAGATTACAATAAATTTCAAAGGCAAAAGCCCTGGTAAAAGATACCCACCAGTTTTATGTACTAGTTCCTATCATTCTTTTCATTTCCTTCCTTTATGTTTCTGTTGAGCAGGGTAATAAGGTTGTGTACTTTAGATGCAGGTCCAAATAATGATATGGATTATAGCAACTTCCTGTCTGTCAAGCAATGTCACACAATTGACCATATGCTCTTAAATTGTCATGTGGTCATGTTGACACACACTGCAATATCCAATTATAGCTGTTAACTGTCTTTCATAATCATTTTTATTTCTGAGGGGGAAATATATTATCATTGAACAAACCCCCGGTAAACACATTTATGCTTGGATTTATTAGCCTCTATAAAATAATACGGTTTTTGGTAAAATCCTAACTTTCTGGTATTGTGTATTAAGAGAAATAATCAAATCACTCTTTTCCCATTCTTATGTTTTCAAAGGAGAGTAAAATGCACTTTGAATACCTTACCTAATGTTTGAAATATATTTTTCCTGAGGTTAATTTTTCCCCCAGATTACAATACTTTATCTGATATTTCAATTGCTTGGATTTGATTCAAATCTCATTTACATTTATTGAGTGCATGCATTGTGCTGTGCTCTATCACACATGTATTATTTTATTAATTTCCTTGTTTGAAATTGAGTTCAGTGTGATGTGGATATTAAGGGGTAATATTAATTAGTATCCACATCCACCTCCAAAATGTCCTCTCCTTTCCACCTCACTTTCTTAGAGTTATGAATCTACAGTGGGATTTTTTGATAACACATAATTTTCTTAACAGGGCAATCTTTTAAATTTAAATGATTCTTGTGGCTAGAATGAGATCTTCTTAAGGTCAAAGAGTCCAGATAATTTGAAGGAAAAGAAATGTAGCCAGGAAGCTGGATTCAGCAGTCCAAATCTGCGAAATATCAGCCCGTCTTGTTTTAAACTAGGAGACAGTGTTATTAGTTATAAGCTCCAATCAGGACCTGACATACAGCCAGAGCAGCAAGCTCTTAAGATTTCCAAGTAGAAAATTATAAACCAGCAGCAGAGAGCAGTATGGAGCCATTTTTAAAACTAGAGAACCAGGAAGGCGCACCAAAGAGCCCAGAAAGGGCTGGGGGAGGGGGAAGAAAAGGTGCAAAAGCTGTTTAAGATCCTGATTACGTTTTGCTC
This sequence comes from Leucopleurus acutus, assembly GCF_964270905.1. Classification (NCBI taxonomy): domain Eukaryota; kingdom Metazoa; phylum Chordata; class Mammalia; order Artiodactyla; family Delphinidae; genus Leucopleurus; species Leucopleurus acutus. Next base: position 109,059,280 of record NC_139143.1, on the reverse strand, counting down.
TTTATATATACTTTCTGTTTTCTATACAGATAGCGGGTCCATGCTTTGGATAAAGATATATATATATGCACACACACACACACACACACACATATATATATATACATATATATAGATGTATATATATATATATATTTTTTCCTCCTGTTATTCCCACTGGATGTTTCTTTAGTCGTGTGTCTTTTGAAGGGATATAAATATATATCCCCTCAAAAAATATAGTCCTCAACCCTGTTTAGAAAAAATGTATTTTGAACTAAGTTGTAATGGCTGCAGAGCAATTCCATGCAGGATATATTAATCTACATTTCATATGCAGTCTGGATATCCACAGTTTTCACATTCTTAGACAAGCTTATAGATACAGTGTATCTACATGCTGATTTCCTCTAATATTTTCTCTTCAATTCCCCTTGGTAACTCTTTGAGTTAGAGAATGTTATTATGTTGTTGATCTCAGTTTGGTTAAATTTCTATCCAATTTAAGTCAGGATCAAATGCAATGTTTGAAGAGTAAGCAGCGTATGTGAACACAGAAAGCACTCTCTCTGGCCCTGTCATATTGTCTGTAGCTGAGTGTGCCTTTATTTAATTAAATGTTCTTTTTTTTAATATATAAAGAGAAACGTTTATTTATGCCAGTGCCCTGTCTGCAAATGACACAGTCTGCCGCTCTTGTTTCCTGGCCGTCATCATGAAATGCCAACCTTTGAGTCACATTAGCCTTGGGCATCCAATATAGGTGATCTTTGCAAAAAGCCAGGGCTTTTCTTTCCTGTTTTTAAAGTCTGTCTGGGTGATTGCCTCTGTGTGCTCTCTGTCTGTGTACAGACAGCGAGGGTTAGTGTCAAAAGAAATGGGGCCCCCGAGAAACAAGATTAAGCATTTTTCCTGGTGAAACTCTCCTGTCTGGCTCTCAGTTTACTGTGCCCTTATTTACTGGGCATTGTTTGGTAAAGGATGGGTGGAGAGAGTTGCGGGGCTTCTCATTTCCACAGGGGAATCTTAAATAACAGCCCGAATTTCTCAGTGATGGGAGTGAATTAAAAAGTTATGCCACTCCTTAAGGCCACTTTCTGACCGTGTAAGCACTGGACATCTTTTCCAACAAGTGAATTTTTAGAACAAAAACAGATCATCTCTTCAGGCACATATACTTGGAATTTTAAGAAAGATGCCACGGCATTTTTCTATCAAGAAGGTTAAACTCACAGGATTCTATGAAAACACTCATTTTTACCCCTGCTAACCTGTAAAGATTCCATTTTGCTTCATTTATCTTCTCTTTTACCCTATGCTAAACCATCCCTGGCTTCGATGAAAGAATCATGTCTCCATTCATTTCCTATCTTGCTGAATTGCCTTCACATTTCCTATTATCTGCACATAATCCTATTCTCTCCATTATTGTCTTAATACCAAGAACAGCACAAGATAATGGATAGGCACTGTAATAACAGTGTGGCCTGTAGGAGCCCCTCGAGGGAAATATCTTTGATGCTGGTGGAATATTAATGCATCCTAGGTCCCCGATCTTCCTCTTTCACTTCATCTTCTGTTTTCTAAACTACATAATGACTTTCATATACATGACAAAAGCATTAGAACAGAAAAGCCTCACTGATGAGCAGCAGGGCTGTGTGATATTAAGGAGTTCTATTCTTACTTCTTTGTACAATTTTTGACCACCATCTGAGACTGTATGTGCAGGTAATTTCTAATTTTAATAGATACTAGTGTAAAGAAGCACAATCATATTGTGTTAATGCAAATGCCCATCAAAAGCACTGCATGGAGATAAATTAAAATATAATTCTTCAATAATGCATTTGTCTATAGGAAGATTTTGGACAGATTAAAAACAAACACCTTGATACCACTTAGACAAGTGAGTGGATTGTTTCCAGGGAGGCTAATCATCAGCAGATTATGAATGGGCCAGTAAATCAAAGCCGCCTACATTAAAACCTTGTAGATTAGGTTATAGTTACAATTTGTTGTACATAATTTTTCAATAAAAGTGAAAGAATTGATATTTTGCTAAGCATAAATACAGCTGCCTAGGAAAATACAGTGGCAAGTAATAAAAATAGAGTTGGTGTGGGACTTGGTAGCAGAGTGGCGATAGACTTGATCATTTTGGATGAACTAAGCATCCTCAACAACTTGTAAGAAACACTTAACTTTCAAAACTCTACCTTCTTTTCCATTTTGTTTACCCTTCCCTTCTGTGATAGTGGTCATTGTATTTCCTGCCAACATGTTTATAAGTTAAGAAGCTTATAAAAAGTGTATGCATCCAAGCTATCTTGAAAAGGGATAAATGCAAAATACCCCTGACATTTCCTTGAAACTTCAAAAGAAAGATCACAGGTTTTCGGTATGAAGAAAATGAAAGAAGTTGTTGTGGAGGCTTTTTCTTTTGTAGATGATTTTTCTCCTACTTAAATAACATAATAAGGGCTAAGATCTGAATTTCTGTATGTTGAACATACTATTTTTAGTAATCCCTTAAAAAGGTCACTGGGTAGGCTTGCAAGTTTTTGTTTTTTGAGTCAGGAAACATTTATGAAGCATTATTTTGTTTCAGGCACACTGTTAGGTAGCTGGTTAAAAAGATGATCTATCTGTCTATCTATCTATCTATCTATCTATCTATCTATCTATCTATCTATCTATCTGTCTATCGGGCATGTTTCTCCTGCTCCCAGGCAGCTCACACTCTAGCAGCTAATGGATAAAACCTACGTTCATTTATTAATTGGACAGGAAATGGACCATGTGGCAGGAACTTCTGTTAGACACAGTGAAGCACACCAAGATAAGCAGGACATGGTCCCTCTTCCCAAGGCATTTCAGTTGGTAAACGAGGCACTTGTGCACACCTACAGTCTTAACTGAAGTTGACCATAAAATGTGTTATAAAGAGAGGTACAAATAAAGTGCTAGCAGGTTAAGAGGAGAGAATCATTTAAAGCTTAAGGAATTAGTGGCAAGGAAAGCTTTGTGGAAAAGACGACATTAGAAGGATCTGTAGAATTTAAACAAGAGTCATTTGGTGGGGGAGATGGAAAGGGATTTAGGTGAAGGAAACAATATGGACAAGGATATGAAATTCCTGTTTCAGAAATTGATCTAAATGGATAAGGAATAGTGGGAGATATAATTGATGCCAGATGATAGAACATCAAAGATTTGGTATATATTCAGTATGTGAAGAGAAATTATTGAAAGATTTTGTCCACTAAAGTGTGATTAGCAGATGATTAATCTGGCAGTGCTGGGTCGTTTGCAGAGAATAAAAGAGAGACTTGAGCTGGGATAACAAGTTAGGAAGTCTCCAAAATAATGCGGGTGAGAAACTTATAAGACTTTCAAGTAGCAGTGATCTAGTAGATGAATTAAATACAATAATGCCAAAATAATAGATATAAAAATGCTTCACTATTTTGTGATGAAAATCTGGTGAAAAACAGTAAGGACACCTGTACTCTAAGAAAATGATATTAAAAGCAATAGTTCTGGAATTTCTGCTTGTGTTGCTCTTGAAAGTGTGAAAATCAGCATTGGGGTGAACAGGGTTTGAGCCTTCAGAGAGCACTGTGGCATGTTTTCTCATCAGCAGTTTGTATATCTCTTGGCAAAAAGGAAGGACTTTCCTTGTTTCTTTTCCCAGGAATGCTGGTCTAAGAAAAGCTGTGTCTTGATTCAGTTTACAATACTGTATCCACACCGAACTTCGTAGCCATGAAAGAATCCCTGTCTCCAGGGAGCAAACTAGAGTTATACTAAAACGTTCAACTCCAGGTCGAAAACTAGTGCCTATGCAAGCTTATCACATAGCACTCTGAGCATTTTAACTTCATTTAAAAATAGTGCAATGATTGCTATTTACTAGATTTGGAGTTTGGAAGAGGTTGATGATGAATTGGGGATAATGAGGACTCTTTAAAACCTGTCTTAAAAAAGAAAAATTATTTAACATGCCAACTACATGGCTCTGAACTTTAGAGACTGGAGTCTACTTTTAAAGAATCCATTAGGGACAATATTATTGCATTTACTTGATACATACATTACATTACATTTACTTGATACATTGCATTTACTTGATACCATTACATCATTGCATAAATAGATTTGAAATGATTGGTCACTATGATGTAATTCAAAAATAGTCAGGTCTCTGAAAACATTTAGATCCCCATCTCTTTAGGTGCCATGACTTAAGGCTGCGTCTCTACTCTCTATTGAGTAAGAAACAAGATTAAACTCTTTTGAGAGTCTGTGTGGTTTAAAAGTATGTTTTAAGTTAACTGAAAATATTTTCTAGAGTTTTTAGTAAAAAGCATCAAACAAATTATGTATACTCTGATTTGGTCAGTTTTGAACTTTATGTCTTGAAGACCTTGTTCTTTAATTTCTGCGATGGCATTTATAAAAGTCTATATCTATTTGAAGGTATAGGAATTCAGGAAATTTTATAAAACTGTGACATGGTGCCAGAACTTATTTGCAAATGTGTAGTTTATAATTTTATGTTTTCACATCTTTCTGATTTTCAGAGCAATATTGTAGATTAGGTAGGGCAGCTAACAATTTTCCCATTTTTAGAAGAGGATCTGGACATTCTACCTTAAAATCATTTTAAAATTACTTCTCATATCTTTGTTTGCATCATGACTATGTGAGCTCCTTCAGATCAAGGTCCATATCCACATATATCTTCTCTAGCCTTCTCAGAACTAGCTGGCATGTACTAGACACTTAATAAACAGCTTGATGGAAGCCTAGGAAGTCTGAGTTTCTCTCCTGGTGCCAGCCTGTTTTCCCATTATATTAGAAACTCACTAGCCAACACTTGTTAGTTTGTAATTTCCTGGCTTGGACTCCTAGGACTCAACAGTAAATATGTAAAGAAGAAAAAATAGTGACTGTTTTTCTACCTGAGAAAGGGCAAATTGGGAGTCTCCAAGGGGGGAGATTTCCCAGGTCAGAGAGGAGTTCACAGTAATGAAGGGCAATTTGCTTATCTGAATAGTTAGGAGGATGCAATTGGACATTTAAAGGCCACTAACAATTAAATTCATTCATTTCTTCTTTTATTTTTCGATGTACAGTGGTGAGGGGGAGGGGAAATTTCCCCCTCTCAGTCCTTTTGTCTGGCAGTTAAAATTACACAAGGCAAATTGACAGGAGAAAATCAAATTTACTACTTGCACGCAGGGAATCCATGCGTAAGTATGAAGAATTCCAAAGACAGCAAGGCAAGGTGAGGTACTGATGTATATATTGATGTAGATATTCTGGACTAAGAAGAAGGAGGTGAGTGTCTGAGGCTTCAAGGGGAAGTGAGGTAATTCACAGGAAGATAAAAAGAGTTAGTGTTTGGTAAAGAAATGTTTGCTGGGCCATCTGAAGACAATGGGACACAGAGAGGACTTTGCTCAGTCCCTCCCTACACCTAATACTTTACTATGGTAATCTGTGATGATAGCTCCTTCCTGGGACAGGCCTCCTGTCTTAAATTCTTTTAGGCAATAAGGGGGAAGGTCAAAGGTTCCTCTTGAGTTTTTTGGGCCTTGGCTGTTTTCAGCTCAAAATAATTTGAATGCTAGAGTGGCACATTTTAGGGCAGCCTGCTCTGAGCCCCATCAGTGGTAATGAAACCAAAAAACGGCATGGTACAGTTTCTTCCTAAGAAAAGCTGACATGCAAGATGGGGAGACCAAGTTTTCTTAAGACTGGTGATGCGCACTTTGGAAGCAGAGGGAAAACAATAGGGAAGTATTGGAGAAGAAGACGAATACAGGAGTAAGAGAGCTCCAAAACTGGAAACCACCTGGATCTAAATGACACCTTACAGAAAAGGAGGAGCATGTATTCTTCTGAGAAGAGAGAGTGTGTTGCAAAGAAAAACATGCATCTTATTTTTCTCAAATGAAAACTGTCCCTTGCCCCTTGAAAACACTTAATGCAAACATATGACTTTATAACATATGAAAGGTACTCATTCCTTTATCATTCATAGTCTCTTATGACTTTAAAGACATTTCCAATTTGACAGCAAAACAACTGTATTTACAATCCATACTTCTCTTATGTATTGTCTTACCAAAACAATCTGTGTCAATAGGCGAATCTGCTATTTGACTTTTTAGCATTAGTGCAGTCTATTGCAATTTTTTTCAAGAGATGTAACCTTGTTTACTAAGCTTCAAAAATAAATGTGACTTCTGTAGATAGTTTCAGTACATCCAAGTGTGATACAGTTGAGGCAGACAGGATGAGAGGGAAAAGGCTCACAAGATAAAGGGTTACTTCTCACTCACATTTTCTCTTCATTTTTCTTTCCTTAATGACTCCACAGAGCCCCTGTTGCATTCAGGAAAACTTTAAAAAATAACATATGTTTCTGATAACCCTGCTAAACTTCTTAGTACTGTTAACATATTTTCCTTGTAACTATTGCTACAACATTTGAAGTTCACTGATATGCTACTTAGCTGATGCTTTCAGTGTCTATATCACGATCACAACATCACAGCTCATCCTCAATGAAGAACCTTACGAAAAACTAACTTTAGATTATGTAATCATTTTATCAGGGCCAAGAAAGAAGCTAATTGTGGAGTATACTTTTTCTTCTAATATATACATTTATCATTAGAATTGACAAGAAAAGACATAAATTTATACAAATGCTAGCTAAATAAGAATGTGGTTTGAAAGTTCTCCACCTTTCCCAGGCTGTCTTAAAATGCCTTTCTGCTATTTCTGTAGGTAGGTCACACATTAACTCATTTTAATTTCAGATGTGTAAAAGAATTATGCATGAACAAGTCTTCCAGGTTATAGATAATGGAACATTAACAATTGGAAAATGGTGTATTTTAAACTGATAATGAAGGCTTTCTTTTCAAACAAACTCTTCAACCATCCAGTTTCACATTGCTGATAGAGGGCAATTCTAGAGTAGAGAACATCCAAGGGAGTGAATAAGCCTTTTCCTGGCCTCCAATATTTTTTCAGTGAATAATCATTCCATTAAGAAGTAGTTTTTAGAACATATAGTTAACACCCAACACTGTGCTAGGTAACGGAAAATATATCTAGGGCACTTAAAATCCAGCTGAGAAGACTACTGAATAATTCAAAATGGTATACAGTACAACCATATAGTTGGTAAGTGACACAAAAATCATGGATTTCTTAGAGTTTAGAGATTTTCTATTCCCCTCCACCTTCTTGAATTATGGAAGAAGAAACTAAAGTTCACGAGCTGATATGACCTTCCCAAAGTCACACGTTATTGGGGGTATATGCTGAGTTAGAATTCATTGGTTTTTAACCCCTTGTATCATGCTTTTCTCTAAAATTCAAAGAAAGAATATACGTGTTGCTTAAGTCAGCTGAAAAAAGAGATATATAAAGGAGCTGAAAGCTGAAATCAAATACTTGTATTGAATATTCTAAACTGGAAATGGTATTTTATTCATGACTGCTTTCCAAGTTTTGATAACTACATGATGCAAGGTATTTGACAATTAATGCATTTATCATATGTGCTGTGTTCGTAATTGAGGCCTTAATGCACTGGTAGTTTTTCACCTGAATTTATATGAAAATGAGTGAGAAAGCAGCTCTGAGTTTCGGAGTGCTTTCGTTTATCATCTCACAGATTTATCTCTGTGTTTCTGTTTCTTTCAACTTTTGGAAAAATAATCTTCCATACCATGTTATCTAGGTTCTAAGAAAATTTGTTCTCCTTTGATTATTTTGTCCTTTCATTTCTATGGGGCATATTCAACTTCAGAGTGATCAGATATGTCTCTGATAATATTCTTATAGTTTCTGGTGCTTGGTTTTAAAATTTCATGTGGGAATATAATTCCAAAATTAGTTTCATGTAAAATGCTGTCCTTTGAATTATTACATGTTTAATTTAGCAACCATCTTTAAATACAAAATGCTTTCTGCTACGTGTTTTTTATCTTTTTCCAGCCAACATTCTAAGTTAACACTCTGATTAATTTACTTTATATCATAACAGATTGGGATTTATTTAGCACAATCCATCTATATTTGAATTTATTACTGTCAGCTTTGCCACAATACATTGAAAGATCCTCCTTATAAAGTCTTTCATGTACAGCCTCATCATGTTATTGTGGATAAAATCTAAACTATAAACATATTCCTAAACAAATAACATTCCTCAGATATCTTGTATACATACAGTTTTAATGTCCTTGAGTCTCATTTGAAAATCAGGACACAGAACTAGTATTAGCAAGAAATGTCTACTCTATCATGACCACTTTGAGCCATTACACATGCTATTGCTCCATACGGCTCAAGTGGACCCTCAGTACCGGTGCCTTGGCCTTGGCCTTGGTCTTGAACCCCTTTTCTAAAGATCTTGTGTGACACTTCTCTGTTCCTCCAGCCTCTAACCTTGTGATTAAATTTACCATTTGTCTTCGACATTGTCTTGTTTCTCTGAAACTTGTTTTTCTCCCTAAATTCTTTACTTATTTAAATGCTTTAAATTCTCCCTTGAAGAGCCTATCCAATTCAATTAGGTGTTTTTCCTTCCAGAAGGGTTTGCTCCACACCCAAAGAGGAAGAGAATGAGACTCATTTAAGGTAAAATTTAAACCCTAGGATAGGACTGTGGTATCACTTTAGTGCCACCAATGAGATATTAGATTTGTTATTTTCTTTGGCTTCTGTTTTTGTTTTCCTCACACAAAGAAAATATTCCAGTCATGCCAAATGCTCTATGTGGTACTGAAATTATCCTGTGGGAGGAACATGGCATTTGGAGTCAGTGATTTCCATGTGTAGGTCTTGCCTGAGTTTCCTGAAGGTCATGAATTAAGAAGTTTTCTCCTTCTTCTATCACCCCCAGAAAAGTAATTGATAAATAAAAAGGGCTTTGTAGCTATTGTTGTTCTTATTTTTTGACACAGCTTTATGCAAAAGAGAGAAAATCATTTTACAAACATACCAATAGTTCTGATGCTATCTTGCACCAGTAGCTAGGAAAAAAGTTTGTTCAAATATCCACATAATGCACAAGGTTCCTAACTTGGCTAAAGAATATAGTCTGACTAATAAATATATACAGTAGTCATTGTATCTGGCTTCTTTCCTCCCCAAATGTTGAACACCTACTCTAACTATGCTGAGACCTCATGTGAGAATAATACTCAGTTTGAAATGTCTGCAAACTTTCCATGACTGGATAGCCCTTTCAGTAATTAAGGTCAAGTTTTAAAACCTTGTTATGAATTCTTTGGGGCCTGACCCTGCACACCCCATTCGCTTTGGCAAATATCCGGTGAGTCATTTACTTGTTTTGTGAATGTTCTTTCAGTGACTCAGGCCCTATCAAATTATATGGGAAGGAAATAGAGTGTTCATAAAATTTTTAAAATAAATCTTTTAAGTTTTTGTCTCATTTAAGTACTTTCATTTATTTTGAGGAAAAAAATATAAAAGCAGAGCCAAAGTCTTACCATTTAGAAACAGCCACTAAAGTTCAGTGCTTAATTAATATTTGGAAAGGAAACTGAGATTCTCAAAAAATTCAAACAGGCCAAAGTGGGGAAATTGTTTTCTAAAAAGCCAAACATTATATACCGAATACTCCTCTGAAGAATCCAAACTCTCCTTTCTGTTTTGTGTCCTGCTGTTTGAGGTCTTAGATCTTCTTGTAAACACATGCTTGAGTTTTGCCCTCAACCCTTTAAATCTCCTTCCTATTTTCTTCTTGCACAAACTTTTCTCCTGTTTCCTCCTTAGTGTCCTCTTACCTTAAACTAACTTTTTTTCCCTCTCAGATAAGTACTGGCACTGAGAAGGATTCAAATATTAATCTTTTTTCACTGTGTTTCAGCAAAACCTTTTTCAATCTGTTGTAAATTTCCTTGTCTTCTCCGAATAAGACACAACAGAGGAGCACTTGTCAATGACCCCTCTAGACAGTGGTTACGGTACTATCACATTTAAAAAGAAAAGAAAGTGACATAAAATTTGTCTGGTACACTGGTTTAAAGTAACAGAAAAATCACGTGAGTTCTTTTATTCCATATGACATGCTCCAAATTTGTTCCATTTGAGTATTAATTGTGCTCCTCCTTTTTATTTTGCTCTTATTAATTTTTAGGATGTATTGATTGGAAAAAATAATTTTTAAACACTAAGAAGAACATTCTTCCAGCAGTTAGCTTTGATGCTACATTCCTAAATTGTGCAATTGTAAAAACAGATTGACAAAAAAAGAGTATTATACTGTAAGACAGAAAACAAACCTCTAAGGTAAGATAAGCTTTCTGCATTCCCAAAGGGAAATGATGTTGAGGAATTTTTCTCAGATCAAAATTACCCTTAAATAATTCACATTACCTGCTTTTAGGGGAATACAGCTCAGGTATAAAGTATTAATTTTTGATGCTTCAAGTTGTATTTCTATATATCATATTGTGACATAAAGTGTTGTTTTCTAGCACTTGAGGTGGATTCATACTGTTTTAAAATATTAGGTTGAATGGAGAAATTTCTTTACTGATTTCTCACTTTATAATAATAAAATAGAATTCCTTTATTGCCAATGAAAAACTTTCACCCTGAAATTCGTGTTACCATCGCCAAATACATGACTTTTGAAATAGCTATTTATGCCTTTCTTTTAAGTTAGATAGTGACCTTTATGACTTTCTTTCAAGGATATGTTTAAGAGGCGACATTGCTATATAGAAAAATCATTGAACTCAGCCTCAGAAAACCTGGTTTTTGTTCTAGATTCTTCTACTCATTAGAAAAACCAAAAGCAGGTTGTTTAACATGTTTCTTTCTTCATCTTATCATCTGAGATAGGGAATTGGATCAGACATCCCCAAATATTGTTTTGAATTTTAAAATAACTTGACTCAAAGAGTATTCCTCATCTCATTAGACCTAAAAATACAGTGAAATCATTTCAACCAGCTTTTCTATAATTTTACTTGTCATCACTTCTAACTACTTAATTTCCAGATCCTATATTTTCTGAAGCATCGTATATCAAATGTTGACCACCCCAAATTTTTCCTGCCGCTTGTTTTCTCCTGCTGCCAAATCCCTCTTCACTTCTTTCCAAAGGTGGAGTGTTGGACTTTGTACCAAATATTAACTGCTTTCCAGGGACTAAGTTTAATTTAGTTTTGTGACTGATCCAAACATGCTTCTTATGCAAACCACTGAATTCAATTAAGGGAGAATTTCCTGAGGTTTTTCTGTGAATCTGACCCTACACCTTGCATTTACATCATCCTTTATTTTAAAGCACCATCACATGTGTTTTGTTGTATTCAAATATTTACCTTTACTTTTTTGTGTGATGAAACTTCACCGATCTAGATGACTTGGACTTGGGGAGGTTAGTATATATCTTTTAAATGTGGAAAATTATAAATTGTAGAATAAAATTGTCATTTTGCATTAGTTCTAGAGTATTGGGAAGAGGAGAGTATTGGGAAGTTGGCTATTTTCCAAGCAGTCAAAGAGGAACATGTCAGTAGCATTAAGCAGAAAATTAATAAACCACATATGCATTCTTATCCATTCTGCAGAATGAGAAATTGCTTCTGGTAACCAAGGAAGATGCCCACTTAGCCTGTTCACATTCCATTTCCTTTTAATAAAATTTATTGAAGTATAATTAAAAAATAAATTGTACCCATTGTAACTGTACAGTTTGATGAGTTTTGACATATATACATTCTCATGTATTTACCACCACAATCATAATTAAAGAAACAACATTATCATCACCTCCCAAAATTCACTTATGCCTCTACCCACGCATTCAGTCTCTTCTCCTTACCACCCACCCAGGCAGCCAGTGACCTGCTTTCCATGTAACAACTTCAGTTTGTCTTTCCTAAAGTTTCTTATAAATAGAATAACAGTGTATATTTTTTGTGTCTAGATTCTTTTGCTCAGCATAATGTTTTGAGATTCATACATGTTGTTGTGTTTATTAGTAATTCCTTCCTTTCAATGCTAAGTAGCTTCCCATTGTGTAGATGTACCACAACTTGTTTATCCATTTACCGATTGATGGACACAGTTGTTTCCAGTGTTAATACTACATGTATTGTGAAAAAAGCTTCTATGAACCTTCATGCACAAGTCTTTGCATGAACATGTTTTCATTTCTCTTGGGTAAATTCCTCTTGGGAGGAATGGCTACTTTATAAGGTAAGCACACATTTAACTCTATAAGAAAATGCCAAACTGTTTTCCTAAATAGTTATACAATTAACACCCACAAGCCATATATGAAAGTTACAATTGTCCCACATCCTCATTAACACTTGGTTTTATCCATCATTTTAATTGCAGCCATTCCAATGGGTGTAGTTTAAATTTGCATTTCTCTGAAGACAGACGATGTTGAGGATCTTATGGTGTACTTACTGGCTCTTTGGAGATCTCCTTGTTCAAATATTTTATCCATTTTTCATTAGGTTGTTGCTCCTCTTATTATTGAATTGTAAGAATTCTCTGAATATTCTGGATACAAGCCTATTATGAATATAGGCTTGTATTCCTATATTCAATATATAGGAATATTCAATATTATGAATATTTTTCCCTGTCTATGGCTTGTTATTTCATTTTGTTTAACACTGGCATTCAACGAGCAGAAAATTTTAATTTTGATGGAATACATTTCATAATATTTCTGAATGCTTTTAACTTCTTGTGTTTATCTAGGGAGTGTTTGGCTTCCTTAAGATTACAAGTATTTTATCCCAAATACCCTTGTAGAGGTTTTATTGTTTTACTTTTTACATCTGTGTCAATATTATTTTGATTTAATTTTGTGTATGCTGTGAAGTAAAGGTAAAAGATTCCTTTGTGTTTTGCTTTGTTCTGTTTTGTTTAGTGGAGGTGCATTCTCCTCCCTCCCTCTCTACCCCTTTCTCCTCCTTCTTCTTCTTTGGTGTGTAGATGCCCAGTTGTTCCAGTCCTACTTGTGGCAATGATATCCATTACTTATTGGATTATCTTGTGGTCTAAGTTAAGAAAAATCAATTGACATTGTATGTATGAGTTTATTATTTTCATTACTGTGCCATTTTCTACCTTTATGTCAATATTAAACTGTCTTGATTACTTTAGCTTTATAAGTATTAAAATCAGGACTTCCCTGGTGGTGCAGTGGTTAAGAATCTGCCTGCCAATGCAAGGGACACGATCCCTGGTCCAGGAAGATCCCACATGCTGCGGAGCAACTAAGCCAGTGCGCCACAACTACTGAAGCTCCGTGCACCTAGAGCCTGTGTTCTGCAACAAGAGAAGCCTTCACAATGAGAAGCCTGCACACTGCTACGAAGAGTAGTCCCCGCTCGCCACAACTAGAGAAAGCCCGTGCATGGCAACAAAGACCCAATGCAGCAAAAAATTAATTAATTAAATAAATAAATTTTAAAAAATAAAATAAAATCAGTCTTCTAAGTTTATTTTTCCTTCTCAAAATTGTTTTGGCTGGTCTAGTCCTTTACCAAGTAATACATTTTAGAATTAACTCATCAATTTCTATAAAATATCATGATTGGGATATGATTTTGATTGGACTGCATTGAATCTATAGATCAATTAGGAAAAATTGCCATCTTAACAATGTTTTCTGATCCACTAATGTAATCCATCAATTTCTCTATTCCTTTATATTGTCTTTAATTTCTCTAAGCATTACTTTTTAGCTTTCATTGTACAGGTCTTGAATGTATTTTAAGTCAATCCCTAAGTAGTTCTTGGCTTTTGCGGCTTCTTAAATCTTTAAAGATTTTTAAGGTTCAATTTTTTTTTTTTGGTCTATATATAGACCAAATACAATGAACTTTTGTATATGGTCCTGTGTCCTGTGAGCTTACTTAACTCCCTTTATAGTTCTAGTAGCTTCTCCCTGTGATTTTCTATATAGACAAAGAGCTGCAAATAGAAACAGTTTTACTCCTTTTGTAAATATGTATGCTTTATATTTATTTTTCTTGGCTCTTTGCATTGCTTTGATTCCAGTACAATTTTTAATGGAAGTGGTAAGAACAGACATTTTTACCATGTTCTCCATCTTTTACAAGAAGTATAATGTGAGATGTACATTTTGCACAGATGTCCTTCATGAGGTTGAGAAGTCTCCTTCAGGTTTGTTGAGGACTTTTTCTTTTAAATTTATAAATATATGCTAAAATTATCAATTGCTTTTCTGAATTCATTAAAATGATCATATGTTTTTTATGCTTTAGTCTGTTTGTGTGGTGAATTACATTGATTTTTTTTTTAAATTGAGATACAATTGACATTCAACATTACATTAGTTTCAGGTGTACAACAAACATAATGATCTGATATTTGTATATATTGCAAAATGATCATTAAAATAAGTCTAGTTAACATCCATTACCAACCATGGTGAAAAGAGGGAAAGGGCATCTGTATAGAACTTACAAACACTGAAAGTTTAATGAGGAAATATTATAAACATATTATTTCAATAAATTTGATAATTTAAATATATCAATTTCTTGAATGACATAAATTATACAAATTACATACATGAACAAAACTTACTTGTTGATGATGTATTTTTCATTTTACATATTACTGGATTTAAATTGCTAATATTTTGTTTATTATTTTTACATCTATGTTAAGAATATTAAAAGAGATATTTATCTATACTTAAGTGTTTAATAGAATTTGCCAGTAAATCCCTCTTGACCTGGAGTTTGAATATGTGTGTGTGTGTGTGTGTGTGTGTATTTAGAAAGTTTTTAATTATTAAAACTTTAATTTTAATTTAAGTTAATTAATAGATATGGGTTATTTAGGTTATCAGTTTCTTTTTAAGTCTGCTTTGGTAATTTGTCATTCAAGAAATTGGTCTATTTCATCCAAGTTATCAAATTTATTGAAATAAAATATTTATAATACTTCCTCATTAAGTTTCAATGTTTGTAATTTCTAGAGTGATTCTCCCCCTCCCATTGACTCCTGATATTGGTAATTTGTCTCTTCTCTTTTTTTTTCTCATGGTCATTCTAACTAGTGGTTTATGAATTTTATTTATCTTGTTGAAGAACTGTCTTTCAATTATATAGATTATTCTCAATGTTTTTTCTGCATTCAGTTTCTTGGAGGTCTACTCTTAGGTTTATTATTTCTCTTTCTGCTCACTTTGGGTTAATTTTCTGTTTGCTTCTTTCTTAAGGTAGAAACTTAGATCACTGTTTGAGATCTTTCTTCCTTTCTCATATAAGAATTTTAATACTTTAATATTTTCCTCTAATCATTGCTTCATTTGCATCTTAAAATTTTTGTTACATTGTTTTCATTTTCATTCAGTTAAAAATATTTTTCAAGTTTCCTTGTGATTTTTCTCTTTGAATCTTGGGTTACTTGAAAGAGTGTTGTTTAATTTCTAAATGTTTTTGTTACAAGGACAGAGTTTGTATTATTTTACTTCTTTTATTTTTAGTAAGATTTATTTTCATTGATTCAGAATGTGTTCTATATTGGTGAATGTTCCATGCACACTTGAAGGAATGTATATTCTACTATAGTTGGGTGGAGAAGTTCTATAAATATTAATAGATCATGTTGGTTGACGGTGCTTCCCAAGTTCATTACCAAGATAATTATAACTGTGGATTTTTCTTTTAGTTTTATTAGTCTCTATTTTGTATACTTTTAAGCTCTGCTATTAGGTGCATACTCATTTAAGACATTAGTGTCTTCTTGATGAGTTAATCTATGTAACCTTATAAAATGTTCTTCTTTGTCCCTGGTTCTGAAGTTTACTTTTTCTGGCATTAATATAGCTACTCCTTGTTTCTTCTGATTAGTGTTTGCATTAATATTTATATGTGTTTCATTTCTATTTATAGGCTAACTAACTTATATTTGCATACGACTACAATGAAGTGTAATGGTGAAGACAGTAGACTTAGAAGTCAAACTAGTGAATTTGCATGTTTGATATAGAAAATATAGAAGCAAAATAAGCTCTATTAAAAAGTTCAGAGCTTCCCTGGTGGCTCAGTGGTTGAGAGTCTGCCTGCCGATGCAGGGGACATGGTTCGTGTCCTGGTCCGGAAAGATCCCACATGCCCAGAGCAGCTGGGCTCGTGAGCCATGGCCGCTAAGCCTGCGCATCCAGAGCCTGTGCTCCACAATGGGACAGGCCACAACAGTGAGAGGCTCGCGTACTGCAAAAAAAAAAAAAAAAAAAAGTTCATAATAGCATTATATTTGCCACAAAATACAACATAATGCACATACTTTTCTACAAGTCTGTTTTGAAAAAAAATAATTTCCCATTAAATAATCAATAAATTACATGCTTCTTAAGATGTGTTCCATAGAGGGTTACAAAGATTCTTCTCATTTTAGTAATTGAGAAACAAACTGTGATTATTTTAAATATGCTTACGCTCTTAAAGTTTGGCTAATATAAGTATAAAAATCTTCTCCCTTAAATATCAAAATGTAGTACAAATAAAGAATCCTACCAGGGTTTTTGTGGAAATGAAGAGTATCAAATTGGGAAAATTCATTATTTCATTATCAGAATAATCCACAAGCATTTAAGGCCTTAGGTATACCTGGTCATTAATAGTTCACCATCTTTAAGAATGCTTGTACCACAGGGAGGGACACTGCCTGTTTTGTTCACTATTTTCTCCTTAGTGGCTGAGCACTTGATATGTATCTGTTTAAGGAATGAATCTGAAGATCAATTTTCCAACAGTCTTCCAACTTTTATTTAAGAATCTTTCAACAAATATTTGATCTCCGGTTGTCTTCCAAACGTTGTTCTAAGCACTGGGGAAACATAGGTATGTGCAAGTATATTTTCTTACCTCATGGAGCTCATGTTCTAATAATGAGAACACATAACAAATGTTCTGGTTGGGGAAAAACTAACCAAACAGAAAGTGGTAAATGCTTTAAGGAAAGATTTTAAAAGTTAACAGAAAGAGAGAGTGTCACGGATGGGTGGGGAAGAGGAGTGAAATATAGTTTGATGAGTGAAGTTCTCTCTTTTAATAAAAGTGACATCTGAGCAGAGAGACTTTGAGGAGAAAGGGAGATAGCCATGAGGCTTGCTCAGGGAGGAGCCTTCCAGGCAGAGGGAGCAACCCGTGGAAAGGCTCTGATGTATACGTTCACTAGGAGATTCTGAAAATGATGCGGAGGCCTGGGGAACTGGATTCAGTGAAAGGAAATGAGTCGGAGAGGCATGGAGGCTTTTTTAGCCTTTGTTATGACTTCTTTACTCTGAGTGAGATGGAAAGCCATTAGAGGTTTTTGAGCAGAAGAGGGAGTTGACCTGACAAAACGAATATGACGATTCAGTTTTTGCAGGGACTCAATTTCAGATTATATATATTTGAGGACCCACTTTAAAAAAAAAAGTTCTTAGTAATCTTATTTTTGGAAATGTCATAAAAACTTATGACCAAGTGACCACATTGCTTAAACTTGGACCCCTCTCAGGGTCTTGGAAGGGACCTGTGGCAGAGGAGGGACCTTGAAGCTAAAGCTTCATTAGTTTCACAATGAATCTGCTTCTGGATCTCACTCAGTTTAAGAGGCTTACTCTCTGGATATTTTAAGAATAGTTTGTAGAGAGGTCAAGGGTAGAGAAAAGGAATCCTGTTAGACTATTGGAATAATCCAGGCAAGAGATGATGGTGGTTCAAGCCAGATGAGAGTGGTAGCAATAGATGTGGTGAGAATTGGTTGGATGTTGGATATATATGAAAAGTAGAGGTGATAAAATTTGCTGATGAATTGAATATAGGCTATGGGAGAAAAGATAATTAAAGATGACAGTGAGGTTTGGGCCTGAGTAACTAGAAAATGGAGTTGCTGCTTACTTAAGAGGAGAGTGAAAAAACTATAACGTAGTGGGATTGCCAGGTAGTGCTAAAAACTCACTTGAGGTTGATGGTCATGAATTTTAAATGAGAATAGACAATATAATTCTGGGGGGGGGTTTCCCACTAATATTCAGCTAACCCTAGCATATGCTCAGAGTTGGCAAAGAGCTTCATTTAACTAAGTTTTGGATTTTTGTAGATGAGTATGAAGGAGAGAAACAAATACTGGTAGTTGAGAAGGTGGTAAGAGACAGTGAAAAAGTAGGGTGTATTGATGGCAGTTTCAGTGAAAGCAATGAATGCTGGAGTACATATATGAAAGAGGTAAGCTGGAAACACAGGAGGTGGTAGTTGGAGTGTGGTTAGAATTGCTAGAATTTAAATCATGGAATAGGTGCACTGATTGGTGATGAAAAACCTCATGGTCAAACCTTACACTGGGCATCACTAATACATACACCTACACCGTGATTGAAAAGGTGGTTGAGTTAGGATGGAGAATTGGGATACTAGAGAAAATGTCAAGGAAATAAAAGGTCAGGCCAGGCCATCCTTACAAGCACAATTTCGATGGTCCAGATTCTTCCAAGGTATAGCCTACGTCTGCAAAGACAGAACTAATCAAGCATTTGGTAATCATCACACAAATTTTTTGCTTTGTTTTTGCATTGAGGAAGAATGGTAGCAGTTAACTTGTACTGATTATTTGTAGAAAAGAACAAAAAAGCAAAATAATTTACAATCACATTGATAATGCAAATGCATTTTTGGAGAAAGGAAAAACTTGGAGGATTTAACAGGAATATTTCAAGGACAGGGAAATAACCTGGCTTCAGTAACTGTATATTTCTGCATGATTCATCTTTGCTAAATCTTAGATTATTTTCACCCATGATATTTCTTGATGCTGGTATAGCTTGGAGAATTTGATGCACAGAACTTTCACATGAACAGTGGTCAGAGTAGAAGACACTGGAGTCAGCCGCTGTCATTCGTTAGTTCATATTGGTACATAAATTGAGCACCTTCCATGTG
Organism: Leucopleurus acutus; assembly: GCF_964270905.1. Lineage (NCBI taxonomy): Eukaryota > Metazoa > Chordata > Mammalia > Artiodactyla > Delphinidae > Leucopleurus > Leucopleurus acutus. The sequence continues at coordinate 109,040,303 of NC_139143.1, read as the reverse complement.
TGAGAATTTTATTATGCTTTATGAATGTAGGATCCTACCCTTGAGAAATTCCTGCATCAACAGAAGAGAGAGATTTTTAAACTTATAATTCCAATTTAATGGAATGGCTGCTGTGAAAGAAGAATGTACACAGTGCTCTGGAGATCCAAAAGAGGTGCCTAAGACTTCCCAGAGTTCAGGAAGGGGAAAGGGGCATTTGCACTGGATCCTAAAGGAATAGAAGGAGTTTTCTGGGCTAGAACATGGTAGGCAAGCATTCCCTAAGAGAGCAACAGCAGCATCTTCAAAGGCATGGGAGATTAAAAAATATGGCAACGGAGAACAGAGATGGGACGTTGCTAGATCTTGAGGGAGTGAAAAGAACTGAGGGGGAAAAAGGGTCAGGAGTTGAGGTTGAAAGGTACAGAGAGGTGAGGTAATGATGCATCCGCATGACTCTAGGATGGATTTTATTAAGCAGTCAAAGAATATGATTTTTAAGAAGGCATTTTTTGTACCGTGTAGAGGAAACAAAGAAAATGAGTAAAAATAGGTTCTTGCCTCCCCCTAACCCTCTTTTCATTTTTATTCATCCCCCTTCATTGAAGATGGAAACTTTGTTAAAACTAATATCTGGCAATGCCTCCTCTCTGATTATTGAGAGAGACTCAAGTGTCTCTTTCCTCAATGTGTAGTATTCCATAGCACTACTGCCCACTGTAGCAGCCCACACTGTCTGGTCAATATTTGTTGGTGCATGATGGAAAATACAAATTTCAAGCCAACATAGCAGAAGGTATTAACAATCCAGAAATTGTTGAGGCAAGTGCTGATTGTGATAGCCATGCACTTCTCTGCCTATTACTCTGCCACTACTTCCCAGGAACTGGAGATTTCTCTACCTTTAAAGAGAGAGTCTTTGAAAGCTCACCGGTTTTATAAGAGTCATTTCTGTGATGGCATTTGTTTTAGTCAGAGTAGAGAAGCTGCTTCTCAGGTCTTGTGAAGTATTCATTATACTCTCTGGTGGGTCCTAAGCTACCTTGAACTTCATGTATTATTCCTTAATAACAACTTGCCATCTCATGAGAGTGGAACACATAAGGCTCACTAGTATCAATGATCAAGTAATTGAACCATCAGGAGCTGTGTTTTGCATGATGCTCTGGCTTGGAGAATATTTGATAGTTTGCAAATTTGCTTTTGCTAAAAGAAATCGAAGTGATTCATAAAAGGAAATTCAGAAGGATCATGTGTGGAGGCCAAAGTGGTTTTGATTCTCTGTTTTTCCTCTCCCAGGTATATTAGCAAAGGTTGTTGACAAAAAGTGAACACTTAAACCAAAAAGGAAACTTAATGTGAAACTGTCTTAGGTGCAAAGGCACAATAGCTAAATAATATCCTGTGAAGCCATAGGTCTTTTAATGTAGTCTTATTTATTGAAAAGAATCAGATATTTTCCTCTAAGAATGTATGTGTGGCATGAATGCTGTATTTTGTGGTGCATTTAGGTCACACCAGAAATTACTGTTTTATGCTGAAAATGAAAACCAAATGAATGTCGGCTGGCCATTTGTGTATGAAGAAAACAAAGCACCAAATTTTTTAACCTTTTAATGGAGAGTGCCCACCGTCAATTTTTCTGCAGAATATATGTAATAGTTTATGACTTGTATGCTTCTGAGAGCAGATGAGTGAATGGAAGTTTTGATAACTCAACTTTATGTGAACCAATCTGCCTTGCCTGGACAGAAGGAAGCAGAGTTTTATAGGATTTTCCATGGGCTGCTGCCGACTAGAATCACTCAGGAGCCCTTTCTGACCTGTAATAATTTATAAAATTTATTGCTAACTTAAGCTTGTCTGGACAATTTTGGCCATTAGAAGAGTTAATAATTTATTTGCCAATTATACCAAGGTCATCTTAAATACTTCATCAGAAGAAAAGGAGGTAATTGCTTCATCTCTCTGACCAAACTGCACATCCCCTTTAGTTGAGACAGGGGCCTCTTCTAGAGAGAGACTGTAGCAGGTTAGCATAAGTGATGCAATCGGAGTTGAGTAGAACAGGTTCTGCCATTAACCAGATGACATCTGTGCCTTTCTCTGCTGGGACGCATTATCTAGACATTTTCTGTCGGGGAGAAATTAGACTTGGGCTGAATCAAAACTCAGCCTCACCCGTGGCTTTGCTTGGGGCAAACTTACAACCATGTATGATGAAGAAAAAGCCCGAAAATGAAGGCCACATAGGAAGATCCATAGCAAACTGGTGGAAGTTTCCTTCTGACAGGCAGAAGACAAACTGAGGAGCAGAATCAAGGTTTCTATCAGGTGGGAATGAAACAGGAACTACTTTGGAGATCCCGAGGCATAAAGGGGTACAAGCCTCTTTAAAATGAATAGTGGAAAACAGTAGCTGGGGAGATAGCTGCAACCTTTAGCAATGCTCCCAGACCCTACAAGCAATTATAAGCTGGTTTCAGCAAATGTTGGTGATAGTAGGCTTTATTTCTTTTGAAGGTAACTACATCTTTTGACATATCTTAAATCACGAGAGGGGTTTATGTCCTATCACTTTTCTTATATCTCAGCAGTTCCCTAATGCTGGTCTCTAGAAACAAAAACACTGATGGCTCAGAAAATGTGTGATTTACTTTTGGTAACAGGTGCAGATTGTTCTGCTGGTTCATAGACAAGTTTAATAGTTTCTATCTGAACTTCTTTTATTCTACTTTACTTTTATTAATTATATGCTGAATTATAATTTTCTTCATGTTATTCACAACCTTTTATTATACTTTGTTTAACATAACATCACATTTCTTGAGGAATGGAAATCCAGAAACAACAAAAATTATATAACTTGAACCTAACTTCACTGCTGTATATGTTGACAGTATATCAAGATTGAGTTTTATTTTAAATTAAAATCAGTAAAGTCTTGTCTCTGGGTTCTAGAAATAATTTGTTAGAGATCGAAACACATATTTTCACATTTGATCAAAAAAATACTGGCGCAAAGAATCAGTTAATACTCCTTGAAACTATACTCTGTCACTTAACTTGTATAATGAAATTCATATTCATTTTAATTCATTTATTCAGCAAGCATTTATTAAACCCCTACTGTGTGCTTTGTACTCTGCTGGCACTGCAAGAGTTTTTAAATTATACATGATAATCTCATCAAGAAATTTAGTTTATTAGAGGGTTATAAGACATGGGCATAATTAATTTCAAGACAAACTAGAATGTGATGGATTATAAGCAAGGATAAGTAAGTTGCAAAGGGAATCCAGAAAGAGAATATTCGCAGCCAGGAAAGCTTCATAGGAGATGTAAGTTTGACTCAGACTTTGAAGGATGAATAAGGGCAAAGTCATTCCAGGTAAAGGGATGAACATGAAGAATGGCAGAGAGGTGGGAAATTACAGGTTATGTTTTTTGCTAGGGTAGAAAGTAAGACAGATTTTTTTTTGTACACACTGTCATGATGGGATGAGTTTCTTCAGCTGCTGGTAAATTTTTTCTGTTATGCAATTTAGAGGTAAAACTTAAGATGGTGGCCATATACTAAATTAATTTCTCATTAAAATATTAATTGGTATAATCAGATCTTTTCCTGTGGTGGTTTGATTTCACAAAGATACTTTGGGTGTGTAAAGTAGGGGAAGTTGAGCTACCATGAATGAGGGAAGACGGAATAGCAAATAAAGAATAGGGGAAAAGTCTGATGGTACAAAAAATGCAGAGTGCTTATTTTTACCTTTTCTTTTGTGATATCTAGAAAAACACATGCATTTTAAATGCAAATTTAGTTCTGCTCTAGTACTGACACTTTGTACTGATGTGTTATATTGTCTTGAGTGGTTCTTTCTTTATAGGATTTCTATTTATCTATTCAACTTGGTAACACCAAACTCTATTGAGGTTTCCAAGTTTCAGAAAGTCTTTTTTTCCCCCTAGAAATAAATTTTGCTAGGAAAAGTGAGAACTAAGGCTGATTCTCATATTTTATTTCTTTTGTTTAAAAGCACATTTTTCTTTTCATAGCTCTCATGAAATTAGGATAAAGATGGCTGGCATCTCATCCACTGGCTTTTGGGTGTGTAAGTTGGTCAAGTCAGAGTCAATTTGGTACGGAATTACCAAGCATTTTATTACAAATTCATTTTGTAGGAAAGGCTCTCTTTGACAACAAAATTTTGTATAACATGAACCACCATCACCGCCAACTGCAAATGCAATAACTTAGAATAAACAAATAGAATAACATTCCAGCAAAAAGGCAAAAATGGCCACTAATAAAAATCCTTAATGACAGATTAGTAATGTAAAATATGAACAATAACTAGATGGTATCCAATTAAAATATGTTTTAAAGCCAAAGGGAAATTTGCCTAAATGAGGAAATGGAATTAAGTACTCCACTAACCAAATCTTATAGAAGAGTCTCAAAGAAAGATGTCTGTGTAATATCAATATTATGCAGGGCATCAAGTAGCAATAGGGTGAACTTCTGAAGGGGTTCAGAATGAGCCTCCCCAAAATGTGCGACTTTGGCACATGGACTATTTTGAGCTGAGAGCAATCGAGACCCAGCTGACTTATGAAAAACTTTTACTCCTCCCTTAATTACTAAAAGAATTTAGATAAGGGGTCCGGCCCAGAAAGAGAGAGAACTTTTTGCCTGAATGAACTATCTGGATGACAGAACAAACATCTCATTACTAAACATCTGCTCTTCTTATTGTCCAATGAATCACCCTCCTCCCATTTGAAGCCCCAGACCCCTATCCCATTCCTTAGTTCAGAATGGCCCATAAGTCTTATCGACTGAAAAAAAAATGCACAATGTGAGAGTTGTGAGTTAAGTTTTATTTGAGGCAAAAGTGAGGACTATAGCCTGGGAGGCAGCATTTCAGATATCTCTAAGAAACTGCTTAAAAGTGGTAGGGGGGGAAGGTCAGTAGATATATGATTTTGGTGAAGAGGGAGTACATGCAGTCAAGCACATATTTTTTGCAGAAAGTTGCTGCTAGTCTCGTGAAACTTACCGCTAGTCACGAGGAGCAGATATCACCATGAAGGATTTTAGTGCTTTTCTAGATATGAAGAGATGCAAGAATTGAGCTCATAAAATTTTCTCCTGAAAATATCTATCTGAAGACCTGTTCTGCCAGTTTTCCCCAGAGCACAGAGGGCCTCGTTCCTGATCTCTACCCTGAACTCCTTTCAGTGGGTGTTGAAGGTCAGCAGCTACAGTAGCTCATAATTTAATCCTTGTAGAGGTAGATGGCAAGTGCCAGTTTGTAGCTGCCAGTCTCAACTGCCCTACTTGTCCTTGGGTCTCATTGTCTTTGTGGGACCCTCGTAAGTACATAATTAAATTTGTTTTTCTCCTGTCAATTTGTCTTATGTCAATTTGATTATTAGACCAGCCAGAGAACCTAGAAGTTTAGAGGAATCTTTTTTCCTCCCCAACACTTCGCTGTGTTTGCTTATCAAAAAATGTCCTAAATTTAGTCACCAAAGTTGACATGTTTACTTGTGATTCTAGTTTAAGTTAAGAAATCTGATTTTAACTTTCTCTCCCATTTCTGTGATGTTTCTCCTCCTACAAATCACTTTCTCTTTCTCGAGCTCCCCTCCCCTTCTCTAATATTCAAACTCATTTTCCTATGTCTTCACTCTCACAGAGGAAATTAGATGAAAAACGATTTTGTTTAATGTGTCTGAGTATTCTTTCTAGGAATGTTTGCATTTTGTATGGATAATAATAACTGTCTAAATACAGAGATATATATCGTTATGTTTTGGAACTTTAGCCATTAATGGATGCAGCTATTCATCTATCGGTAGTCTTCCTCCTGCTTCCAAACCATCTCCATAGGTAGTGCCTTGCCCATTTGATGGATGAGGCCAATTATTCTAGTGTGTGGCAATAACTTTAAGGAAGATAGGTGAGCACAGACAAAATGTCAATCAAGTAGAATTTTTGTACAACATCATGTATTAGGAGAATTCTGGATTTCCTGTGGGGAAAAAGGCACTATCCATCCTAAACCTTCTTCCCTTGAGGCTTCCATCAATGACAGTCTTTTCTGGGAAAACACAAATTAGAGTACTTCCACCCGCACGATTGCACCACCTCATTAGGTTTACATCCTCCAAAGGCAAATACCTGTTGCATGGTGCAGTTTCTAAGCTGCATCAGCAGCCAGTGAGGGTGCAGTTGTCTCAGCAGGGATGCTAGCAGCACAGGGGTTATTGGTGATGACACAATATTTCAGCCCAGTGCACTTTGACCTGTCACCCTTGCTTCAATTCAAGGATCATTTGATAAAATACTTGTTGACACCAGTGGGAGTACCTATGGTAATTTCAGTTTTTGAAAGTGAAGCTTTGGCATTAGGCTTAGTTAGAAAACGTAAAACACTTATTTTGTAAATGTCAAAGAGAAATAAAATAGGAAGGAAATGGAGCTGGCTCTCAATAACAGGCAATTGTGTCCTGGCTAGTAGCAAAAAGCGAGGTAGTGTGCGTATTATGAATAGGACCTTGGTATTAGGTTTAGTTCTCATTGTCACTTGTTAGTTGTTGACATTCAATAAGCAGTGCTGCTGTGAGGATTAATTAGATACACACGTCAGGTATTAAAATATCTGCCACATAGTAGGCTTTCAATAAATGACACTTTATTGCAATGTTCCTTTGCATTTTGTAAACTGCTTTTAATACAACATTTCTTAACATGTTTAGGGAAAAAAAGAAACCCCTTGACAATCTAATGAAAACTCTGGACTCTTACCTCTCAAAGAAAGGCCATATACCCTAAATCTGACATTTTTCAGTAGTTTCATGAACTTTCCTAAATATACCAAATGTAATGGTTAATTGTATTTGATAACTTGGCTAGGCTATGGTGCCACCTGTTTCATCAAACATGTAGCTTACAAGTTGCTGTGAAGGTGTTTTTTTAGAAGTGATTCATATTTAAATCAGGAGACTATGAGTAAAGAAGATTTCTCTCCATAACGTGGTGGACCTCATCCAATTAGTTGGAAGCCTTAAGAGGAAAGACTGAGGTCCTCTGAAGAGGAAGAAATTTTACCTCCAGACTACCTTCAGATTCAAAACTGCAACACTGACTCCTGCAGGAATTTCCAGCCAGTGGATTTTGGACTTGCCATGTGCCACGACTGTATGAGCCAATTCCTTAAAGTATTAATACATTGATAGATAGATAGATAGATAGATAGATAGATCTGTGTGCGTGTCTATTCCTCTATCTATCTGTCTATCTATTAACATCCTATTAGTTCTACTTCTCTGAAAAACTCTGACTAATACACATAGGACTTCCTAGGGAGTTCATGGACACACACACACACGCATGCGCACACACACCCCATTTGGAATTCTCTGAAGAAGACATTCTGGGAACGGTGGGGCCTCATGTCTCATCATTAAACCATTTATTTCTTGCAGAATAATTCTATCACTCTCCTAGTGGTAGTTAATCAGGAGACAGAAAGAAGCCTATTCAGCGTTAAAGAACAAAGTAAACACTTCAAGTAGGTATTGAATAAATGTTTCCCATTGTACTATATTTCAATTCCAGGGGTGACTAGCAAAGTCAGTGATACTCTTAGAGGCCCCTAATAACAAGGATCAAAATCCCTTCACCTGCAGGTTGGGACAGGGCTCCCTTGTGGCTGCCCTCTGAGGCCCCGCACTGTCTGCAGAGCTGCTATGCTGACTTTAACCGTCTCGGGTTTGCAGGTGGGAAGGTCTAGTCAGAGTCGTGAAAAGAAGTCTAAGTAAAGGAAATATAAAAATAAAATATTTTCCGTCATGCATACATATTTTAAGCGTTGTCTGAATTTTTCATTTTTCGAAAGGGTTATGTGGCATTTGGTAAAAGCCAGGATGAAACGTTTACACATACTTAGAAGCAAAATGGAGGAAAAAAAAACATAGAAAAAGAGTAGAAAAGTTGAGAATTAACTATAGATGAAGTTGCTGGTCACTAGTCACTATCACCTGCAAGTTAGCTTAACACTTTCCTAGGTCTTTGTACCAAGAATCTGCAAGACCTGTACAGTCTCCAGTGCAGGGACCTTACTCAGAGGGGCATTACACTATTGTTACTACACTAGGTAAATGATAACTGGATGACTCTGTCATTGGTAAGGCTACTTTTCTGGTTCTTTGGAAGGACAATTCCACTAAACTCTTTATGCAGAAAAGGATGGTCTTACTTACAGCATGTTGGTCAAAGAGAAGAAAATCTTCCCCACAGGCACTGTTCTTTCACTCTTTGTCTAGCATTGCCTCTGACATACTTCATTAGCAATTTGTGATGGTTTTTATCTGCGAAGTAGAAATAGTATCTGCTTTTCTCGCAGGAACACAGTGAAGATAAATAAGATTAATCATTTGAAGTACTTTGGGCTCCAATGATGATGAGCACTATGTTATTTCAAAGCATTATTATTTATTTACAAGTGACTTGTCACCATTCCTAATCTGTGTAAAGCACTTTGAATTCCTTGGAGAAAGACTTGATATTGAATAAAATTTTAATACAAGTGGATAATATGCAATGCATAGAATCTGTTCTGTTAGAGGCCCCATCACTACTGTGTGGGGGAAAGAAAATAGGTAGCATGGTAGACAAAAAGAAATGTTAGGGCATACTTGGTCTTCTGAATTTGCTTTCTGATCTGTCCTCCCAAACTAGCCTAAGAAGCTTAGGTCAGAAACAGAGCATGTGAGTGTACACTTGGTCACAATGACACATTCAAAATATTAATTAACTTATCAAACATTTACTGAACATGTACTGTTTGTCACTGGACTAGATTCTAGAGATACTAAAATGGTCAAAATAAGAAAAAGTCTTAGAGGACGATGAAATAAATCACATACGAAGAAAAGTAGAGTAAGCAATCTAATCAGTTAAATTAGAAACATCAGTGTGATGTCCTGACCTTAAAATTACTTTTTTTTTTTAAAGTTTAACACTACTAAAGTTTTCCAATAGCAGAAGTAGTAGTAGTACTAGAATTTACCATTGACTATTTTTAAGGGCACCCATAGGATCAAGATTTTGGTCTCTAATACCATTCTCTAGCACAAAACACCAGGGCTGCTTGGAGAGGAACTACTTCCATGCCTCAGATCAGGAAAAAATTATAATGCACCTGGATATTTTGTTTTTGCCATTCTTTGAGGATGTTTTCAAGGGTAACAGAAACAATGTTATAAAAGACAAAAGCAAAGTTGAAAGGAACTCCAGATGGCCATGTTGAAATAATTTGATTACATAATAAAAATTATAGTAATACCACAGTTAATTTGAACAAATTGAATTTGTGAAAGACCAGGAAGTCTCACTGATATTCAAATTTAAATGCCATTTATTTAAATCCAGTCCTTGTATTTATTTATTGTATTTATCCAACCTGTATTTATTGAGTGCCTACTATGGGACAGTCACTAGAGCTTGCATTCTAGTGGAGAGAGAAAGACAAGCAACTAGGATAAACAAATAAATAAGCAAAATATTGTATGTCAATTGTGATGAGTACTAGAGAGAGAAATAAATTAGAGAAAGAGGCTAAGAAATTCCAGAGAGGAGAAGTTGCAGAAAAGAGGCAGTGAACGAGGAGGTTATGGTCTAGGCAGAGGAAAGAATGTTGGAGATGAGGTCAGATGTCCAGAAAGTACACTTGTGTAGAGCCTCGTAGGCCAGTGGAGAGAGTTTACATCTTCCCTGAGTGAAATGGGCAGGCACTTGCAGCTGTGTGGGCAATGGACTGCAGGTGGGGCAAGAGCAGAAGTTAGGTACCACCTGGGAGGCTATGTAGTCATCTGAGAGAGAGATCATGTTGACTCGAAAGGTGGTTAGATCCCAATATATTTCCGAGTCAACACTAATGAGATTTTCTAAAGGATTTGATGTGGGGTATGTGAGAAAAGTGTCAAGGGTAGTGTCATAATTGTGGTTTGAAGAACAGGAAGAATGGGGCTGGCATTTATGGGGTTGGGAAGGAATGTGAGAGAAGCAGGTATAGGGAGGAAGACCAGAAGCACGGTGCTGAGCATATGCAGTTTGAGGCATTCAGGAGATGCAGAATAGGCAGTGGAAACATGAGGCCAGAGGTCTGGGAGGACTGAGCTGATGACACAAATTTGTTAGCTGTGTGTGTGTGTGTGTGTGTGTGTGTGTGTGTGTGTGTGTACGAACATACACCTCAGGACATGTGAAATGAGGCAGAAAGAAGAAAGAAACTAATAGAGGAGATTAAGATGGTCAGGAAGAATCATGAAAGTGTTATCCTGGAATTCAAGTGAAGAGAGTGTTTCAAAGGTGACTGTAGCAATAATGAAGGGTGAAAACCAATAAGAAGTGTATAGTTTTTAAGGATGTTAATAAGAAGTTGGTGATGTATTGTTCTGAGTTTTTTTAAGTTATATTATTTATAAAGTTTCTCTGCATGTAATTCAAGTCATCCTGGAAAATATAGCTGTATTCCAGAACAGACAGTTTTGATGAACACTGATGGTCACTCATAACAACCAGAGAGAAAGCAGCTCTAATTATTCTTAACGTGAGGCTACAGAGACAAGCAAAGTGGAAAGAAGTTTCCACAGCATTTAAAAATGATAAGTTAGCCAAAGAACTAAAGAGGAGAGCTAATATTTGAGCCTCAGTCCCTTATCTCCTAGGAGATGAAAACTCTAGATAGCCTTTTGAATTAGAATGAAATACTAACGAGAAATTAATGATGTCAGAACAGGTTACTGTACTGCAAAGACATTTCAATGAGTTAAGTATTGCAGGCTATTTGAAACTTAATTTATTGGAAAGACAACAACTTACAGAAATGAAAATATATAACAGAGAGGGAGAGGGGAAGGGAGAGAGAGAAGTCCAAATGTTTAACAACCAAATGTATTAAAGGGACTTAGCCAAATAATATATCACTAGAGTTTAATTCTCTTGAATTATAGGGTCAGAGAAGATCCTTAGGAACTGATTGATAACCTAGGTCCTGCAAAACCTGCTCTTCTGAGGGGAAGGGGAATTTGTAAAGTTCAATAAAATTTCTGGAAAGAATGAATGCAATACTTTCTGAAACCACGGGAAAACATCAAAAGAAGTATTAAAATAACCTAGGAAGATACACCAAATGGTGCAGAAATCAGGACTAATTAAAGTAACTCTATGGAGTTGATTCTCTTAGACTATAATTTAAATGTGAATGAATTTAAGTTTCATAACAAATTTTGTAATTATTGCAATTGTTTATATTTTATCTGTTGTTTAAGATATTTGTAAATGTGTTATTGCCATATAAGTTATTTGAGAGAAATTAGTCATAATCATTCCTTATGTTTGCATGTTTAAGAAAATTAACTTTCATAGTTATATATTTTAGATGGAAGTTTAACACATTGAACATTAAATTACAAAGGGAAGTGTGTATTCCTTTTCCCTATAAAAGCTCCTTGGAAACTGAAGAATTAAATACAAAGCTGAATAAAAACCAGCCTAGTCTTCAAGGATTTAAGTGCAGGATTGTAGAGACACACCAACATGTATTTATAAGGCAATGTAGTCCATAAGATTGAGGCATGCGTTAGGGAAACAGTTCTCAAATTTTTGATCTCAAAACACTGTTATACATTTTTTTTTTCTCGGTATGCGGGCCTCTCACTGTTGTGGCCTCTCCCGTTGCAGAGCACAGGCTCCGGACACGCAGGCTCAGTTGCCATGGCTCACGGGCCCAGCCACTCCGCGGCATGTGAGATCTTCCCGGACCAGGGCACAAACCCGTGTCTGCTGCATCAGCAGGTGGACTCTCAACCACTGCGCCACCAGGGAAGTCCTATACTTTTAAAATCACTGAGACCTTGGACAGATTTCATTTCTCTGTGTTAAATCTATCGATATTTACTAAACATTAAAAGTTAGACATTTAAAAATATTTATTAATTATTTAAAAAACAATAAACCCTTTACATGTTAACATATTTTTATAAAATATGTCTATATGTTCCAAAAAACAAAGTCTAGAGAGAATAATGGTATTGTATTAAATTTTTGCAGATCTATTTAATGTCTAGTTTAGGAGGAGGTACATGGATTTTCATCTGCTTTTGTACTTAATCTCTTGCAATGTGCTGTTTTGGTTGCAGTTTTTGAAGAATATATGGCCTCAAACTGGTATATATTTAGAATGGGGAGGGAACCTTAATATCCTTTTTAAATAATTCTTTTATACTACACCAAAACTCTACAAGCAGTTCCTTAAAGGTTAGTACTAAAGTGGAATCTGAAATAATATAAATAAATGTTTCAATTCTACATAAATACTCATTCATCTATCTTGCATATGAATGGATCTCCTAGCGAGGAATAGGTTTATAACATCATCTTTGATCATTTGAAAAGTATTGATTCACTAAGTTATACAAATTCTATAAAAGTTGACACATTATATAATATAAAAACCTTATGTTTTTAACATCATCACCAATTGGTTAACATCATCACCAATCTCATCAAGAAAAGATTTTGAGTATTGGGAGAGACATTAAGCTCACAATGGTTGATAAAAGTTTTGCAAAATTTTAATTTTCACTTAAAAGCGCAAATTTTATTATAACTGCAAATATTTTAGCTGTTTTTCTTGAACAGACAAACTCCATTCAGTTTTTAGAAAAATGTCTGCCAAATAACCAGGTCTAAATAAACATAATTTTCAGTTCTTTTTCAAGTAAAAATAGTATTCCATTTAAAAAACAATGAACTGAGCTTGCAGCAAAAATGTTTTATGTGTGCTTTTCACTTCATTACACAAAATATTAAAAAGACACATACTTAAGGGTCAAGATTAAATAAAATTAATTTTTTGTTGCTTTATAGAGAAAATTCTTAAATGGATTTTTTTTTTTCGTTTCCAAATGTGTGTCTGTGGAATATACAATAACTTCTAGTACTGTTTCTTGTGCCTGCCTTAGTTTGTGCTAAGGAGCTGTCAGTTAAACCCACAATTGCTTTTACCATTTGTTCAAGTGTCAACACAGTCAACAAGGCACGTGTCATCTTAGCAATATTATAAAAATAGTTTTGAATTCACAAAGCCCCTAAAAAGATTTTGGAAACCCCCGGAATCTATGAATCACTCTTTGACAACCACTATCATGGGAGCACAGAGAAGTTGCACCTACTCCAAGAAGGGTATTAGGAATTAGAGGCAGGGAAGACTTCTTAAAGAAAAGACACCTGAGCTGGGTCTAAAGGAGAATTAATTAGTATTTAGATGGGAGAAAATACAAGCAAAGGTATAGGGGAAAGACATAGCATGGTGTGGGTAGGAACTGCAGTAAACTGTTGATGCTACAGTAACAAAACCAAGGCAAAACAGGAAGTGTCAGATAAAACTGGACAGGTGGGAAAGTGTTGGATAAAAGAAGGAGGAATATGCCACATTAAAGGTCCTAGATTTTTATCCTTTAGTCAAAAGAAAGTAAGTTTTAAGGACAAGAGTGGAATTGTCAGATTTACTTTGTAGAAAAATCACTTGTATGAAGCATAGATTTGAGGATGTCAAAATTGGAAACAGGGAGACCAGGTTTAGAGAATATTTCTTTTCGCAATGAACTAAATGTTTATTCCTACCCAAATTCGTAACTTGAAACCCTAATCTCCAATGTGATGGTATTTGGAGGTTAGACTCTTGAGAGGTGATTAGGTCATGAGAGTTGAACCCTCATAAATGAGATTTGTGCCCTTAGAAAATAGACCCCATAGAGCTCCCTTCTTTTTCCACCTGAGAGAACACAAGAAGCAGAGAATACAACAAGAACATGGCCATCTATGAACCAGGAAAAGGGTCTTCACCAGATACTGTATCTGCCAGCACCTTGACCTTAGACTTCCCAGCCTCCAGAACTGTGAAAAATAAATTTCTGTTGTTTAAGCCACTCAGTCTACAGTATTCTGTAATAGCACCCTGGAGTGACTAAAAACACTTCCCTTCCTCCTTCTTCTTCATCTCTGTTTGGTAATGTTGAAAATACAAACATGCTTTTTATAAAAAGTGAAGTAAAATAGAAAACGATAAAGAAAAACAAAGCTAATCTCTCTGTCTCCCTTCACTCATATCTCTCTGAGGTAACCAATGTTACAACCTGGTATGTATCCTTCAGAGAATAAATAATTCTTATAGTTTCCCTATGATTTTGAGGTGAATTATCTGTTCATCAGGCCATTGGATACGAGATTGAAACTTATGGAAAGGTCAAACCTGGACATATGGGGTGTCATCGACATATGGGGTGTGGTTAAAACCATGAGTGTGAATGAGACGATCTCGGGGGCTCACACAAAAAGAAGGTCAATGCACTGCAGTCTGACATGTGGGGATCACCACAGGGAAGAAGCACACAAAGGTCCACAAGGAAAAGAGAAAACAATGGGTTGTGAGTGGAAATACTGAAAATAATTTCAGTTTAAAACATTAAGGATGTGCCTTTACAATGAGAGTATGCTGAATAAATAGCACGAAGAAGGTTTGTGAATTTTAAGAAAAATAAAAATGAGTCTTTATTAGACAAAAATAACTTTTCTGTGGTGTTGTACACATTATATATATTATATACGTACAATGCAATTTATATTCAGTCAAGACTTCAGGAACACCCTTGACAGGAAACCAGCACCCAGAGAAATAAGTGCAGAATAGAGTTTACTGTAAATTCAATATTATACAAATGGGTAGACATTTGTAGGTCCTACTAGGAAGAAAAGGAAGAAAAAAGAGGATTATTCATTGATTCATTTATGAAATATTAGGGAAACTGCAAAATCTCTAGGAAATATTAGAAAAAGGAAGACACTGAGAAAACAGTCAACTTCATTTTGTAAAGGGGTAAGAAACTCTCCCATAAAAAGTAAGATAAAGTTTGAAAGATGAGGTCTGTATTCACTCTTCCCTAAGAGTAGGCTTTTGACAAGAGAAAAGAACTTTCTTATATCTGATCGGAATATCTCCTATGTTGTAAAATTTGAGTCCAGTTTCCCAAAGATGCTTGGAATAGTTGAGTGCCCTATGCCCTTCTAATCTGTGAGATGTGATCTCAATTTACTTAGCCAAATTTTGCACGTATATAGAAGTGTACTAATTGTTAAGTGGCTAAGTCAGAGTTCTTTGTAGTGGGTGGATTCCATAGGCTGGATTCATTTGAAATGCTTATTATCTTAGAGCAGTTTTTTTTTTCCCATATGGATTTGTTACATTTCATGACACATGATTTGAGGCACAGTTTGTTGAAATCCAGGTAATGATGAGGCAGTTATTGGTGAGAGTATTCTATTTGTGTAAGATATATAGTTTTTCACAGAAATGTGCTAGTCTAACAAATTGACATTTCCTTTCTTAGATATAATTCCTCTAGAAGGAGTTAACTCATCAGACTGGGTCTAACAGGAACAAGGGCTGGGTACCCTTGCATTTAGCTCTGTTCAGAGAGTAATATGCCACTTGGGTGACTAAATCTGGCTTAGGCAAAGACCTACCAGAATGTAGGAACAGAACTCCCATTCATGAGGACTAGGTACATAAAAGCATCCTAGTCTTTTGCTTTTCTAGCTCACTCCCCCAAATAAAAGTGTTAAGATATTTTCAGAATGATGTAGGCCTTTGTGATAATGGTATAGTAAGTGTGGTTGAAGAAATATGTGCTGTTTCAGTTGCTTATTCACTTTAGTCTGGAGAAAATAAGTGACTATGGGCAATACTAATGTATAGCCCTCCACATCAGTAATGTCAGTACTATAGCTAAAGAGTCTGCAACAACTTTTAGACATATTAAGATCCATGTACATATGTATGTTTTATGCTTCATCTTCTTGAGTTTTTTTTTCTTTTTCTTTTTAAATCATTTTTTATGTTACTAGCCACTCAAAAAAATGTGAGGAATAAAATGGAACAACAGAGGAGTGATTGAATGGGAGGACCTGGAACCAAGAATTACTTCCTCTAGAATATGACACAAGACTGAAAATAGAGGTGAAATGATAAAAAGAATGTTTCAGGTGTTGAAGAATGGAAAGGTAAGGCAAATATATAGCACACTGAAAAATAGAGCAACCTGTCTGCTCTCATACCACAATGGAATTAAACCAGAAATTAATAACAGAAAGATAGCTAGAAAATCACCAAATACTCAGAGATTAAACAGCACATTTCTAAATCACACTGGGGTCAAAGAAGAAATCT
Source organism: Leucopleurus acutus (assembly GCF_964270905.1). Classification (NCBI taxonomy): domain Eukaryota; kingdom Metazoa; phylum Chordata; class Mammalia; order Artiodactyla; family Delphinidae; genus Leucopleurus; species Leucopleurus acutus. Next base: position 109,024,023 of record NC_139143.1, on the reverse strand, counting down.
AAAGAGAATTTAAAAATATTTTACACCAAATTAAAATTAAAATACAACTTAACAAAATTTGGACATGCAAAAAAGCAGTGATCAGAGGTAAATTTATAGATTGAATGAATATGTTAGAAAAGAAAAAAAACTAAAAGTCAATAATCAAGTTTTTGTTTCAGGAAACTACAAAAAGAAGGCAAATTTAATCTAAAGTAAGCAGAAGAAAATAAATAATTAAAATTAGAGTAGATGTCAATGAAACTGAAAACAGGAAATCAATAGAGAAAATCAACAAAAAACAAAAGCTCATTATTTGAAAAAATTAATGACTGGTAAGTTTTTAACCAGAATTTCTAAAGAAAAAAAGAAAGAGAGAAGACAGAAATTTCTAATATTGGAAATGAAAGAGGGGACATCATTACAAACCCCATAGACATTAAAAGGATGATAAAGAATGCTGTGAACAAACTTAAGCCCACAGATTTGATAGTTTGGAGGAAATGGACCAATTTCTGTAAAGACACAATCTGCAAAACTCACACAAGAAGAAAAAACAACCTGAGTAGGGCTCTATCTATTAATGAAATTGAATCAATAATTAATAATCTTCCAAAACAGAAATCACCAGGCCCAAATGGATTCACTGATGAATTCTACCAAATATTTAAGGAAGAAATTATATTGATTTTTAACAATTCTTTTAGAAGATAAAAGCAGATGAAATACTTCATAACTCATGCTATGAGGTCAGCATTGTTCTAATACCAAAACAAGTCAAAGATATTACAAGAAAATAAAACTGTAGACCAATATCTCTCATAAAAGTAGATGCAAACGTTCTCAATGAAATATTAGCAAAACAAATCCAACAATGTATGAAAAGAATTCTATGCCACAACCAATTGAAATTCATCCTAAGTATGCAAATTTGTTTCACGTTAAAAAAATAAATAAATGTAATCCATCACATCAACAGACTAAAGAAGAAAAAATCACACGATCATATTAATAGATGTAGAAAAATCATTTGACAAAATCCAATGTCCATTCATGATAAAGACTCTTAGTGCACTAGGAATAGAGGGCAACTTCCTCAACTTGATAAGTGACATCCATAAAAGCCCTACAGCTAACATCACAGTTAATTATGAGAAGCTAGAAGCTTTCCCACTAAGATTAGGAACAAGGCATTGTTGTTCCCCTTCACCACTCCTTTTAACATTGTACTGGACGTCCTATCTAATACAATAAAACAAGAACAGGAAATAAAGGTATACAGATTGGGAAGGAAGACATAGGACCATCTGCTTGCTGATGACATGATTCTATGTTGAAAATCTAAAGAATTGACAAAAAAATCTCTTCAAACTAATAAATGATTATGGCAAGGATGCAGAATACATGGTTAACATACAAAGGTCAATCACTTTCCTATATACCAGCAATGAACAATTTGAGTTTGCAATTGAAAACACAATACCATTTACATTAGCAACCCCTAAAATGAAATACTGAGGTATAAGTCAAACAAAATATGTATATAAGTTCTATATAAGAAAAACCCATAAAGCTGTTCAAAGAAATCAAAGAAAAACTAAATAAATGGAGAGATATTCCATGTTCATGAATAGGAAGAATCAATATTATCAAGATTTCAGTTCTTCCCAAATTGGTTTATAGATTCAATCCCATTCAAAAAGCCAGTGTTATTTTGTGGATATCAACAAAGTGATTTTAAAGTTTATATGGAGAGGCAAAAGATCCAGAATTACTGACACAATATTGAAGGAGAAAAATAAAATCAGGAAATTGACACTACTTGACTTCAAGACATACTATAAAGCAACAGCAATCAAGACAGTGTGTTATTGGTGAAAGAATAGACAAACAGTTCAGTGGAATAAAATAGAGAATCAGAAATAGATCCACATAAATATAGTCAACTGATATTTGACAAAGAAGTAAAGACAGTAAAGTGGACAAGAAAGAGTCTTTTCACCAAATTGTGCTGGAACAACTGGATAATCACATGCAAAAATTTGAATCTAGGGACTTCCCTGGTGGTGCAGTGGTTAAGAATCCGCCTACCAATGCAGGAGACATGGGTTCGAGCCCTGGTCCAGGAAGATCCCACATGTCGTAGAGCAGCTAAGCCCGTGTGCCACAACTACTGAGCCTGTGTGCCACAACTACTGAAGCCCGCGTGCCTAGAGCCCATGCTCCACAACAAGAGAAGCCACCACAATGAGAAACCCGCGCACCGCAACGAAGTGTAGCCCCCCGCTCGCCGCAACTAGAGAAAGCCTGCACACAGCAAAGAAGACTCAACACAGCCAAAAATAAGTAAATAAATTTATTTAAAAAAAAATTGAATCTAGACACAGATTTAGACCTTTCACAAAAATTAACTCAAAAATGAATCATAGAACTAAATGTAAAATGCAAAACTATAAAACTCTTAGAATTTAACATAGGAGAAAATCTAAATATCTTTGGGTTTGGTGCTGACTTTTTAAATACAACAGTGAAGGGCTTCCCTGGTGGCGCAGTGGTTGAGAGTCTGTCTGCCGATGCAGGGGACACGGGTTCGTGCCCCGGTCCGGGAAGATCCCACATGCCGTGGAGCGGCTGGGCCCGTGAGCCATGGCTGCTGAGCCTGCATGTCTGGAGCTTATGCTCTGCAACGGCAGAGGCCACAACAGTAAGAGGCCTGCGTACCACAAAAAAAAAAAAAACCCAAAAAAACAGTGAAGGCAGGATCCATGAAAGAAATAATTAATACTCTGGACTTCATTAAAATTAAAAATGCCTGTTCTGTGAAAGACACTGTTAAGAATATGAGAGGACAGTCCATAGATTGGGAGAAAATATTTGCAAAAGCCACATCTGATAAAGGACTGTTATCTAAAATATACAAAGAGTTCTTAAAACTCAACAATAAGAAAACAAACAACCACACTAAAAAATTAGCTAATAACCTGAACAGACACCGCACTGAAAAAGATATACAGATGACAGATAAGTTTATAACAGAGCTCCACATATTATGTCAATAGGAAAATGTAAATTGAAACAGCAATGAGATAACACTACACACCTATTAGAATGGCCAAAATCCAGAATACTAACCACAACAAACGCTGGAAAAGATGTAGAACAATAGGAATTCTCATTCATTGCTGGAGGAAAGGCAAAATGGTACAGCCACTTTGGAAGACAGTTTGATGGTTTCTTACCAAATTAAACATACTCTTACCATAAAATCCAACAATCATACTCCTTGGTATTTAGCCATAGGAGTTTAAAACTTATGTCCCTGCAAAAACCTATACACAGATGTCTAGAGCATCTTTATTCATAAATCCAAACCTAGAAGCAACCAAGATGTCCTTCAGTTGGTGAATGGATAACTAAACTATGGCACATCCAGACAATAGAATATTATTCAAAAGTAAAAATAAATGAGTTATCAAATCATGAAAAGACAGAAAACTCTTAAATGCCTATCAGTAAGTGCAAAAAAATAATCTGAGAAGACAACACACTATATGATTTTAACTATATGACATCCTAGAGAGGCAAAACTATGGAGACACTAAAATAATCAGTTGTTGCCAGGGGTTGGAGGTAGGAAAGCAAGAGCATAGAGAATTTTTAGGACAGTGAAACTATTCTGTATGATACTATAATGGTGGATACATGCCATTATACATTTATCAAAACCCATATAATGTACATCACCAAGAGTGAACCCTAATGTAAAGTATTGACTCTGGGTGATAATGATGTATCAATGCATGTTCGTTGGTTATAACAAATGTACTACTCTGGTTCCAGATATTGATAGTGAGGGAGGCTATGAGTGTGTGGTGGTAAGGGATATTTAGAAACTCTGTGTTTTCTACTCCATTTTGCTAAAAACCTAAAACTTCTCTAAAAATTATTATTATTATTATTATTATTATTATTATTATTTGCAGTATGTGGGCCTCTCACTTTTGTGGCCTATCCTGTTGTGGAGCACAGGCTCCAGACGCGCAGGCTCAATGGCCATGGCTCACGGGCCCAGCCGCTCCGCGGCATGTGGGATCTTCCCAGACCAGGGCACGAACCCGTGTCCCCTGCTTTGGCAGGCGGACTCTCAACAACTGCGCCACCAGGGAAGCCCTAAAAATTATTTTTTTTAAGTGAATTGTTTGTTTGGGAAGATCATCATCATGCTAATAGAAGGAGGAAATTTGAAGGTATTTGAGATCTATGTAAATACTCTGTTCATACAAAATATAGCTTCCTTTGTTTTTAATGCAGGAATCCAGGGGGTAGAAAACAACCCTGATTAAAGAAGAATTCAGTGAGATAAAATATTCTTTGCAACCAGCGTGTTTGATGTTTATTTTCAAGCTAGCCTTCTGGGGCAAGAGTGTCACAACTATTATCTCTATTAAAAACTAGTTATTTTCATAGTGACCCAGCACAATACCTTACAATATCCTGTTATTCTAATTTTGCAGAAGACACTGAAGAAATCGGGAGATTGTCTGTGTTGAACTTCAGAAGGCAGAAAAGGCTTGAGTTAGCTAGGATTTGAACTTTCACAGGTGGCTTTTCCAAAGAGCCTTTTACTCAGGTCTCCTAGTAAGCCTGAGGAAGGGTCACTTGCATGCATGATGCACATCCCCTTATTCTTGCAGCCGATTCCTGCTTTGCCTAACCTCAGAGAATGGTGAAAACACTTGCCTTTTCTTTAGTAGCTTTGCTAAGGGTGTCAGGGCTGAGAGTTGTTTATTTTTGGTGTGACTCTTCATGATTTTAAATGTTTTCCATGTACTGTTCCATCAGTGAACAGGCTCTTAACAAATCTCCAAAATAAACTAATTTACCAAGGCTTTCTCATATTGTCATTTTGAAAGACTGAACAAACATCAGTAAAAGAAGAAATCCAAGTTCTCATGCCAAATATGCGTATGTCCAAGACCAGGATTTCTTCATGTTTAGATAGGGATGTGGAGCCTAAAGTGCTAGGAATTTTTAATCTTCTTTCTAACTTATTTTTATTTCCCTTCCTTCACTTACTCCAGTTTTGATGGGTCTTAAATGTAGGGCTGCTTGTCACTTACAAAAAGATGTGCTCTAGCAGATGAAAGCCGGGGTTATCTTCCACTTCACTTGGAAGAAGATTTGAATTACTAATTGTGTCTCAGAGAATCCTTTCCAGATGACTGTACGTTGGTCCAAAACATAAAAGCACTCAATTGGTCTAAAGTCTGAATAAGAGTCCCAGAGAGGATTGGATAAATGTTGGAGGGAATTATTTCTATTGCTGGAAACGTGTCTATAGTATCTATAGAGCTACTCTAAACTGAGCAACAGGAGAGGAGGACAGAGTCCATCTTTGGTTCCTTCTCCACTCTTTCTATTCTTTTAAAATAAAGCACTACAAAGATGTGCTCTCATTCTTTTTTACTGTAACATTTTATTAGTGGATATATGTGGCTGGCCATCTAGTTCAGGCCTGCTTCCCTATCATGCACTTTTCGTCTATGTGCTTTTTCATATTTCCTTCTTCTTTTCTCATTTCTTGGACTCTCATTTCTTTTCTTATTTCCATTGCTCTCTCATTCTAACCTTTTATTTCATTTTCTTCAGAGGCCAGACAAGCAATCTAAATATGTTAAGTGACAGGTCAATGCATCAAAGAGTTGTGAAGACAACAAATTGAAATGCATGACCCATCCAAAGGTGGTCAAATTCTCCTGGGAATTTATTGGCTAATAAACAGTATCTGGGTGCCAGGTTCCCTTCACTGTTCATAACTTTACAACTGCTACTCTGTTTCATTCATATTCCCCCTTTTTTCTTCCATCTTTCTAAAAAAGTTACAGGATGGGGGTAGGATTTACAATCTTCAAATTCTGGTTCTGCCTTACTTACTTTGTGAAGGGGGCAAATTTATCCTCTGTACCTCAGTTTCCTCATCTGAAAAAAGGGATGATAAGTGTACTTACCCATTGAGTTGTAATGAAGATTACATGAATTCACATTTATAAAGCACTGAGAATAGTACCTAGAACAGAGATATACTGCATAAGTGTTTTAAAAATAAGTATTAGATTTTATTATGACCGGGTAGTCTGCCCAGAGCTTCCTAAACTTCCTTTTCTGCCCTTCTCCATCCCACCCTTTCCCTCTTTGTTCCTGAGGGAAAGGTATACAATAAATCAATATATACAAGGAGATAACTGAGACATGGATTACCATTTGATTATTAGCTGGGACAATATTGATGCTCCAGTGGTTGGTTATCTGGTTGAAACATGCTGCATAGGCTTATGGCCTAGAGAATTTCCTTACTACTCTTAAGTCCAAATTTAAATCTTGTTATCTTAGTAGAGTCAGATGTTAGGGCTTAGAAGGAACTTAAAATTACCTTTGTATTGTCATATATTTTCACAAAATTTGCAAAGTACGAAACTTTAACTACAATCAGTCTCTTTCCTTACTGACTATCCACTCCCTGACCCTCACCGGTAACACATTTGTCCATGCATAGAGGAGCATTCATATTCCTGTGGGCATTCTGGGGGGATCTGACAACAGGAAAATTGAAGGAACACTTAGTATGGATCTCTGGAGTCTGTATATATTTACGAAGTTTGTAGTCACCTCCTCATATAATTCAATTACTAACTGTTCCAGAGTAAAAATGACTTCTAAGAATGCTTCTAATGCTTTTCAATTCAACTTTCAAATGTTTGCAAGAGTATTTAAGATTAGTCACTGCCTGAGAACACTTAAATATGTCCTGAAATTTTACAGCTCATATAGGAAAGAACTTGAAAGATATTTTTCAAAAAGCGGCAAAAATCCTAAAAGTGTATATAACATTACAAATAACTGGTTGTGAATTTAAAATATTATATAGTATATACAAACTTTTTCTTAGGAGGTGTGTGAATGATGTTTCTTCTCTTTCGGGACCCAATCTAATGACCATATAATATTACCTCCTTTGTTTTCTTGCTCAAACTCTACCACATTGCATTTAGTTGTCTTGTCTCCCTAGTGTCTGTCTGTGACAGTTTATTGTCTTTCCTCATTTTTTCATGACTCTGACAGTTTTGAGAGGTATGAGTCAAGTATTCCAATGTGTGTTTTTTCCACCAACACACCAAGCAATTCATTCAATTCTGATAATATCTATTTGGAGAAAGCATCAGATCCCACAGATTATGGGCTCAATCCAACAAGACTCACCGCCTCACCCACTTCAGATGCCAATTGAAGTCCAAGTTGTCACCTGTGCTTTTGACCCATGAACCATAGACTGGAGGTTCCCATGACCCCTCTCCTTCAGTTCCATTAATTTGTTAGAGTGGTTCACAGAACTCAGAGAAATATTTGCTTACTACATTATGTCAGCCAGAAAAGGATGTAGGAGGCTGCAAATAATAAAAAGTTTATTCAGGGTCTTAAGAATTGCAATTCAGGAGACACAGAATCCAGTAACCCCAAAAAACTATACTGGGGAAGAGAAAGAGTCAGGAGTTTATAAAGACAAAAAGCCATGAGATTGTTAAAAGTTGGCTGGCAAGAGTTGTGATTGGCTCTGATACGAGTCAAAAAGTATTTATCCTATAGAGAACAGACTTATGATTGCCAAAGGGGAGGGGGGTGGGAGAGGAAAGGACTGGGAGTGTGAGATTAGCAAATGCAAACTATTATATATAGGAAGGATAAAAAACAAAGTCATACTCTATAGCATAGGGAGCTATATTCAATATCCTGTGTAAACCATAATGGAAAATAATATATTAAAAAAAAGAATGTCTCTATGTGTATAACTGAGTCACTTTGTTGTACAGCAGAGATTGACATGACACTGTAAATCAACTGTACTTCCACAAAAAATAAAATTAAATTAAAAAAATTTATCCAAAACGAATCATGATTTGTATTAGGGTAAGGGTTCCATAAGTAGATAGGCTGTCATGAGTTTCTGGCAGATGTTTTGGATGACTTCATCAGGTCAGAAGGTCAGGTTCCATCCAGACTGAGATGTGTATAAGACACACTTCCTTAATGGCTTCCCAGATCCATTTTAGAGACCTCTCTTAACAATATTGACTCCATTTTGATTTTCCTTTCACAATTACTAGCTTATTGAAAAAGGATATAGTTCAGGAAGAGCCAAATGGAAGAGATGCATAGGGAAAGGTGTGTGGAAAGGGCACAGAGCTTCCATGCTCTTTGCACAAGTTGCACTTTCTGCATTTGCACTTGTTCACCAATGTGGAAGCTCTTGAACCCCATCCTTTTAGGGTTTTATGGAGGCTTCATTACATACATGTGCGTGATTAAATCATTGCCTTTGGTAATTAATTTAACCTCCAGCCTCTCTCCTCTTCCCAAAGGTCAGGGAAGTGGGACTGAAAGTCCCCACCTTCTAAACGTTTGGTCTTTCTTGGGACAAGCCCACCGCAGGCTATTGAGGAGCCCCACCCTAATTTGTCTCATTAGCATAAACTCAGGTGCACTCAAAAGGGACTCCTAATGAATGACAGAAGATATTCCTAACACTTAGGAAATTCCAAGGGTTTTAGGACCTCTGTGCCAGAAACTAGAGACAAAAACCATATGTATTTCCTTTACCTCAGTTTTGGTTTTATCTATTGCTTTTCCTCATGATTAGACGTGGGTTGTGGTTTATTGGAAGAATACCAAAGTGGTGAAGTGTTCTTCTCATCACACATATCCACTGGTACTGGAGGTGCCCACAACACCACTGTTTAAAGGTCAACACTTGGTTAAGGTAATGTTGACCAGGCTTTTTTTTGTACCACTTTTCCTTATCCATGCACTAACCTTTGAAACCCTATCCCACTCTTAAGGGGAAAGAGCAGTAATGGGGGATTATGTTCCACCTGTTGATGAAGATTATTTGGCATAATTAAGCATAATTATTTGTAATAGTCTTGAAAGGAAGATTAGTCTTCATTTATTTATATCAGTATGGACTCATGAATATTTATTTTATATTATTTATTTTGTAGTTTAAATTGTTCCAGCTTTTGCCATTGAGAGTTCTTTCTGTTGACTTCTTTGTCCCTTTTACATGATTGGTTTTTTTGCTCACTTTCTTACCTTCTGTCACTGCTACATATTTGAGACTCATCTTGTATTTTCCTGCCCCAAATCTAGAATCAATTATTTCTCTCAGAACCCACTGTTACTTTGATTAAAATGGTATTTAGAAACCAAGATCTGGGTGCTGTGTGTGCTCATTGATAGTGGGGTATCATTGTTTCTAGGACCTCTCAACAAATAGAGCTAAGTAACACAAGTATAGATACTTATTTATGTATATACACATTTCTATGGTTGTATCTATATCTACTGTCTGTGTCAGTATTAAGCTAGACATGAGTTCACACTGATGTCTCCAACTCTGATCCAGTACCATGGAGTTTATTCTAGCCTTCCCCTCTTGCTTATCTGTAATGTCTTTCTCCAACAGTGAGAAACCTAGCACCCACTATCCAACCTCACTTATTTATCCAAACTCAATACACACATAAAGCCTTTTCAGAATTGCCAATTTGAACTCCCATGAGAAAAAAAAAATACCAACTAAAGTACAGTGTTTATTTCCAGGTCCTTTTTGTCTTTAGCCTTAAAGTCTCTTTACCTTTTTTTTTTAAGTTTAGCTTTAAAGCTAAAACATCGTTTTCCAAAGTTATGTAGGTCAGCTTCCTTTTTCCCTATCTCCTTCAGTAAAGATATGTCATAAATTTGTAACAAAGTTTACAAAGTTTCCCTTTAACATCCTGATTGATGCTCTCTTTTTCTTAGTTTGCCTCCATTAAAGTTTACTCTTTTGACATATGCAGAGAGCCACTTATTTGCCACTCAGTTCAACTCCTTTTTGAGCTCAGAAAGGTAAGTTCAGGTCCTGATCTCCACCCAAAAGTTCTTCAATAAAAGCACATCTCATTATCTCCTATCTACACATCCAGTGTCTTTCATGTGACCTCTTCAATGTTTTTCAAAGAATCAGAATGGAGGCGATATTTCCATTTTCTTCAAATACACCAACTGCAGAGGTATTGAGTATTTGTGCTACCGAAGGCGTGAAACTTGGAGAAAAGTGCATAATACAGAATATTATGTATATGTCTGAAATATTTTCATGAGTATAATATAAAAGAAAAAAGCAAAAACTAATCTTAACATTTAATATTGTGTACATTTTTTCCATCGTTATTTTCTCTATTTTCCTATTTATAAAAAATATATATTTATCAAATTAGGGTTAATAATAGATCTCAAATTGTTTCTACAACAGTAATCTAGGTTCTACTATTTATAGCTACTTTAACTTCATCTCACTGTTGTGGCCTCTCCCGTTGAGGAGCACAGGCTCTGGACGCGCAGGCTCAGCGGCCATGGCTCACGGGCCCAGCCGCTCCGTGGCATGTGGGATCTTCCCGGACCGCGGCACGAACCCGTGTTCCCTGCCTCGGCAGGCGGACTCTCAACCACTGCGCCACCAGGGAAGCCCGCCACTTTAACTACTGAAGTTTGCAAATTCAAAAGAATTTAATTTCACAGGAAATATACCGTTAATATTGCATCTCATTATTATCTGTGTAAACCACTTAAATATTTCAGTAGTATTGTCTTGACCAATCTTTTCAGTATATAATTCCCTTGTTATTTTTCTGCTAATAATATTTTTCTAATTGTTGAATTTTGTCTTGGCCTCTATAACATGTTTTGAATCTGAATAATTATCGCTCTTCATTTAAATTTTCTTCCCTTGGAGATGTAGAAAACATGGTTGTAACATCTTATAAATCGCTTCTCAAATTAATAAAAATTGTTTTCCTGGCTTTTTATGGAGATTAACAGAAGTTTCTTGAAACTACATTTTCTGAAAGGTGACCTGGAATGCAAAGCTCTCAGATCTGCACATTTAAGTATTTTGCTTTGCATTCAAGGTTGTCAACATGATGTGTGGGCTTCTGCTTTTGCAATTATTTTAAATGTGGTTATTAAATCCCATTGGGAAATTGTTCTCCAGTTCTTACATTTTCTTATGTACCCCTCCTTTTATTTATTCAAGGTGTTAAAAGAATGTTTCTTTTGAGAATATGCTTGCTTTTCATTAAGAAATGAAAAGAGTTGGGGAGTGCAGGGAGGCTGGCAGAAGATAGAAAATAGTACTCAAAGAAGAGAGAAACTATTATGGTTAGCCCAAATTTCAACTTTAGATGAAGTCTTGAAGGTTAGAAGAAATTAGTATTTAACCCCAAATTGAAATTTAAGATAAGTCCAACTTTAACTCAGAAAAAATATTCAGTCATTTATCTGCATAATTACTTTCTAGTTTCAAAGTAAAATAGGAGTAAACATGCCCAAATATTTTATTAGAAGATGGGAACTGCTATGCTATTTAATAACTTCAATCAAGTATCTTCTAAATGAAACAAAATATGTGCATTTTTGTTCTTAATTGCCAAATTAAGGGTAATCAACAATAGGATTAAAAACTTTTAATTGAGTTATCACCAAAGATATAAACTGAAAATGGCAAATACGCAGCACAAACAGCACCACTCTATGATAACATACCCATGACAGACAGCACAATCACACACAATGATTTTTCCCACTATGTCAAGAAAAGATCCCACCTCCTTATTGTAGACTGCTAGGCATCCAATGCCAAATATACAAAAGCAACGTGGCAGTTAAACTCATGTGTCATTGTCCATGTAACTGTAAACTTCTCACTTCCTTGAGGTATCAGATGCCTGGGAAATTATTCTCCTTATGTGCAGGTAGTTGTGTAAGTTGCATTACTTTTTGACCAACCCCAATAAAACTCTTATTAAATATCATGCAATTTCCCAGGATTTATTTTAGCAGATGTTATTTTCTCATACATAATAGTATAAATTATTAAAACATTCTTACTCAAGAACATGAAAAATTTTCAAAAAGTTTACCGTAGATACATGCTTTCTGTATATACAGGACATGCTTACTACCAAGGACATGGAGATTAAGTGATAAAGTCCCTTAACAAAACAGTCAAGCACACAACATCTATTTTAATGAAACTCGGAGAATATGAGGATTATGAGTGGAATTAATACAGTAAAATAATGAGCAGGATTTACATTTACTGGGAGCTACATAAAAAAACAACAAATCAATCTGCACTAAGTTCATTTAGCCTCAGTTTTACACCTCCTAGGACAGGAATTGTGTAGCCTACAAAACAATTTATATTTTATCTGTACCATCTAATTAATTAAATGGCCCCAGAGTACCAGACTCACAAATCTCATTAATAGCTGAATACTGAAATAAAGGCTGTTCACCTCTACTAGAATAATATTTGCATATCCCCACCTGTGATGGGTAATAAGTACCTGCCACAAATCAGAATTATGAATTTTGTACGCCTAACAAAACCGCAGGGGAAATTATACCTCAGACATTCCATAATAATTGCAGCTAAGCTGTTTAGTGCCATCCACTTATTCTGCCTGAAGTGTTTAAAGCAGCAACAGTTGTAAATGAATTCAGGCACATATTCAAGGGAATTTTTTTTCAAAAAGTTTTTCTGTCTTGCCATATGTAATTATCTTTATGGAAGTATTCAGCTGCAAGTTACAATGCATTCACATTTAAAAAAGCAAATTAGAAAAAATAGAGAATTCCTTCCATCAGCCTCTTAGGTGTATATTAGAATTCTGTTATAGAAACTCTGTAACTCTATAGAAACTCAAGATGGATTTTGAGGTATTGACATTTGGAAAGTTAGGTTGGCTAGATGGGGTGAGATTCTAATTTTGCAATCTGTAAATTGATATTATGATATTTATAGTAGGTGGTCCAGGAAATTGTGATATTATGATGGAGCACATGCTGGACTAGTAAACCTTAGTTTCAAGATTGCATAATGCGGTCCATCTCTAAAATGGCTTATCTGAGCTCCAGATGCGGCTGTGGAATCCACAGACTCCTGGGAGGAATCTAACCTAAGATCATCATAATCCTAGGCCATTAGCTGGGAACAATGAGAGTTGTAAAGGGGATGTCTCTTCTAGCTCCTCCATGAGAAGGAACATGCAGTAGTCAGCATAGAGTTTCACGTGAGAAGAAGTAACAAATGCCTTAGTATGAATTGTTAAATAGCGATGATCATGTCCCGGTTAACTGAATTATTTGATTAAATGAGATGTAACTCCAATAGGGGCAAGATATGACCTGTCTAAGAGGTATGAAAGTTATTTAACAATTTAAATGGCAGTGAGATATATTGGAGAGATATGTTAACTAAAAACTGGAAGACCCAATGTCAACTCTTGCCAAGAACTAGCCTTGAGTTTCTCTGAGTTTCTCTATCCTCATCTACAAAATGTTAACAAAAATAGTTTCATCTATCTAGCAACTGACTGACCAAATTACCTACTGCTTGGGAAGGTTTGTGCCCTGGTAGCCACGTTGTATGTACATTAGCATCACGCTATAAGCAATTATCACTATTTATTTTCCCTATTAGGGATTTGGCTGGTTGGCTGCCTTCCTGCAGGAAGGGTCTCTCTCTCAGAGGCTTTACTGCAAATGGGAAGGAGGGACAGAGGAGAGAATATATAAAATAATCCAATCCTTCAGAGAAAAAGAATCTCTTCCTACCTATTTTTTCTGTGTATGCTTAGCTTGAGTGTGTACAAGAAATCAACCTCATCCTAGAAAAGACCTTTAAAAATAATTAGGATTTATATATTTTCACAAGGGTGGACAGGTTGCAATGAGTCACCAAGAAGTGATTAAGTCAGGTTGTTGGAGGCTCCCTAAGGTGACAGGATGGTCTGCAGGCTTTAGAAAGGAAGTGTCTATAGCCTATTACCATGATGAAGTGAAATTTAAAATTACATTTTACATCTGTAAAGGACTAATAGGCAAGGTCCCTATGGATTGTCAAATACTACATAAAATGCTATAAAAACCAGACCTTAATCTCTCACTAACTTACATATTAGCCTCAGGCAGTAAAGATGGGTTTTTTTTGGAACCAGATTTTGTGAGGGGGAAAAAAAGTTATGCACAGTTTATCCTGGCTTTTTAGGCACTTTGCCTTTTCCTTGAGTTAACATGACGTATGCCAAGTGATTAAATAAACTCGCCTAGCAGCTCTTCTCATGTACTTGAAAGGAGGCAAAGTAAAGAAGGATTTACTCTGAACAGAGGTCTTAATTCTATCACTGAAAAGTGTCCCTGTTTTATTCTAATCATTACAGTGGAAACCAAGAAAGGCAAGAAAAATTAAAGCTTCTAAAATAGCCTATTGTAGAAACCCACTTATATTCCGTGTACTATTTCACTTAACACCTCATGCCTTTGCAAATCAAAAGTAATATGTGTGTTTAGATACATTAGGTTAAATAAAATATATTATTAAAAAGATTTTTCAGTAATATCCGCGGGAAGCATGCCAGAGGTGGAGGAGATATTACTGTTAACACCATGGGCGCACATGATTACCCAGGGAGATAATAGTTTGGATTTTAGATCATCTATTATCACTGAGGAGACTGGGCAAGGCTGCTCAAACATTTTGATGAACTGGTAAGTTCTTTCACCTTCAAAAGTAACTCTGAACAGCTTACTGTCAGATTTGCAACATGTGGCAGATTTATGAATGAGTTTTAGATTCAACAGTCAAGCAGGAGCAGATTGGTGTCTTTTGTTTCACTCTCCTTTCAAGAGTTAAGGATTTGCAGTTGTCTGGAAGTCGGGTCTGAGCTTTTATGTGGGAATAAACTGCTGGCTATTTAAGTCTGGCTCTTAATCTCTATAAATTTTGGCTATTTTCAGGACTAGCTTGAGCAGAAATTCAAAAAGTTCTGACCCCACCCCTAGCCCCTTATATTTAGAATGTGCCAGTTGAGAACTAACCTTCCATGACTTGGAGAGGTAAATATAGAGGCTGGGGACCAGCCTAAGTCCTGAGAATCTCAAGTAGATGAGGCATGTCTAATCTCATGCCCTAAGGGCTCCTAAAAATATAGTTGGGTAGCAAGTATGTTATGAGCTTTGCTGTCAGATTGACCTTTGTCCTAATCCTATACCCATTACTTATTACCTGTATGACTTTGGTTAGGTAAACTACCTTCTCTGAGCTTCAGGTTTTTTTTTTTTCACCCAACAGTAAAATAGGGTCAATGACAAGTGTCTCAAAACATTGCTGGGAAGATTAAATAAGGTCTCACATACGGCTCAGGCTAAGTCATCTTACAGGAGCATGAATTCAAAGTACCCCAGAACTCTAACATTTAAAGGATAAGCAGCAAAAGAGGAACCCTCAGAGTCTGGGGCATAGTGTTCAAAGAAAAAAAAATGCTTGTGAAAAGGAAGAAGAGATGAGTGTCCATTGTTATAGAGAGATCTAATAAAGTAAGGACTAAAACAGTATCTTCCCCAACTTTATACCCTTCCAACTACTGTATCCATTCTCTCCTTCGCTAGCATTTTCTTTCAACTTACTAACCTATTCTCATCAAGGTCACCAATGAATTCCTTGTTGCTAAATCCAAAGATAACTTTCTGGTCCTTATTTTAATAAAGTGAAACTAGTACAGTTTGGAGACTTGGTAAAAAAGCACTGCAGGTGGGAAGAGCTTGGGTTTAGAGTAAGAGTTTAAATGGTGAATGGCCATCTTAGGAAATGCATGAACTTGAGCAAGTTATTTGAGCTTGTTTTCCTTCTCTATTATTAGGGAAAGAAATGTACTCACAAAGTTCTGATAAGGACTAAGATCTGATAACAATGCACAGAAGCATGTAACACCTTGCTTGGAATGTGATAAATACCCATTGAACGTCTTGCTTTTTCTTTCCCAATACAAAATCATAACATGCAGCAGCCATTTCATTTCTTCTACCCCTTTATCATGCAACCTCCTCCAGGTTAGAAAACATTTTTTAATTATCCGTGCATCCATAATGCCTAGCATAGCATCTAAAACAGTGCATGTTCAGTAAATCATTGTTGAGTGAAAATGGAAACTAGCATGAATAATGACATAGGGGAGTTCATGTAGAAGAAATGTTTGATGGTGGTGACAAAAGTTTCCTTTTAGTGGAAGTTTCTTCTTGAGGGTCTATTGAGAGATATGCTTGTGAAAAACGTTTTTGCGTATATCATGGAAGGTCTGACACTAGATCAAGTATAATGAAAAGGCTACATAATAATAATTGTTAACGTAAGCCTCTATTATGTGTACCTTGTGATAAGTGCTTTATATGGATTATCTTGTTTAATCATCACACAACCTTTAAGAAAGCTGCTCTGTGTCCATTTTACCAAAGGAAGTATTGCTTATACAATTGGGTAACTATCCAAGATTACACAGCCAGTTTAGAGGGACGCTGGGTTTTGAATCTAGATCTGGCTGTTTCCAGAGTCTATGATTTTAATCACTATGCTATGTGCCTAACTCTCCACCAAATGCATGTTCTGAATGCATGACTGACAAGGTCTTCCTTGATGTGGCTGCTGTCCACTCTCCAGGTTTCTCCCATGTTCCTTCCACCCCTCTTTATCAGCCATACTATGTCTCTTTCATTCTTTGAACATTCCATGATCTTTCTCACCATCAGGCCTTTCCACAAAGTTTCCTCATCTTCCCCATTAAATCCCTTCTACCCGAGCTGTCTGGAGTGTGTTTCTTCTCCTTGCAACTGAATCATCTCTGACCATTAACATTTTGATGGGAGTCAGTGTGGCTATGGTTTGAATGGAGAAGGAGCTTGAAGCCAGATGAAACCTGGTTACAATATGAGTGACTCTGGGCAACTTAGTCTTTTGAAGGAGGCAATAACTATCTACTTCACATAATTGTTTTAAGGACTAATTGAGATAATTCATGCAAAACACTTACTATAGTAAGCACTTAGTAAATGGCGTCTATTAGTAAAATGATGAATACATTTATTCTAGTCTCAAGATTCCTTAGCGAAATCATGGTCTAAAAGTTTCTCAAGCTTTTTAATGTTCATTTCAGTTATACCTAAAATTAGTGCTTATTAATATATTTCCTTAGACACTACATCTTCAAAAGAGAAGCAAGACATGAATGTTAGTAACTGAACCTGGTACGTGAATGAAGAGAACTTTTTCAGGGGTTTCTAAGGGGAAAGGCCTCACATGAAACATTCATTCATCTGCTTTTGTGTAAGACCAGAGAAATTAGGCAATTAATTTTTGAGATTAAAATCAAAATAGATATTAAATTATATTTAAGCATGATTTTGATTAGACTGAAATTATTTTATTTAACTGTTCCAGTTCTAAGTTAGGTAATACATTTCTTTCACTGCTTTTTAAATTAGAGACAAATTGCACATATTTTGTGTATCTGTACATATGTACCATGTGTGCTATTAAGCTTTGGAGAATGTTATGAATCCACAGTGAAGATTCTTTTAAACTATAATAAAAGTATTATTTTATATTCCCCAAACCTACAGTTTATGAAATATGACTGTTTTAATAAATGCTGGAATTCTCCCATAATTCTCTTGAGTGATTTGTTTACCCAGCGTTTTCATATGGTTATGACTGAATCAGAAATTACTAAAACCAAGCTGTATTTAAGCAAAAAACTTCATAACCAATTGAGCTACACATCTATTATCTAAATATCTTCGATTTCTGCAACAGGTTTGCCAGTGCACATTCTCAAAGCTATGTTAAAGACTGGCCAAAGCTATGTTAAAGAATATATGAAGGATGATTTTTATGTCTATGTGTAATCTAAGTAGACCTCGGGGAGGTTAAGCTTGTTATTTTTATTTGTTTTTTAAATCTATCCTTCACGTCTCTACAAAATGCTTCTTTTGCTCTCCTTTCTCTATTTCCCAAGATTCATTCTCAATGATGTCATTTTCATTCTCAAAATATCTTTAGTGTTCCTTTAAGATTTACCAAAGTAAAGTAATTAGTACAACCGTCTTGTCTTGGTGATTAAGAACACCCAGATTACCCTGCAAGATGCCATAGCAAAAACAACGGGAGTGGACATTTAGCAGGCACAAATTCATTTATCCGTGGCTACTGGGATCATCACCTTGCAGCATCACCTGGCATAAGTAAATTTCATCTTTTCTGAGGCTTTGTTATCTCAACTGTAGGATAAATGAGTTAAACTCCAGGGTCCCTAAAGTCTGCTATAGCCCTAGAAGTCCATGTGTCTCTGATTTAACCCTTCTAGACCTATTTTTTTATGAGTTCCCTACATGTTTTATTAGTTCCAGCTAAACCAGACTACATACTGATCTGTGCACATGTCCAGCTGCGTCTTGGTTTCTATTCTCTTGTTACTGCTGACTTATTTTTACAAAAGGTTCTCTTCTCTTTCTGTCAGTTCAAATTTTTCCGGTTCTTCAAGATACCTTTCATTATTACCCTCTCCATCAAACCCTCCCTGACATCTTCCAACTCATGCTGATATAGTCTCTGAAATTTTGTTTGAAACTCTTTTATAAATGCCATATACAGACTTTTATTATATTGTTTCTTACTTTATCTTAGCTACTAAACTTGGAACAAAGGCATTCTCTTACTGACTTGTGCATGTTTCTGGGGCACCTAAACAGTGCATGGCACATGGTAGGCACTCAATAAAATGTCTGTGGAATAAAAAGTCTGGTCTATCATTCTGATACATTGTAAATGGCAAAATTATCTTCTGTTACAGAAAAAGCTGTTAGCCTTTTATTTGGACTCCAGTTTTTGTGTTATTTTTGATTGTTCAAAGATGCAGTTCAATACTGTTTTTTATTAGCCTGTATGAGTATTAGCTCTTCCTTGATAGTAAGATAGGCAGTAAGTGATGCGGTTTGCCTCTTTCTTTTCTCCAAGCTATTATGCAGAGAATAAGTTCTGTGTGATGAGGTCATACCCCTGTCTCTAACAAAGAAACAGGTAGCTTCATAGAGTTAAACATCTCAGACCATTCCCTGTAATCAGTTAACAATTTTGCTTGATACAATGGGCACAATTTTCCATTTGCTTAATTTTGTTAATTTAAGTTTTTGGATCAAACTGTCTCAGAAATTTTGTAGGTCCCTCCTTTCCTTCATAAACATTTTTTCATCATAAATGAATCTGTAATTGGAGTTTAAAAGGTCATTCCCCAATGATAAATGCCAGGTAGATATTGAAGTAAAGACAACCCATGTTTCCTACAATCCTTTCATCCTCATGTTTCTGAGGGAGGCTCCATAGATCCCATGGAATTTGGCAGGTAAAGGGACCTAGCTGAATCATCTCAAAGCCCTGGAGTTTTGGGCCTCAGCTCTTATGGCTGAGTAGCTGTGACTATTCAGATATTGTTGCTTTGTTTGCCCTGAGTCCCTGAGCCATCTGCACCGCACAGAAAGCACTGCAAACTCCGTCAGTCAAAATGAATATTTAAAAGTTCACTTTTGACATGCTTTTTTTTGTTTTAGTTTTTATTTGTAGCTTCTTAAATCTCTTGGTCCCAGCTGTCCTGTCTCTCATTGTGCTGGCATCATTCTGTATTCCACTTAATAGGATCAGAGATTGTAGATTACCAAAGAGGAGCCAACTTTTAACCCTTGAATGGTTTCCATGGTAAACAATCAGGACAGTCTCAAATTCCTTCAAGATTTGTTCATTTGTGTTCACTAAAAAATAGTGGGGCTGGAGTAAACATAGAGGAGGAATTTTATGCTCTCCTCTTCTTCTTGTTTTTTTGTGCTTTAAACCATTTAATTTTTCAGATCATTGTAGCCATGTGCTGAGTTAAAATTAATGTCCTTTCATAGATTGTTTAATAACAATTCCAAACAGCTCCCAAAATGATAGCATGCATGACCTCTCTCTATAGGTCTTCCAGACTGGAGACATTTGTAGACAATGAAATGATTATAGTATAACTGTAAGCAATTTTTACTAAGGCCAGAACATTCTTAGGAACTAGTCTCTATAGTCAAAATTCATGATTATGCAATCTTTTCAGTTTTACACATTAAAATCCAGAATTTAGAGCCTTAAACCTTCTAAACTTGGTAGAAGACCAATAGGGAGGTGTCAGAGAGAGAGATCTGTTCATACTTTTGAACACCATATGTGACTCTTTACGATCTGGTCTTGTTCAATAATGAAGAGCCTACTCCTCTAGCTGCAACCTGTTGAAATTGACTTTAGTCCAGGATTTCTCAGCATTACTATATTGATACTTGGTGCTGGATAATTTTGCTGTGTGGCCTCATGTCTTGTGCATTGTAGGATATTAAGCAGCATCCTTGGCCTCTACCCATTAGATGCCAGATGCTAGTAGCACCACCCTCCTGACTTATGACCAAAAAAAAAAATGTCTCCAGACATAGCCAAGATGTTCCCTGGAGGACAAAGTTCCCTACCCACCACGTTGGAGAACCACTGTATTACAACCCTATTTAACCTTTTAGAATTCCCTGTAGATATCATGCTCATAAGTCAGGATTCAGTGTACTTTCTAGATGTTTTAACAGAAAGGAACTCAGTGTCTGCAACACCAGGAAGGATTAAAGGAGAGGAATTCAGGGGGAGCCCAGCAGACTGTAGAATTTTAAGAGTGTGCTGCTTCAGACTGTCAGAATAAGGAAGCTGCTATTAGCCATGCATTGCCCCACACAGCTGCCTGTCACACCCAAGAATCTTGACCAGACTCAGGATTCAGAGCATGTACTTCTTTCCACTTTAATTACCAAGACCAGTAGAAGCAACAATATGCCCAGTACATGTTATCCTTTCAAGCCTCCCATACCTGTATATCATTCATTGACTGTATATCATTCACAAACAGAATTCCATCTTCAAGGGAGTCTGGGAAATGTTGTTTATCACTTTACGACCTTTGCAATACATGTAAGAAGATAAAAATGTGCTATGGGCTAAAATACCCTATCCAGCATGCCATGTTGTAGCATATCTGCTTGTTGTACCCTCTGCAGAGATATGTTTCATCTGTTCATTCATTATTCATTTATTCAATCATCAGCCAGTCAGTCTTTCAACAAGTACCTATTGAATAATATGTTAGTACTCTCCCAAGTGCCAATAACTTGAAATAGTTTATTGATACATGTTCAAGGGAAAGACAAGTTGAGTGGGTATTAGGGATGGCAGGACTGGGTTTATAGATGATTTTGGACTCTGTCTCCTTCTTCACACTTTTCCTCTGCCTCTCAACATCCTTTTCCTAGAATGGGCTTCTTCACGAGTCACAGAACCTAATTACTGGAAGTTCCAGATTTATAACCTAACAACTTCACAACCGTGCAATCATTTTTTTCAACAAATATATGTTGAGAACCCATTAAATGTTCATCACCATGCTAGGTACAGGTATGGACTGTGAGGGACCTGAAAGGAAAGGGCTCTCTTCTTCCAACTAAAGTTAAAAAGAAAAGAATAAATGAGTAACAGGGAAGGACCCTAGTTTTTCCAGCTTGGGTCATACACTTCTTCCTGAACCAATGAGTAGATAGGGTACCTATGGTTGATCCAGTACGGGTAAAATGTTTATACATTTTGGATCATTCAGCTAAGGAAGAAATAGATGGTGGTGGTCAAGGTAGGAGAAATGCACGACATAGCTACTAGGGGAATGTCTGTGAGACAGAAAGCTGCCATGTTTGTGTCAACTACAACTGCCTGTTATGTACTCACCACTAGGCTAGGTACTGAGCGTACTGCAGTGAATAAGAAAACGTCCCTGGGAAAACTTTTCTGGGAAACCAGATCTGGTCACCACACACTCCTTACCAGCAGAGCTGACCACTAGCTCTCTTCTTCTGGGCTACCAGTTGGCAGACATTACTAATGTTGCTATTATTAGTATTTATCCTTCTCATTAGACTTTGAAAACCTTAAAATGGAGACCTCTGGCATCTTCCTATAGCACCGTGCCTGGCATGTAAATGGGATTCCATGTATGCTTGTTGGCTAAATGTTGAAAGAGTGAAAGAACAAATGATTGATTGGCTAAATAAGTGAATGAATGTCTTTTTTTCACACTGAGACAGCTGTAGATGGGGGCCTAACTTTCTCCTTTCCTAAAGCAAACCTATTGGAGAAGCGAATCTGGCTCCTGGAAGGGTGATGGAGGGTCCTCTGATCTACTCTGACATGTTTCAATTTAAGCTTATCCTTCCTTTGCTCCTTTGCTGTAAGTATATTCTTGGCTATGAGATTTTTATTGCATTTCTGATATGTGAATGAATCACCATGTAAAACGTAAGCTCTTTCTTGAATAAAATTACACAAACAAGATGCTCTGGGGAAAATGAGGTAAATAAGTCTCTTCAGTGGTGGTTATTTATAAGAACCCCCAACAACTTTAAAATGTTCTCATTTCAATAGCCGTAAGTGTTTCTAGTTGGAATTTCAGTGAGAAAGACATATGATCTGTGAGAAGTGGCATTTTTATCGTGGTTGGCTATGAAAGCATTGAAAAACTGATAATGACTAAAAGTATTTTAAGTCACCATATAAAATGCCTTCAGATTTCTTTTATTATTGTGTGTGTGTGGGGAGAGGCAGGGAGAATGAGATGGTTATGACTGTGATTAAAATCAATGAAGACCATTGTTGGTTTTAACACATGATGACAATATTGTACAACACAGTGGCACATAAAATGATACCACCTATAAATCCTCTGCCCATTCTGATGCTTCTAAGAAAACACATGAAATCATTTTGACTGATTAACAAGGCTGTGCTCTGCAGGCACTACTGACCCTGAAGTTATTGGTATTACGTAAAGTATTTGAAGCTGTAAATCAGGAACAGTTTGCATTATTAGCAGCAGGAAGATGTTTCCTAGGGAAAAAGAGAAAGGCAACAATTATTTAGAATTATTTGTGGTGTGTTTCCACCATATTATGGTTTGGATGATATTAAAAAAATCTATGATATTTACATCTTGAAAATGGGGCTACTGAAGATTAAATGAGGCATCCCAGATTCAGAGGAAGGCAAACAGCTCAACACAGATTAGGTTTTACCTTTTGGAAGGGCTGTTTATAGTCCCTTCTATGGAACAGATATGATCAATACTGATTCTATATACTTTCTATTTTCACCTACAGTTGCCTACTTCACTCTTATCATCCAGTTAAAATAGTCAACTTTTGCTTATGGGTTTTTGGTTGTGGTGGAATACTGAGAGAGAATGGAAAAAAAACTGAATAATTTGTGATTTAAACATGATTTAAGACAGTAGTGCATTTGTCAAAATAAAATGACTAAAAATCAGCAAATATTCTACACATTATATGATGTCTGTCGTTTGGAATCACAAAACGATCAATAGCTTTTGCGTTATATTAATTGGAGAGCACAAAGGCCCATTCTTATCACCAATCATCTATGTACCTCTAGAGAGTATTCCCAGAAATATAAATACGTACCTTTCCAGAGTATTTTTTATCACTCTATGAAAACCTTCTCCTGAGACAGAAGCAAACACCAACTGGGCTTGTGGGTTCCAATACCACAATTTATGTGATATTTAGCATTACTAAAGTATTGTACCGGCATCATTTTGGATAATATCTGTAGTTGATATACATGGTAATAAATTTTAGATGCAACTTTACTGTTTATTAAATATATTTGGTATTATTTTACTTAATTTTATTATCAGAAATTCTTTTGGTTGCAAACAACAGAAATGGACTCATTAATTTAATTAAAATACTAGATTTTTAGCTTCACCTGAATTAGTCTCCAGGATATATATCTATATTCCTCTTTTATGTCAATATTCCTTACTTTCAATTAGTTTTCCAAGCTAGCTGGTTTGACCTGACAAAGAGAACATGGAACTAGTTTTCTAGCATGGGCTCTGAAGTTATTAGGCACATGATTACTGGTATTTTAAGTATCCATTTATTTATCTGTACAACAAAGTTAATAATATCTGTATCTCCTAGGATTCCCGAAAGAATAAAATAGTGGGATGAAAACATGTTATAAACTGTAGGACATTGAACAAGTATAAGATATTTATGTTTCCTTACTTTCAATTTTATAGTCTAAATAACTGTACTCTAGAACCCTCAAAAAAATTGGATTTTTGGAAAGATATAGTTGAACTCAGAGAATCAAAGGAAAGAGAGGACAACCTCACAACAGGAAAGGGAGGGATCAACGTGGCTATGCAAAATAGATAATAGAGTTGTACCAATATAAGAGTTTAAAGAAGCTCAACAAAGTTCTTATTTTTTTTGTTACTACCTTGATTTTTGAAAATACAAAGGTTTTAAATATTTAATGTTTTGATTGGCTTTGATGTATAATATCACAATTTCTTTTTTTCCATTTTTCATTACCTCTCCTTTGCTGGTACCCTAAGCAGATGCTTAGTCACTAGGCGCTGCCACTAGCATTACTCAATTCCAGTGACTTTCAGATTCCATGTCTCTACCTTCATGTTTCAAATATGCCACAGAGAGGTTCTGAATTGCTCATCTTTGGTCAACTACCTGTCCTTTCAAGTCAAGGAGTACAGGGCCAAGTAGCATAGGCATGGCTACTGATGACCCACCCTTTTCATGAAGGTCATTTCCATAGAAGATAAATCACTATAAGCTGTAAATTCATTCCTCTCTTATTTTTTAGGTCTATCTACTTTATGTTTTATCTACATGTTCTCATCTCCAACTACTTAGCTCCTCATTACTTAAAACTTCCTACTTAAAAATGAAACCACAAACTATGTAATAATGCAACAATTGAAGTGAAAAACAGATTAGATAAACATTCATTATGCTGCATGGTCAATGTAAAAGTTTATTGAAAACAGTTCACAAAAGGGAGAAGAGAAAAATCTTCACCCAGGGTGTGACCTTAATTTCATTTTTAATTCAGACTTCAGCTCCCACAAAGGAATCTTGAGATGATACTTAACATCTACTCAAAAGTGAGCCACCAGCTTTTGCTGTGACATATGCCATTTTCTTCCCTTCCTTTTCTGGAACAACTCTAGTTTTGTCCGTCTTCAATGCCTCTGATACGGTGATAATACGAAGATCCTTCACTTCTTGCTCTGGTGCTTACACATTAGCTTTTTTTGCTATGTAGTATCTTCCTCTGGCCCTGGTAACCCTATCCTTACCCCTGGAGGTTGCCACTGCTGATGTCTTAAGCATCTTTGAAAGACCAAAGGTGGCAGAGACCTCTCTGCAACCCTTAATGCCCAGGTGGCTGTTGTGTACACACACACAAAAAAAACATGTTCCTTTCTCCCTGTTAGTATTGTACATTTGCTTGTGTCTTATCATCTTTTCACTCTTACTCTGCCACCTGTCCTTTCCATTTCTCTTATTCATGAACATTGGAAAGCTCAATTAGAAGACTAAATTTGTTACATAACAAATAGTTTGTCTTCCCCTTGCCATTGTCCTATCTTCATATGATAACAGGAACTTGTCCCCAAAAGTATAGATAAGCTCATATGCTGAGAAAGATTGGAAAAATTTGGGTTCTTAAAGACATTAATGACCTGTAGGGTTTACCAAGCATGAAAACTTCCTACTCATGGACTTCTTGGTTTTTGAGATAATGCATATCCCTTGTTTTTTTAAGGCCAGTGAGATGTCATATTCTCACATAAAACTGAAAAGACTTTGAGTGGTAATCACATAGTAAAAATGCACAATCAAATGGGAATTAGAAAATTCCATTTATTAATTTGTTTTTCTCTTCCATGCTTTCATCTCAGCAGAATTGGCTTGTCATTGGATAATTTACCATCCTCTGTCTAATGGTCTCTATCTTTTTGATACAGTTTTAATTTTAGTGGTAGGAATATATATGTACTTGACTTACAGTAACAATTGTAGCTCCATATAAGTGTTTCTTTAAAACTTTTCATGAGATACATTTAAAATTTTTCATGTCTAGTACATTAAAATATTTTAAAAGAAATGGAAAGAGAAGACACCATTAGAGCAAATTTCATTTTGTTTCCCAAAGATATAACAAGTGGATGGAATTATTTTTATATAATGTAAGTTCTTCTTTAGTTAAAATAGTCTCTGAGTGACCCTTTCTTCTCACTCTTCCAAGAAGAGTGGTATTTGATTACAGCCAAGATGAAACTATATCATTACAATCTAATTTTATTATTTAATAAAGAGGAATTTATAAAAAAACAAGAAATCTCTTTCAAGGTAGCAGAGTGAATATCTGTTTCTCTTCTTTCTCTCTACTGACATGACTTCAAATAAAACAAAATGGACACATAAAGGCATAAACCCCACCAAAAATGTGGGTGAGGGAAATATGCATCATTTTACTTGCTCTATAGAACTATTCCTTCTGGAAACACACACACACAAACAACAACATAAAAATATGTTGGGGACTGGTAACCAATAAGGCAGAAATGAGAAGAATAAAGTCAAGGTTACTTTAGAAAATTTGCAACCAAGGATGAAACAGATTTTCTCTGCAGGAATTCAGTAGGGCTTGGAAGTTGGAAATACTATGTCTACAAAAAGTAGGAATGTTGTATTATTAAATGTTTGTAGAAGGAACAGTTGACCTCTCTACCTCTGTCCTATGTCTGCACACAGATTGCTTGGCATAAAAGGATTTAGCCCACTTGGAGAAAAGAAAAATGGTAGAAAAAAGTCAAGCAATTCTCTTCAAATAAACTAAACCATCTTGCGGGGCGGGGGGTTGGGGGAACTAAGGTAGTTAGTGGAAGAGATAGCAGCCCAGAATTAAGTGATGCATATTCTGTCATTTAGGGATCTGAAAACTCAACTGCCAGCTCTTTGTCCACTCATATTAAAGTCTGCCAAGCCCTACACCATGTTCACAGTCAGATCTGCTGTAGTCTCTTAATTAAATGGAGAACAAGCATCTCTTGTTCAGGGAAAATCAGGGAAAATTCTCAATGCAAAGGATAAAGACTCAGATGCTTTTAAAAAAGAGAGAGAAAAATCCTTCCCATGGGAAAAGACATATTTTGAAGGATAGAAGATATTCTAATTAGTGTTCCTAGAGGGATTTGGAAAATACTGCCTTAATAACATGAAAACTGCCTCATTGGAAAAGGAAGAAATACCAAACACAAACAAGAAAGCTTACTTGAGTTGGAAAAAAAAGAAATTAAGTCAAGGAAAATCGCCTGGAAAATAATAAATTGAGATAATAGAAAAAACTAAAAATAATCTCCTTTTTATCACTTTTAGAGAGCACTGTATCCCGAGGACAAGAAATTTCTAAGTATCAGGAATCATCTGCCACTTTCCTCTCTGGATGGTCTGTGGGGCTGGGTATAGGCAAGTTAAAAACGATGCCTGACAAAGGCAGAAGCACCTTTCTGGGGTAAGAAGAAACAAGAGATTTAGTAACACTGTTGGCTGACATGTTAGATCTATAGGACCCCTAAACACAAAACTAATTCTTTCTGCTTGCTGATTTTCTTCCCCCACAGGACTTTTGTTGAATGTTCGGCAGTAGCAGCATGGAAGACAAGAGTTTTGGCTAGAAAGCAAAAAGAGCTCTCTGTAGCCTCACAGTCCTTAGATCTTGCAAGAGGAAAGAGATTGCAACATATGGAGGGAAAAATCTCACCCAGAAGATACTTGAAATTAGAGGTAAATTGAAACTAACTAAAGTTGCAGCCTAGTCCCAGACTAGCTCAACTACTGTTTAGATTGAAGTGATCATTTTCCTACACCAGTTACCAAGTTGCTAAATTCCCATCTGGGAAACATTTTACTCAGTTTATAATGCTTTTTAAAATATTATGTCTGGAGTACAATAAATAATTAAGAGATATACAAGATAAAATAAATACTAATCAACAGAAAAAGTAGTCATAGAAATAGATTCAGATGTTGGAATTAGCAGACAGGAACACTGAATAGGGATCACATATATGTTAGAAGGATACATGAATAATGGACAAAGAGATGTAGAATTTGAACAGAGAAATTGAATTTACAAAGGAAATAAAATGGATATTTTGGAACTAGAAAATATAAAACCTGAAATTAAAAATTAAATGTATGGTTAAACTTCTGGGAAATGAAGTGGAAATAAACTCTAAATTATGTTTTTTGTGGGTAAAGATATAACCAGTGGAGAAACTAATAATGATGATAAAAACTATATAGGTTGTTGGTAAATTAGGAAAATTAGGAAATAGTATCTATGAACTAGTTTCTCATCTATTATTAAAGTAAACCAATAGGCATTTCTAAAACTGCAAAGTAAGAGTGAGGGGAAATAAGAAGGGAAACCCCAATGATAAAGGTTAAGAGGAACTGCTCTAGGCACCCAAACTAGAGGTGAGGAGAAGTAAAGTAAGAGACTGCTGCTTTTTATTACATGGTTTTAATCCTTATATCTTACTAAGATAAGACTTTTTAAAAGTATTAATTGATAAATTAAAAAGTAAATTGCTTAAATTCAAAATATGAAACCCAGGTGGAGAACGGTATTAAGATGAGCTCTGTCCTAAAGTTAAAGTAGACAATGACCAATTAAACCATCTTGGGATATGGAGAGAAAGGGACTTTTATATTTAGGATCTCTTGAATGGCTCTTTTTTATTTTATTTTATTTTTTACTTTTTTTTCAGGAGAATAACCATATCATTGAATAAAAAATGATATATATTTATTATAAAAAATCTGACAGAAAATTACAGAGAAAAAAACTAAAATATTTCTTCTAATTCCATCTTTCTCCATGACAGGCATTATCCTTAGTCAGCAACTCTATGAGCTATTGCTGTAAGGTTGGATGGTTGAGTGGTCAGGTAGACAAATAAATAAAGAGAAAAACTTTTTGAAATGACGTTAAACATTACTACTATTTTAAACAAAATAATTGTTTCATTTGTTTGAGTTTAATAAAGAAGAATTTCCTAAGAAATAAAAGGATTTTTGAACTCCAACAAAATATTTCTTTGTGCCCAAAAATACTGTTTCATGGTAGAACCCTCTAATCCTAAGAAATTGTGAAAAATATTGCATTTGAGTTGCCATTTTTAACATGTTTTAACCTTCATCAGTACCAATCTCTGCTGTGAGAAATGAAGATATTAGCGCTTTATGCTTGCTCCCAGCTTTCATCTCCACTTCTTAATTTTTAATAGTTATATATTATAAGATTTAATGTCTATTGAAATTGTCTATTATGTTTTTGTTATTAAGCTTACACTTACCTTACATTTTAACTGTAATTACTGCAGGAAAAAATCTTGGTTTTAGTCAGATATGTCCTGTTCCAGTTATTTTGCAGTAGCTTCTCCAATCTGAGGGGTTTATTTTAACTCTTGAGTTTTGAGTAGTTTTCATATGAAGTGTTCATCAGATGTGTATGGAGAATATGGGAGTTCTGATTTTGTTTTTCATTGTATAAGGGATCCTGAAGCACTTTTTTTTTTAACATCTTTATTGGAGTATAATTGCTTTACAATGCTGTGTTAGTTTCTGCTTTATAACAAAGTGAATCAGTTATACATATACATATGTTCCCATATCTCTTCCTTCTTGCATCTCCCTCCCTCACACCTCCCTATCCCACCCCTCTAGGTGGTCACAAACCACCTAGCTGATCTCGCTGTGCTATGCGGCTACTTCCCACTAGCTATCTATTTTACGGTTGGTAGTGTATATATGTCCATGCCACATTCTCACTTTGTCCCAACTTACCCTTCCCCCTCCCCATATCCTCAAGTCCATGCTCTAGTAGGTCTGTGTCTTTATTCCCATCTTACCCCTAGGTTCTTTATGACCCTTTTTTTATTTTTATTTTTTTCTTAGATTCCATATATATGTGTTAGCATATGGTATTTGTTTTTCTCTTTCTGACTTACTTCACTCTGTATGACAGACTCTAGGTCCATCCACCTCACTACAAATAACTCAATTTCGTTTCTTTTTATGGCAGAGTAATATTCCACTGTATATATGTGCCACATCTTCTTTATCCATTCATCTGTTGATGGACACCTAGGTTGCTTCCATGTCCTGGCTATTGTAAATAGAGTTGCAATGAACATTTTGTACATGACTCTTTTAGAATTATGGTTTTCTCAGGGTATATGCCCAGTAGTGGGATTGCTGGGTTGTATGGTAGTTCTATTTTTAGTTTTTTAAGGAACCTCCATACTGTTCTCCACAGTGGCTGTATCAATTTACATTCCCTAGAGAAGAGCTAACACCTATCCTTCTCAAACTCTTCCAAAATATAGCAGAGGGGAGAACACTCCCAAACTCATTCTACGAGGACACAATCACCCTGATACCAAAACCAGACAAAGACGTCACAAAGAAAGAAAACTACAGGCCAATATCACTGATGAACATAGATGCAAAAATCCTCAACAAAATACTAGCAAACAGAATCCAACAGCACATTAAAAGGATCATACACCATGATCAAGTGGGGAAAATTCCAGGAATGCAAGGATTCTTCAATATACGCAAATCAATCAACGTGATACACCATATCAACAAATTGAGGGAGAAAAACCATATGATCATTTCAGTAGATGCAGAGAAAGCTTTCAACAAAATTCAATACCCATTTATGATAAAAACCCTGCAGAAAGTAGGCATAGAGGGAAATTTCCTCAACATAATAAAGGCCATATATGACAAACCCACAGCCAACATCGTCCTCAATGGTGAAAAACTGAAACAATTTCCACTAAGATCAGGAACAAGGTTGCCCACTCTCACCACTCTTATTCAACATAGTTTTGGAAGTTTTAGCCACAGCAAACAGAGAAGAAAAAGAAATAAAAGGAATCCAAATTGGAAAAGAAGTAAAGCTGTCATTGTTTGCAGATGACATGATACTATACATAGAGAATCCTAAAGACGCTACCAGAAAACTAGTAGAGCTAATCAATGAATTTGGTAAAGTAGCAGGATACAAAATTAATGCACAGAAATCTCTGGCATTCTTATACACTAATGATGAAACATCTGAAAGTGAAATCAAGAAAACACTCCCATTTACCATTGCAACAAAAAGAATAAAATATCTAGGAATAAACCCACCTAAGGAGACAAAAGACCTGTATGCAGAAAATTATAAGACACTGATGAAAGAAATTAAAGGTGATACAAATAGATGGAGAGATATACCATGTTCTTGGATTTGAAGAATCAACATTGTGAAAATGACTCTACTATCCAGAAGCACGTTTGAGAATATTTTTGGTTGTCATTTCTCTTGACTTGTATCTTGTCTGGGTCTAATATCTTGAGCCACACATTCCCTGAGAATCTTGTAGAAATTGCTCCTTTTCTTCTGACAGTGAATGTGGCTTTGAAGAAGTCTGAAGTCAGCCTAAACTCTTTCCTCCTTGAATTTAATGTGTCATTTAAACTGGAATTACTAAAGACTGCTTTCCTTTTGGAGTTCAATGACAATCAGAATTTGGCTCAGTGGATGGTTCTTTTTCAAGGATTTGTCTTTGCAAAGCAGGTCATTTCTGCTGTATTTCTAACAGAGTTTTCTCTTCACCCTCCACACACCCATTTATTGATTTTTTTCTTTTCACCAAAATTCGACCATTTGTATGTACAAACTTTTGGAATACCTTCCTTTATAGTTCTAATCACAAAAAAATGCTGAATAAATGTTAGCAGATTAGTGTGCAGATAGAGCACAATAAGAGTACATTACTTTTAAGGAACACCACAGATTTAGAAATAAACACACAAATCAGTGGCTACCTTTATGGATACCGGCCTCTTAAAAGCAGAGCCTCTGTGACATTGTATCTGGGATACGCAGGAGCTTGTCTGATTTTGAGATATACTGTTGCCCTCTATCATCCAGCAGTCAGGAGAATTTCAATTGTGAATTAAGGTTAATCTGTTCAGATTTTTTGAGGAGAAAAAATACAAGTCTCTCAGAATATACCAGATGGTTTATTTAACCATTTATTTAAACCGCTGAAATTAATGGGGATGGTCTTTTGTTTAGGAAAACTTCTTTAATGTTTATGATTTAACATCCTCTCCTACACTGACCAGGCACTGGCTGACATAAGTTTAGTGAAAAATTGCCAGTTATTTTAATTTATGAATTGCTAGTACTAGCAGAATGTGTAGCACAG
This sequence comes from Leucopleurus acutus, assembly GCF_964270905.1. Lineage (NCBI taxonomy): Eukaryota > Metazoa > Chordata > Mammalia > Artiodactyla > Delphinidae > Leucopleurus > Leucopleurus acutus. The sequence continues at coordinate 108,991,849 of NC_139143.1, read as the reverse complement.
ATGTTACTCAATATTAGAAGGACATTTTTAACATATTTTTTCTACATGATCAAAGACTATTGTAGAAGGAGAAGCTTAAATAAAACTCAGTTCCACAAGCTATTCTGCATCCTCCTTGTTACACTGTGATATTTGCAAAAAGGCAATCTGAAGGTGTAAGACGCATATTGTTCCCTAACTTTTCTTCTTAAAAACAATATTGCATTCTAAAATGCTGGGGACATAGTTTATCTTTTTCTTTTTGAAAGATTTGTTGTAGATTCAATGCAACAACAAAAATATATTATACACTTACCCTGTTCTAAGAACAAGACTGGACACTGGTATCATAGGTAACTCATTTGTTTAGAAGGGGATGGCTGTTGATTTTTAAGTGAATTTATAAAATCACAGAAAATAATTAGACATGAAAGGTGAATCTAGTGTAAGTCCCTTTTTTACAAAATGCAAATATATTTCTCTTCATACTATAGAAAGTCTAATACAAGTTTTGTTTTGTTTTGTTTTGTTTTGTTTTTGGTGCGCGGGCCTCTCACTGTTGTGGCCTCTCCCGTTGCAGAGCACAGGCTCCGGACGCGCAGGCTCAGTGGCCATGGCTCACGGGCCCAGCCGCTCCGCTGCATGTGGGATCTTCGCGGGCTGGAGCATGAACCTGTGTCCCCTGCATTGGCAGGCGGACTCTCAACCACTGCGCCATCAGGGAAGCCCTACAAGTTTTTAAAATTGGGCAAAAGCAATGACTTACTTCATCCTTTCTTCAATAAGTGGAAAACAAAGATTAATTGAGCTTGCAACAAGATAGTAACCAAGCTCCTTATCCCAATTTCTTTTCTCTTTACTCTTAAGTTTCTATATCTGTGGCTTATAGTAGCATTTATCAGATGCTTCATGCAACTGACATTTTAGCGAGTAATCCTATTGTTGTTCCCTGCAGGACAGGCTGATAATAGCAACACTGTTTCTATGTAATAATGTATTATACCAGAGAGCTTGTCATCAACTTTTACAGATTCATTAGGAGCCCAGATTTGAGCTTGACTTCTTCATTTATTGGGCTTTTCTTAGGAATGTCTATTGCAGGAGTGAGTCAAGGAAATAATTTCCCATTGCTAGGTTGTTTTATGTTTGTTTTGTTTTGAAGAAAGAATGTTCCTTCTAGGATTCTGAAAAGTCTAAAACACGGAATTTTTCTCCAGGGCCTCAATTCATTCTGTTCATTGTCGTTTGAGTGGAAAGAAGTTTCTGGTTATGTGGCTGGAAAAAAAAAACTATATATATATATATTATAAACAAAATATATCTATATCTATATATTTCGTTTGTTTGTTTCTGTAGGAAGTTTGCCTGTTGACAGATAAGCATAAGTAGACCCGTCTCATCTGAACTGCCATCTTTGTAAGGATGGGGAAGGGAATCCCCCCTTTGCAAGACAATAAAGAGACGGCTAAAGATGATAAGCATTTGACAAAACACCAGATTTGACCACCTCTTAGAATCATGTTTTCCACAAGCTCTTTCACATGTTTCAAGAATAAAGAAATTTGTTCGGACACATTAATGTTTATAAAGTCTCTTGACCCTTTTTCTAGGAGAGTGTAAATTCTTCTACGTTTTTCTTCAAATTTCTTCAAAAAGATATGAGCTCCTGTTAATTCTAATCCCCTTCCCCCTGCCTTACAATGTCTCACTCTCAAGATAATATTCTCAACCACAATACTAACTTGGAGTGTGTAGAAGGAGGTAGCAATATATACTCACCCATTCATTCTTTGTTCTTTCAACAAATATTTACTGAGTGCCGATTATTCACCAGACACATTCAACATACATGAATTAAAATATGCTCCCTGCACTCAAGCATCTCAAAATCCAGTCTATGTGTAATTAATTCCAAGAAATAGGTTAATTACACCTAGAGAATGCTTTTTAAAAGTACTTTTTATCTTGACTCTGTATGATTTTTTATAGTAAAAAGTGATATCTTTCCAGCTAAGAAGAGGATGTAGGTAGCGTTGACTGAAAACAATGCACAACATAAAAGTTGAGAATTATGTTTTCTTTGGTGGACTTGCTGAGGACTTAAGCCCAGGAAGCAGCCTCTCAGACAGCCCTGAGGGACAGCTTTGAAGAGGTGAGGGAGGAGACGGGTTACTTAGGAGTTTTTGCAACAAAAACCAGTTAATCAGAACATCAAAAGATTACTGTTAAATAGAGAAAAACAGACATCTCAAATTAATAAATTTAGCGCTTTTCTACGTATGGGAAGATGCAAGAGTCTGGGCATATTGAAATCATTCCTTTACTATGCACTTTAACCATCTAGGGCCAGTATACTGTTTTTCTCCATCCTGAATCCCCTCAGGGTGCACAGTTGGGGGCGGCTTCAATGGCTGATGGCTTGATGGCTGCAACATCCTTTATTGACTGATAGGGCAGGTGACATTTTTCACCCACGGTAGTCATCCTTTCAATTCCTCTAAGATACTGGACAATTTACAGTTTTGGAATGTTCTGAACGAAGAATGAGAATGTACAAAGTCAATTCAGCTTACAATAGTGTCTAACTAGTAGTAGGCTTACATGTGTATGGGGTTTACATAATGGGAGGCATTTATGAGAATGAGGTTCACCACAAAAGATCCTAGGCAAATCCTTGATTCCAAACTTGTTTTAAAAGTCAAGAAAAAAAGTTACCTTGATTAGTGCTGTCAGGTACTGTGCTCTTGCAGAAACTCAGAAAATGGATTCAGCAACTTAATTAAGCCTTCACAGGAGAGCACATACAAACTAGGTAATTTCTGGACAGTAAGATTTCCTTCGCAGTTGGGTTCTAACTCACATCAATATCTTAGGCTACTTCAGTACCAGAAGGATGAAGATTTGGTATTTTTGGCTACTATTTAAGTGTTTTAGGCAAACAGCAAAGTGAGGTAGCTGTTTTTTTAAACTAATTTCCAGAACACACGAGAGAAATTGTCATTTCTCAAAAGTCTAAAAGGAAGTCTGCTAACACAGTGTTTTAAAGGGAGAAAGAAGCAAAATCAATGAAGAGAAAGAATTCCGAGATTACTGTTTGAGTGAAGTGTTCTGATTAACACTAAAAATGTAATCCACTATACACTCACATTTCAGACTGTAGGGTGATTTCACCAGAGAGGTTTCTAAAGCACAGAGTGAGGAAGGCAATCTTTTTTTTTTTTAATTCTCAAAATATGAAATGAAATTTTAATGTGGAAGTTTATTATCTCTCTTAAATTTCACAACACAACAGCAGCAGACTTGTGCCTCTGATTGCTGAGATGCGGTCACAGTATCAGTGAAATTTCATCTTCTCCCCAAACTCCACATGCGCCCTTCAACACCATTAATTCAGACCACCCACGGTTGCATGCAGCTCCTTAACTTAGCAATTCCAGTGCTGGTCTTGGTTTTGATTTGCTGTCAAGTATCTTACTACGGTGTCTTCTTCACTGAAATGTTTCCACATTACAGTGCCCAGGACAAAGCTATTTTGTATGCATAGGAACTTGCTTCAGGACTTTAAACGATTTTCTATTCTACAGTGGTTAATTTTTCATTTATGTAGCACCTTACTGAAGAGTAGTCAACATAGTTAACAATACATTGTGCAACAATAAATATTTTACTGGGTATTTAATCTCCACAAGTTAAAAGCCTTATTTTCTGTGTGGATCTGTATACAGTGAGAATTGTTAATATTTTGTGAATGCAGTTTTAATAATATGCTCTATAATCGCTATCAAACAAAGGACCTGTACTTTAATAGGCACTCCAGACATTAACTGCCATTTCTGCCCAACTCGGTAAACTCTCATAAAGGTATTTTATGAGCAGAGGTTTATTTTTTTTGAGAAGATATATTACGTAGATTTCATCAGTACATAAAAATGTTATCCTGGGAACACTGGATGATTCATCTGTTTCTAAATTATAGCACACTCCTGTCACTTTCACATGAGATCATTCTAATTTTAAAAAGTATATATACATATAATAGTTTGGATAGGGTCATGTTTCACACTTCATTCCATTTGAATTAATGATGTTATTTACTTGGAACTTGATTGTATACTAGCCTCGCGTTCTACGAGGTAGTTCATAAGAGGCAGCCAACATAATAAAGAAGGAAAATGTTATTTACTCTCTCAATTCTCAGGAGCTTGGTGTAAATTCTGCCCAATAAAATGTGTTTAACTTGTTTCTGTATTCCTTTAAGGCTCAATATACAGGAGCTGGCAGCAGGAGTGCTGAGAGTCACAGCCTTTGTAGGATTTTACTCCTGAGCACCCGCAGTGCTTGCCCTTGATCTGGGAAACAAACGTATCCTCAGCTCTGGAACTCCTTGATCTAAGAAACAAAACTGTCCCCTACCATGGACCTTCAGCTTCAAGAGTTTGGCTCTTGCCTTCCTAGCCCCAGGAGAGGCCAAAAATATCACATAGCAAGCATTCACTTGAGTTCTTCACAATAAATATTTTCTCAGAGCAGCTCTATGCATTAAATGAGAAGTATGTACCAAACAAAAATCCCTGTGTTTCTAGAAATAATTAATTTGGCATTCATCAACTAAATCTAAGCCTTGACATAAGCCTAGTGCAAGGCCAGAGTACCCATATATTTGGTGGAAGTGGTCATGTAATCCAAGGGTTAGCAGGAATAGAACGACTGACATCAGAACAGCAAGGCCGTAGGGAAGAGTGAGTCTTCTCTTGGTGTATTTTTCAACCTTAAGAGCTCCCTGCCATACGTTTGCCATCAAAGGAAACAGTCTGGAGTTGAGCAGCAAGCCTAGTTAAAGCCAAGTACCTCAGGCCTTATTAAATTGTTAATAAGCTTGCGGATCTGTGGTTGCCACAGTTCAGGGGTTGAAGGAAGGAAACTTTCCAGGGCCCTCTGGCTTTGTCTCAGTTCTGGGGCCCCAGTAGCATTTTAAGTTACATTTTCAAATACCCAAGAGCCATATGCAGGAACCTGTACTGCAGAGGCTGTAACTGACCAATGTGAAGTTTGAAATTAACTTCTTATAAGAGGAAAGCTATGAGAATCAGCAAACCTGAATTGTGCTGGGAAATCCTGGGTAGACCACTTGAACAATTTGGGTCTCAATTTCTCCATTTTATATAACTCAGATGCATACAGGAGTAACTTGACCTTTAGAAGTCAAATTAAGTACAGTAAAATAGGACATAGTATTGAAACAGAGTGGGGCCCTGTGGGGCTCCCAGGCACTGAAACCAAGTGGGGCCTGGGCATGGAGGCCTCCTTTTGTCCACCATTTCTTATAGGCAAGACTCCAGCCTCCATGACCTTCCCTGACTTCCAAAGGGTGGATTTGAACTGTTGCTAATCAAAGGAGGAGCAGCCATGAAACCACTTGAGGCAAGATTGAAGGGGCCAGAGAAGCTCATGAGATTAAGAGATGAGATGCTCACACCCTAATCTTGTCAGAGACACCACCTTTGAACCACTGCTATAAAACCCTTCATCACATCCTCTGGGGTGGAGACACATAGTTTTTCAAGGCAGAAGCCTGGTGTGTCTCCCTTTGCCTGGCAAAGCAATAAAGCTATCCTTTTCTACTTCACACAAAACTCTGTTTCCGAGATTTGATTTGGCACATTTGATTCGGTGTACAGAGAGGATGAGAGGCTGAGCTTTTGGGTAATGCTATGATCTGATTGCTTTTTCCCTCCCAAATTCATATTTTGAAATCCTAAAGCCCAGGGTGATGGTGTTAGGAGGTGGGACCTTTGGGAGTTTATTAGGTCATGAGGGTGGAGCTCTCATAATGGGATTAGTGCCTTTATAAAATATGCCTCAGAAAATTAGCTAGTCCCTTCCACTGTGTTAGGATACAATGTGTGGCCAGGGAGAGGTCCCTCACATGACCATGCTGACACCCTGGTCTTGGACTTCCCAACATCCAGAAGTGTGGAAAAATAAATTTCTGCTATTTATAAGCTAACCAGTCTGTGGTATTTAGCACATATGGACTAAGACAGGGCTCTTCTAAGCCTATGTTTCTGTCATTCTTTATTAAGATTTCAGGGAGGATAGAGTAGCTTGCATTGTCCTTCAAATCCTGCTTAACTGGTTGTCTGTAATTATCCACCACTCATCTGAGCTGTTCTATATTGAAACTGACATAGAATTCAGCCCCTTTGTCTTTTTATCCACAAAATATCCATAATTACAGTTTAATGAAATAAAGATAATTAAACAATTACCACCTCTCAAAAAAAATAATAAATGCAAACAAAAGTAAGCACTCTAAGACCTTTTTGTGTAGAGCAGAATTTAGTGAATATTTGGGGAGATAGAGAGGACTTACATTTCAGCAACACTCACAACTTTAGGTTGATTATTGGGCCTTCCTGTCCTTAAGAAATCCCTTAGCAGCTGTTTATGGCAATCTGAGTTCCAGCTCTTAGCAATGTTGCTCTCTCTTTCCTCAATCCACCTTGTCCCTGCCTGCTCAAGAGGCCAAACATTTTTTTTTTTTTTGCATGTAGACCTACTCATAATCTAAGCTCAGCATCCTGTGGTATATCCAAAACTTCATAATATTTTCTTCCTAACAATGGTCCATATGTTCCAGGTCTCACTATTTCTTTCTCCTAAACTGGGAAGAAAGATACATTTATTTATTTCTACAATAACTTGATTTTAAATGTTGTTTCTACTCTCTTTTCCTGTCTCCTGTAATATGAGAATCTGAAACTGAATTATTTTTAAGGTTCGTACCTATGCTAGAAAGAAATGAAATACTTCAACACTGTATAGGTTTGAAATACTTTTGAATGGGCCAAATCTTTATGCTTATGATGAAGAGACAGTAACAGCTCCAATGGCTAGGAGAAGAGTGGATGGGGAATGATGAAGATTTGAAGTGCGTATGTGGCCATGCAGTGGCAAGAGAGAGGGTCAAGAGGCCCTCTGTAGGCCGGCATTTATGGTTTAGAAATAAAGTACATGACTGGTGGGATTGATGCTGGGTATTTCTCCACTGATCAATAAAAGATATTTTCCCCTCAGTTATGAACACCAAATTAGGTGTGACAATGCAAAAAGTGTTGCCACTCGATGGCAACCCAAGAGCCCCTTCATGTTATCCTTATTTTGCTGAATTTGTCATAATTAAGTGTTTGATAATCAATTTTATAAATCTAGAGCTAGAATACTCAGGGCAGGATAACCTAATTCACAATATGCTGAAGTATAACCCCAAGTACGAATTTGTGAATTTATAAGGGAAATCATTCTGTGTATTCAGATGCCATGTAGGTCTTTGCTCTTAGTTATAGCATGTTGGTTTTAAAGTGTCATTCTCAGAGGCAACATTATTTTTCTTATTGCAATTACTTCAGGACCAGCTTAATGTAACTCACTATTTATAAAAGAAAAAATTGAAGATCAGAGAGATATAATAAAGTCAGATTTAAATTAAGTGTGTTGACTGTAAATTTAGCTCTCTTTTCACTATGCTAAACTGCAAGTTTTTCTTTTTAACTGCAAAAGTTTGAATGCAGCAAATAAATATAAAAAATTCTTGCACTGTAACATAATAGAACAATATGTTCTTAAAATTATTTTGTTCACCCTGTTGTGAGAGACTAAATGCCTAAAAATAGTTTTAAATATAATAAAATTTAAATACTAATCTTTTCTATTTTTCCTTTAGAATAACACTTTTTTTTTTTTTTTTGTGGTACGCGACCTCTCACTGTTGTGGCCTCTCCCGTTGCGGAGCACAGGCTTCGGACGCGCAGGCTCAGCGGCCATAGCTCACGGACCCAGCCGCCCCACGGCACGTGGGATCCTCCCGGACTGGGGCACGAACCCGTGTCCCCTGCATTGGCAGGCGGGCTCTCAACCACTGCGCCACCAGGGAAGCCCTAGGATACACTTTTTAGAGTAAATTTGATATTGTAATGCCTGCACTTTGAAATTATGTTAGCATTTGGTTGCATAAAGCGTTTTTCAGTTCAACATTAATAAAACCATTGGAACAGAGTGTTGTAAATAAGAATGACAGTTGAAGGCAGCCTGATATATAATGGATCATTTCTTAATAAAATAAAAACTTAAAAAAATTTGGATTTGACCATTAAAAGCACCAAATATGACGATCAAGGATAGCAAGGATTTATTTTGTCATCAGGTGTCCCTTCTCACTTTTGTTTATTTTTTCTTATCATAAACTGCTAAGTTTATTTTTTCCCTTGTTTTAAATATTTCAAGGGGTTTCACTTCTTCAAATTTTGTTATTAGAGACACTTCTACGGGCTAATAGATTTCACTGCCAGGAGTTTTTTTTTCATAAAATTTAGCTTGTATATTTTTTCTTTTCTTTTTTAAATTTCACCCCATTACTCAAAGTCATATTATCTTTTAGCTTGCTAAATAATTTCTCTTCTGCTTTGGTGTTTATACCATCAACTATCAGTAGGCAGTTATCTTGTCCTTCTGGTAGTCTTTGCCTGACCCACCCATGTACATTTAATTCTGTTAATCTCTCCTCATGAATCAATCACCTCAGCCCTCTATCATTCTTTCTGCATGTCTTTGAGCATGTTCCAATGTGTATACTTATTCTGATGATAGGGGACCCAAAATGAAACACTATTTCACTGTGTCTTAGGTTGTATATAGAGAGAATCATTTATTTTTTGCCTTCAATGATATATTTATTTTATATAAATACATGATTTCCTGGTAAATTGTGTATAAATTCAATGGTTATACAATAAATTGTATTTCAAGTGCAGCTGTTCTGTACTGATTTTTTTTTTTTTTTTTTTTTAGTAAAGCCAAATAAAAATTGCTTTGTGTGTGTGTGTAGAGGGGAGAGGACTGGAAATCTTCTTTATGTAAATATTTTGGAAACCAGCTGTGGTCAAGATCATTGGAATTAGACAACACCCATGTTTCTTTACAATATCTAATATTTGTAAAGTTTTCAAAGTATTTTTACATACTTTGTCTTCTCAACCCTGTATGAGGTATATAATACTATTTCCATCTTATGACAAAGAAAGGCAAATATTAGAGAGTCTCATGGACTTGTACTGGATGGTACAGGGGGTAATGGCAGAACCAGATCTTATCAAGGTCTGCTTCTAAATTTAGCAATTTTTAAAATAGGAAGCCTAGTGTAAAAGATTGGGGACAGAATTTGGGGTAATGTAAAACTATTTGGAGTCTTGGTCCTTCCACTGACTCTGGTTCCCATTGCTGCCGATATTCAGCCTCTGTACACCAGTGCAGGATTAAATCTTGGAGACAGAGTTTTAGGTGAGGTAGAAAGAAATAGCTTTATTGCTTTGCCAGCCAAAGGGTGCCACACTGGGCTAATGCACTCAAGAATGTTTGTCCCGCCCTGGATGGGGTAGTGAGGAGTCTCATAGTATTCAAGGGCAAGATCAGCTCATGGACATTCTTCTGATTGGTTGGTGGTGAGGTAATTGGGAGTCAGCACCATCAACTTTCTGGTTCCAACTTTCTGGGGTCTACATGCTTGTGGGCAGCATACAGTTAACTTCTTCCACCTGCCAAAGAAGGGGGTTTCATTATCTGACAAACAGCTCAAAGAACATGGCTCAGAATATTATCTATAGTCCTCGAGGAAGAACTAAAGGTCCTTGACTTTGTTTAGTGGCTAAAGTATTATTATTTTGTCTTGCTTGACGTTTTTCCTTCCTTTTTGTATTTTCTCACTTCTCTGATTAAATTTATTCTTTGACTAAAGTTTTTCTACAGACAAAAGGCAGACGGAGAACATGGGTGGGGTTCTCTTCTGGGAAGGACTCATAGGGTTCTGCTCAGTTACAACATGAGCAAATTGAATAACCTTTGTGACCCTGAATTTTCTCATTCAAAAACTGACAGAATATTCTATACTTCCAAGAGAGAATATTGAGTGTTGGGTAAGATAACCAATGAAAAATTTAACTAGCTAGGTAGAAATACACATCACTGATCCTTCCTCTCTTGTTTCCATTGCCCACTACAATGAATATATAAGTTTAGATTTTCTAAAACTTACTCATAGCTGTCTTCTAAGGTCTTGATATGCCTAACAGAGAGGTTTTGCTCAGTGCAATATACATGTCTAATGACCCATGAGAAGGAGATGTAGTTATAGGGAACATATTTATTATTGTTTATTGCATTATCTGATACCTTTGAACTTTAAAGAATACTAACAAAAATGTCAGCTAAATTTTACCTGGCAGAAACCACCGGTAGTCTAGAACAGTGTTTATTACACTAAGAGGCAGTTATGCAAAGACTTTCCCAGGATACTCCAGGAAAGAATAACTTTAAGTAGTTCTCCCACTTTATAGAAGGAAGGCAGAGCCCACATCCATTCTAGATCCTACTGTGGTACATTGCCATGGAGCATGAAACCACCCAGAGCAGCAAACAATGAGACATATGGAAACACTGGTTAGGAGATGCCCCTTCACTACAACTCAAGGAACCTTAAACACATAGCACTCCCTGCATTTTCCTTGGGATATGCTGGCCCGTATTGGGGCACTCTGAATTCAGAATATATGGAACAGTATAGATTAGTGACATTTAGTCATATTAATGTAACAGGAGTATTTCACAGAAAATGTTGTACTTTATCTGAGCTTTGTAATTCTGGTAATCATCTATGGTTAAAGAAATCTCCCCTTCCTTTGTATTCTGGGAAACGGCTTACTGCAAAAACCACTCTTTCTCATATGACTGAGATAAGTGATAGGGATAATCTTCTTGTTTACCTAACACAAGCCAGACATAGACCCTCCAAATTTCCATTCTTTGCCTCATAAATGACTAGCTGAACTTTTAGTCTCCACTGAACAATCAGAACAAAATGCTTGTTAACCTGACCTGACCCAACATCTATAGTTAAGCTTTTCTCCTTCCCATTTGACCTTGAACTTTGACCCACCCTCAGCCTGAGCCAGCATCAGAATAAGGAATGTTTTCTTTTAATGACCCCTTCCCAAAACTGACCACACAGAGCAGCATTCCCTGATCACCTGTCCAATTCAGGTTCTTTTCAGCCTTGTTTACTCCTCCCTGTGAAGAAAGCCTTTTATGCCTGACCCTAGATATGCTTGTCATCTTGTGGTCTGAACCTTCTTGCTGTTGCAATAATCTTTCAAACAGTCTATCCTTTCATAAGTCTGGATTTGTCTTTATTTGACAATACATTGAATAAAACAGATAAAATTTTATGAGATTTCTGTCAGACTTGGCAAGCTTTATTTAATGAGATAGTTAACATATATTTTATTGAATTATATTAAGAAATATTTATTTCAGTTACAGTGAATTCTCACTATTCATAAGAAATGAACTTATTTAAAACTTATGATGAAAAATTTGAGATGTCAGCTTAAAATGGGCAAGAGGGTACATAATTTTTTCAAAAATTATTGTAGGAACTACATGAGCTGAATAATGTGAGGACTTCTGTTCTAACAAATGGAATCTAGGGAAGTAAATCATTGAGAAGATATGGTTTCTATTTCAGGTTTGCTCCCTGAAACCCTTTGATTTATGACTTCTCCCTCTGAGACATGAGAAGAACATTTGTACACTTTTTGAATACATGTCAAAATGAGTTATTTGAAATCCTTTCTGGGTGAGTGGATAGTGTGTGTGTACGGGGGGGTGGGGATCCTGCATGCTGGTGAGGTTGGGCTTCTGGGAGCTGAGGCTGGGACTGGGCAGTGGGCAGGACAGTCCTGTAGCTTCAGAGCACAGAGGAAAATAGAATTCAGAACAGAGACCTGTACTAAGATGACCTGGGGAAGACTAGGGGCAGGCTAAATAGGACAGAATGTGCAATCCTGTGGTGGAGATATAAACCAGAGATATTGCCAGAGCCAGGAGACATGATCTGCAGGAGGGGTCATGTTTTGGTGGGAAGCTAGGATCTTGTCCACGGACAGAGAGAGATTTATTAAGAGCCTTGAGCTGATTAGGATATGCCTGAGACCAAAGGATAGAGTAAAATGTTTAGAAATTGTCTTTACATACCAGCTCATACATAATAATGATTCTTCCTGCTTATCCAAGCCCTGCAGCCTCATTTTACCAGATATACATTCAAAAAGTTGTTACTACTACATTCTAGGGTTTTCATTCTGGTTTTGTTTCCAAAACCAAATTACCTCCCCAAGTGAACATTTTGCAACATATTAACTTGAAATGCATTTATTAATGTTAATTCACTTCTTACCCTTCTCTAAATTTTGCTTTTGCTAAAATACTGGTATCTTTAGGAGGTCTTTGTTGTATGGGTCAGAGTTGGGAAATGTTGGTGAAAGACTACCTACAGAGGTGTGGGCAGGGTAAAGGAATAAATAAGGAATGTTGAGATGCCGAAGGACTGGCAGCAGGGAGAAGCTCTTGTTATCCTGAGTCTGGGGGAAAGGGGTTGGGGAGAGCATGACCAATGATGCTCAGTGAGAGCAGAGGCCTGGAGGGGGCGCTATGGGCCCCCAGCATAGGATCCAGTAACTGTGGAGGTGCGGCTAGGATCCACCGGAGATGCAGCTTCCAAACATGTGGGAGCAGTGACAAGGAAATACTATGGCCTCTCTCTCTTCCAAGCACTTTTTGACTTCCTGCTGCTGCCCCCGGCACCCCCCCCCCCCCCCCCCGCCGCCACCTCACTGGTGCCACAAACTGGAAGCCAGCAGACAAGGGCATACAACAGGGCAGAGAGAGTGGAGGTAGGCAAAGGGAGCCTAATCATCACCAGTACTTCTTAAGGTTGGCTGCCTCATATATTTTATTAACTTAAATACTTTACACACATAAATGTGTGAGTGTGTATTTGTGTTTGTGTGTGTGTGTGAGAGAGAGATGGTTCTCATTTAAAATTCCCAAATCTCCTTCACTGAATATGATTTGAATATTCTCCTCATCTTGTGTCCCTTTTATGTAGCAAGCTTTTGTGTATTCCAGTTTTTATTAATTTGTGAGACATAATGCTGAATATAAATAACAATTATGGCTAAATATCAACATTTTTATTAAAATAAATATAGAAATTGATTTGGTAGACCTACTCATCTACTAATGTTTTAACTTTATTAAATAATCAAAAATTCTGGCATTGATTTGTTCTTTAAAAATTGTATTTATTACTTCTGATTGGATTAACTTGTTGATATTTTACTTTTTTAAAAAATGATAAATTTCCAGAATTGATGTTGTTTACTCCCATGAAATTAAGCACTGGCTTTTCCTGTCTCCTATCTCCCCCTTCATATCTGTATTCTACATCTTTTCAAAAAGAGTTTTTGTTTTTCAAGGTGATAACAGACAATTTAAATTACTACAGATATTTATATTTGTAAGCATGTCTTTTATTAACATATTTTAATAAATATGTTTTCATCTTCAAATAACATTGATCCATTACAGATAAATTTGAAACATGAATTTAATATCTCACTGTGAATTTATTTAACAAATATCTATTTACTGAGCATGATCCTATAAAAGATATTAATGGATAACTAACATTTACTGAATGTTTAACATGTACCAGTGCATTAAAGGAATTATTTCACTTGACCCTCACAATAGCTCTATGAAGCAGGTTTCATTTTTATCATAGTTTTTCATGAGAAACTGAGGCCCAGAGCAGTTAAATGATTTTCCCAGGGTCCCAAGGCTATACAGTCGGTATTTTAAGCCAGAGTCTGAGTCCAGAGGCCAGGTTTTTAATCATTGTTATCAAACCTGATATTATTTACAAAGAATAATAAAGCACTTTTTTTGTCTTCAATGATTTTATAGACTATTGACATAGGCCAGTGATCAACAATCTATAGCTCATGGGCCAAGTCTGATTCACTACCTGTTTTCATAAATAAAGTTTATTGGATCACAGCCTCGCTCACTTGTTTATTGGATCACAGCCTCGCTCACTTGTTTATATATTTCCCATGGTTGCTTTCGTGCTACAAAGGCAAGTTGAGTAGTTATGACAAAGACTGTACACCTGCAAGACCTAAAATATTTGCTATCTGGCCCTTTACAAAAAAGTTTGCTAATTGCTGGCATAGATATCTGCAGAATTAACTATAATAGAGGCAGTACCTGTTAAGCATTATTTTTTTTAAAAAGTGCAGTTGAACTGCAATGAATGAATGATTAATTGCAGCTTGAAAAGATGAGGAGTGGGAAGTTTTTATGGAATTGACATTATGACTTAATCACTGAAAAGTGAGAGGAACCCTAAGCCAGTGCCCTGAAGGGAAGAGCAGGTACCATGAATCTCGTCCCCTGTGGAAGAAAACTGGGGCAGTAATTTTGTTCATTTCCTCCCCATCACTACTTTTGCTACACCAATAGTCCCAAAGTATTTCCAGCTTTGTCTCTCAAAGACCAAGAAATTCTACTAATACATTGTCTCATTGTTTTCACCAAAGTGTTCCAAAGTTGGACAAGCAGGTAGGGCTCTTCTCCCTTTACTGAAGATCCCAATACTATCAACATGGAGGCAGAACAACCCTGCTATTCCCAAGGTTGTATTTTTTTCTAGTTCTACACTGCTGATTCTATTTCTAGGACATGGACATCTTCTGCTTCTGACTATGCTGCAGCCCAGTGCCCTACTGCTGGCTGAGCCTCAACATGATCTTCCTTCTGCTCCTGAGTGACAGTCCAACTGTTTTTGGTTAATTGAAAAGTTCTTTCTAAACTCAAATTGTTTATTAAGGAATAGATCTCTCTGGAAACTTTTCAAACATTTATGAACATATAATGCAAGACAAAGTGGGCAGTGGGCACACTCAGAAAAGTCATTACCAGAATCACTCGTACAGAGTAGGAAAAAGCCTGAGAGTCAAACATCAGAATTTGAAGGAAATAAAGTGGAAACCAAAGAGACAAGGAAAGGAATGGATGTCTGTAGTTCCTGTGAACTCTTACTTGGGATGCTTACTTGCTCAGAGTGTATACTTGACATATGCAACTTTGACCTCTTCCATTTGGTTTACTATGTATTTATTTCCAGCTCAGCATCAGACGTTACTAAATATGCAATGTAAGCCTGATTTACTTTTAAAAAGTTATTACTCTCATTTTAAATCAAAGCTATGTGAAACCTAAAAGTAAGTACTTTGTTGAGTAGAGGTAAAAGTCAACAGGATCCAGAAGAAGAAAGCTGAATTGTCAGCAGGAGTGCACTTTGGCTTTAAGTCCAATCACATTTTACTTCTCTGGAAACAAATGAGGGATTGACAGAAAGGCAGTTTCAATTAGGGATAAAGCCTAGACAAGTATGGCATAAACCTGGATTCCTGCCAGAACACAAAGGATTTGGGGAATTAGAACATATTTTCTTGACTTATGTATAATCATTCAATAAATCAAGTAAACCTAAGTAACTGATTGGCACTATGGAATTGTAAATATAATTGTAATTCTCAAATTTATTGCTTGTTAGTTCTTGCTATTAAGTATAGTTTTGATTCTTAGCCATTAATTATGTACAAGTCAATGAAAGATGACTTTTATTATAGGCATCAGATTTTAAATCAAAGAAGAGTGAAACAAAAATGACCACATGCTTGCTCAGTGGGGCTGACAAAATAAGAACCTATTTCCCTCCTGAAACTTAGTTTCTGTCTCAGGCTTCCAAAGCTTAAATCCTACATTTAGCCTTTAATAATGCTCTTTATATATCATTATTCAAGTTTTCTTCAAGCTTAATATAGACTCAAATCGTCTATGGCCTCTGTCTTTAGGTCTCCTGTGTGAAGATCCATATGAATAACTATAGCTTCCTATGACCTCAATTCTTACCTGACCCATCTGTAGTTCCCCAGAAGTCCCCAGAAGTCTCCAATTATTCACCTTGTCAAAGTGAACTTCCTCCATTCCCCTTGTTATTAAATGCTTAACAAAAAGTAGAAATAGGTTGCTTTTTTTATAAAAGTTTAAAAAAATTTTTTTAAAAATTTACAAAAGCATTTCATTTTCATAGTTGAACTGCATTACAGAAACAACAAAAATTGCAACTTTTATCAGCCTCACTGGTGCACTTAATAGCCACAGAAAACCATTCCCTTTATTTGTCTGTCTTTCATGATAAACTACCTGAAGTCAAGAACAGGGTCTGGAGAGAGACCTTCAAGATGGCAGAGGAGTAAGACGTGGAGATCACCTTCCTCCCCACAAATACATCAGAAATACATCTACATGTGGAACAACTCCTACAGAACACCTACTGAATGCTGGCAGAACACCTCACCTACTGAATGCTGGCAGAACACCAAAAGGCAAGAAACTCCCCACATACCCGGGTAGGGCAAAAGAAAAAAGAAAAAACAGAGACTAAAGAATAGGGACGGGACCTGCACCAGTGGGAGGGAACTGTGAAGGAGGAAAGGTTTCCATACACTAGGAAGCCCCTTCACTGGTGGAGACTGCGGGTGGCAGAGAGGGGAAGCTTCGGAGCCACGGAGGAGAGTGCAGCAACAGGGGTGCAGAGGGTAAAGCGGAGAGATTCCCGCACTCACCAGCCCGAGAGGCATGTCTGCTCACCCGCCGGGGTGGGCGGGGGCTGGGAGCTGAGGCTCGGGCTTCAGAGGTCGGATCCCAGGTAGAGGACTGGGGTCGGCTGCATGAACACAGCCTGAAGGGGGCTAGTGCACCCCAGCTAGCCGGGAGGGAGTCCTGGAAAAGTCTGGAACTGCCTAAGAGGCAAGAGACCATTGTTTCGGGGTGTGAAAGGAGAGGGGATTCAGAGCACCGCCTAAATCAGTTCCAGAGATGGGCATGAGCTGCGGCTATCAGTGTGAACACCAGAGACAGGCATGCGACACTAAGGCTGCTGCTGCAGCCACCAAGAATCCTGTGTGCAAGCACAGGTCACTCTCCACACCTCCTCTCCTGGAGGCCTGTGCAGCCCGCCACTGCCAGGGTCCTGTGATCCAGGGACAACTTCCCTGGGAGAACACATGGTGCCTAAGGCTGGTGCAACATCATGCTGGCCTCTGCCGCTGCAGGCTTGCCCCGCATCCATACCCCTCCCTCCCCCGACCCGACTGAGCCAGAGCCCCCTAATCAGCCGCTCCATCGTGTCTGACCAAAGAACAGACTCCCTCCGATGACCTACATGCAGAGGAGGGTCCAAATCCACAGCTGAACCCCAGGAGCTGTGCAAACAAAGAAGAGAAAGGGAAATCTCTCCCAGCAGCCTCAGGAGCAGTGGATTATAACTCCACAATCAACTTGATGTACCCTGCATCTGTGGCATACATGAATAGACAACGAATCATCCCAAAATTGAAGCGGTGGCCTTTGAGAGCAACTGTAGACTTGGCGTTTGCTTTCTGCATCTAATTTGTTTCTGGTTTTATGTTTATCTTAGTTTAGTGATAAGAGTTTATTATCACTGGTAGATTTGTTTATTGTTTTGGTTGCTCCCTTTCTTTTTTTATATATATATATATATATATATATATATTTACTTTTTCTCTTTTTGGAGTGTGTATGTGTATGCTTCTTTGTGTGATTTTGTCTGTATACCTTTGCTTTTACCAATCATCCTAGGGTTCTGTCTGCCTGTTTTTTCTGTTTTTTTTAGTATAATTTTTAGCTCTTGTTACCAATGGTGGATTTATTTTTTGGTTTGATTGCTCACTTCTTTCTTTCTTTCTTTTTATTATTACTTTTTAATGTTTTTTATTTTTAATATATTTTTAAATTTTTTATTTAATAACTTTATTTTATTATTTTTCCCCTCCCTCCCTCCCTTCCTTCCTTCCTTCCTTCCTTCCTTCCTTCCTTCCTTCCTTCCTTCCTTCCTTCCTTCCTTCCTTCCTTCCTTCCTTCCTTCCTTCCTTCCTTCCTTCCTTCCTTCCTTCCTTCCTTCCTTCCTTCCTTCCTTCCTTCTCCCTTTTCTGCTGAACTGTGTGGCTGACAGGGATTTCATGCTCCAGCTGGGTGTCAGGCCTGTGCCTCTGAGGTGGGAGAGCCAAGTTCAAGACATTGGTCCACCAGACACCTCACAGCTCCATGTAATATCAGGTAGCAAAGGCTCTACCAGATATCTCCATCTCCATCTCAACGCTAAGACCCACCTCCACTCAATGACCAGCAAGCTACAGTGCTGGACACCCAATGCCAAACAATTAGCAAGACAGGAAGACAACCCCACCAATTAGCAGAGAGGCTGCCTAAAATCATAATAAGGTCAAAGTCACCCCAAAACACACCAACGGATGCAGTTCTGCCCACCAGAAAGACAACATTCATCCTCATCCACCTGAACACAGGCACCAGTCCCCTCCACCAGGAAGCCTACACAACCCACTGAACCAACTTTAGCCACAGGGGCAGACACCAAAAACAATGAGAACAATGAACCTGCAACCTGCGGAAAGGAGACCCCAAACACAGTAAGTTATGGGAAATGAGAAAACAGAGAAACACACAGCAGATAAAGGAGCAAGGAAAAACCCACCAGACCAAACAAATGAAGAGGAAATAGGCCCTCTACCTGAAAAAGAATTCAGAGTAATCACAGGAAAGTTGATCCAAAATCTTGGAAATAGAATGGAAAAAATACAAGAAACATTTAACAAGGACCTAGAAGAACTAAAGAGCAAACAAACAATGAACAATACAATAAATGAAATGAAAAATTCTCTAGAAGGAATAACAGAATAACTGAGGCAGAAGAATGGATAAGTGACCTGGAAGATAAAATAGTAGAAATAACTACTGCAGAGTCAAAAAATAGAAAAAGGAATGAAAAGAATTGAGGGCAGTCTCAGAGACCTCTGGGACAACATTAATTTCACCAACATTCGAATTATAGGGGTCCCAGAAAAAGAAGAGAAAAAGAAAGGGACTGAGAAAATATTTGAAGAACTTATAGTTGAAAAATTCCCTAATATGGGAAAGGAAATAGTCAATCAAGTCCAGGAAGCACAGAGAGTCTTATAGAGGATAAATCCAAGGAGAAACACACAAATACACATATTAATCAAACTATCAAAAATTAAATAACAAAGAAAAAATATTAAAAGCAGCAAGGGAAAAACAACAAATAACATACAAGGGAACCCCCATAACATTGACAGCTGATCTTTCAGCAGAAACTCTGCAAGTCAAAAGGGAGTGGCAGGACATATTTAGAGTGAGGAAAGGGAAAAACCTACAACCAAGATTATTCTACCTGGCAAGGATCTCATTCAGATTCAACGTAGAAATTAAAACCTTTACAGACAAGTAAAAGCTAAGAGAATTCAGCACTACCAAACCAGCTTTACAACAAATGCTAAAAGAACTTATCTAGGCAGGAAACACAAGAGAAGGAAAAGACCTACAATAACAAACCCAAAACAATTAAGAAAATGGTCATAGGAACATACATATTGATAACTACCTTAAATATAAATGGATTAAGTGCTCCAACCAAAAGACATAGACTAGCTGAATGGATACAAAAACAAGACACATATATATGCTGTCTACAAGAGACCCACTTCAGACCTAGGGACACATAAGACTGAAAGTGAGGGGATGGAAAAAGATAATTCCATGCAAATGGAAATCAAAAGAAAGTTAGAGTAGTAATTCTTGTATCAGACAAAATAGACTTTAAAATAAAGTGTACTACAAGAGACAAAGAAGGACATTACATAATGATCAAGGGATCAATCCAAGAAGAAGATATAATAATTGTAGATATTTATGCTAGCAACATAGGAGCACCTCAATACATAAGGCAAATGCTAACAGTCATAAAAGGGGAAATTGACAGTAACACAATCACAGTAGGGGACTTTAACACCCACTTTCACCAATGGACAGATCATCCAAAATGAAAATAAATAAGGAAACACAAGCTTTAAATGATACGTTAAATAAAATGGACTTAATTGATATTTATTGGACATTCCATCCAAAAACAACAGAATACACTTTCGTCTCAAGTGCTCATGGAACATTTTCCAGGATAGGTCATATCTTGGGTCACAAATCAAGCCTTGGTAAATTTAAGAAAATTGAAATTGTATCAAGTATCTTTTCCAAGCACAACACTATGAAACTAGATATCAATTACAGGAAAAATCTCTAAAAAATACAAACACATGGAGGTTAAACAATACACTACTAAGTAACCAAGAGATCACTGAAGAAATGAAAGAGGAAATAAAAAAATACCTAGAAACAAATGACAATGAAAACACAAAGACCCAAAACTTATAGGATGCAGCAGAAGCAGTTCTAAGAGGGAGTATATAGCAAAACAATCCTACATCAAGAAACAAGAAACATCTCAAATAAACAATCTATCCTTACACCTAAAGCAATTAGAAAAACAAGAACAAAAAAGCCTCAAAGTTAGCAGAAGGAAAGAAATCATAAAGGTCAGATCAGAAATAAATTATATAGAAACAAAGAAAACAATAGCAAACATCAATAAAACTAAAAGTTGGTTCTTTGAGAAGATAAACAAAATTGATAAACCTTTAGCCAGACTCATGAAGAAAAAATGGGAGAGGGCTCAAATCAATAAAGTTAGAAGTGAAAAAGAAGAAATAACAACTGACACTGCAGAAATATAAAGGATCATAAGAGACTACTACAAGCTACTATATGCCAATAAAATGGACAACCTCTAGGAAATGGACAAATTCTTAGAAAGGTATAACCTTCCAAGACTGAACCAGGAAGAAATAGAAAATATAAACAGACCAATCACAAACACTGAAATTGAGACTGTGATTTAAAATCTTCCAAAAAACAAAAGCCCAGGAACAGATGGCTTCACAGGAGAAGTCTATCAAACATTTAGAGAAAAGCTAACACCCATCCTTCTCAAACTCTTCCAAAATATAGCAGAAGGAGGAACACTCCCAAACTCATTCTATGAGGCCACCATCACCCTGATACCAAAACCAGACAAAGATGTCACGAAGAAAGAAAACTACAGGCCAATATCACTAATGAAAACAAATGGAAAAATATTCAACAAAATACCAGCAAACAGAATACAACAGCATGTTAAATGATCCTACACCATGATCACGTGGGGTTTATCCCAGGAATGCAAGGATTCTTCAATATATGCAAATCAATCAATGTGATAAACCATATTAACAAATTGAAGGAGAAAAACCATATGATCATCTCAATAGATGCAGAAAAAGCTTTAGACAAAGTTCAACACCGATTTATAATAAAAACCCTCCAGAAAGTAGGCATAGAGGGAACTTTCCTCAACATAATAAAGGCCATACATGACAAACTCACAGCCAACATCGTTCTCAATTGTGGAAAACTGAAACCATTTCCTCTAAGGTCAGGAAAAAGACAACGTTGTCCACTCTCACCACTATTATTCAACGTAGTATTGGAAGTTTTAGCCACAGCAATCAGAGAAGAAAAAGAAATAAAAGGAATCCAAATCGGAAAAGAAGAAGTAAAGCTGTCACTGTTTGCAGATGACATGATACTATACATAGAGAATCCTAAAGATGCTACCAGAAAACTGCTAGAGATAATCAATGAATTTGGTAAAGTAGCAGGATACAAAATTAATGCACAGCAATCTCTGGCATTCCTATACACTAATGATGAAAAATCTGAAAAAGAAATTAAGGAATCAGTCCCATTTACTATTGCAACAAAAGGAATAAAATACCTAGGAATAAACCAACCTAGGGAGACAAAAGACCTGTATGCAGAAAACTATAAGACACTGATGAAAGAAATTAAAGATGATACAAACAGATGGAGAGATATACCATGTTCTTAGATTGGAAGAATCAACATTGTGAAAATGACTCTACTACCCAAAGCAATCTACAGAGTCAATGCAATCCCTATCAAACTACCAATGGCATTTTTCACAGAACGTCACAATTTGTATGGAAGCACAAAAGATCCCGAATAGCCAAAGCAATCTTGAGAAAGAAAAACAGAGCTGGAGGAATCAGGCTCCCTGATTTCAGACTATACTACAAAGCTATAGTAAACAAGACAGTATGGTACTGGCACAAAAACAGAAATATAGATCAATGGAACAGGATAGAAAGCCCAGAGATAAACCCACGAACATATGGTCACCTTATTTTTGATAAAGGAGACAAGAATATACAACGGAGAAATGACAGCCTCTTCAATAAGTGGTGCTGGGAAAACTGGGCAGCTACATGTAAAAGAATGAAATTAGAACACTCCCTAACACCATACACTAAAATAAACTCAAAATGGATTAAAGACCTAAATGTAAGGCCAGACACTGTAGAAGTCTTAGGGGAAAACATAGGCAGAACCCTCTATGACATAAATCACAGCAAGATCCATTTTGACCCACCTCCTACAGAAATGGAAATAAAAACAAAAATAAACAAATGCGACCTAATGAAACTTAAAAGCTTTTGCAGAGCAAAGGAAACCATAAACAAGATGAAAAGACAGCCTTCAGAATGTGAGAAAATATTTGCAAATGAAGCAACTGACAAAGTATTAATCTCTAAAATTTACAAGCAGCTCATGCAGCTTAATATCAGAAAAACAAACATCCCAATCAAAAATGGGCAGGAGATCTAAATAGACATTTGCCCAAAGAAGATATACAGATTGCCAACAAACACATGAAAGGATACTGAATATCACTAATCATTAGAGAAATGCAAATCAAAACTGCAATGAGGTATCACCTCACACCAGTCAGAATGGCCGTCATCAAAAAATTTACAAACAATAAATGCTGGAGAGTGTGTGGAGAAAAGGGAACCCTCTTGCACTGTTGGTGGGAATGTTAATTGATAGAGCTACTATGGAGAACAGTATGGAGGTTCCTTAAAAAACTAAAAATAGAGCTATCATACGACCCAGCAATCCCACTTCTGGGCATATACCCTGAGAAAACCATAATTCAAGAGTCATGTTCCACAATGTTCATTGCAGCTCTATTTACAATAGCCAGGACATAGAAGCGACCTAAATGTCCAACGACAGATGAATGGATAAGGAAGATGTGACACATATATACAATGGAATATTACTCAGCCATAAAAAGAAACAAAATTGAGTTATTTATAGTGAGGTGGATGGACCTAGAGTCTGTCTACAGAGTGAAGTAAGTCAGAAAGAGAAAAAGAAATACTGTATGCTTATATATATATATATATGGAATGTGAAAAAAAAAGTAGTTCTGAAGGACCTAGGGACAGGACAGGAATAAAGACACAGATGTAGAGAATGAACTTGAGGACATGGGGAGGGGGAAGGGTAAGCTGGGATGAAGTGAGAGAGTGGTATTGACATATATACGCTACCAAATGTAAAATAGATAGCTAGTGGGAAGCAGCCACATAGCACAGGGAGATCAGCTTCGTGTTTCGTGACCACCTAGAGGGGTGGGATACGGAGGGTGGGAGGGAGACACAAGAGGGGAGAGATATGGGGATATATGTTTATCTATAACTGATTCACTTTGTTATAAAGCAGAAACTAACACACCATTGTAAAGCAATTATACTCCAATAAAGATGTTACAAAAAAAAGAATACTTAAAACTAAAAAAAAAAAGAATTATAATATGTAAAGACTCTGTCTCATACCTGTTTTTGCCTAGCTATGATCTATATTTTGCATTTTATTTTCTCTTTCCCCACTTCCCTTGGCTCCCAGAGAGAGAGTAAAGTTAAAGTTCTATAACGTGAAAATTAAAGTGAAAAAGAGTTGAGATAAAGGACTCCCCATAAAGCTTGGACCAGGCTAGGACACTGACTGGTAGATGAGACCGCACTGCCAGTTCCTGGTTTGGTCTCATGACCTTGGATTTCTCCACTCATTCCCTGCATGTACAGGGCTTCCTGTCCTCAACTAGACACACAGTTGAATTTGAAGTATGTGATTCATCTCCACTCCCCATCTTGGATCTTTCTGCTACAACATCACGACCAAGGCAAAGGACAGTGTATTAAGAAAGCCCAACCACATCAAACCCAATTAAGATAGAAAACTAGTAGAGAAATCAAACTTATGGATCCTGAAGCCTGTGCAGAAACAGCTCTGTCATGAGGGAGCAGGTATTGGGGTCTCCTCTAGTTCATTTCTGGAAGGCAAATATCAAAGTGGCTCAGCAATCTTGTAGTTCAAAACTTCCTTACCCCTCTCCTTCCCAAATTTATATCGCCATCAAATTTGCCTTAACACTGGGGATAGCGCTTCCTACCTGAATACCATTATCCACAAAGGTTTTAAAATAGTGCAGGTCACATAGCACATCGTAAGTCAATGTTAGTTTTTATCATCAGGATTGCTATCAATTTTAGCCAGGTTTTCACCCGTATGTACTCAGAGGCACCAGTTTTTGGCCAAAATGAAAATACCAATGGTGACCATCATCAAACAAAATATTATGATAACCTGTATACAAGACAACCTTTAAAATGAGTTGAGTCTAAATTTCTTTTGTGTTGTCTTATTTCCAGCAGATAGTCTAATTTCTCTGTGGCTAATTTAGAGAAAATCATAATTAGAAATACAAGAATTGCATGTTTCCATTTAATAATAATAAAAAAATATGTTCTCAGAAAGCTTGGTGGTATTCAGATACATTTAGGGATTTTATCCTTCATCTACATTTTGTTAGAATCTGTCTTCATAAAATCAGATGATTCAGAAACTGTATGCAGGAGGAAAAAAAAGAAAAAGAACTTTAAGTGTGTACAAGTAGATACTCAAGTCATTAGCATGTAATATCCAGAAAAGACAGTTACCATATGGGCTGCCAGTGCTGAAAAACTTGCTTCCATCAAGGGGAGGGGCTGCTAAGAGGCTCAGGGATGGTTGTTAGAATGAAACTTCCCGGTTAGCTTATTGCTTCTCTCTTGAGCAAGTGTTTCTCCCCCTGGCTGACAGAGGTTGTTGCCTTTAAGGCTTCATTTTCTTTGTGAGCCTTTTTGAATGTAATGTCTTTGCGACTCATTATCCTGGGGTAGTTGTTTTGCACTCTGAGCACCAAGACATCTCATCAGGATGAACTGGGGCAAGGCAGCCTCCGGAAACACACCTGGGTCTCTGGGCAGTCATCTGCAGGAGATTGCCTCCAGGTGTTTGCCAGTGGGAGCCCATTGAAAGTCAATGCAATTTAGAGCAATTTCTCTGGTAGTGGAAATTAACCTGCAGGAATCTGCCCGCAACAGGTGTATCTTAGGCCAGCCATACCAGCGTCCTGCACTGCAGAGGTGGGACCTTGACTACCAGGTGTAGTGCAGGAGGCTAGATAATTGGAGGAGGCTGGAAATCAGTGCAGGGAAGATGGCCAAATTGCCGGTCGGTATGGGTTGGTATAATTATTGGTTAACCCTCTCCTGCCTGTTAACTAAAGACTATTTGTACACTCGAGGAGCCAGGAGATCTTCACTGAAGGGAAAAGAATTATCACTGGCTGCTCAAGCAGTCTGAGTGTTTTGCTAACCGAGGTTTTCTGCAAAGTGTCTTTGGTTTAGTGTCTGACACTCAGAATATACGATTGCCAGGAGCCCACAGATCTTCAGGAAGGCACAAGAGGAAGTGAATTTTAAGTGCTGAAAGCCTCCTTCTTCACAAACAAACATAATTTTACCTAGTGTGCTTGGTCCAGTCCACTTCTTTTGCAAGACACATAGAGAGGAATATACAGATTCAGGAAAGGGTGTTTGTGTTCTGCACCTTCATTTCTTTTTTCTACATGTGTTCTTCCTCCTTATGGCCTCATATTTTGACTCCTTGATATAATTCTGTTTCCTAGGTTTGTTAATGTCTATTGTTCCTCCCAAGCAACTTAGTTGGCTTACATAACTTTGAAATTAAGCAAATCCAAGGTCCTGAACTAGTCAAATTTCCAGTCGCAGCATAAACTTTCACCCAAATCTTAACAGTGATGTCATATCCATGACATACACTGATTAAATTTATGTGCCAAAGGTTTTTAGTCTTCTGATATAATATTTATGACATTCTTAAGGAAGAAGTAGAAATATATATTTATTATTGCCAAAGCAATGTGCTGCCATGACTAATTATTGTGAAAGTAATTGATTTTATTACAAAAACAATTATTTGGCATTTTCAAAGAATCAAATAGAGAAATTAATGGTTCTTATGAATACTAATAAAGTGTTGGATAGACAACTTTGGAACATATCCTTTTCTGAGTTAACTCATGCTTATAAAATATAAGTAATATAAGATGTGAATAAACCATAAATTTAATCTTTGTAAAATTGTTTGACATAGTAGTATTTATAACATTAAACAAAATTGTACCTGAGTACTGTGTTTCATATTTAGCTATCTAATTCTATTTATGCCAAGATTTCTTTCAAAAAAATTCCTATGTGGAATTTTTCCTGATTTTTGTGGATGTCAACTTGGCCACCTCAAAATTTTCATAAGGAGAAAAATTTCCCAAGTCATTTCAACAGTACCCAGAATAAGTAAATGATCCAAACAAAATAAAGAAAATGACATGAAGGAAATAAGAAAGTACTCCACACATCTTGTTCTCACTAGCCAAACTTCAAAGCAGCAGACATTGCAAGACAAGTTTAAGAAAATTACTTGTAATTTTGAGTATATGGAAGTTAAATATGGTGTTTGAATTTTGTCAAATTGAATGTTCCGGTCCAGTAGTTCTCAAAGTGTGGTCCCTAAACCAGCAGTTCAGCATCACCTGTGGGTCCAGGGCCCACTGTGGGTATTATTAGGAACCCTCCAATGACCCAAGGGTGCACCAAAGTATGAGAATCACTGCTCTAGATTGCTAACCATTTTCAGCAGTTGAAAAAGAAGACTTTTTGAAAGTTGCCCAAACTATAAATCTGAGGCACAAAGTTTCTTTTAGGAGAGAAATTACTGAAAAACATGTTTCTGAATTCCCTTCTGCTGGACACAAACAGTTTATTAGTATTAGTAATTGAAAACAAGCATATTTTCATGTCATATATGTGCAGTATAGTGATGGTACATACAACCTAGCAGCTGATAGTTCTTAAACATTACTGTTCTTGCATAATAATTTCACTTTGAAATGTGACTATCAAAGTTCTAATAATAAAATCATAGTCCTAATTAAAATTTTTGATATAATTTAAAATGTATTCTTTTCTTCCATGAATTATTTTCATAATGGTAACCGTCACTTTCAGTTGACTACTGTTTTCTTTTTTTTTTGCGGTACGCGGGCCTCTCACTGTTGTGGCCTCTCCCGTTGCGGAGCACAGGCTCCGGACGCTTAGGCTCAGTGGCCATGGCTCACGGGCCCAGCCGCTCCGCGGCATGTGGGATCTTCCCGGACCGGGGCACGAACCCGCGTCCCCTGCATCGGCAGGCGGATTCCCAACCACTGCGCCACCAAGGAAGCCCTGACTATTGTTTTTAACAATCAACCATTCCATGTTAGACCAAAAGGTGTATTTGGTTCACTTGTAGTGGGAAATTATAGTTCCCTTAAAAATCTAATCAGGAAGATGTCCTTTTGTTTTTTCATTCGTTTATGTAACTGCCTTCTTTTCTCTCTTGCCTCCTTGTTTCCTTCATAGTACATTTTGCAATTTAAAATTTATTTATTCATTTGTTTAATGGGTTGTATCTCTCTCCTACCTGACTGTCAACCCCATAAGGCAGAGATATGGTTGACACTTTATCCCTAGTGTCTAGAGCAGCACCTGGTTCAGAGTCAGCACTCAATATTGTTAAATGAATGAATGCATATATGAAAGTATTAAATACTCAATTATAATGAACTGAGTGTTTGATATATAAATCAAATGCTAAAGTACGTGGTAAGAGCTTTAAAAATGCTCCTTTGTAGTAATTAGTTTCTACTTCCTCAAATGTAAAATAAGGGGTTAAACTAGCTCTAAAATGTACAGATTGAAGGAGTTGTACATGTGGTTCTCCAGGCATGTGTGACACAGTCCATTCATCTGTGCACTACGTAAACATTAATAATGGTATCCAACATAAGATTGCTCTAATTCTTACTCTAGCTGCCTTCTCTTTCATTATCTTGAAGCAACACACACCCAACAGCTCCCCTCAAAATAACTTTGTTTATATTCTTTCTGAGCAAGTATATGATGTAGCCTTGTAAAAAGAGCTAGTATGGTAGCCAACCATTTCCCTCTCCCTTAAATGATAAGTTCCCTGAGAGCAAAGGAAGGGCCATTTTACTTATTTTTGCATCCTCTGGTGCCTAATATATTGTCACGCTGTATACACAGAAAAGAAGAATTCAATTTGGCAGCTTCAAATGCCATGCCAACTTTTACTTCCTCTTCTGCCTGTAGCCTCATTGCTGTTGGCTCTGGTGAGCAGAGTGAATCAGGCAGCAAAGACATCTGAGAACTACGGAGAACTGGGGTTCTGACACCTGGGAGAAACACGGACAGTGATGAGACTTCAGAATCCCCAGATAGTAAAGGAATCAGTGAAGTCTGAGTCACTGAACTAATAAGTGAGCCACTTTGGGGATCAGGGGAAAGTCTGATGAAAGCTATTTGTCCTGTTTTTCAAAAATATCCATAGCCAGCTAGACGTGTAAACCGAAAAGCTTACTAGCATCAGGAAAAGGTAATGAAGAGTGGTGTACAGTGTAAGCCCCCTTGGTGTGTTCTTTTTCATAATTTGCTGTGAGGGCTTGAGCAGGCGAGGCTTCTAGCCTGTACTGGGACACTCATTAGCTGTGAGATTTTACTTGATATGATTCAGACTCATAAAGTGAAGGTGCTTAGATATCATATTCCCAATGTCCTCATTTGACTTTGTTAGGGCCTGAATTGTTTGAAGGGTTTACTCTAGGTTTACTTTCTTTTATTCATTTCACAAACTTGTTTGAACTTCTTTGAAAAACATCATAATCTAGGTCAGTGATTAAGAGCATGTGCTCTGGTGTCAGAATGCATGCGTTTGAATCTCCACCCTTATTCTTTATGTGAACTTGAACAATTTACTTCCTATACTTTCGGTCCTGACCTATAAACTGGGCTTAATAAAAGCTCTGATGGCTTGCATGAGGTTTAAAAAGTTGGATCATCCAAAGTACACAAGTAGTGTTTGGAACATAGTAAGAGATCGGTAAACGTCAACTCTCATTACACATCTGGGAGAAACCCCCAAAGTATGTGTCCTATGGCTTAAAATCAGGAGAGAAACAAGACACAGCACCGTGCCTGTCCCAAAAGTGCAAACTCACAGATTGCTGGCAGAGAGCTTAAATAAGAAAACTAACAATTGCACTTAGGGTAATAGTGCTACGTGCAAGGTTTAAAAAGAGCCCAAATGAGGGACATCAGATTCTACCTTATAAAGGTCAACAAGTTTTTCTAAGAGGAGCAGCCTCCTGGCTCTTGAAGGATGTGTTGGTGTAATTCCGGCATGAGGGACGGAAGGTAATTACTGACACAGGAACTGACTGCAGTATGGGAGGCCTAGGGGGTCCCACAAGTGGCTCTGCCTTCAGAGGCTGCCCTAATTTGTTTTAGTATGAATCTCTGTGCCACGGTCCTTTACCTGTAAAAAGGGCTTCATAACCTTTATGAACATCACTGGGATTTCTTAAATATTAGTGAGAAATGTATTTATAAACAATAATGGAGTAAGACTTGTTTTTAGAAGAAGTGGGAATTTAGGAATTAGATCTGGGTTCAGATTGTGGCTCCATGTCTATGAATCTGAGCTAGATATCTAGTCTCCCAGGGCCTCTTTCTCTTTTGATAAAATCAGACGTAATAATACCCACCTCCTGAGTTCCACATGAGTTTCACAGGATCACCTGTGAGAACACATAGTGCACATAGTGGTGGTTCCATCATCATCACCTTTATTCTTTTCTGTTGAAAGCTTTCAGAAGCAGAGTTATATGAAATGCAAAAGAGCTATAATGATTGTTTATCAATACAATCATTTATCTCTCATCTTGGTAATAATTATGTGAAAATATGGTTCCTAAAGACATTCTTGTAGTATTTTAATCACAGCCATTTGAATTTAATAGTAGAAAACATTGAAAAAAGGAGGAGGAAGAGGGGGAAGAAAAGGATAAGCGGAAGAGGAGGCAGAAATATAAATCAACACATCCTGTCCAGCTTTTGCTTAGGTAATAACTTTTCCTGACATGCTGTCACATGGTAATGATCCTAAATTTCAGGTTTTTGGGCTCTTCCAAATGTCCATAGACTCCAGTCAAAGTAGATCCTTTCCCATTTTGATCACCTCCTCCTTACTTTCAGAAAGCTCCGAAGTCAAGTATCTACCAGAAGCAAGCTCAGAGTTCTTGGACAAATACGAATTTTCACTAAAAGGAAAAGACAGCATAAACTGAGAAGCTGCAAAACACATGACCTTTAGTCCAGCTACCCTGCCCTATTTCCTGGCACCCTGCTACACAGTGTCTCCCAGGCCTGTCCAGATTTCTTTGGGGCATTGAAGTGGGGATAACTCCCATTATTCTCATTATAATGAAGTTATTTGCTGAAATAGAAGTGGTAGACAGCCCAGCTGTGATCTGCTATCTTGCTAATAAAGGAAGCCAGTTTCAGGAATATCTCTCAATGGCTGAAGCATTTTCTTTCACTTCTTCTCTTCTATCCAGTCCCTATCCAGTCTTTCCCAAGCTCAGCCAGAGACATTTGCATCACAAGATAACAGCCTCACTGTGGGGACTTGCTACAATACCTTCATTTTTATCATGGCAGTGATTTTTACAGCCCCTCTCCCTTTCCTGGAAGGGTGTGCACATTCTCAAGTGTTGTGCTTGGTTAAAAATAATTGTGGAATGAGCTTCAAGTGAAGAATGTGGAAGGTGTGATCTGCATGCACAGCATTCCTCTTAGAAGCAACAAAACTTGTGGAGGAAGACTGCACTCCTTCTAGCAAGTATTTTTCTTCATACCAGTTCAATAAACTGGAAATTGTAGTAATCTTACTTTCAAAAATAATAGTAATGAGAATAAGAATGATATATTTTTTAAGAATGAAAAAAGCCTTGGTTCGATCTTTTTTCTTTGGCTATATTTGTCAGTTTTCTGACCAGCCTCAGTGGTAGACAATTAGTACAAAGCAGTTCTATTCGGGTGAGATTTCGCCGTAGTGGAAAATACAAGGAAAGGTGAAAAGTGTTATAGACAGTGTTGGGCTAGTAGGGTGAATTGCTTCAGATGAAGCAGCCCAGGCAGCTTGTTATCATGAAATGTCCCTGGATGCGATAGAATAGTCAACAAAGGGTATTCCTTTTCTTTCTTAATTAACAACTTGAAGATAAATAATTTTCCTCTTAAGCTCAAATCAGGATCAAGCTAAAACCCCTGTGTCCTTTGACTTCCCAAAGCTGCCACAGGAGGCATCACAGACAGCCTTTTTTTTTTTTTAACCTCCTTCTGATTTATTAACTTAAGATGAATGGCTCTGCAATCATAACCTGTCAGTACCATGCAATGAAAAGGAAATCAGTGGCGGTAACCATGTGTGAAGCTGCTCAGTGTAGCCAGCCTCAGACGTGGGAGTCAAAGTTTCAATAACTCCACCACCTTCCCCTACAGGAAACGACCCACCAGCACGTTCCTCATTCATTAACTTTCTAAAGACATCTGTCTTTGCAGAACCGCAGAGGCAGCCAAACATGATGTGTGAAATAAAGAAGCCTGCCCACCTCATGCTCCAAGAGTGAGGAAAAAGTAGTGCTTGGTGGAAACGGTTATATTGTTTATGGCAGCTCCAGCAGACTCAACTGGAAAAGCTGCCCCTCGTGAAGATTCGAGGAAAGGAGTTTCTACCCCTCTGTTTATCAACTCTTGGCATTTGGCTTAGTTTTCTCGAGTTGTGAGTCACATCTGGAGGCAGCCAATGAGGCACAACTGAGTGTCAATACCAGCAACAAAAACCCAGGAAACTGCCCCCCTGCATACCCACCAAGGATGACAAACCTCTGTCAAGTCTCATCCCATCCTCTTCTGTCAATAAACTGGGGACACATTTACGTGCAATGACTCACCAGCACATGTGCTAGTGTCCCTTTGGATTCAATAAGAAAAGAACTCAAAAGCCGCAGAGGTACTTAGGCAAAAATAGATGACTTGGTTGGAATTCTCGTTCAGTTGCGTAGATCAGCCTATAAGCCCATGGATGCCATTTGCAACATTTATAACAACATTTGTAGTAAAACAGTCTCAATAGTATGTATGTGGAGATTTTTTCACTTATTACAGAATTTGGTCTCTTTCCTTGTCTGTCATAACTGGATATCATGAAATGTTATCTGTAGAAGTGGACGCCACACTGCACAAGACTTCTTCCCCCCCCCCCTTCATTACCTGCAATTTCTGAGGTCTACCGAGAAGGAGATTAGCCAGAAGCTTTTAGCTTACCCAAGGGTAGTGTGTAAAGGGACCCATGTTCCCTTTCAAAAAAGTTATCCCTTCTTCAGTGTAATGGCTGCCATCTACGGTGGATGCCTTCATAGCGAGAGTTTCATAGTCCATGCTCACCTCTGGCCATTTCCAAAATTTGTCACCAAAATGATCCAGAAAGTGAACTCAGAGTGAAACAACCCACTCTGGCTTCTCTGACCTCTCTGATTAGTACTGACCCCTATCTCAGTCTTACAGATGCTACTCTTCACATCAAGAAAATACATAGAATTTGTTCTAAGGCAGTAAAACCACCAGGAAAGTCTAAGTTTTACCTGCAGCACAGATTTCCAAATATGTCATAATTTTTACTGATGTTGATTGCACTGAATGTTTCCTAGGTTTGTAATGAGATTTCAATGCCAAGAAAATCTGTCTTGAGCTCCTACTAGAGTCGTTAGCATGATGTCCATTTGATGCCTCTATGTTTGACCGGGGCAATGAAATCAAAGTTAGAAGTACTGTCAATAGTTACTTGCTTTATTCTTGAGTCTGTCCTTTTGAGTAGTATAGTAAATGACAAGGTACTTGACTCATCTGAGGTCCACATTCTTCTGTTAAACAAAAGAAGTATTTGTGTGGATTGAATGAAGCAATGTGTGCAAAAGTATTTCAAATGTTATGCACTGTCTTATAAGTAACAGGCATTGTAGATGTTTATTTGAGAAAAAAATAAGGCATTCCTCAAAATTAAGCTAACCACTCTACTGATTAACATGCTAAGAATAATATAATAATTCATTCAGGTTAAGAGCGTTGCCTCTGGAGTCTGATTCCCTGGGTTCAAATTCTGGCTCCTCTATTTCAACTGGTGACACTGGGCAATTTTCTTAACCTCTCTGTACATCAGTCTTCTGGCTGTAAAGTGATGTTAATTAAAGTGCCTGTTTCAAAGACAGTTTAGAGGACTTAATAGTTAATGTATATAGAGTACTTAGGACATTTTCTGGCATAGAGGAAGTGCTCATTAAAAGTTAGCTATTACCCTCATCATGGTCATCACCCGAGGTGACATCTGAAGTGTGAATGTGAGTGATTAAGTTATTTATGGGAGAGCATTGCTTTTACTTTGGGGTGTATTCCTCTACGCTTTTAGGAACAGAGTAGCTGCATGTGTTATTACATAACTACTACGTTTATTACCTATTAATCATTACCCCTAATGAGATACCTGAGGCTTAGACATGAATGTTGTTGACTGTAACACAATTCCTGAATATATATTTTCTAATAATGTAAATCTTTCTTTTCAAAACTAATTAACTAACTAACTAGCTTAAATATGAGCTTTCTGTAGCCCCGTGTTCCCTAGTCAAGTTTTCTAATTTCAGCAGGACTAACCCCCTGCTGCTCTCCACCAAATTTAGTTATTTGGAATCTCCACCTCTGAATTTGTACTCTGTGGTTAAAACAGTGTAGCTTCTTTTGACATTAGAGTCTAGATAATGTTCAGTAAATATTATCCCCAAATAATTACCATATGGTTTCTTTCAACAGCTATAATTACCCAGGGCTGGAATAAGGAATTCTCTCTTAGCTCAAGTTGAACTTAAACTGACCAAAATCATGAATGTCTTTTCTTCATTTCACTATGATTCAATCAAAATATATTTCAGGGAAGCTATCTGACATATGTTTACACTCCTCCTGGTACAAGAATAAGATAGAAAACTAAGGTGACATAAATCTTGTTTTTGAAGACTATACAAAGCTCTAAAATATGTCCACGATGTGACATTAAATTTAAAAAATCAAGTGAGAAATGTAATATTGTAAAAATTATTTCAATGGAAAAAGGACATAAGCTAGACATTAAAATGATAGTGGTGATCGGTTGAGTTCTAAGGTATAGATCATTTTTTATTCTTTCCCTTGCACATGACAATATTTTCATATTTTCCCTTAAAAGATGTAAATTACTATTATTATCAGGAACAGGAAACACACATATGACAACAACAGCAATAAAACAGTTTTCTTCTGTGGCTCAGGGAAGTAAAGAAAAAATGAAAACTCCACAGGACAAAAAAGGGTTCTGAAGAGAACCGGATTTTTCAAAGGAATGTTATTGGAGAAAGTGCCATTCGGGCTTTGGTGGGAGCTTTGGGGTATGTACTTGACCAGGGAGGAGAAAAGCATGTGACAGTGGAAACGTAGAAGGGAGAGAAGTTAGAGGGGTGTAAAAATAGCCGGAGATACATTTGGCCTGCTTCAATCTTCCATACTTCCCTTTTATGCTCCCTTATCTTGGGTAACGCTAACATACTTTCTAAAACACGAGATTCTCAACTCAGACTCTGAGTCCTCCTCCCTTTGGTCACTACTATGCTCCCTTGACTCTTCTTTTGGATGTACAGAAGGTTGCCCTAGATCACAAGCTCTTAGAGGGCAGAAGAATATTCTTTATCTTTTGCAATCTTTGCTGGGTTCTACCAGGTGCCCTGGATATTGGAGGATTTCAGTGAATAGAAATTCTGGGCCATAATTGGTGGATGATACATCTGGAAACAAAAGTGTAATAAGAATGATGTAAAAGGGAGAAGAGAGGGCTTCCCTGGTGACACAGTGGTTGGGAGTCCGCCTGCCGATGCAGGGGACACGGGTTCGTGCCCCGGTGCAGGAAGATCCCACATGCCGCGGAGCGGCTGGGCCCGTGAGCCATGGCCACTGAGCCTGCGCGTCCAGAGCCTGTGCTCCGCAATGGGAGAAGCCACAATAGTGAGAGGCCCGCGTACCGCAAAAAAAAAAAAGGGAGGGAAGATAAGCCATGCTGTTTTGTTAATTCCTCCTTTCATCTAACTGATTGAGTCCTTACTATGTATAAAGCATGGTGGTGTGTTGTCCAGGGAATGTAAAATAGACAAACGCAGTTCTGATTTGGTAAGACAAAGTCAGCCCCCAGAAGATCAGTCTTCTCATAGATAGCAACTATAATCTGTGGACAAAAATTACAAAAAACAACTATGTGAAGGCTCTAGAATGTGAACAAAAGCAGCAAATTTGGGGGAGGGAGAAAACCTAAAAATTGCTACCACGTAGGGTGCATTTCTCATTTCTGTAGTTTTTCCCTGAGTGTGGTCTACAGTCTTGAGCTAGTATGGGTAGCAGAGCTGAATAGAAGTTGGCCATCTTTCTGACAGGGAAAGGACAGAGCCTGGGGCAGCTCCAGCTGCTTGCAGTTGAGGGTGAATGCTTCAAAGGAGAGAGCTGGAGTGGGACAGGCCCTGATTCTGTGGACAAAACCCACCAAAGTCCCTGACTGAACCCTGAGCCCTGCATGCACAGAGCAGATTGCAGACAGCCCAGTTAAGGGAAAAATTAAAACGGCCTCAAGTGAAATTCAAGCTCCTAGACACCTCAGGCAAGACAGAGTTAGCAGGTGAGCTATAGGGCTGTGGTATTTCCCTACCCATCTCTGTGCAGGCAGGGGTGGAGGAGAATCCCTTTCCCTAGGAGAAGGGATGGATTCTCAGAGACACAATCCCAAGGACTGCGCTGCAGCAGGCAGCCTGAAGAGAGAAGTGATGCCTCCTCTCTCAGTTGAATGTCTGCTTATGTAATGGAGTTTTTAATCTCCCTTGTGTGTCTATTTGAGCAAGGGAGAAGAAATTGGAAAGAAAAGCCCAACACAGAGAAGACCACTCTGTGTTTGGCATAACAAGGCTGAATGAATTTCATGAGGATCAGTAGTCAGGCTTGAGCTGTTTTGCTGGTACTGTGCCCAAGAAGGCTACTGTTGAGCAAGAGGCTGAGATGGGTACATGGAGTGGCAAAGACTGAGAAGGGTACGGAGAAGAGGTCACCTTGGAGCACATCTTATGTCTCAAAGAGCCAGAGTTAAATTCCTGCTGTGCACCAGGAGTCATCTGCCAATGGAGGTCCCAGAGCAGCATCAGTTACGAAAAGCTTTTAAACCCCTTTCTCTTCCCCATCCTCAGCTTCAACTCACCTTAGGATTGAAGGTCTAAAAGAGCAAAAATCAGCAGGAGTATAACAACAGCCTGTGCCCTCCCCCCAATTACAGACCCTTGAGCCAGGAGCCAGGTCTGAGCTCTGATGAGGGGAAGAGCTTTTGGGAAGATAAGCAGGAGTGTCCAGTAATGTCAATTATCCTTCTCAGAGTCACCTAATAATGAACCAACAGGCATCGGGATTTCCCCTCTCCACCTCCCAAGGAAAAACTGCCTTACAGCTCAGCTTCTCTTGGGCCCAGGGCTCCTGGGATCTCCAAGTGCAGGGCAGCTGACATTTTCCAGCACTTCCCTAAACTCCTAGCACCAAAGCTAAGAATACCTGATATCTGAGCGCCAGATGTTTATTTATCCATCTAAAGCCACTTGTACAACTATCCTCTCACAGAGGGTCCCTCTCTTTTTGGAGCAGAGCCACAGGTGAATCTAGCAATGCCCTGCCTCAAACATGTTTTTTTTTCCAACAGGATGCTGAAAAAAAGTGGGGACCCATGCATCTTCTAAAACTTCTATCTCTGAATTTCTACCTGAACCAAGTGACACTTTCTCTCATCCCCAACCACATTAAAATAAATGTGAGATCCAAATTTTAAATTTGGATGTACTATAATGTATTGAACTTGACTGGGATTTTTTTTAAGTACAGAAAGTGACTAGAAAGCTAGGGGATCCACCCAAGATGTCAAGACGTGGCAAAGGGAGCCATAACCCAGCACAACAAATAGTTTGAGACAAAATAAAAGCATTTCACTTTTGTGCCCTACCATGTCCAACACACTGATTTCACATATATAGTCTCATTTCATGCTACCAATAAACCTAAGAAGTAGGTACTAGTATTATGAATGTTTTATGTAATATGCATATTATATATGCGTATTATATAGAGACAGTGACTTAAAATTAGAGATATTGTATATTTTCCCACTTTTTGGCTGGCTGGCATCAAAAGCTCTTTTCTATATTTGCACAATGCCCAGCCTCACGAGTGAGGCAGAAACCAACTTCAATACAAGGTTGAAAATACAAAATACTCATTTTCCCTGATAGTGTAACCCTGATGTTGGAAGACCCTCCACACGTAGATGTGCCTGTGTCAGAATTTGATCCAGAATCTAAAGCTACAAAGAGGGCTTCTGTGAGACACCACTGTGGTGAAAGCGGCGGCAGGATCCCTGTACTGCACCTAGCTTCCAGAGGCAGGAATCACCGTGGCTCTTGCAGCCATGTCAGGTTCTCAGTGACTGTGAGGTTAGCAGTGCATATACAGCAACCAGAGCACTGGTGATGGAAGAGATAGTTTATATGTTCAATGCTGTGTCTTGACTTGTAATATCGGGTTTATCTGGTCATCTCTAAGCTGGTTCTCTGGCCCTCTTGTAGTTTCTGTTAGACACTGATAGCTTTAATACATTTGTTTTCTGATTAAATTAGTTAGAGTTAGTTTCTGTTGCTAGAAACTAAGGAAGCGATGGGCTCAGAATGTTAAGTAACTCTTCTCTGATCACATGTAATATAAACAGTAGAGCTGGATTCCAGTCCTCACTAGGTCACACTGACTGTTGGGCCGTGTTAGGTGTGCCCCCAAAGCTTATATGTTGAAGTCCTAAACCCCAGTACCTCTGAATGTGACTGTATATAGGGACAAGGTCTTTAGAGTGATAATTAAATTAAAATGAGGTCACTGGGGGAAACTTACTCCAATATGACTGGTGTCCTTATAAGAATAGGACATTTGGACCCAGACCCATACAGAGGGAAGGTGGTGTGAAGACACAGGAAGAAGACAACCATCTACAAACTAAAGAGAGAGAGTCTTCAAAAGAAACCAACTCTGCTGAAACCTTGATCTATGACTTCTAGCCTCCAGAACTGTGAGACAATAAATTTCTAGTTTAAGCCACCTAGTCTGTGTTAGTTTGTTATGGTAACCCTAGTGAACTAATACAGGGAGTGAGGAATAGAGAAGAATTCAAGATGATCTCAAAGTTGTTCAATTAGATAATTTGAAGAAGGATGTAGGGTTGAGAGGAATAGCTATTGGAGAGGAAAGGCAAGATCATAAATTAGTTTTGAATATTTTAAGTTTGAGATTTCTTCAGGAGAAAATAATAGAAAGCTTTAGAGCCCTAACTTCCTTCTGAGAATCCTGGGAGAGACCTAAGCTTAAGGAATAGAGAGAAAAGACACCTCTGGATATCCTGTTTGCTCCTGATAGCCCGCTCTGAATTGCCATTGCCGGCTACGTGGGCTTTAACATGACAAAGGCAGGCTTATGCATGGGGTTTTCCAGGAAACAAGTTCCTGCTGACTGCTTACATGCTTCTTTTGGCAGCTGAAGGAACCTCCATTGTAGCACACAGCCATGCCATGAAGAATCATTCGCTAGAGTGGTGGCACCTTGGTTGGGAGATGAGGTTTTAGTCCAGCACTGAGCCTATGGCTTTATTTCAGGGGCCAGGCGAGGGTACATGCACTTTCTCTCATGGGGACAAATGAACCAAACACACTGAATTCCAGCTTAATACTGTGTCTTGTGTTTAAATTTACTTTGTAGCATTTCCTGAATTTCCACTGAAATGCCTGTGCAGACTGCCACTCATTGACTTACTACGTAACATTAAGTGCCTATTTTGTGCCAGAGCTCTGCTCTCCACAGCAGATAAATGATAGGTAAATCTAAACCTGGGCCTGCCTTCAGACAGCTTACTGTTTAGATGGAAGTGAGCAAGAAAGAGAATAAAGCTAAAATAAGAAGGAGGCTGTCCACCTGAAGACGATGAGCATAGTGGGTGATGGGCATTGTCACAGGTGACTCCAGGCCTGCCTGGGTAGGACTCACCTGGCTGGGTGCCTATGAAGTTGCTATGGATGGTTTCAAGATTCAAGAAGTCCTGATCATAGAAATGAATAAACCTTGATACATCCATAGGCAAGGGGCTGAAATTTCCATGTAAATGAGTTTTAGTAAAAAATATCCTAAGTAATGCTATTTTAGTAAAGAATAACATTAGAATCATTTCTGTTTCAGTGTTCAGGGTGGTTGTGATGGAAATTGAAGGGAAGAGGAATCAGAGCAAAGAGAATGACAGAAAGAGTAAACAGACCTGAAGGTTGTGAGTTTAGGCAGCGAGACCTCCTATGGAGAGGACAAGCAGGAGAGGGCTATGGCGACCGAGGTCCAGCTGGCTGATTTCACGCAGCTCTGCTCAGTTTACCTGCGTCCCCAATCTACTCCCATCCCAGACAAATAGAAGCTGTGGACATAGGTCTGTTTGGCTCTCCTTATCCCCAGTTTTCTCTTTTTAAATGGCTACAATGATCTCAGCAAAAGAATTTACTTAACCATATTAGTAGCATCTTAAACGTTGCCATTTTTTTATCTTGTCAGTGAAATAGTGCTAATTAAAACAAATGATCTCTTTTCATTCATAGCTTAATTCCAATAGCATATCTGATAGCTTCTTTAAAAATGTTAACTTTTATTGGTCTTGTCTTATTTCAAAATTAGTTCATGTTTAGAGTACAGGATTTAGAACATCTAGTGCAGGGCAAGTCCACGAGTGTGGAGCTGCCCATGGTGTCTGCAGAGTCCAGTTCAGTGCCAACACAGAGGATGCAGAGTCAGTGTTGCATGCAGGGAACTACCCCATCCAGGAAACCATCCATGATTTCAATACCAAGAGATAATTACTTCTACTTTTTGACACCTCTTTTTCCATTAATGTGTATGCAAGCATACACAAACAAGTGTATACATGTATTTACACAGTTTCACAAAGCACAAAGTCAGATGGCTGTTATAGGGCATCTGTGAGAAATGCCACATGACAGTGAGATGAAAACATTGGGCCCATTGCTCTTAATAGTCCTAATATTTGACCTTTCCACAGCGGCCCTGAGATAGAACAAACAATTTCTGCCAAACACTTACTTAATCTCCCCTCCTTCTTTGAAGTACTTTACTTCCTTGCTCTAATTTACGTGTGTAAATTAGAAAGAAACATCCCTTTATGTCATAAATAAGATTAAAGGGAGTTGTAATTACATTTCACCATATTCCCTGAATTTTTCCACCTGGGGAAGTAAGGAAAAATCAAAATGCCTCCTCCTCTTACTAGACTGTTCACTAAAATGTCTTTACATTTCCTGGAGGCTACAGATGAGATCTCCTCTTACTGAGTGAGAAAACACACACTGGGGTTCAGGAATATTCAAGCAATTGAAAATTCCACTTTCAAGGACAGCAGTTCATCAGCCTAAGTATCCAGGGAAATAATGAATACAATGTGGTACATTTATAGATTGGGCTACACCAGCTACAAAAAAGAACACACTTGAGCTAAGGGTAGCAATGTGAATAAATGTCAAATACAGGGTTTAAAGAGAAAAGTCAAGTTGCAGAATTAGAGGTACAGTATAATACCATGTACATAAAGTTTAAAAACAAAAATTTTTTTTAAGCATCATAATTTTAATTTTTAAAAATTTTTATTGAAATATAGTTGATTTACAATGTTGTGCTAGTTTCTAGTGTACAGCAAAATGATTCAGTTATTTTTTATATATATTCCTATTTTACATTCTCTTCCATTATGGGTTATTACAAGATATTGAGTATAGTTCTGTGCTATACAGTAGGTCCTTGTTGGCTATCTGTTTTTTGTATAGTAGTGTGTATATTTTAATCCCAAACTCCTAAAAAATGTGAAACATACCTTTTATGGAATCATTCATGTGTAGTAAAAATACAAAATATGCTTGAGAATGATACAGACAAATTTCAGGAGATACATTAAGGAGAAAAAGAAATGACAGCACGAGGGGTACAAGGAAATTTGAATTTTCTACTTCTTAAGCTGAGTAGAGGGTTCATAAGTATTCATATACTCTAAACCATTTTTGGTGTCTGAAGTATTTCATGATTTTAAAAAAACAGATGATATAATTGACATCTTTGGATTCTTGAAGATCTGCCATAGTAATAGTGGAGAGTATCCCATGACTTGTCAGCAAAGCTATTACGAAGGCATTTTATAGGCCATTCTTTGGAAAAACCTAAGAGGGTTGCGTAAAAAATAAAGTGTCTCCTATATGGCTAAGGAGCTAAGGTCTTCAGGAAGAGCAGATCACAGTGGAAACAGAGTTCACTTTGTATCAAGAATAAGAGTTTCTTTTTTCCTACAAAATGCCAAAGATATACCCTGATAAAGGTTTACATTATGGCAACATCAGTTTGAATACTCTTCCTTCTATTTGTGTCCCTGGAAGCTCCTCAACGCTACTGAACTTCAGCTTCATAGGTTGGCATTTTCTGACACATACCTTTGACACTGCTATCTGGCATTGTCCTGGCTAAATGGAACTGGTTTCCATTCCCGGCTGCACTATTGCCACTCTTTGTGCTAGCCATAAGGACTCACTGGCATCCCTGTAAGATCAGGAGTTCTTATTGTCTGGAGATATTCAAAAGGAGGTAGACGGTCACGGGTATTATAGAAGGGATTCTAGTAGCCTCTGGTATATTAGAGGAGATAACTTCTGAATATTTATTTCTATATTCATCCATACAAGAAATACTAAGTGTTTCCTTGTACAAGGTACCTTGCTTGTTCAAATTCTATAGTTCTTGGCTTTGTTTTTGCAAATGTGTCTGTTTTCACAAAATGGAAATTGAGACAGAAAGGGAGACAAAACTTATTTGAAGTAAACAATCAGTGGGCAGGCAGGCTGTCGTTTGCAGACCCGTCACTTTGAGTTTTATTGCCAAGAGCATCACAAAAGTCACAGGAATATTTTGGAGATAATGGTCAAATTCACAGACTTATAGGGGTCTCACCATGGAAGAGACCCTAGAGGTCACCTAACTCAAATACTTCATTTTACAGATGAGGAAACAAAAGCCTAGGGAGATTCAGTGGTTAACTGATGGCAGAACCTATTCTGAGATACAGTATTTCCTTCCCAACCTTGAAGGTTATAGTCCTGAAAATCCCCATGCTAAGGAGAAATTATGTTTGAGGGACTTATGACCTTGAGAGGAAAATAGAGTTTGGGGAGTTAATGAGTGAATTGAAGGAAGTTATCATAATTGTTTTCTATTTCCTAACATAAAATATTACAGATGCCACTGACATTCACTTTATTTGATAAACAAATTTGTAATGATGAGTCCCTTAAAACTTATTTTTATTTATCCTTTAGAATTCCTTATTACCAACTCTATTGTTTCTCTTTTTGTACAGTATTTAAAAACTTCTTGTCATTTGTTTTCCTTTCTGCAAATACTAGTTACAATGGATAGTTTTCTATTTCAGGTCCTGTGGTTTTTATTTTTTGTACATTTACTATGATTATTCTTACTTAATTCTCTCTTACCTTGACTCTGTGACAGCTCCCATTTCTTCCTGATTATTTTCCCACCTTTCTAGCTGTTTCTCTCCTGCTGCACTTTAATTGTAGCTGCTCACCAGAATTATGCCCTAAATTTTCACCTCCTCTGTCTCCCTATATAATTATCAGTATTTGATAATGAAGTTCTGTCAAATAAAACTGTCTAATATCTATCTAATCTGTGTTTTCCTCTCTATTCCTGAAGTTACTGCCTTAACTCAGGATATCATCCTCTCTCACCTGGACCACTGCAGTAATCTCTTTGATTTGTCCCTAGTTTCACATCCCTCAAATGTATTATCAGCATTGTGGTCTGAGTGACGTTCTTCTTATCACTGTTTACAGCTTTCAGTGACTCCATGTTACCTATAGAACACTACCCAAACTCATAAGTATTTCATCCAAGGTCCTCCATCTTAGCTCTTGCATCTTTTGCTCCAGCTACATTAATCTATTGAATCTACTGAATAGATTCAATAGAATGCACCAGGCTGTTATCTTTGTTCTGTGACTCGGTCACTTGGTCAACAGACTGTCCTTCATTAGGAACACCGTTCAGTCTGCACCCTTCACTCAACCCATTTCTCCTCCCATGTGCCCACTTACTCTTCTTTGAAGACTCTGCTTAACCATCATCTTCTCCTTGAGAGTACCACCCCCTACTCTCTTTCTGCTCACCTCGCATTTCATTGAGAAGAATAGGAGTTTTCTACCACAAAATCTGAAAGCCTCCGTCCAAGATTCCTATTGTCTCTGTCCCTCTTATAATTGAGTGTGTCCTCTTTTAATCAAAGGCCTGTCCCTCTATCATGCTTGGGATCCAATTCTTCTCATCTTCTCAGGAACTTCAATGCTTTGGTCACACCTTCTCCACTGAATTATTCCCACCAGTATATAAACTTAATCTAGTATTACCAACCTAAAAAATAAAATTAAAAAGCTCTGTGCCAATCCACATCTCCCTCCAGCTAATATTCCATTCTTCTTTCTATTTCACCATAAAACTCCATAAAATAATTGTGTGTACACAGTACCCTCACTTTTTCACTTCGTGTTCACTTCATAATTTACTTGAACCTGACATTCACACTCACAACCCAGTTGGTCACTAATGACCTCTGTAACGCAAAATCCACATTAGGACCTTCAATAATTGACCATTCTTCTCTCAACATTCTATCTGTTCTTGGCTTACAGGGTTCCATATTTCCCCAGTTTCCCCCCTGCTTCTCTACATGTTCCTTCTAAGTCTCCTTTGCATCTCCTCTGTATATCATATCTCTAAGTATTAAATTTTCTCAATATTCTCATCTGAGCTCCAAGCCTTATGCTTTCATGAACGTCTGTCTCCATCCTTATGACTTAAAATACACTTTTAGGCTAATAATTCCTATATGTGTACCTCTAGTCTTAACCTTTCCTCTGACCTCCTAACTTATATGCCTATCTATATAACACCCTCTCATGGATGCTTCATGATTATTTCACATAAATAGATCCAAGACTCAGTTTTTATTTTCCTC
This sequence comes from Leucopleurus acutus, assembly GCF_964270905.1. Taxonomy (NCBI): domain Eukaryota; kingdom Metazoa; phylum Chordata; class Mammalia; order Artiodactyla; family Delphinidae; genus Leucopleurus; species Leucopleurus acutus. The sequence goes on along the minus strand of NC_139143.1, from coordinate 108,947,494 downwards.
TGAAAATCTCCCTCTGTCTTCCTTTTCTTTGGCACCATCATCTACCCAGTTTCTTAGACCTGAAACCTGGGAGGCACTTATAATTCCTCCCTGTCTCTCTTCCTCTACATCTAGTTGATCACTAAGTCCAATCATCACTGTCTCCTAAATGTATATCCAGGTGATCAACTTCTCCCCATCTTCATTGTCATACTCTAGTCCAAGTTATCATGATTTTAAACCCACCTACTGCAATACCTCCATGCATACCAAACATAGCCATTCCCATCCCTAATTGATCCTGTACACAGCCACAGAAATAGTCTTTCTTGAAACATAAATCTGGCATGACTCTCACTGACAAGTTTAAATCTCTCCTTGCACTTTGTCTTAAGCCCAGGCATGTGGATGTGGCCTCCCTGCTAGTTAATCTCCTGCTCAGCTTCCAAAGCTCGTATTACACAGTATTCCCTCATTCTCCATACTCTAGATTCACTGACTCCTGACATTTTCTCAAGCAGGTTAGTTTCTTCCTCATCTCGATCCATCACATGGTGTTTCCTCTGCTTAAAACTCCACTCACTCTGATATTCTCATACAGGACTCATATATCTTTAGCTGCTGACTTAATGTCATCTTTTCAGAGATACTTTCCCTGGTGACTTTATCTTCATCTGTCTTCCATCCATTCTTTGTCTCTGTGTCTTGTTTGTTTCCATAATTTGTAATTATATATTTATGTACTTATTTTGTTGCTATTTATTTCTTCCTGTTTCTTCTACTTGAGTCTGTAGAAGCCTCTGCATAATTGACCAAAATATAATATTAGTGCCTATCAGAGTGCTTGTCACCTGTTAACACTAAGTAATTATTTGGTGAATAACTTAATGATTTTTGCAACCTTATAAGTGTTGTCATTGTTGTTGTTGTTGTTTTTTTGATTGAATGAAAATAGATTGCCTGAGGTGACGTGTAGGATCAAAGAATGAGCAGAAGATAGCACCACTTTGAGATAAAGTTTCACTTCAAATTCAGCAATTCTTCAAGAAACAGCAACATTCCTGGGACTAAGAAGCCATTATCCATTCTAGTCTATTTGGGCACATTAGTGTCTCTATTTACTGACCTTTTGCATAAGAATAAAATAGAAAGTTTTTGGAACCATGAATACCTGGAGTTTGACATTTACAAATTCATCCTCAGAAGAAATAATATCCTGATTATGTTTGATTGTACTGAAAGATTATTTTTTAACATTGTATTTTATTTTGACTACTCTATTAGTGTTCTCCAAAGAAACAGAACTAACAGGATATATATATATATATATATATACACACACACACACACACACACACACACACACACATATGTGAAGAGATATATATTTATATATAAGAAGAGATTTATTATAAGGAATTCGCTCATGTGATTATGGAGGATAAGAAGTCCCAAGATCTGCAGTTGGCAAGCTGGAGACCCAAAAGAGCTGATGTGTAGTTTTAGACCATGTCCAAAGGCCTGATAACTAGGAGAGCCAATGCTGTCAAGTTCCAGTCCAAAACCTGGAGCACTTGAGACTCAAGAAGAGCCAATGTTTCAGTCTGAGTCCAAAGGCAGGAAGGGACTGATGTCCCAGTTCAATTAGTCAAGCCAGAGGTGTTCCCACTTACCCTCAAGAAAACTTACCTTTTTGTTCTATTCAGGCCTTCAACTGATTGCATAAGGCCTACCTACCCACATTTGGGAGGGCAATCTAACTTTGCTCAGTCGATCTCTTCAAATGTTAGTCTCATTCAGAAACACTCTCACAGACACACCCAGAATAACATGTGGACCCTGTTGTCCAGTCAAGTTGACACACAAAATTAACTACTAGAAATACATACCATGTCTGCCATGGATACATGAGGTTTAAAATTAAAAGTTTACATTGTGTATTTATGAAGTGAGTTTTACAGTTTTCCTCATATAGGTTGTCTACATTTTCTAGTTAAATTTTCCACAGATATTTTATGTATTTTATTAATGAAGCTTTAATGTTTTAAAATATTTTCTATCTGGTTGTTGGCTATATATATGAAAACCATAAAAATAGAAGTAGATAGACAAATTTAATTCACATTAAATAATAAATTCTTTTATATTTTTTGTAGGCTTCAGTTGATTCTTTTGCAGTTGGGGCCAAACACTGTTATGTAAGTAATGATAGATTTATCTTTTTATTTATAATTTTAATCTTCAGTAACTTTTAAAAATTTCATTAGTGAATACTTCTCATATAATATTAAATAATACAGGTGTTAGAGGCAATGGTTGAGAGGCATATCATGTTCTTGACTTTGATGGAAGTGGTTCTATTGTCTCCCCATTAACAATGATGTGGGTATATAATAATGTAAGAGATGAGTTTCAGCAAAAGTAGAATGATTATGCTGTGGTAATAAACTAAAATTCTCAGTTACGTAAAAAAAAATTTTTCTACCTTGTTGATTATATTGTTTGGGTCTTCTCTGTACTTACTTATTTTTAGTTCACTTGATCTGTCTTGGACCAAAAGTGGTAAACTGAAGCTTCTTACAACTTGTATCTTTCTATTTCTCCATGAATTTCTGCAAACTCTGCTTTGTTATAGGAGCTGCCATTTTTATGCGTATATCATTAAAATTTCATTGTCGCCTTTAACATTATAAATTTCCTTCTTTATTTTGTTATTCTTATTAGCCAAAAATCAACTTTGATTCTAAGATTATAAGCCCTGCTTAACAAGTATGTGTCATTATTGATCATTTGGAGTCACTTTTCCTGATGCCCTATCATCATGTAAACTCAGATCTTCTTCCATTTCAGGAAAGGTTTATTAAATTATATTTTATTTTCTTCTGTTTTGTTGTTTGGGATTTCTTTGGGGAATAATCTACTAATGCACAAATTGAATCTCCTTTGTCTTCTACAGTCACCATTTTTTCTCTATGATTTTTTAAAAATTTCTCTCTTTATTTTTGTTTCACTTTGTTTGTTTTTCTAGTTTCTATCCTGTGTTTTACTCTCAATAGTGTCTATTCTCCCAAGTGCTAATAATTAATCTTCATTTCTGAAATAATTTGATTTTATCCATTTCCTTCCTGAGTTCTGCTAGTAACTGTTTTACCTTCTCCTAATTTTGACAACTTTGGCCCAAGCAACACTTGCATGATTTCTTATATTTCTGTTTTTTGGTTTTCTTTTATAAGAATAATTACTTCAGTATTATTTTAATGTTAGGTTCTAATTTTTATCTGCTTTGCAGATATTTTTTCCCACTGAAGTTCCTTCATTTGTAGAATAGTTTTGCTAATTTTTAGAAACATTTTTTTCTTGTGGTGTCTTTGTATGCGTGCTGTGCTTACTCTTTGTTTGATACTCATATTGAATGAGTTGGATTTTTCTGGATTTGTTAATAGCCAGAGTTACTTGGAGAAAGGAGTAGGGGCAATGTATCCTTCAAGACATTATAGGTCAAAGACACGTTTTGTTGCTACAGAGATAGATATTTTCCTTAAAATGTGCTATCTTTCTTCTAGAACCTAATTTAATTCAGGAGGATTTATTCAGCCAGTCCTATATGCATTTGCCTGGTTCCTTCACCAGTTGCTACACCTCCCAACACCTACATGGGTACAGGCCTTGCCTTCCAAGATCATCCACTCTTTTTAGAAGGTACTTTTATTGATTTGCTTATTTACTTATTATTTGTTTGTTTTTGTGTTAGATTCCAAGACCTACCTTTGGGCCCCACCAGGCACTTTCTTCACCTCTCACTTTGTCTCTCCTATCATTTGGTTCCTGTAAGATCTCAGTCTAGCTCCCAGCAGTACCTGCTTAGGGTGGAGTTCTTTCCTTTTAGTAGTGTATGTTTTCTGCATATTTTTGAGGTCTGCATCCACCCGGCCCCTTAGCCTGCCCACACCTTCTCACCATTCCGTCTCAGTGTTCTACAGAGCAACCTTGCTCTGTTCATTTTCCAGGAGGAAACATGGAAATACTCAGAATGAAACTACCACTGCTTTCCTGCAGGGAACCCTATGAAACATATTATTTGTTGTCATCAGGCCTGTCCCCAACGTTTACAGTTTGAGGAGAACAATTACACATGTAGGCCAACATGCCATATGCCAAATCTTTGAGGATTTTAAATCAAGCTAACACAACTATTAAATGAGACATGTTCTATTCTCCTTCCTTAACAATATCTTCATAATGACCTAGAAGATCAGATTCAAATATATTATTTTTAAACCCTGTTGAGTTCCACTCCAGTCCTCATCCTGCTACCCACTCCATTCTCTTACCACCTTAAACTGCATTTCACACTTTGAAGGGTCTCGTGAGCATGCATGTGGGCATCTCAGTCCGACTGTCCAAGCTCCTTTATGTCATCTACAATCAGCTGCCCCTGGGCTATCCTGTAGACCTGAAGGTGTACCCAACTGTAGAATAGCCCACCCTTGGAATGCCCCAGGAAGAGGTGAAAACCTTGGGGGTGAACCTCTGGGCAGAGAATCTTGGGCCCTGGCTCCCCAGATCATATTGTACAAGTGGTCTGGGGACACTTTCCCCTTGGTCCTGTAAACTCCTTACTCAGTGGAGAAGAGTATTGGCCAAATGAACCTAGAAGAGGGTTGTTAGAAGTGTGGGAACTGTATATTTCACCAGTGTTCATTTAATTTTTACCATTAACATTTGTTTATTTTATCATAAAAAGCTAAATTTTTTAAAGGAGGTTCTAAATGAATCAAAAGGGTTTTTGTTTATTTGTTTGTTTTAAGAATATTTTGTAGCTTTTCCTATGGGAAATTTAAAAGCTAAGTAAGTGAAAAGTAGGATTGGTGATAATTTTAATTTTCTTCTTTGTCTTTTCCTATAGGTTATGGGTTTTCTACTCTAAATATGTATTATTTTCATAATTAGAAAAGAAATTTATTAAAAATGAAGAAAGAAGACTTCAAAAATAAGTGGTGAACCCCCTAAAAGGGAGTCTAATACTAATATTTATAGGCAAAAACAAAAAAAGATTTCATCTTTTTTAGTGAGCCAGGACATATTTCCAAGTGCTTTTCTTCAGACACACACACACACACACACACACACACACACACATTCCAGGTCTTAAGAAAGGAGTGTTAGTCAAAAAATTCTCTTATCAAGACAGCTGATTTGGACACAGCTGTAAGACATAAGATATGCTTGGGTGGTGTCTGTAGCTATGGTCCTTGTGCATTGTCCTCTCTGATGTTCGGGTCCATGGTCAGCATGTGAGATATCCACAGAGAGCAGCCAGCTCCTGCCCACGAGCCTTCTTTCACCTTCGAGGGTGTCTATGTGACCATTTCTGTTTGCATGGTTAGAACTTCCTGCAGTGGGTTTCAGACAGGACACAGTGAGTGTGGAGCTGCCAACATCAAAGGAGCATTAGGTCTAGAATTTCCCAGTTCCAAAGTGCAGGGTTTTCCAGTATTTGATTTATATTCTTGCTCCCTTTGGTTCCCAGGTTTCTCATTTTGTTCTAAAATGAGAAAAAAGCTCATTTAAAAGTTCTAAAAGCTTTTAGAACTTTTCCTCAGAACACTTTCCCTTTCACCAGGGCATTTCTAATTGGACAAAACTGGTAGTATTATTGAACATTTATTTTGTTAATTCCCAATGCTTGTTACAGAATACAAATAAGATGATGTTTTCTGTCTATAATATTAAATCTGTGATTAGAGTAATATTTCACTTTTTTTTTTCTGGCTTGGAACTAGTGGTAGGAACTGACTTCATTCATTTCAAGTTCACTATTTCCCAATGTCCTTAATTCACCACTTGTTCTTCATTTGTGAGATTCCTTTTCTTGAGTCACGCTTCTTTGGGGACTCACATAGCAAAAGACCTAGATGAGACTATTTGGGGTTTTAAATAATTCTTGAAGACCCCAAACTAATGGAATTCTAATGAAGAGGTCACTTCTCCCTTTTGAGAAGTGCACCTCTATTTTTGACACTAGAATCTTATGATCTGTAGCTTAATTTCACCTATAGTAAAACAGCATCATCACCTTAATGACCAGATAGTTTCTATTTATCCCGCAGGTATGTCTTCCACTCTCCTAAGTGCTCTGCAAAGCAAGTTGAAAGTTTGTTTTTCATGTTAGCATTTTTTGTGTGTATTCTCTTGGTTTTGTCTTCTTTTCCTAAGACCAGTTCTTTTTAAAAAAAGTAGATCTCTAACTTTTACATTTGTTTTTTTTTTTTACTTTTTATTTTATACAGGTTTTAAATGTACATTACATAAAAATTAAGAAGACTACTTAAGGGAAAAACATAAAGAAGAAAGGGAAAAAAATCACCTATAATTCCAAGGCAATCATTGTTATTACTCTCATTTTAATGCACAATGAAAAATGCAGGGTTTTTTTCCTTTTCTTTTATCCTTTCTGAATCCACTGTTAGACATAATGGAAGCCTCTCCAAGGATAACCCTATTCATGAGCAATTATTCTAAAGTGTTTCATTTCTAAATATAGCATCTAGAATCTGAGAATTTACTAAATGCAAGGATGACATCATATAAACAGATATCCAAACCTCTTATCCCGCATTCATGAAAGTACTCATTTCTGTGTTTGAAGATGTGTGGCTCTTATCTTTTTATACCATGTTTTGCCTGAATTTTATTTCTCCTTTCTACATGATCCAGCCAGCCATACTGCCTGTGTAAATACAACTCAGGCTTTCTTCTTTTTGATACTTGGATATCCATCTTCAACATTTTTGATCAGTGTGCAGTGCATTAAATACTACAGCAGATGGTGCTTTTTGATGATGTGTTTCTACATGAAGCCACATTTTGTCCTGTATGCTGCATTATCAAAAAATCAAACATGTAATTATGCAAATATGTATGCCTTTATAATAATCAAGTTTTATTGTAAATGGTTGATGCACATCAATTTGATCCTGTAGTGCTGTTTTAAGTGTGGTTTAAGTGGCTTTTCAGCGTACCCAGAGGCAACACAAATGCATCTCTGGAATATTAATAAAATCCTGAATCTTTGAGACCCCAACTGGAATCTCATTGCTTCTACTGATTGAAACAAAATGCTAATCCTTTCTTTTAAAAAAATCCCCTTTGTTATTTAAAACACTGATATTAGTATGATATGAAGGGCCATTTTATTTTAAATTGTATTTTAATGTAGTTGTTAAAATAATGCCTAATCATACTATATTCAGTCTTCACAATGTAAATTTGATGAGACATGAATCCAATCATTTTGCAACAATGAATGCAGTCATGTATTTTAACCAGTCCGATTTTTCTAATTCCATAAATTTCTATTGCCAGTGGCTGTTTACCAGTTTCACTTTTGGATGCGTTAGCTGTCCTTTGTGGGGACATGTATTGTGAATATTCATGGCAGAAACAATTGACTTCTTAAAAAAAAAAGGAAGGAGAATTCTTTAAGTTGAATTCCTATGAGCATTTTCAAGCAGGATTATAACATAGACAGTGGAAGTTATTACTGAACAGAATCTGGGTTTTATACGTTAGATTGTTTCATTGGTACATAAGAGTGCCTGACCGTCTCTCCCCAAATACAAACACTCTCACACATTCTGTTGTGGTTAAACTAAACAGATGGACTGTGGATACTAATAATCTATGATTGTAAATTAGTTTTGCTGGTTTCTTCCTCTTGAAGAGAAATAAAAGGATGAGAAAAGCAGAATACAAAAAGAAGAGCAATGTAGCTTTAAAGGGAAGAAAATAACCACATAATTTCCTTTTTCTATTTCCAGTTCTCCTTGTCTTTATGTTTACTTTGTTTATTGGGTTTACTATAATTATGGGTTGTGTTTTCAATGGCCACCACTCCCTCACAAGATGAAATATGCACTTTTTTCCTTTGGTCTCATACCAGCTTCCCCCTGCACTATCCTTCATCTTACCATCGAGCATTTCTTTCTTGCAAATATATGGGTTCATTTGATGTTTTCTTTCATTTTCACCTATTGTTCATACACTGCCATTAAATCTCAGGCTATTTTTATTTGCCTTGTGCCCAACTTTCTGATTCAAAAATCCCTAATGCACCATTGTCCATATTCACTGATTCCTCCTCATTCTGGTTACTTTGTGGGTTACTTGTTTGCTGTCCAATCTGCTGTGGGCATTTGTCAAAATTTCATTATTTCATCCCTTTCAAATTTTTATATCTCCATTTGTCCATTTCTCTGACTCATCAAGATCAAGATCTACATATATAAATAGATTTTTTTTGGCAGGGGTGGAAGATACACTGGACTGGAATTCTTTTATGGTTTAGATGTTTATCTATAACCACATGTTGAAACAGACCTTGAGGATTCATATCTGAATAGTTTAAAATAATTTTAATGTACTCTCACTTTTTTTTTTAATGTACTCTTACTTTCTGAGATGTTTTAAGAGTTTAAAACTTCCTTGTAATTGCTGTCATAGATATTAACTATCCGTGTCCATTTTGCTTTCTTCAGACCATATTAGTTTTATTCTTGATGGTTGAAACTGTGCTGTTTGGGTAAGTCATTAAAATGATATGTTTTTTTTTTCTTGTTATTGTAGAGGGATTTTCAGTATAATAATGGCACAGTCCAAGGACTATTTAAATTGCACACACATACACACAGACATTTATGTTCATAAAGCTGTTAAGTAATGTTAGTGGCCATGTGTAAAGGTCAAGGCAAGCTCTGGATGGTTTTCAGATTCCAATCCATGTGGTTTCCTTCTGTTTATAGTCAGAGCCCTAGTGATGGCTCCTGGAATCAAGAGAAACTGAGCCTGCATTTATGTTTGAGTGCCCATCATAGCTGGGATTTTACTAATTACCGTGGTCAGAGTGGGTTAGGTCTGATCTGAGGATCCTACAAAAACTCATATGCTTAAAATTGTGTATGAATAAAAAAATGATTTCACTCAGACTTTATCATCTTATAGGTAATTTTATATAAACATAAGAACAAGGTCCAATTAGTTTTTTTTTTTCTCAAAAGCCACTTTTAGTTTTGCAAAGTGGGATTCATATATGATCTGCAGTATTTGTTGATACAGTAAAAATCAATAGTATCTCTGGTCTTTTGATTGGCTTTTACATATGCAAATATAACGTGATACTTTTTTTTCAGTTTTTGAATTTAACTTTAGATGACATGACATTTCAAGCTCAGTTTAGAGATAAAAACATGGCAGTAGTATACACAACAGCACTGATTTTAATAGAGTAACAAGAAATGTAGTCACATATTCTGCTTAAGTTTCTCCAGCAGAAATTGCTTCTGCATCAGAGCCTATTACAAATGCAATTCACTAAGGTCTTATGGGTGACAAAGCTTTAATTAGCATCACATTGTTTTCTAATGTGATTTCGCACTTATAAAAACAGGATTAGGAATCAAAATATACTTTTATAAATGCCAATTTTAATTGCATTACTGAAGGTGTACAGGTCTTTAAGTGCCCCACGCAGCTTCTTGTATAATACCTCTCTATTGGAAGGATTAAGTGTGAAACATAAAGATGGCATATATTGTCTAATAAAACACCTTTAAAACAGACGAGGAAATACAGTCATTTATGGTATACAAGACTTCATCCAACGTCGGCACCTTCTGAAGTCAGTGCCTGCACAGCAGTCAGTGCCCATAAAATAGGTAATGCTTAGTAATTGTCTGCTGTTTTATTCCATAGCAGGGAAATAGAACAGCAGTGCACAATGGGTGTGCCTGCCTGCTTGAGAATAAAGCTTAAGTCCCATTTGCTTCTTTCTAGGCCCTTTGCTAGAAGGCACATGCATTGTTTTTTCCATTTAACTTTCTTGCCATTTTATTTCACTTTTGTGTTTGCTGTTGTTATGCGTGACCCATTTAATGAAAGGGCCATCTTTTATTCCTCAAAGAAATTTGTCTGGAAGATCATGATCCTTGAATTAAAAATTTGCTTTAAAAGTCACGCCATTTCATTGTTATATTATGTCTCTATTCTGAGCCCTTAAAAGACTTAACGCTCACTCGCCAGCACCACTTTCATAGGTAAGCAACAACTTTCCTCACCTTTTAAACAGAGGTGGATCCAAAGACACAGTGGGGTTAAACAATTTATCAAAGGTTGGCCAACATTTCAGTTGGAGAAATATACCAAAGTATGTATTTCTATTTCTCAGCTTTTGCAACTGTAATTTCTAGACCCAAGAAAGATAAAAAGCTGGACACCATATGAAGGGTTCTTATTAAAAAAAAAACTTTTTGTTTTGTTAGGTGGATGAAATGAGTAGTGCTTTTAAGCTTTGGTTATTTGGAGAGAGGTGGGCACTGACATGGTGTTAGTTGAAAATGACAGTTTTAATTTTGAAATGTTGCCTCTGTGCTACAAATGAAATGATTATTTGGAAAACTGATTCTTATTCTATAGCATCTCTACACAGTCACAGCTATTTCCATAAAATATGTTTGTGTCCATTTAGCTAATGGCTTAAATCAGTGGGAAGAGAAGACATTTTATATTCCAACATAAATGTAATTATGTTACTTGTTCGAGTTTTAAAACTTAAAGTTCTCATATTCTTACTGTATTTTTTCACTAACTTTATATTTAAAAAATTTTCAAACCAACAGATAGAATGCAAGAAGAGTACAACGGGTTTGATTGTTTTTAAATCTTGATTTTCTAAGGAAAAAAACCTGACTGCCAGATCAATGTAAATTTTTGTTTTTTTATCTCTCTTTAATTGCTTCTTAATTTCTTATTGATCCACTAACTAAAGGATTATTGTTTGATTCACTGAGAGAGCTGGCAAGATTGTCTAGGTGAAATTAAATCAGCTGACCTAGACTTTTTTGCTGGAAATTGGGTTGGACAATTGTAATAGCTCTATGCACTCAATAAGGTGAAGGGAGAAAGGACAGCCCATACAGGAAGCTCTCTCACATGCCTCCTGTTTTAATTCATTACCATGCTTTTGCTGTACCCATTAGACAGAGGACTTTGCAGGAGAAACCCCCTTGTGTTAACAGTCTTGGGCCATTCCTAAAGCCCAATTGTGGCTCAGTTGTCATGGCTTTTATTTCTTTTATTTTATTCTTAGATTATGATATGGAAATAATTAAATAGAAAGATCAGTCATTGAGGACTTCCCTGGTGGCACAGTGGTTAAGAATCCACCTGCCAACACAGGGGACACATGTTTGATCCATGGTCCAGGAAGATCCCACATGCCGTGGAACAACTAAGCCTGTGTGCCACAACTAGTGAGCCCGCATGCTGCAGCTACTGAAGCCCACGTGCCTGGAGCCCATGCTCTGCAACAAGAGAGGCCATCGCAGTGAGAAGCCTGCCCATTGCAACAAAGACCCAATGCAGCCAAAAATAAATAATAAATAAATAAATTTGAAAAAATAGATTAGGCATTAAACTGCTCCATATACCCTGTCAAACTTTAACCTGTACTTTTCAGTATCAATTTTCAGTTTAGACTCAACTCTGTCCTTCCTGCCCCTCTTTCTTTCCTTCAGCCCATCCCTACGCTTACTGTTGTCTCTTTGTCTTATTTTTTGTTTCTCTCACTTGTATTTCATTCAACTAATACAGAAACACCTTCTTTTTTTCTGCCTGAAGACCCTGAGCACTTTTGGATATCAGCACAAGTCCTGTAGCCTCTGGAAAGCCCATCCTGACATGGATGGGTAGACACAGGTTATCTACCACTTCCTCCTGTAATTATTATATTGCTTAGATGTCATCTTATGCAACTGAACACCTTACAAAGCCTGCCTGATTATCCAATTATTTCATATCTGTTTGTCATGCTAGTAGGCCTTAATTTTTTTATGTCTTTGGGTCACTTTCCCCCTCCCACTTGGCATAGGAATAGATATTATCACACAGGCACATGGAGAGGTAAGGCATGGCCTGAGATCTTAGGTGGAAAGCAGCAAGGAAGTTCAAGAGGGACACATCCTGAAAAGGAAGGAGTTCCATGAGGAAAGGGAGTAAGGGTCAAGGAATCAGCCTAAAAGTACAGCATGAAGAAATTCAGGATCTGAACAGGATCACATGTGTGATGTTCCAGCATCAAAAACGGGCAAATACTATATATACAATAGAATACTACTCAGCCATAAAAAGAATGAAATAACGCCATTTGTGGCAACATGGATAGACCCAGAGATTATCATACTAAGTGAAGTAAGTCAGAAAGAAAAGTATCATATGATATCACTTATATGTGGAATCTAAAATATGACACAAATGAGCTTACCTATGAAACAGACTCACAGACACAGAGAACAGACTTGTGGTTGTCAAGGTGAGGGGGGAGGGATGGATTGGGAGTTTGGGATTAGCAGATGAAAACTATTATACATAGAAAGGATAAACAAGGTCCTACTGTATAGCACTAGTCAATATCCTATAATAAACCATAATGGAAAAGAATATGAAAAAGAATGTATATATATGTATAACTGAATCACTGCTGTATAGCAGAAATTAACACATTGTAAATCCAACTATACTTCAATAAAAGAAATTTTTTAAAAATTGGTAAGCACTAAGAGGTGTCTAGACTACCTTAGTACTTACAAATGTACAAGGATCAGCATCCAGACTGATCTCAGGGTATGAGCAGATCTTTACAGCTACTTGCAATCAGGTGGGAACATCTGGAGAGCAGAGGGACATGAGGAAACAGGAGCCTACCAGTTTCTGACAGATCCACAAAGAGTGCTTAATAAATGCTGGACCATTAATTTAAGTCCATTTAACAGGGCACTAATGAAGTTCTTCTGCTCCCGGATGCTAGCTCAAGCTATGACAAGTAGATAAAATTTGTGTTAAAATCTACCAGCATACATTTCCCTAAAGTCTACCAATCTAAATGTTTTTGTCCCTGCTTGCTAAGTTTTCAGACATTGTATACTAAGGACCACTGACCAACTATCGTCAGTCACAGGAATAAAATTTTTATGTGCATCCTCTTTCAGTAGGTTATCCCAGATTTTTTTAAATTGCTAAATTTCTCTTCTCAGCTCTTTGCTACCTTTTGTTGAGGACCCCTATAAGCTTGCCTTTCAGATATTCTTGGTTGGTTTTCCTGATATCTGTACGGTAATACTTCAAACATCTCACACATGTTGCCTGCACCAGAGAATTTTCAGTCAGTGCTCAATTCTAAGACCTCTGACTCTGTATATAAAGACAAGTTCTGGAACTCATTTTTACCTCCATTTCTCACCCTTGGAGATTAATAGTAGATGATGTAAATAGAGGAAAGAATATTAGCTTGGTTGCTAGGAGACCTCAATTCTGCCTCTGTTGCCAGGTTTGGTCTTGAACGTGTTGCTTCTCTAACTCCTGTGGTCCTCAGGGCTCTCATCTGTAACAGAGGCGAGTCAATCTATATTGACTAAGGTTCCATGTGTTAGATTGTATATTTTCTTTTCTGGGAGAATCCAAAATTTTTTTTTTTAATCTTTATTGAAGTATAATTGCTTTACAATGGTGTGTTAGTTTCTGCTTTATAACAAAGTGAATCAGTTATACATATACATATGTTCCCATATCTCTTCCCTCTTGCATCTCCCTCCCTCCCACCCTCCCTATCCCATCCCTCTAGGAGGTCACAAAGCACGAAGCTGATCTCCCTGTGCTATGCGGCTGCTTCCCACTAGCTATCTACCTTACGTTTGGTAGTGCATATATGTCCATGCCTCTCTCTTGCTTTGTCACAGCTTACCCTTCCCCCTCCCCATATCCTCAAGTCCAGAGAATACAAAATTTTAAGTGTTGTCAATTGTATGTAGATATACAGATTCATAAGGACAGATAAAAGTGCAAATGGGCAATATACACGGGCATTTGATGTGTCTGTAATTTTCAGGCAGTTTTGATACTGAGTAGGGAATTTTTCTCATACCATTTAGTGGTCTCCTGATGGCTGGATTACTCCTCGTTACAGAACCTTCATTTTTGCCTACTTAATCCTTGACTGATTGAGATTATGCTTAACAGACCTTCATTTATATCCTCATAATTTAATGATAATAATATTGATCCAAGTTAACATTTTTGAGCGCTTATTATGTGTCAAGCAGCATTGTAAGTGCTTTAAATCTATTTATTCATTTAATCCTGTTAACATAAGTGCTATTATTATCTCCATCTCCAGACCAGGGCACAGAGGCATGTAAAGCTTGAAAACGTCACCTGAGATTACCTAGGGAGAAGTTAGGGATCTTCAATTGGAAACCAGGCAGCACAGGTCCAGAATCAATCCATGTTCTTTAATGGTTATACTACGTTGAACACTTATTGTTCAAAGTGCCCGAAGAGAAAGCATAACCTTGGCTAATGTTTTCAGACTAAGTACAACCTTTCACAGTATGCTGTCTAATCACTATTTATCGTAGGGTAGCTGTTACCACTACAAAATAGTCGGTTAAATTTTCATCCTTCACAATGTGTGCTAACCAGCAGGGATGGAATGAAGTCCTGCTATGAGGATGCCACCCTATTTGGAATTCCAGGGAACGAACCATAACAATCAACAGGGACATAGAACATCTCCACATCAAAGAGGGGAAGTTAGTCACAAGTGACAATCCAGTGTTAAATAATTAAATTGTTTTAGCTATTAACTGTAAGTGAATGTTGTTTTTAATTGCACTTTAATAATGCCATGCCCTTTATAACCAAAATTAATGTTTTCTGTTGCTCTGTTTTTGAAGTATGTGTCAGTTTAATTAAACTATTAATGGTAGACAGATTTTAAGTACTTTATATTTTTCATTAAACTGTATCTGTTCAGCAAGCATAAACAGGAAAATGGAGCCAGTGAGGTGCTGCTTGCTAAATCACTCATCATCAGGTAAGATGGTGCAGTGGACTGGTTTAGGTGCTTGCTCTGTGGTAAACAAGTCCAGATATTCATTGAGCTTATTTAAAAATAAAGGTGGCCGCTCCTTCGAAAACTGTGGACTGTGTAGAAGGGTGTGTGGAGCTTTTGTCAGATAGACAACAAAAAAGGCAGGACCTGAAGAACTGTGATGACTGTGACTTTAGTTCACTTGGGATCACAGGCACCTTTCTGCCATCTAGCTCTGACAGTTCAGGGAAAAGAGACCACAAGAGGGGTTGGCTTCCTCTCCTCTTCGCTTTCTGGATTGCCTAATAATAGCCAACTCTCCTGGAAAACACGTGAAACCAACCTAACACAAAGCAGCAGCCATTTGTTTTTATTGCCAGAAATGACAATTGATAAACACTGTATACACCCCAAGCATCTCCAGGATTCAATTCAAGAGAATCGATTGAGTCTGGCTTAAAGATCAGGAAGAACTAGAGCAAGATAATTTCTTGTCTCTTCAGCCCATTGATGACAGATGCAAATAGAAAGGGGGGCCTAATTGGCAAACACTTAAAGAAGCAGGGCAGTATCTAAATTACACTTCTCTAGTAAAAGGAATGGCGGGGCTACATCTGCTGCTTATAGTCTAAGATGTAACGTGTTATAATAGAGACAAGTGTGTCCTTCCTTTGTGTGGCAGATCAATCAATAGCTTTTCATGTGATCTTGTTCACTATTATGTTAGTAATGAAACCCTCGTGTGATGTGACAACTGTGGAACAACATTTGGTCACAAAGCTGGTGTTAACAAGCACAACTGGCACTCTGGTAATTAGACTGATTTCTGGTCTCTTCTTTCACAAATTGTCGATAAGTGCAGTAAACAGGCCGTTGATTCCTTTCTGAGCAGCTATATTAAGCTTCATATTCTTAGAAATTCATCTACTAGGTTTGTTCGTATGGGTGAAGCCACAGAAGACAAAGAAGATTATGTGACAATCTTTCTTTCTTGGCCGGCCTCTGCATGTGTAAACATAAATATGTACGTATGTATGTGTGCCTATCTATCTATCTATCTATCTATTTCTACTACCAAATTTTGTCAGTAAAATTTAAAGCATATATTAACATTTTAAATTTTAATGAATCAGCAGTTGGCCAAGAACAAAAGCCAGACAAACAGGGACCCAGTGCAGATCCCTGGGTTAAAATTTACTTTAAAAAGCAGAAAAAATAGAAATATACAGTAAAAGGAAAGCAAAACACATGAAAACTAACCATCTCTTTTACACTTTTGTACAAGATTGAGCTTTTTTGGAGCTATAATTAACTTGCAAGCTTTGCCCAGGGAAGAAGCTTAAATATATAAATCTAATATCTTCCTTATTATCCATTCTGACAATTATTTTTGGCTTTGATTTTTTTACCTTCTATATGAATTTTCTGCAGGAGGGCAGGAGGAAGCTTTTAAATGTTAAGCTGAAAAGCTGATCCATCTATAGATAATCAATAGGCTTTTCTTTGAAAACTTCTTCCATTGTCGTCAAAAGATGCTATTTTCATTTGAATGTGAGTGGCACCCAGTGCGGGGTGAAAAAGTTTACCCGGGAGGGACCCCTGCTTTAAGGGAGTGCTGATCTGAGCAGGCAACTCTGAGAAAGCCAAATATGCCTTCAGCCAGTCAAAAGACAACTTTAAGTAAATCACCATTTGGAAGGCAAAATGAAAACCAGATAGAATCAGGTTCTTCGTGAAAATTCTGTTTTAAGCCCCTCTATGTTTTAGTCCATCCCTATCCCAGACATTTGTTTGCTGCTCGGTACACAGATGCTTAAAGACAAAAATACATTTTGTCACATCAAGTTTTTTTTTTTCCTCTCCTGGACTTGGAATTTCATTCTGTGACAGGTTTTTAGATATCATTTGTCGTTGTTGCTGAGTTCGAGTGGATATTGAAATATTTCAATGTAGAATGTCATCTCCATCCACGAAGATTTATTCTTGCTTTAGTCCCCATGGACACTTGTTCCTAGTTTTCCACTTTTAAGGTAGTGGCACCGGGGTTGGAGCATCATTTCTGGTTGTCAATATGACAGGCTAAAAAGCCCTCATGGGAGTCAAGCCCAAGCCCACGGCCTCATGAACAAGACTTTGTGACCAAGTGTACTCACAGGCTTACTATTACATGAGGGATTCTCCATAGCTTATGCAAAACACTTTCACAAACTTTTACTGAGTGGTTAACAATCTGACAATGAGGGTACAGAGATGACAGGACACAGCCCCCAGAATCCTTTCACACTGTACATATGTAAATCAAATCGTCATGCAATTTTGTTAATTATACCTTGATGGAAGAAATTTTCACACACTGAGGTGTGGGGAAGCCATTCTGGCTTATACATAATTCAACTTAAACTTTAGGCTAACCAAAACAGCCTGTTTGTGGCCTATTAAACATACATTGTATACCTGCTTTAATCATTAAAGAAAAAAATGCATTTAAAAATCAAAATGGAGAAACTGTGGTCCAGGCGTCCAAAATGAAGCTGGTTGGCCATTGTGGATGTGGTTTCAGACACATCTCTGCATTATTTGAATTTTCTGAATTGTATCAGACTCAAGGATACTCCCAGCCTTTTTCAAAACAGTATCTGATAGCAGCTGTCCATTGCAACCTATGGTCTCAAGGTCTCCCCTTGTAATCTAAAACCATTTTGGACCCTAAGAAATTTTTGCTTAACAAGCACTCTTACTTCTAGAAAGGTCCAATCCTAATTCTTGAAAAACACTTTATGTAGTTTTGCATGTTTTGCCTTTATAAATCTCCCCCATTTTGTTGTCTGGCTCAACCAGTTCAAGTACTTCTTGAATCTGTATCTCCTGGGCTATAGTCCTCAGTTTGGCTCAAACAAAACCCTTTTCTATTCCTATTATAGATTGGCTTATTGATTATTTCTGTAGACAATCTCAATAATGTTGAAAGAAAAAGAAAAAAAGACACAGTTCCTGTCCTCGCTGTGTTCATAGTCATAAGGAGAACTCTTCTGTAAGTCATCCTAAGAGGTTTGTCTTCATTTAGAAAGTACTGATGAGACATTGAAGGAATTAAACTAGGAGAAATAAATGAGTTTTAAGGAGAGTAGGGTGGAAAATCCACAATATTTGGTGCCCAGTGGATATATTAACTAGATAAACATTTAAAATCCTTTCTACGTTTCCTTTTTTTTTTTTTTTTTTTTAAGCAGTGGAGGTAAAAATGAGAAATAAGACAAGGTTTACTCCAAAGGTATGTGGCTGGTATGGTCTAGGTCAGACAGAAAGACACATGAAGACCACCCTACAGTGCAACAGAGGCTCTGAGGGAGTAAGGGTGCAAATAAGCATAGACGGTGTTCTTTCCACTTATCCCTTAAAGGTTAATGTCCTGGGGTACCCTGAATCCATGTCCAGTAATTTCACTGTAAACATCTTTGCCATAGACATCTTTGCCCCAAGTATTTTTCCCACATAGCTAATTAAAGATAAAACAATTGGTTGACAGTTTCATTTCAACTGGTTGACAGTTTGGATTCATTTCTCCATTGACACAATATTCCCATTTTTATATTATGTAAATCTTAGCCCTTATAATGGTCTATACAGTAAAGAGGAGACATAGTGGTTTTAAAATAGTGGATAACAACTAAGTAGATAGACTTGATAGAAAATATGGTGATAAAACCCACTGGAAGTGTGAAATAAGAGAGGGTAAAGCCAGATTGCATACTATATTGAAAAATGATAACATATCAGTTTGCAGATCCATCAGTGATTTGAAGGTGCAGAGTTGAACCCACATTTCCCATAGAAATATGGAATGTCTATCAATGAACTCGTGACAATATGCCGAGAACAAAGGACAGTGTAGAGATTTTCACAACACAACACAAAGCTAAATTTACAAATATGCAATCTAGTATTTGGAAATTGATACCTCTCTTAATGAAGGAAGAAATTTTAATGAAAAAGAAAAGGTTCAATGCCAAATGAGGAGACAAATCAACAAGAAAAAAATGTATAAAATACTATGAACAAATGACTTGGAAGACAAGTACTTAAGTACAACTCACAAAATAAAATCAGTTATTTTTGCAGTAAAAACACATTTTATTTATTTATTGGCCACACCGTCCTGGCATGTGGGATCTTAGTTCCTGGACCAGGGATCGAACAGTGCCCCCTACGGTGAAAGCACAGATTCTTAACCACTGGACCACCAGGGAAATCCTGCAGTTTAAATGTATTCAAATATTTTGTATCCTCAATAAAGTCTTTTTAATTTTGTTATTCATTTCTCATGTTTCATTATGTCTTTTTCAATGTCCCTCTTATATTTTTTATTATTTTCTTTTACGGCAAAATTGCCTTACTGCCAATTAGTTATTTGGTGAAAATGCTTGCAGAAACGATGTCTACAGAAAAGAGGCCTACAGCGGAAGTACGTAGAATCCCCTGAGTCCCTGCTCTAGTAAGATGACTTAAACACAGCTCTATGTGAAATTTTATTAACTTTCCCAGCAGCATTTTGAGGTAGCTGTCATTGTCCTATTTAGTGGATGAAAAAAAAATTGAAGCTCAGAGGAGGTAATTTACCTGCCCAAAGTCATACAGCTAGTAAGGAATGGGTGTAAGATTAGGATAAAAGTCAGTTGACAGCAAAGCCCAAATATGTGGTCTGCCACACTCAGATTTTCAGAGACTCATAAGGCATGTGATGAAACACCCTCCACTTATTTGGGATTCTCAGGACACAGAGTGGTCACCACCATCTACATTTCAATTATGTAAGTCATGGAAGGTTAGGCCTCAATTGGCACAGTCTGGGCACTAGGGGAGGTCAGAACTTCAAATTTCTGCTCAAAAAAATGCCCAAATTTATGGATATTAAGAAGTGAAACAGCCAAATCAAAATAGCCAGCAGTATGTCCCCACATAAAAGATTAGACCTGGCTTCCAGGTGACTGCAAATGCCTAACTCTTGAGAATAAAACAAAAGACACCAAGTAGCTTACTGCTTGACTGTTGAATCTAGTGATCATTTATAAATCTGACATATGTTGTAAATCTGACTGTAAAGGCCCTGTGTATTGAAGAGGTGGAACTTCTCCTTGAAATATATAGATATATTTGTCCACATCACTCATGGCCCATAGCTGTCTCTCTCATGCTTTCCAACTAGTCATTAATAACCACAATTTGAATCCATCTTATGCCAGGCAGTGTATATTTTCTGACTTATCCCTGATACCTACCCAGTGAATTTACCAAAGGGAAAGTTGAACTATTGCCATAGGCTACATTGCTCTATGTGTTGGAATCAGAATTCAAACCCAGCCCCGTGTAGCTCCTCTCACTCTGCTACTCACCCTCTTAGGGATGATAAAAGCCAGCCAGGGGATAACAGTTACTGTCCTAGGGTATTAGTTGGAAATGCTCCCACATCTCAGCCACAATTTGATGCTCATCCCTCTGTTTCCTGTCCTCTGGCTTTGGACATCTGTTCTTAGTCCCTGAATTTGATGGCCGCATAGCTTTCCCTTGTATGCCTCCCACTTGTATCTGCTTTCCACACACTCTCTGACACCATCATCTACTCTCTGCAGAACTATCTTTATCAGACCCAAGTCCACAGAGCTGAGGTGTCTATGCCTTCAGAAACACTCCTTGCAAAGGAAGAAAAAGTTAGATGCCATATATAGATGCTGATAAAGTTGTGATGAGATTGAAGATTAATTTAAAAAATAACTTTGGTTGCAGCGTAGAGAATGGTTTGTAGGGGGGCAAATGTGGACACAGAGAGGCCAGTTAAATGGCTATTGCAGTAATGCAAATTCAGCTTTGCCATTCTCTAACTATGTGGTCTTGGGCTAGTTGCCTAACCTCCCTGCCTCTCACTTCTCTCACGTAAAAATGAAGTTAATAATAATAACAATAACACCTGCCTTCTAAGGTTAAAAATATTAAATTAACAAACATAGGTAAAGGTGGTTGGCACATAGTAAGTGCTATTACTGAAGGCAGTGGGAATGGAGTAAAGAGAGATCAGATTAAGGAAGTAAAATATATAAGTCATTTAGTTGATTTGCTATGGGAGAAGAATGATTCTGAGGTTTTCGTTTTGAAGCATTGCTTTCTGAGATTTCAGTCCCCCAAGTGTGCAGTTTTGTAAGGAGGGAAAATTGTGATAGGAAAAGTCTGGCTTTGGGTGTGTTGGCGGTGTATGTGTGCTCATGGGTCAGCAAGCACACTCACCAGGTAAGGTCCTCTCTTAAGTCCAAGACCTAAAAGAAATTTCTTTCTCATAGTAGAAATTTCTTTCTCATAGTAGAAACCATGAATGTTAAATCCAATGTGCCCTGTATTTATTGTATCATTTTCATCTTCCAACCAAGTAAACTGAGATTCAGAGAAATGACTTGTCAAGTTCAAGCAGCTATAAAGAAAAGGCATACCTTTTGCCCTGGTTCTAGAGCTTGTGTTGTTTCGAGGTGACCCACTACCCCATAGCCATCAAATGACACCTGGGTCTAGGGACCTGGAAACAGTGAATGAAGGGGAAGCGCCAGGTTAGGGCTGCAAGATGATGAATGATGATGATGAGCATAGTTCAGAGTGTGCATTTTAATGCGTAAAGAGCTAATTTGGTTCTGTGGTACTTGAGGTATTTGATTATTTATTTTGTTCTTACTCTCATACAGTATAATTAAATTTATCAGATAATGCTTCTTAGAACTATTCTATCTTCAGAATTGTCTGTGTCACCTGCTCTTTGGGAGTCTTTCATTGTTTTTAACTACATGGTATTTTAAGTTAAAAATCAAGTAGTCAGATTACATCTCCACAAGTATACAATGGAGATTTAGAAAATTCATAGTTGACTATATTCAGGTAAATTGAACTATTTGTTATTAAAAATCCATAACACTAAGATATACAAAGGTACAAAACATCATAAACATGAGGTAAATTCTAAGTACTTACTAGTGAGTGAGCGTAATTCCTCTTTAAGTTTTGAAAAATGTTTTATTAACTAACCATAATCCTCTAGATAATCATTGTTTACATCTCTTTCAAGATGTTTCTATCTTAAAACCTCTACCTGCCATATTATAAAAATAGATACAATTCTTCTATTCATTCTCAGAACACCCACTGTGTTCTAGGCAGAAATCTGGACATTGAGATGCAATAGTGAACAAAATCATGTCCCTGTTCTTAGTAGCTTTGGGTCTAGTGAAGACACAAATGACAAGTAATTGAATAAGTGAATAATATAACAACACCATATTTCTGTATTTATTAGGTTTAGTAAGACCCCACAGTAACCTCCCAACTTCCTACATCAAATAATTTAAATTAGGTCTCTCACAATAGTCCAAGGTGCCTGGTTGATGAGCAGTTAAATCCTTGTGCACACAAAGAGTTTAGAGCTCCTTCCAGGTACCTGCTCCATCATCTCCTATGGCATCGTTGTTGTGGTCAAGCTGGGTCACCATTACAACCAGGTGTCAGCTGGCAGGAAGGTCTTTAGACACTAGCCACTTTCCTGTGAATTCTGTTGGAAAGAACCTCAAAATGAAGGGAAACAGAGAAGTGTGTGGCTGACCAACCATGCAGTCAGCTTGAATTCTGCTACTCTGGAAAGACAGGAAAGAGGATTTCAATAAATATCTAGTACTCTCTGCATAATTCAGTGCCCTTATTTATCTTAATAGAGGAAATTTTATGGTAAATTTTCATAAAGTTTTCTCCATAAGCCTCGATTAACCACTCTCCTGTGGTATATAATTTGTTGCCAGTTTTTAATTATTATAAACAAAAGAACAATTAATAATTTGTAGTCAACTTTTTAGATTATCTCAAGATATATTCCTAGAAATATAATTACTGATAATATTTGAAAAGTTTTGTTATTTTCTTGTAAATCATTTCCCAAAAGCATTATAGCCATGTTTCATTTACTTACGAATTTCTTTCACACTCTTGCTGGAAATGAAAATATAAACCTTTTTTTTTTTTTTTTTTTTTTGCGGTACGCGGGCCTGTCACTGTTGTGGCTTCTCCCGTTGTGGAGCACAGGCTCCGGACGCGCAGGCTCAGCGGCCATGGCTCATGGGCCTAGCCGCTCTGTGGCATGTGGGATCTTCCCGGACCAGGGCACGAACCCGTGTCCCCTGCATCGGCAGGCAGACTCTCAACCATTGCGCCACCAGGGAAGCCCAAAAATATAAACCTTTTTATTCCTTGTTAATATGAGGGGAGAAAAACACTATTTCACTGTTTTAATGTGCATTTCTTTGATTGTTAGTTAAACCTGTTTTTCCCTAAATATTTTAGCTAATTGTATTTCTTTCACTTACCTCTTAGAGTATTTATATTGAATTGAATATGTTTTTATACATTGAGGATCAATCTTTTGTCATATTTTTTACCAGTATGTTTCTTAAGTACATCTAAATATTGTTATTAGAAGATATTAGTAATTGGTATATTGATTGTACAAAATTATGCTCTAATAATAACCCTCATAAACCCCTTTGGCTTCTCTGGGCAATGGTATTGAGCAGTTCTATTGCTTGCCCTTAGAGCTTTCAGGCATATAACTCTACACAAGTCTGAGTAACTTCACGTTATTTGTTCTCTTTAGTGAGACTGAGTCATGGTTTGGGGAAGTATTATGGAGTCGTAGAAAAGATGTCTCCTGCTTTCTGCATTTTCTTCAGAACATAACCTCTTGTATGTGATCTGGGATAATGTTGGTCCATCGTATTCACTTTATCCTTTGAGAGGAATTTGAAAGAGGAATGTGCAAGGTCATATGAGAGCTATTCTCTTTGTTCAGCTTCTTCTTCATGGTCAGTCGTCTCATTCATTCTTGCCAAAATGTCCCATGTGACACATTCTCAAACAACTTTCTTTCAATCCATCCTATCACCTAAGGATGTGTTCTTAAGGAATTCATTTATTTCCTTAAGTTCATAGTCAATATTTAAGCATGAAAATATGTGAAAATTTGATCTTTCAAAAATATATAATTGCATTTTTGTAGAGGCATTTTATGATTCTAAATACCTCAGGCAACTTTTACTAAGTTATACTGTGATAAAAAAAAAACAACCATTAATCAAAGCTGTTTTCAAATTCTCTGGAAATATTTTTTTTTTTTTTTTTTTTTTGTGGTGCGCAGGCCTCTCACTGTTGTGGCCTCTCCCGTCCGGAGCTCCCGGACGAGCAGGCTCAGCGGCCATGGCTCACAGGCCCAGCCGCTCTGCGGCATGTGGGATCTTCCCGGACCGGGGCACAAACCCGCGTCCCCCGCATCGGCAGGCAGACTCTCAACCACTGCGCCACCAGGGAAGCCCCTGGAAAAAATT
The DNA here is from genome assembly GCF_964270905.1 of Leucopleurus acutus. Taxonomy (NCBI): domain Eukaryota; kingdom Metazoa; phylum Chordata; class Mammalia; order Artiodactyla; family Delphinidae; genus Leucopleurus; species Leucopleurus acutus. Next base: position 108,923,197 of record NC_139143.1, on the reverse strand, counting down.
TTTTAGGTTAGAAAGTGAAATAAAGACAATTTAAGAATAGTAAAAGTCACCTTTCACTAAGACCTACTCTGATCACTTTTTTAAAAAAATGAAACCCTTACCACCCTCTCTACCCATTACTCTTTTCTGATTAACTTTTTTATCATATTATTTCTTTCCAACATACTATACTATTTACTTTTTTAAATTGTTTGTCTCTCTCCAGTAGAGTATAAGTCCTATGAGGACAAGATTTTTGTCTGCTTTGTTCACTTGTGCAGCCTCAGTGTCTAGAATGATCCTTAGCACATAGTACACACTTAAAAAAATAATTGTTAAATGAATGGGGAAACATTACAGTTTCAGGCTTACAACAGCATTACAGGCTTACAACAGCAGCAAAATTCCTCATTCATGTAACATGTCTTTCAAGAATTAGAGGCATCTTTGCTCCATAACCTTCTCATTCTGAGACTCAGCTGACAAAATAGCCAAAATCTTGGCTATTTTGTAGAAAGAAAAATTGATGAGGGAACTCAGGACAGCTGTTACATCTTCAGTTGGCAGCACAGGTCACTTCCATTAACATTCCCTTGACCACGGCAATTAACTTGGCCAGACAGGATATCAGTGGGGTAGGGTATGATCCTCTTACAAGGATGGGCAGTGGATATTTGAGACAGTTATACAGTCTACAACACTAGTGTTCTCCTCATTTGCCTTCACTATTACACATATGAAAAAGTCATCTGAAAGAAGAGAAAAATCTCAACAGTGTATTTATGTTCTGTTGAAAGACTACAGTGCAAAAGGAAGTGATAATGGATTCTAATCTTCAGTTTGGGGGTAACTAGGTGAGAATAATTGCTCTAACAGAGATCACAATTAAAAGTAAATTTTAGTTCTTCTAACCATGTATTCCCATGTGTGCTCTCTCCTTTTCTCTCTTGTTGTTATAAGACATTCCATTTAAAGGCTGTAACTTTTTGAAACTGCAATAACTATAATATTGTCTGCCTTAGATGCTAAGCAGAATTCTCAGTGCAATATTCAAGATGAGAATTGGTTATATATGTATCCATTCTATGAGGCTTAAGAAACCCCAAACCAAACATATTGCAAAACTTAATCGAAAACAAAAAAACAAAACAAAACTTTCTACAATGACAAAGGCAAAAACTGTCAACCTCCACAAAAGCTTAGGATCTTTACTCAAAATTAAAGTAATTTTCAATATTAGTAGAGAATACTTGGCACAATTTTGAACCAAGTGGTATATTCCCCAGGGGCTTCAGGGATTAGCTGAGGTATGGAGGAGAAGGGCAAACACATGTATACAACCCAAATCACAGCTAGCAAACTTACCTAAACAATTTATTTGCACTAAATTGATTTTGAGGCTGTATGGAACAACCAAAAATACACTTATTATTAACTTGGCCTGAAAGTTGCAGATTAATAATGGCTGTAAATGCCCTTACATAAATTTACTCATTAACGTTATTATTTAATAAGCCACTTTTCATTCTGACTTTCTCCCTTCATCCTTATTATTTTTCCTTTTCCTCTTTCTTTGAATTTGCCCCCAGTACACCAGGAAGTATGTTGGGAACTAAGGATATATAAAATATGTTCCCTGCCCATAAGGAGTTTATAGTCTGGTGGCATGAACAGGTAAATCAATAATTAAAAAGAGACCAAGTACTTCCATAAAGATATTTATGTGAGAGTTCAGTGAAGAGGCACCAACTCAGTATAGAACTGATGGAAACTCAAGTGTGAAGGATGACCAAGTGGACTAGGGAGTAAGAGGAATGGCAGTTAGATGGAGAAAGGTGTACAAAGTTAGAGAGATCTGGGAGAGCCCAGCCCAGGGGCCCTGAAGTATGGGCTATGCCTACAAAAACAGTGGATGATGGGACCACAGCAATGGTTATTAATGGGAGAAGGAGAGGTGGGGAGGAAGGGGAGAGATTTGGCCACCCAAGGGACATTCAGCAATGTCTAGAGACATTTTTGATTGTCACAACTTGAAGGGGTTGCTACTGGCTTCTAGAGGGTAGAAGCCAGGAATGCTGCTAAACATCCTATAACACACAAGGCAGTCACAATAACAAAGAACTATTTGGGCCACAAGGTTAGTAGTACCAAGGTTGAGAAACCATGGGCTAGAGAATAGTAGAAACCATGAATCTCCTACTTACTCCTCCAAATTTTTTGGAATACAGAGCCTAAAAAAAAGAAAAGAAAAACTGTTTAATATCATTGTTCCTCTCAGCATTTGGTTGGCAGAGGTGCTCTTGCTTGAAGAGATAAGTCAGTGATGAATGCAATTATCTTATTACACTGATTCTAGAGGCTATCAAGGAACTTTTGGACTCTACAAAGATCCTACCATAGACCGTGATTTATTTGGGTAAAAATCTGTGATGACTCTAATATATGTAATGGATGAAATCAGTGATTTTACCATGAATTCAACAGATTAGGATCCACCAGAGGGGAGACAGCAGAAGCAAGAAGAATAACAATCCTGCAGCCTGTGGAATATAAACCACATTCACAGAAAGATAGACAAGATGAAAAGGCAAGGGCTATGTACCAGATGAAGGAAAAGACAAAACCTCAGAAAAAGAACTAAATGAAGTGGAGATAAGCAACCTTCCAGAAAAAGAATTCAGAATAATGAAGTGAATAATGAATTCAGAATAATAATAGTGAAGATGATCCAGGACCTCAGAAAAAGAATGGAGGCAAAGATCAAGAAGATGCAAGAAATATTTAACAAAGACCTAGAAGAATTAAAGAACAAACAAACAGAGATGAACAATACAATAACTGAAATGAAAACTACACTAGAAGGAATCAATAGCAGAATAACTGAGGCAGAAGAATGGATAAGTGACCTGGAAGATAGAATGGTGGAACTCACTGCTGCAGAACAGAATAAAGAAAAAAGAATGAAAGGAAATGAAGATAGCCTAAGAGATCTCTGGCACAACATTAAATGCAACAACATTCACATTATAGGGGTCCCAGAAGGAGAAGAGAGAGAGAAAGGACCCAAGAAATTATTTGAAGAGATTATAGTTGAAAACTTCCCTAACATGGGAAAGGAAATAGCCACCCAAGTCCAGGAAATGCAGTGAGTCCCATACAGGATAAACCCAAGGAGAAAAACGTTGAAACACATAGTAAACAAACTGGCAAAAATTAAAGACAAAGAAAAATTATTGAAAGCAGCAAGGGAAAAATGACAAATACCATACAAGGTAACTCCCATAAGGTTAACAGCTGATTTCTCAGCAGAAACTCTACACACCAGAAGGGAATGGAATGACATACTTAAACTGATGAAAGGGAAGAACCTACAACCAAGATTACTCTACCCAGCAAGGATCTCATTCAGATTCGATGGAGAAATCAAAAGCTTTACAGACAAGTAAAAGCTAAGAGAATTCAGCACCACCAAGCCAGCTCTACAACAAATGCTAAAGGAACTTCTCTAAGTGGGAAACACAAGAGAAGAAAAGGACCTACACAAACAAACCCAAAACAATTAAGAAAATGGTATTAGGAACATACATATCGATAATTACCTTAAACATAAATGGATTAAATGATCCAACCAAAAGACATAAGATTGCTGAATGGATACAAAGACAAGACTCATCTATATGCTGTCTACAAGAGACCCACTTCAGACCTAGGGACACATACAGACTGAAAGTGAGGGGATGGAAAAAGATATTCCATTCAAATGGAAATCAGAAGAGCACTGGAGTAGCAATACTCATAACAGAAAAAATAGACTTTAAAATAAAGAAAGTTACAAGAGACAAGGAAGGACACTACATAATGATCAAGGGATCAATCCAAGAAGAAGATATAACAATTATAAATATATATGGACCCAACATAGGAGCACCTCAATACCTAAGGCAACTGCTAACAGCTATAAAACAGTAAATCGACAGTAACACAATAATAATGGGGGAATTTAATACCTCACTTACACCAATGGACAGATCATCCAAAATGAAAATAAATAAGGAAAGAGGAGGCCGTTCCGTCAGTGTTTTCGGACGCCCAGCGGTCGCGGCTTCTTGGGCCGATCTTCAGCTGGCACAATTACAGGCCGCGCAGCAGCAAAGGATGAATAGAGCTCTGGGAAAGGCGCTGTGTCTGAGGAATGACACCATTTTTAAGCAAGCCTTTTCCCTCTTGAGGTTCAGAACCTCAGGCGAGAATCCCATCTGTTCTGCAGCTGGCATTCTGCTGAGCATCAGTCGGCACTACAGGTCACAGCCCACGCATGGCATTGGAAGATACAAGCACCTAGTTAAAGCACAAGAGCCCAGGAAGAAGAGGGGAAAAGTGGAAGTGAGACCCATTAATTTGGGGACAGATTATGAATACGGGGTTTTAAACATTCACCTGATTGCATATGATATGGCCCTGGCAGAGAGTTATGCCCAGTATGTTCACAACCTCTGCAACCATCTCTCCATTAAAGTCGAGGAAAGTTATGCGATGCCCACCAAAACCGTGGAGGTGTTGCAGTTGCAGGACCAAGGCAGGAAAATGCTCCTGGACTCAGTTCTTACCACCCATGAGCGAGTGGTTCAGATCAGTGGTTTGAGTGCTACATTTGCAGAGATTTTCTTGGAAATAATCCAAAGCAATCTTCCTGAAGGAGTCAAACTGTCAGTGAAGGAGCACACTGAAGAAGACTTCAAAGGAAGGTTCAAAGCTCGGCCAGAACTGGAAGAACTGCTAGCCAAGTTGAACTAGCTCACTGTAGACCCTTTCATGCCAGCACTGGTGACACTGAGTGGCAATGGAAAGAGCTTCCTAGGTGGCCAAAGTTAAGAAGGAGACCCTGACCCTCAATATCATAAGTACCCATCTCCACAGCCAGGAGTGCCTCCTCTCCTCTGTGAAGGAATGCTTGCCGACTGTCACCACTTTCCTTTGAGCCAACCCTAGGTATCTTCCATCTAATAAAAATCTGCTAATGATGGATGTGTGTGTATGTGAGAAGTCAGTCCATCCTGTCGAGTATATTTAACTAAGGGATTCAATTTCTCTTTGCCTGGTGCTTTAGCACATAAGCATGTCCCCCTTCAGTATTTCTCCAATTAGAGTGAACTCATCCTTTAAATCAACCTGGCATGGAGTCCCTTTAGTGAAGCAGACAATCATAAGTAAACTCTCTGTGGATAGGAGGCATAGGGAGGGAGATTTTGTATATGAAAAAACCCTCCAGATAGGATCAGGGTCTGTCCATAAGTGAAAAAAAAGTACTTTGTGGGGTAGTGAGTGACCTGTCATAAGTATGCAGGTAGATGTTACATAACTGCAAATTAGGGTTGCCTGGAAGAAGTTTAAGCAAAGAATTAAAGGTTGAACTTGGTCACGTGTCAGAAAACTACTACTTGTGAGCCAAATCCCAACAACTGCCTATTTGCATTTTTTTTTTTTTTTTTTTGCGGTACGTGGGCCTCTCACTGTTGTGGCCTCTCCCGTTGCGGAGCGCGGGATCCAGATGCGCAGGCTCAGCGGCCATGGCTCACGGGCCTAGCCGCTCCGCGGCATGTGGTGTCTTCCCAGACTGGGGCACGAACCCATGTCCCCTGCATCGGCAGGCGGACTCTCAACCACTGCGCCACCAGGGAAGCTTGCCTATTTGCTTTTTAAAAATAATTTATTGAGGCGAAATTCACATGTCACGAAACGAACCATTTTAAAGTGAATAATTCAGTGGTATTTAATGCATTTGCAGTGTTGTGCAACCTCTATCCAGTTCCAAAACCCCATTGCCTGTTTGTGTAAATAAAAGCTTATTGGAATAGAAAAAAAAAAAAAATAAGGAAAGAGAAGCATTAATTGACACAATAGTTTAGATAGATTTAATTGATATTTACAGGACACTCCACCCAGAAAAAGCAGATTACAGTTTCTGCTCAAGTGTGCACAGAACATTCTCCAGGATAGATCACATCTTGGGTCACAAATCAAGCCTCAGTAAATTTAAGAAAATTGAAATCATATCAAGCATCTTTTCTAACCACAATTCTATGAGATTAGAAATGAATTACAGGGAAAAAAAACGTAAAAAAACACAAACACTTGGAGGCTAAACAATACATTACTAAATAACAAAGAGATCACTGAAAAATCAAAGAGGATATCAAAAAATACCTAGAGACAAATGACAATGAAAACACGACAATTCAAATCCTATGGGATGCAGCAAAAGCAGTTCTAAGAGGGAATTTTATAGCTATACAAGCCTACCTCAAGAAAGAAGAAAAATCTAAAATAAACAATCTAACCTTACACCTAAAGGAACTAGAGAAAGAAGAACAAACAAACCCCAAAGTTAGCAGAAGGGAAGAAATCATAAAGATCAGAGCAGAAATAAGTGAAATAGAAACAAAGAAAACAATAGCAAAGATCAATAAAACTAAAAGTTGTTTCTTTGAGAAGATAAACAAAATTGATAAACAATTAGCCAGACTCATCAAGAAAAAGAGGGAGAGGACTCAAATCAATAAAACTAGAAATGAAAAAGGAGAAGTTACAACAGACAACACAGAAATAAAAAGCATCCTAAGAGACTACTACAAGCAACTCTATGCCAATAAAATGCACAATCTGGAAGAAATGAACATATTCTTAGAAAGGTATAACCTTCCAAGACTGAACCAGGAAGAAACAGAAAATAAGAAAAGACCAAACACAAGTAATGAAATTGAAACTGTGATGAAAAATCTTCCAACAAACAAAAGTCCAGGACCAGGTGGCTTCACAGGTGAATTCTATCAAACATTTAGAGAAGAGCTAACACCCATCCTTCTCAAACTCTTCCAAAAAATTGCAGAGGAAGGAAAACTCCCAAACTCATTCTATGAGTCCACAGTCACCCTGATACCAAACCAGACAAAGATACCACAAAAAAAGAAAATTACAGACCAATCTTACTGATGAATATAGATGCAAAAATCCTCAGCAAAATACTAGCAAACAGAATCAAACAACACATTAAAAGTATCATACACCATGATCAAGTGGGATTTATCCCAGGGATGCAAGGATTCTTCAAAATATGTAAATCAATCCATGTGATAAACCATATTAACAAATTGAAGGAGAAAAACCATATGATCATCTCAATAGATGCAGAAAAACCTTTTGACAAAATTCAACACCCAGTTATGATAAAAACTCTCCAGAAAGTGGGCACAGAGAGAACCTACCTCAACATAATGAAGGCCATATACGACAAACCCACAGCAAACATCAGTTTCAATGGTGAAAAACTGAAAGCATTTCCTCTAAGATCAGGAACAAGATAAGGATGTCCACTCTCACCACTTTTATTCAACATAGTTTTTGGAAGTCCTAGCCACAGCAATCAGAGAAGAAAAAGAAATAAAAGGAATACAAATTGGAAAAGAAGAAGTAAAACTGTCACTGTTTGCAGATGACTTGATACTATACATAGAGGATCCCAAAGATGCCACCAGAAAACTACTAGAGCTAATCAATGAATTTGGTAAACTTGCAGGATACAAAATTAATGCACAGGAATCTCTTGCATTCCTATACATTAAAGATGAAAAATCTGAAAGAGAAATTAAGGAAACACTCCCATTTACCATTGCAACAAAAAGAACAAAATACCTAGGAATAAACCTACCTAGGGAGACAAAAGACCTGTATGCCGAAAACTATAAGACACTGATGAAAGAAATTAAAGATGATACACTCAGATGGAGAGATATACCATGTTCTTGGATTGGAAGAGTCAATATTGTGAAAATGACTATACTACCCAAAGCATTCTACAGATTTAATGCAATCCCTATCAAATTACCAACGACATTTTCTATGGAACTAGAACAAAAATCTTAAAATTTGTATGGAGACACAAAAGACCTAGAATAGTCAAAGCAATCTTGATGGAAAATAATGGAACTGGATGAATCAGACTGCCTGACTTCAGGCTATACTACAAAGCTACAGTAATCAAGACAATATGTTACTGGCACAAAAACAGAAACATAGATCAATGGAACAAGATAGAAAGCCCAGAGATAAACCCACGCACCTATGGTCAACTAATTTATGACAAAGGAGGCAAGGATATACAATGGACAAAAGGCAGTCTCTTCAATATTGGTGCTGGAAAAACTGGACAGCTACATATGAAAGAATGAAATTAGAACACTCCCTAACACCATACATAAAAATAAACTCAAAATGGATTAGAGACCTAAATGTAAGACCGGACACTGTAAAACTCTTAGAGGAAAACATAGGAAGAACACTCTTTGACATAAATCACAGCAAGATCTTTTTTGATCCACCTCCTATAGTAATGGAAATAAAAACAAAAAATAAACAAATGGGACCTAATGAAACTTCAAAGCTTTTGCACAGCAAAGGAAACCATAAACAAGATGAAAATACAACCCTCAGAATGGGAGAAAATATTTGCAAATGAATCAACGGACAAAGGATTAATCTCCAATATATATAAACAGCTCATGCAGGTCAATATTAAAAAAAACATACAATCCGATCAAAAAGTGGGCAGAAGACCTAAATAGACATTTCTCCAAAGAAGACATACAGATGGACAAGAAACACATGAAAAGCTGCTCAACATCACTAATTATTAGAGAAACGCAAATCAAAGCTATAGTGAGGTATCACCTCACACAAGTTAGAATGGGCATCATCAGAAAATCTACAAACAACAAATGCTGGAGAGGGTGTGGAGAAAAGGGAACCCTCTTGCACTGTTGGTGGGAAGGTAAATTGATAGAGCCAGTATGGAGAACAGTATGGAGGTTCCTTAAAAAACTAAAAATAGAATTACCATATGATCCAGCAATCCCACTACTGGACATATACCCAGAGAAAACCAGAATTCAGAAAGACACATGTACTCCAATGTTCATTGCAGCACTATTTAGAATAGCCAGGTCATGGAAGCACCCTAAATGCCCATTGACAGATGAATGGTTAAAGAAGTTGTGGTACATATATATAATGGAATATTACTCAGCGATATAAAGGAACGAAATTGGGTCATTTGTAGAGACTTAGATGGATCTAGATACCATCATCCAGAGTGAAGTAAGTCAGAAAGAGAAAAACAAATATCGTATATTAACGCATATGTGGAACCTAGAAAAATGGTACAGATGAACCGGTTTGCAGGACAGAAGTTGAGACACAGATGTAGAGAAGAAACGTATAGACACCAAGAGGGGAAAGCAGCGGGGTGGTGGTGTGATGAATTGGGTGACTGGGTTTGACATTTATACACTGTTGTGCATAAAATGGATGACTAATAGGAACCTGTTGTATAAAAAAATAAATTAAATAGAATTCAAAAAATCCCCAAAAAACAGATTAGTTGAACAGTGTTTTAGGAAGTGTAAACAAAGAGTGCAGCTCTGAGGTGACACAGAATAAACCTACCAGGGTCAGTAAACCCTTTAGAATTTATCCCTCAATCTTACCTTCTTTCCTAGCACTGTATACTTGAATTCTTTCTTCCTTTCTAAAAGACAGAAAAAAATGTCTTCCTTCCAGAAATAAAGGAAAAGAATTCATTTTGAGAAGGAGGGTCTTAGTGCCCAGTAGTACCTAAAAGCTTTTCTGCCTCCACCAAGGCAACTTGCTATTTCTTCAGCAGGATTTTTGTCTAAAGTTATGATGCATATTGAATGCACAAATGAGCAAATTAATTGCATAAAAGTCAGAATGAAAACCATTCTAATTACACTGGAGTTTTGTATCAACCACTTAATCCTCAAGTGGTTAGGTAAATAGGTAAAACTACTCCAAGCTTCTCTTGGTTACATGAGTCAAAGTTATATTATTAACTCTTGAGTATTAAACTATAGTTATTATATATTATATATAACATACATATTATGTTTATTTATACAATCAAAGATCCCATAAAGTAGATAGTGGAAAACCCCTTGTTGTTGGAGTCTGTTATCTATACATTGTCAGGATTAACAATGAAACTCTGGGATATTTTAGGTCATCTGAAGTAATTCATTGAACTTATCATTTGTACACATGTCCTCTCTCTGCCTTAGCTATGATTTCCTTCTTTCACATTGAAACTCAGGACAAAGTAAGAAGATACATACAATTATGTGTGCAGTTTTCCAGCATAATTTTCTTCTCTAGTATAAAGAAAATCTTGTTTTTCCAAACCTTCCATTAGAATTGGTTAAATTTACCCCCGATTGTTGTTTGTGGTTTGCTGATTAGTTTTGCTAATGAATTAACTAGTGCAGCCGACCACTTGCAGAGATTTCTCGGTATAATGAATGTAATTATTTAGCACTAAACCAGAACAGCATCTTTCTTTTTCTGTGACAAGTATAATTCTTTATTCTCCCATTAGCCAGGTGCCCTGGTCTCTGTAAACTAGTTATTGACCTGCTCATTTAAGGAGCTTCACTCTAAATGCTTCTTCCCTTATTTAACTCAAGTAAGCTCCTATAATTTCTCTTCACCACACGGGGTTAGCATGTAAAGAATTCATTGTTCATTTATTGTGAGTAAAGCAAGGCGTCAGGGAACTATTCCTAGATGGATGCTCAGACTCCTGAGCCCTGCTTACTTGTCCCTGGTTATAATGGATACAAAACCGTATGGGGCTGAGCGAGCATCATGTAAGCTCCATAGGAAATCTGAGGCAATGAATCATGGAGCTGGACTCCTGCTGGGGACTGTGTGCCTGAACAGACTACAAATAGACAGAAAAGCAGCTTAAGCAAGTGGCTTTCATATGGCAGGAATGCATATATTAGGCATAAGAGGAGACTATTTGGGTAAGGATGTTTATATATAAAGGACAATAGTAATTCTTCTAGTCAGACCCTGAGAGAGCAAACTATTAGTGAAGAACAATGCCCCGTGGGCCCACGTTGATGTGTTTCAGGTGTATCTTCTGCCACCATTTAATATCCTTTTTATAAAAAGTGTCACACGATATTGGATCACCTTGGCTATGATGTATTGTGTCAGGGCACATGCAATGAGACATAGTTAGATGTGACTGGCAAAGCCCAAAGTAAAGATTAGCTGTCATGAATTAAAGAAAAAACCACTGCCATCATTCATATTTGAACTTCCCTTTGAAACTGGAGAAAAATTAAAAGAGTTTAAAATTACATAGGAAAGAAAGTTGTGTGTATAATGTTTGGGGGACTGTGTTCTCTTTCACCCACATTTTCTTTAATAGCAAGTGCTATAAGTTATACCTGACCTCTCTCTGTAGACATGTAATTGTGTTGTTAAAAAAACACAACAAAACAAAACAAAACTGTAAGCAATAAACAGCCCCACCTTGGGGAAACCTTGTTAACATTTTTATTAAATTTTTATGTTTGAATAATGATTCTTTAATATATCTTTCTCTTGACTGAAATTCCCAGAGTCCTTTTAAGAGTAACTTGGCTTGACAGCCCAGGAATTTTGAGATAAAGAAAAGACAAATTAGGACGAGGTCTATAGGAGGAAACAAGATTATATTGGAAAGTTTACAGTGTGAAGAGAGCAGGAACAAAATCTATTGGTTTTCTTTCAAAGCTGTTTATGTATATGTATGGTAAGTGACAACAGTCATACAAGCATACACATAAACATTTCTACATTCTCCCACACACATGCTCCCTGAGCTTTTTAAGCTAACCATACATGTATAAACATGGATGGAAATAATCAGTTTCGTTCAGAATAACAAATGTGACTCAAGCTGGGAATTTGCCCAGTGAAGAAAACACTCAATTAGGAAGATTACCAAAGAAGAGTCTGAGCTAAATAAGGAAAAGCTAGACATAGCAAATTAACATCAAGGTGTTTTGAATCTTTTGATAGAGCCATTCTGTTGTGGGTTTGGTGAGCAGGTGGCATTACTGGGCATTCTAAATAAAATAACGTTTCCATCAAATAAAAACTAGACAGCACCTCATCACATTCTTAAGACACAAATTCAGCTCCAAAGCTCAGGGATCTGAAATCAAAACTCCCTTGCTGAAGCCTTTAAAATAAGAACTTAAAGCTTTGAAATAATATACATTCTTGAGGATAATTATAACCACTAAAGGCAATAGGTTGGGTGGAAGGCAGTGTAAATAAGATTTGTTAAAGCACTGTTGTCTATGTGTCACAAAGCCTTTGGCATAGAATATGTTCCAAAAAAATAGAATTTTAAATGAAGTTATACAATGTATTTGCTGTCTTGTGTTGTTGGTTTGATAGTAAAAAGTAAACAGCACAAGAAGTTAAAATTCAGAAATTCTCAGGTAGATAGTGAAAGCAAAATACATTTTTTCATTATGCTGTGAATATCATTTAATACATAAAAATTTTTAATTTAGATGTAATCAAATGTGTTTTTCTCCCTTCACAGATTAAACATTTATGCCTTCCCTGAAGTTCATTAAGATCTTTTCCTTTTTTTTTTTTTGCCGTACGCGGGCCTCTCACCGCTGTGGCCTCTCCCGTTGCGGAGCACAGGCTCCGGACGCGCAGGCTCAGCAGCCATGGCTCATGGCCCAGCCGCTGCGTGGCATGTGGGATCTTCCCAGACCAGGGCATGAACTGGTGTCCCCTGCATCGGCAGGCAGACTCTCAACCACTGCGCCACCAGGGAAGCCCCAAGATCTTTTCTTATATTATCTTCTTCTTTTGAAAATTATTCTTTTGACATTTAGATCTTAAATTCTAATTAATTTTTGTAATTTATGTGAGGTACAGATATAATTGATGCAAAATCATTTGTCCTATTTGTTGTTTTTGTTAATTCCTTTCTGTTGTGCAATACTACCCCTGGAATATAGTAATTTGCTATTACTGTTATTATTATAGTAAGTTGAAGGGGCCTGTTTTTAAGTAATCCATTCTGTTTCAGAAAAATATTTTTTACACCAATACCACAGTATTTTATAATTATAATTTTGTGATAATACTTCTGGAAGCTTGATATGGCAAATCTTCCCACCTTATACTTCCTCAAAATTTTCTTGGCCAATATTGGCCTTTGTATTTCCATATGAATTTCAGGATAAACTTGTCAAATTTCATGAAAAACCTGTTTTTTAAATTAGATTTGCATTTAATTAATATATTAATTTAGGAAAACTAAATGTTTTAATAATAGTGAGTCTTTCCATCCATGAGCACATTACATTGCTTCATTTGTTTGGTCTTCATTATGTCTCCCAACATAGTTTTAATCTTTTCTACGTAAAAGTTGAACATCTTTTGTGAAATTAATTACTGTATTCATGCCAGTCTTTGTGCCACTTTTAAATGAAGATTTTGGCATTACATTTTCTAATTCACTTTTGTATATTAAATTTGTGTCCAGAATACTTGCTTAATGCTCTTATTGATTCTAATAATTTGTAAATTTTCTTGGGTTTCCTATGTAATCATACTATCCCTGAAAAATTAGATTTTTATTTCCTTTTTTCTATCCAAATATATTTTATTTCTTTGTATTGTTTATTTATATTAGCTAGTCCCTCCAAGTAATGAATTAGAAACAATGATAGTAAGCACGCTTGTCTTGATCCTAACTTAGGAAATAAAAAGCTTCTAATGTTTCACCGTTAGATATAATATTTACTAGAGTTTTAGTGACTATCACTTTGTTAGGTTAAGGAATTTTCTTTCTGTTCCTATTTTGATTATAGTTTTATCATTAATATATGTTGGATTTTTCTGTATCTATTGATGTATTTATGTTTCTTTCATCTTTAATTTCTCATGAGAAATTACATTAATGTATATTGTCTAGTATTAAAACTTGGGTAGACACAACTTAATGGTAATCTATAATTTTTTTCCCCTAATAGCCTTTTTAAAATATTTGAGAAATTTTGTTAAAAATAATTCTACTGATGCTTTAGGTATATAATTATTTTTAACTATCTAGGTCTGTAATTTGAGGATATATGAATGGAATATATTTTTAAATAGTGATTAAATATGCATAATAGTTGTAAGTGTAATCATATCTTTAATTTGTTTGCGAGTCGGCCTGGCAAGTTAAATTCTTTTGGTAAACTGTTTATAAAAGCCTTCAAATTTATACATTTATAAGTAAATTTATAAGCATTCCAAATTTAAAGTTTTCATAACATTACATTATAGTTAAAAAAAAAACCTCTATCTGGAGTTATGTTTTCTTTGTGATTTCTAGTATTATATTTCCTTTCTTTTTCTTTACCTTTAGTTTTGTCATTTCTATTAGTCTTAGAACCATAGGAATTTAGCTTGTTTTAAAGTTTTATTTTCCATAGAACCAACTTTATTTTGTTTTTGTTTTCAAACCTTTAAAGATGTTTATTATTTAACATTAAAGAACCTGTACAGGCTCCTTAGAGAGAATTAAAAACTACATAAAAATATAAAGAAAAAAATTAACCATAATACTTTTACCTAGGAACAGACATTACAAACACCTTGGATAAATTTTCCTAAATATTGTTCTAAGCACATTTTTACATGGCTAGGATAATATTGAAAATGAACCTTTGCATCCTGCTTTTCAAAATTAAAAAATAAATTTTTCAAAATCTTATAAATTTAAACAGGTAAATTTTTAAAACAGATAAAAATTTATTGTATTTTTTTTTCTTGGACTCATGGGTTACTCAAATGTTTGTGTTTGAATTTTCATGAGATTGTTTCTATAATAATTGTTATTGATTTAAATGGTGATGCAATGACTTTGACCATCTTTTTGTTATTGATTTTAATGACGATGCAATGATTCAATTGCATTTTAAAGAACATGATTTATATCTCATGGATTATTTGTGATCAGTGAGACTTGCCTTGAACTTACTTCAATTTTCATAAAGGTTCTATTTGTGTTTGATAGTAATACCTTGGGTTATATATAAATCTATTAGAATAAGCTTGATAACCAGACTGGTAAGATATTCTACGTACTTAGTGTTATATTTTCTGTGTATTTTTTTTTACATCTTTATTAGAGTATAATTGCTTTACAATGGCGTGTTAGTTTCTGCTTTATAACAAAGTGAATCAGTTATACATATACCTATGATCCCATATCTCTTCCCTCTTGCATCTCCCTCCCTCCCACCCTCCCTATCCCACACCACTAGGTGGTCACAAAGCACCGAGTTGATCTCCCTGTGCTATACGGCTGCTTCACACTAGCTATCTATTTTACGTTTGGTAGTGTATATATGTCCATGCCACTCTGTCACTTTGTCACAGCTTACCCTTCCCCCTCCCCATATCCTCAAGTCCATTCTCTAGTAGGTCTGTGTCTTTATTCCTGTCTTACCCCTAGGTTCTTCATGACATTTTTTTTTTCTTATATTCCATATATATGCGTTAGCATACGGTATTTGTCTTTACCTTTCTGACTTACTTCACTCTGTATGACAGACTTTAGGTCCATCCACCTGACTACAAATAACTCAATTTCGTTTCTTTTTATGGCTGAGTAATATTCCATGGTATATATGTGCCACATCTTCTTTATCCATTCATCTGATGATGGACAGTTAGGTTATTTCCATCTCCTGGCTATTATAAATAGAGCTACAATGAACATTTTGGTACATGACTCTTTTTGAATTATGGTTTTCTCAGGGTATATGCCCAGTAGTGGGATTGCTGGGTCATATGGTAGTTCTATTTGTGGTTTTTTAAGGAGCCTCCATACTGTTCTCCATAGTGGCTGTACTAATTCACATTCCCCCCAGTAGTGCAAGAGTGTTCCCTTTTCTCCACACCATCTCCAGCATTTATTGTTTCTAGATTTTTTGATGATGGCCATTCTGACTGGTGTGAGATGATATCTCATTGTAGTTTTGATTTGCATTTCTCTAATAATTAATGATGTTGAGCATTCTTTCATGTGTTGGTTGGCAGTCTGTATATCTTCTTTGGAGAAATGTCTATTTAGATCTTCTGCCCATTTTTGGATTGGGCTGTTTGTTTTTTTGTTATTGAGCTGCATGAGCTGCTTGTAAATTTTGGAGATTAATCCTTTGTCAGTTGTTTCATTTGCAAATATTTTCTCTCATTCTGAGGGTTGTCTTTTCATCTTTTTTATGGTTTCCTTTGCTGTGCTAAAGCTTTGAAGTTTCATTAGGTCCCATTTGTTTATTTTTGTTTTTATTTCCATTTCTCTAGGAGGTGGGTCAAAATGGATCTTGCTGTGATTTATGTCATAGAGTGTTCTGCCTATGTTTTCCTCTAAGAGTTTGATAATTTCTGGCCTTACATTTAGGTCTCTAATCCATTTTGAGCTTATTTTTGTGTATGGTGTTAGGGAGTGTTCTAATCTCATACTTTTACATGTACCTGTCCAGTTTTCCCAGCACCACTTACTGAAGAGGCTGTCCTTTCTCCACTGTACATTCCTGCCTCCTTTATCAAAGATAAGGTGACCATATGTGCGTGGGTTTATCTCTGGGCTTTCTATCCTGTTCCATTGATCTATCTTTCTGTATTAGTGCCAGTACCGTACTGTCTTGATTACTGTAGCTTTGTAGTATAGTCTGAAGTCAGGGAGCCTGATTCCTCCAGCTCCGTTTTTCGTTCTCAAGATTGCTTTGGCTATTTGGGGTCTTTTGTGTTTCCATATAAATTGTGAAATTTTTTGTTCTAGTTCTGTGAAAAATGCCAGTGGTAGTTTGATAGGGATTGCATTCAATCTATAGATTGCTTTGGGTAGTAGAGTCATTTACACAATGTTGATTCTTCCAACCCAAGAAAATGGTATATCTCTCCATCTATTTGTATTATCTTTAATTTCTTTCATCAGTGTCTTATAATTTTCTGCATACAGGTCTTTTGTCTCCTTAGGTAGGTTTATTCCTAGATATTTTATTCTTTTTGTTGCAGTGGTAAATGGGAGTGTTTTCTTGATTTCACTTTCAGATTTTTCATCATTAGCATATAGGAATGCCAGAGATTTCTGTGCATTAATTTTGTATCCTGCTACTTTACCAAATTCATTGATTAGCTCTAGTAGTTTTCTGGTAACATCTTTAGGATTCTCTATGTAGAGTATCATGTCATCTGCAAACAATGACAGCTTTACTTCTTCTTTTCTGATTTGGATTCCTTTTATTTCCTTTTCTTCTCTGATTTCTGTGGCTAAAGCTTCCAAAACTATGTTGAATAATAGTGGTGAGAGTGGGCAACCTTGTCTTGGTCTGATCTTAGTGGAAATGCTTTGAGTTTTTCACCATTGAGGATGATGTTGGCTGTGGGTTTGTCATATATGGCCTTTATGATGTTGAGGAAAGTTCCCTCTATGCCTATTTTCTGGAGGGTTTTTATCATAAATCAGTGTTGAATTTTGTCAAAAGTTTTCTCTGCATATACTGAGATGACCACATGGTTTTTCTCCTTCAATTTGTTAATATGGTGTATCACATTGGTTGATTTGTGTATATTGAAGAATTCCTGCATTCCTGGAATAAACCCCACTTGATCATGGTGTATGGTCCCCTTAATGTGCTGTTGGATTCTGTTTGCTAGTATTTTGTTGAGGATTTTTGCATCTATGTTAATCAGTGATATTGGCCTGTAGTTTTCTTTCTTTGTGGCATTCTTGTCTGGTTTTGATATCAGGTTGATGGTGTCCTTGTAGAATGAGTTTGGGAGTGTTCCTCCCTCTGCTATATTTTGGAAGAGTTTGAGAAGGATAGGTGTTATCTCTTCTCTAAATGTTTGATAGTATTCGTCTGTGAAGCCATCTGGTCCTGGCGTTTTGTTTGTTGGAAGATTTTTAATCACAGTTTCAATTTCAGTGCCTGTGATTGGTCTGTTCATATTTTCTATTTCTTCCTGATTCAGTCTTGGCAGGTTGTGCATTTCTAAGAATTTGTCCATTTCTTCCAGATTGTCCATTTTATTGGCATAGAGTTGCTTGTAGTAATCTCTCATGATCTTTTTTATTTCTGCAGTGTCAGTTGTTACTTCTCCTTTTTCATTTCTAATTCTATTGATTTCAGTCTTCTCCCTTTTTTTCTGGATGAGTCTAGCTAATGGTTTATCAGTTTTGTTTATCTTCTCAAAGAACCAGATTTTAGTTTTATTGAACTTTGCTATCATTTTCTTCATTTCTTTTTCATTTATTTCTGATCTGTTCTTTATGATTCCTTTCCTTCTGCTAACTTTGGGATTTTTCTGTTCTTCTTTCTCTAATTGCTTTAGGTGCAAGGTTAGGTTGTTTATTCGAGATGTTTCCTTTTTCTTAAGGTAGGATTGTATTGCTATAATCTACCATCTTAGAACTGCTTTTGCTGCATCCCTTAGGTTTTGGGTCGTCGTGTCTCCATTGTCATTTGTTTCTAGGTATTCTTTGATTTTCTCTTTCATTTCTTCAGTGATCACTTCGTTATTAAGTAGTGTATTGTTTAGCCTCCATGTGTTTGTATTTTTTACAGATCTTTTCCTGTAATTGATATCTAGTCTCATAGCGTTGTGGTCGGAAAAGATACTTGATACAATTTCATTTTTATTAAATTTACCAAGGCTTGATTTGTGAAACAAGATATGATCTATTCTGGAGAATGCTCCATGAGCACTTGAGAAAAATGTGTATTCTATTGTTTTTGGATGGAATGTCCTATAAATATCAATTAAGTCCATCTTGTTTAATGTATCATTTAAAGCTTGTGTTTCCTTATTTATTTTCATTTTGGATGATCTGTCCATTGGTGAAAGTGGGGTGTTAAAGTCCCCTACTATGAATGTGTTACTGTTGATTTCCCCTTTTATGACTGTTAATATTTGCCTTATGTATTGAGGTGCTCCTATGTTGGGTGCATAAATATTTACAATTTTTATATCTTCTTCTTGGATCGATCCCTTGATCATTATGTAGTGTCCTTCTTTGTCTCTTGTAATAGTCTTTATTTTAAAGTCTATTTTGTCTGATATGAGAATTGCTACTCCAGCTTTCTTTTGGTTTCCATTTGCATGGAATATCTTTTTCCATCCCTTCACTTTCAGTCCGTATGTTTCTCTAGGTCTGAAGTGGGTCTCTTGTAGACAGCATATATATGGGTCTTGTTTTTGTATCCATTCAGCCAGTCTGTGTCTTTTGGTGGGAGCATTTAATCCATTTACATTTAAGGTAATTATCAATATGTATGTTCCTATTCTCATTTTCTTAATTGTTTTGGGCTTTTTGTTGTAGGTCTTTTCCTTCTCGTGTTTCTTGCCTAGAGAGGATTCTTTAGTGTTTGTTGTAAAGCTGGTTTGGTGGTGCTGAACTCTCTCAGCTTTTGCTTGTCTGTAAAGGTTTTAATTTCTCCATCAAATCTGAATAAGATCCTTGCTGGGTAGAGGAATCTTGGTTGTAAGTTTTTCTCCTTCATCACTTTAAATATGTCCTGCCAGTCCCTTCTGGCTTGCAGAGTTTCTGCTGAAATATTAGCTGTTAACTTTATGGGGATTCCCTTGTGTGTTATTTGTTGTTTTTCCCTTGCTGCTTTTAATATGTTTTCTTTATATTTAATTTTTGAAAGTTTGATCAATATGTGTCTTAGTGTGTTTCTCCTTGGACTTATCCTGTATGGGACTCTCTGCGTTTCCTAGACGTGATTAACTATTTCCTTTCCCATACTAGGGAAGTTTTCAACTATAATCTCTTCAAATATTTTCTCAGTCCCTTTCTTTTTCTCTTCTTCTTCTGGAACCCCTATAATTCGAATGTTGGTGTGTTTAATGTTGTCCCAGAGGTCTCTGAGACTGTTCTCAGTTCTTTTCATTCTTTTTCTTTATTCTGCTCTGCAGTAGTTATTTCCACTATTTTATCTTCCAGGTCACTTATCCGTTCTTCTGCCTCAGTTATTCTGCTATTGATCCCTTCTAGAGTATTTTTAATTGCATTTATTGTGTTGTTCATCATTGCTTGTTTCAACTTTCGTTTTTCTAGGTCCTTGTTAAATGTTTCTTGCATTTTGTCTATTCTATTTCCAAGATTTTGGATCATATTTACTATCATTATTCTGAATTCTTTTTCAGGTAGACTGCCTATTTCCTCTTCATTAGTTAGGTGTGGTGGGTTTTCATTTGCTCCTTCATCTGCTGTGTGTTTTTCTGTCTTCTCATTTTGCTTATCTTACTGTGTTTGGGGTCTCCTTTTTGCAGGCTGCAGGTTTGTAGTTCCCGTTGTTTTTGGTGTCTGTCCCCAGTGGTTAATGTTGGTTCAGTGGGTTGTGTAGGCGTCCTGGTGGAGGGGACTATTGCCTGTGTTCTGGTGGATGAGGCTGGATCTTGTCTTTCTGGTGGGCAGGTCCATGTCTGGTGTTGTGTTTTGGGGTGTCTGTGGACTTATTATGATTTGGGGCAGCCTCTCTGCTAATGGGTGGGATTGTGTTCCTGTCTTGCTCGTTGTTTGGTATAGGGTGCCCAGCACTGTCGCTTGCTGGTCGTTGAGTGAAGCTGGGTGTTGGTGTTGAGATGGAGATCTCTGTGAGATTTTCACTGTTTGATATTACATGGAGCTGGGAGGTCCCTTGTGGACCAGTGTCCTGAAGTTGGCTCTCCCACCTCAGAGGCACAGCACTGACTCCTGGCTGCAGCACCCAGAGCCATTCATCCACATGGCTCAGAGTAAAAGGGAGAAAAAGTAGAAAGAAAGAAAGAAAGAAAGAAAGAAAGAAAGGGGATAAAATAAAATAAAATAAAATAAGATAAAATAAACTAAATTTATTAAAATAAAAAAATAATTATTAAGAAAAAAATTTTTTTTAAGTAAAAAAAAGAAATGGACAGATAGAACCCTAGGACAAATGGTGAAAGCAAAGCTATACAGACAAAATCTCACACAGAAGCATATACATACACACTCACAAAAAGAGGAAAAGGGGAAAAAATAATAAATCTTGCTCTCAAAGTCCACCTAATCAATTTGGGATGATTTGTTGTCTATTCAGGTATTCCACAGATGCAGGGTACATCAAGTTGATTGTGGAGATTTAATCCACTACTCCTGAGGCTGCTGGGAGAGATTTCCCTTTCTCTTCTTTGTTCGCCCAGCTCCCGGGGCTCAGCTTTGGATTTGGCCCCGACCCTGCATGTAGGTCTCCTGAGGGCGTCTGTTCTTTGCTCAGACAGGACAGGGTTAAAGGAGCTGCTGATTCGGGGGCTCTGGCTCACTCAGGCCAGGGGAAGGGAGAGGCACGATGTGGGGCAGGCCTGCGGCGGCAGAGGCCAGTGTGACGTTGCACCAGCCTGAGATGCGCCCTGCGTTCTCCTGGGGAAGTTGTCCCTGGATCCCAGGACCCTGGCAGTGGCGGGCTGCACAGGCTCCCGGGAGGGGAGTGTGCATAGTGACCTGTGCTCGCACACAGGCTTCTTGGTGGCAGCAGCAGCAGCCTTAGCGGCTCATGCCCGTCTCTGGGGTCCGCACTGTTAGCTGCGGCTTGCACCCATCTCTGGAGCTCCTTTAAGCAGTGCTCTTAATACCCTTTCCTCGCGCACCTGGAAACAAAGAAGGAAGAAAAATTCTCTTGCCTCTTTGGCAGGTCCAGACTTTTACCCGGACTCCCTCCTGGCTAGCTGTGGTGCAGTAACCCCTTCAGGCTGTGTTCACGTCACCAGTCCTCTCCCTGTGCTCCAACTGAAGCCCGAGCCTCAGCTCCCAGCCCCGCCCGCCGGGCGGGTGAGCAGACAAGCCTCTTGGGCTAGTGAGTGCCGGTCAGCACCCATCCTCTGTGCAGAAGTCTCCCCGCTTTGCCCTCCGCACCCCTGTTGCTGTGCTCTCCTCCACGGCTCCAAAACTTCCCCCTACTGCCACCTGCAGTCTCCGCCTGCGAAGGGGCTTCCTAGTGGGTGGAAACCTTTCCTCCTTCACACTGGTGCAGGTCCCGTCCCTATTCTTTTGTCTCTGTTTATTCTTTTTTCTTTTACCCTACCCAGGTACGTGGGGAGTTTCTTGACTTTTGGGAGGTCTGAGGTCTTCTGCCAGCGTTCAGTAGGTGTTCTGTAGGAGTTGTTCTACATGTAGATGTATTTCTGATGTATCTGTGGGGAGGAAGGCGCGTCTTACTCTTCCGCCATCTTCCCCCCGCCGTCCTTTTCTGTGTAATTGACCAATAATTGAGCATTTGTTTCAACTTAACCAGTATGATTTTGGATTAATCAATTATTCCTTGTAATTCTATCAATTTATTTCCTAACATATTTTGAGACTGTCTTATCAGGTACTGAAAAGTCCAAAACTTTTACATTTCCTTGGTGAATTATTCCTTTTTCATTGTGTTGTGGCCCTTCTTATCCTTAAGTGTATTTTCAACTCTATTTAATATAAATAGGGCTGCCACAGCTTTTATTTTCATTAGAATTTACTTTTTGCCTTCCCCCCCCATCTCTTTACTTTGAATTTTGAACACCTATATATTTTAGGTGTACCTTATGCAAATAAGAATTTTTTTGGATCAATTTGAAAAATCTCTCACTTTTAACTGTTTATTTTGTTTATATTAGTTGTCTGTTGACATGTCTCTATTATCTTATGGTTTGCTTCCTATTTATCATGCATTTTGTGGGGACAGGGTCATTTTCTTCTTTTCTGGATTCTAGCTGCTGTAGATTTATGCTTTTACCTTCCTCCTCTACTGAGTTAGAAGTGATATTTTATTTCTATGCTTTTAGTAGTTAGCCTTCAAATTTTAATATAACTTAATGGCTATCTTTTTAAATTTAATCATAATCCTTATCTACTCTCAAGCAATACAAAAGTCTTAATGCATTAACTCAGAACTCCTTCAGTTTTACACATATTGCTTGATATTTTATTTCCACAATGAGCAGTCACTGTAATTACCTCATGCCATCATTATTTGGATGTGCCTCTGCTTTACTAGTTTATCTGCCTACTACTGTTTCTTATATCTCACGCCTTTACATTTCTAAAGTTTCTTCCATTTCTTACATCTCACTCCTTCCTTTTCCGTTTCTTCTTTGTAAAGTACTTCTTTTACAATCTCTTTCTGTGAGGATATATGAATGAGATGATGCCTAACAATCTTTGTCAAACAGGGCTTTATGTTACACTGAGTCTTTGATGAGAACTTAACCATGTAAAGTTTATAGTGCCAGCTAGCTTTCTCTCTGAATTTTAAAGTTATCATTCTAACATCTTTTGAATATTATTATTGCTTTTTATTTTGGGTATTGTAGTTTTACTATAATCAGTCTGTAACTACAAGTGGATTTATTTATTCACTAATTAATTATTCTATTTAATTCTACTCTGTTAATAAAATGTATTATATTATCATTATATTAAATTAAAAACAAAAATATTTGGTTCTATGGGAAAAGATCATTATATGAAGTTTATCATTATGTTTTGTTAAATCTGGAAAATTCTTAGCTATTACCTCATGTGGCAGGCTGAGTGATGGCCCCCAAAGGGATCCACATCCTAGTCCCCAGAAACTGTGAATGTTACTTTATATGACAAAGGCGACTTTCATCAGATCTATCTTTCCATTTCTCTGCTCTCTTTAGCAGTATGCAAAATGCTCTTTAACTCTCCCACTCAACTTTTAATTTCACTGAATATATTTTCCTTTCTTGATATTCTATTTGAATCTTTTTCCTATCTGTGTTTTTGCTTTTTATTGCATCTAATTGTAGTTCTAGGTTTATAAGTCCTTCTTCTACATTTTAATAAATTTTAAACATACTTTTAATTTCTTAGTTCTATGTCTGAGGTTCACAGGGATTTAATACTAATGTTTGATACATCCATTAACTCTCTATTTGTTTATAACATTGAATTGTGAGGTTATATTCAGCTGGACTTTATCTGTGGAAATTCTCTGTGACCTGGTTGGAATATATATGCCTCAAGAGTGGATTTGAATGTGTATATTATAGATATAACAGAAGTGTCATCAGTATGAAAATAATTTGGGATTACTATTTTTCCCCTAGTTTGGGGATTCCTAAACTCCCAAGCATAGTCTAAATTTAATTCTAAACCTTAAAGAGGGTAGGTCTATAGGTAAAAATCTCAGAGCAGACTTTTTCCTACCCAGGTCTTAAGTCTGAAGTTTCCTTATACATATACTGTTCTATTAGATTTCCCTCCCCACCTCCTTATTTCTCTAATTTTTAAATTATTATTAAATACGCTTACAAGACCCTAAACCTTTTTTTTTTTTCTTTTCATGTGAGGTCCCATTCTCCACCTTAAGTAGGTCCATAATCTGGTCTCCTATATCCACCAAGGTGTTAGCCCAAGAATGTGTAGACTACCTGATGGAATGACACTCTTATCTTAGCTTCAGCATCAGGTCATTTGTTTTGAACTCTGTTTTATTTTTGTTTGTTTGTTTTCTTCACTTCTTGTCCCTAGATATTTCCCCAGATTTCTTAAGAATTTAGCTTTCACAAGGATGATGGTTATATTTTATCATGCATTTTTGGAGTTTGGTAGTAAGAAAGATTTTACATTATCTTGTTTACAATTTTGCTGGCATTGGAAGTCCAGTATAGATTTTTTAAGATAATATTTTAAACCAAATCCACCTTGAAACAAAGCTTCTTTTTTCTTGTCTGGACTGGAAGTATCCAAGCGGAGTTGGATGTGTCCTTGACATAGGCGCTCTAAAAGTTTCTACCTTGAAGGAAGTTGGAAAAGATCATTTGCAAGAGCTCCTAAATCTGACATTTCATTTGTCAGATTCAATCAGTAATCTTGAGATTTCAGTTTGCTTTTATAAATGTTCATATTTAATTTAATTAAAAGACAAATTTTCTTTAATGAAGAAATACCTATTAACTATAGTTTTCCTCTCACAATGTTTTCAATATGTTAATAACTATAGCTCTCTTATTTTAGAAATAATACTCTAAAACATAACGTTAGTAGCTCATGGGTTGACTATAAATTGGATATGATCATAATATATTTAGTGAAATCATTCAGTCTCTGAGTTACTTAATTTTTTTTTCCTTCTGTTATTTTTGCTCATTTTTTCCCTAATAAAAGGATTAGGATGTTGATTATAATCCATGTGGATATTAAAGAAAAGATGGTAATCATATATTTGCAACTATATATTAAGTTATTACCCTGGCCAGACAGATAGTGTGATAAATGTTCCATATATGTTATCTAATTCAATCACAGAATAATCCCATAATATTAGTATAATTTCACCTAAATTTTGGATAAGAATACTACAGTTGTAACTTGTCCAAGTTCATACTGTAGGTAAGCAATGGATCCAAGATTTGAATACAGGGTTATTTGACTTAAAACATGTGCTCTTAATCCTCTGGGAGCATATAGCCTACAGAGAAAAGATACATAAAAAGCTATAATAATTTCTATCTAGTATATAATAGTGTGTAGTAAAAAAATTTAACATTGTTTAAAAAGAGGTCTGGCTTTTATACTCCTGGGAGGTAATCTCTCAGTCTTCGGAATGTCATGTCTGATAGGGATGTTTTTGTTTGCCTTGCTCATGCTGCATAGACCAGCAACATCATTTAGGGTGGAACTTGGGTTACAAGGTATCAGTCACCTGGAGACCAAGATCCACCATTTTGGAAATACATCAATCAATCATGCCTAAGTGATGGAGCCCCAGTAACAACTCTGGACCCTAGTCTCAGGAGAGCTTCCTGGGTTGGTAATACTCCATGCATACTATCTCACATTGATGCCAACAAAGTAACATACCCTGACTCCATGGGGAGAGGACAAAGGAAGCTCCATGTTTAATAATTTCCTGCACTCTGCCCTATGCTCTTCTTCCTTTGGCTGATTCTAAGCTCTATCCTTTCTCTGTAGTAAACCATTACCACAATTGTGGTAACAGATTTCACTGAGTTCTGTGAATAATCCTGGAGAATTATTAAACTGAGGGTGGTTTGGGGAATCCCTAGAACCTGTAGTTATTGTCAGAAGTGAGTGTGGTTTTATGTGGACTGTATACTCTCTAATTGTACAGTTGATTTACTCCAAGCACATGGAGAATTATAAAAAGTGAGCTGTGGAATCATGGGAAACTTAAAAGGAGAAAATGTTTAGGCAACTCGGAAAAGCCTAAGAGTTTATCTAGAAGTTACGGAAAGAAAATTGTTCTAGGGAAAATAAATAGCATTATGACAAAATAAGGAATCAGCAAATGTCATATTTCATTTAATCAAATACATCATATATGTACCACCAAAACAAAACAAAGCAAAGTTACCAATTAAACTATAACATGCCATTAATTGTAAGACACATCCTCATGTTAGAGATGTTAACGGTATCTTAGAATCAATAAAATGTGGTAGACCATTTAGGAAATGGTCCTAAACTGAGTGTGGCCAATGCATTCAATATTTCAAGGCCAGGAGTGAAGAAAAAAATACAGATGATAGAAGTAGCAAGAAACATTGTCAGAGAAGTAACTTAGAGGTGAACATTAAATATTCACTATGTGCCATTCCTTCTGATAAGAGCCTTATATAAAGTATGTCTTTTACCTCCACAACTGTAGGGAAATAAATTTGTGTTGTTTTAAGCCAAAAGAAAGAAAGAAAAAAAAAGTATGTCAATGGTCAGAGCAACTTCAAAGTGCATTATAACAGAGAAATTGAGAAGCTACATATAGAGAAACATATAGAAATGCAAAGAAGCTACACAATTTTTTAAGGTCAGAGATTTATTAAGTTGGGAGGCTAAAACTTTAAAGCAGGTTTTTCTGATTCTAAAATACATATTAAAGTGTTTGGACTTTACTAGAGCAGAGGCTGTAAAAAGGGAAATACCAGGGTATTATTTCTCTTTGTGGTAGTTAAAGTTTGGTAGTACTGGGAAAGACTGGTAACAAAGAGATTGGTGGTTTTTCGCATTGGTCTGAGCTGACGTTTTGTGGTCTTAAACTAAGAAAGGATGGAAGTTCAGATGTGGAAAGAAAGACTTAGGGAAACAATAAGGATGAATCCGAGGTTCCTAAAATAGAAATTTATGACTATTAGAGTCAAAAAACATGTGGAGGGAAGGTGAATTATGAGTTAAAATTCAAACTTATTTTATTTCAGGTGTTTCCTAGATATCCCAGTTGAGCTAGCTCAAATATCTGTCAGGGCTAATTAATGTACATATAGATATCATCAGTATATGTGTACAAGTTGAGGACATTCAAATGAATGAAATCACCCAAGGACAGCATTTAGAGATAGAGAAAATGATTAAGGTCAGATCCTTAAAGAACACCAATATTTAAGAGGCAACCAGAAGAAATCACTGGAACTGTCAATAGAGAAGTAGAAAGAAGACTGTCCTGCTGGCATACAAGAAAAGTGAAGGCAACAGTGCCACAGAGGAGGAACGTAGGGCAAAAATTACAATTAGGTCATTAAACCTGGCAACAGGGACTTCCCTGGAAGTCCAGCGGTTGAGACTTTGCCTTCCAACGCAGGGGGTGCGGTTTTGATCCCTGGGGTCGGGGAGCTAAGATCCCACATGCCTCGTGGCCAAAAACCAAAACATAAAACAGAAGCAATAGCCTAATAAATTCAATAAAGACTTAAAAACAAAACAAAACAAAACAAAACCTGGCAACAGTGCTCACTAGTTAGTGACCATAACAAGATAAGTTCATAAATGAAGACCAAAAATTCATTATAATGAGTTAAAAAGGGAATATCAGTTTTGTTGTGCTTTAAAACAACATCCATTTTTGTTAATTCATAATTCTGTGGGGCAGTCATTTAGATGAGGCTCAGAGCGGTGATTCTTTCAGGACTCAGTTGGACTCATGCTTGTTTAGTCAGCTGCCAGTCAGCTTCTGGTGGTTGTCAGCTGGTGTGGTGATGGTGACTGAGTTGTGTGTTTCTCATTGCCCAGCAGGCTAGCCCAGATTTGCTCACATAGCAGCTCTGAAGGGACCCAAGAGAGTGAGCAGAAGCATGAAAGGATTCGAGATCCAGGCATGGATGGCACACTATGCCCTACCATGTTGGCCAAAGCCAATCTCAAGGGCAGCCAGATTGCAGAATAAAGAAAATGGACTTTGTCTCTTGATGGGAGGAATAGCTGATCTACTGCAAAAGGATACAGAGCTAGATAAAGAGCTGTGGCCAATTTTGCAATCTACTATGGAGAAGGAGATGAAGAAGTGAAAACAGACAAATATTGCCTCTCTTTGTCAATTAAATGAATGACAAGAAAATAGTGCAGAATCTTGATGGGAAAGGAGGCATGTGGCAGGACTTTTATTCCATAATCAGGAAAATAAAGTTTTTGAGTTCTAAAGCTTTAAGATTTTTGCATCTCCAGCTTCTTTTGGCACTTGTGCTCATCATTCTCATCCATCTTGCTTTCAACCATGAGTCACCACAAACACCATCCTTTCCCAAGTTTGGAAATGCCTGAACATGAATACTGATTTGAAGACATAGATCAGAATGAGGCATTTTATCTGATCTGGTAAGACTTACTTCTGTCAAATTCCATTGTCCAATTCACCACTGGAATAACCTTTCTGAACTGCCTTTTCTACTGTGTTAGTCTAAGTCCTTAGAGAAGCAGACACAAAAAAGAATTGTAAATGAAAGAGAATTATTGGAGAAACACTAAACATAGGATTTTCTACATATAATTTAATAAATGATCACAGGTATATAAATAATGTCTTATCAGCTTTGAGCAACATTTCACTTTGATCACATTTAAACTAGCTGTTGGCACAAAAATCATCTGCTATAATTCTTGATTTTTGAGAACACTACTCTGCCCATGGGCCAAGGATGCAGGATTAGAGTCCTTGAGCAAAAAGAATCCAGTTCTTTCTACATACCACTAGTTAGTATTCAAATACAGGGCTTTGTTTATGATGTCATTATAAAGCAACATTTTCTGGTAGAAGAATTTATGATACTTGTTGAGATACAAATTTAATGACACATTGAAAAATGAGAAATTTGTATCATCAAGAGGATGTACTGTCTCACATAGGCTAACATCATATTGCTAATAACAACAACAATAATGATAATAACAAGAGCAAAGGATAAACAGTTATACGTGTTATGAGTAAATATGGTGTGCTTTGCTCCAGTACTCATCAAGCAGACGGAAGAGTTGGTCTCAGCATGCTTTAAGATGACCGTTAATTTTTAATAGTGTTAGTGTTTATTAGTGACAGATGATTGGCTTTAAGTGTCTTATGAATAATAAATTAACCAGGTGGGTGTCTGGGTCTGCCACAAATGTATATGCAAGGCCAGTGAAGCTGCCCTTGATTTGGTGTTGGAGACTGCATGCATATAGGATGAAAGAATGTACCTCCAGGAATTGGAACTGACTTTTCACATTTTAGCACTGAAAACAGTGGCAGAATTCTTGGCACTTTCTCAAGCCTCTGAGGTTCTACGGAAGTCCTGAGATGTAGGAAAGTTCATCTCAGATATTTTAGCAAGTGGAAAACTGCTGGAAAATGTTTCTCTTGTTCCCCAGCCCTGCTGAATTCATAACACTTAAACACCTGTGTCCATCAAGTAGAACACACAGGATCACAGCTAGAGCTGTTCTTGACTTTGCAATTTCATTGACTGACAGTTTAATATCTATTTATTTTCACATCTGACACCAGTAAAGACAGGCTGGCATCATGAATGTCAAGACATTATGCTGACAACTGTATTTTTTTTCATCATTGGGGGGGAGGTGGGGAGGAAGTTTCAACATTCCCAAGGAAAGTGTTCTTTTGAAGCACTGCAGCTCCAATAAACACCAAATTGTAGTTCAGATATAATTGGCAGTAACTATTGATAGGTTACCTGTACATGTTTATATAGGAACAGGTACATTCAATTCTAGATTTACTAGTAAACTAACTGTTACTGTTATACTCTGGAATGAAATGTGTAATTACACTATTTAAATAGCTGAAACAGCTGCCATTACTGCGGACTGTGTAAACAGTGTTTTCCATGCTAAAATTGAATGTTTAGAATATGGTGCATTATTTTCAGCAGCTCTTGTTTAGTCTCTGAAATACAAACAAGAGGTCTAGCTCCATCCCAGCTCCATAGTATCAGAACGACACTCTACATAAGAAGCATTCACAAAATGAAAGTGAGACGGATTTTTAAAACCTTAAGCAAAATCACAGTGTTGCTCAAAGTTAACCACAGAATAGAGAACGTAACATTCACATCAGATGCTGTGCAAAATGCATTTCATTTCCACATACTGAAGCAGATCAGGAGAAGGTCCTTTGTCTCTCTCATTTATGCCTGCTACCTAAACAGAAAGTAATTCAATTTTACTGTACCTCCATGTATGGCTGGGGAAATATTATTATGATACTGAGATCACTGAACTTTTCAATCTGCTACTTTGAGAATGTTCTCACAGCTAGAGGTAAGGTCTGGTAATTCACAGAACCAGTTTCACTGCGTGGTCATAAAGGAACTGCCTTATGATTAGGCAGTATTGAATGGAATGACTTCATTGCCTCTCTAGTTTAGGACTGAAGTCTACTATTACATCTTACAATTCTCCTCCCCAGTGTCATTTTGCCAACTGCTCTAAGAATAAAATATGCTCTCTAACTGAAATTTTGTTCAGAGTGCATTCATTCACAGAAATTAGGCCTGAGATTGATTGTGGATTTCCACAAAATCACATTAATTTCTGTTCTTGGCAATTACTGTACAATTAATGTTATTGATGTAGCAGCCTCATAAATAAATATTTTGTCGTCATGTAGGGTTTTTGTTTGTTGCTTGTTTTATTTGTTTAGGCTTCATTTTTGGATGAAATTAGGCCTGGATGTTTCTCTCTTTCTTTTGGAGGAATCATACAGGAATGGGTAAGAGAAAGGATGAATCAGGACCCTTTCTTCCAATTTACTGAGTCCATCTTGATGGCACATTCCTGCAAGCTCAACCCTGACTCCTGATTCTTGACTATAATATCTCATGTCCCCATCCCACAGTTAGTTGCCCTGTTTCTATCACTATCCACCTTCTACGCTGGCTTCTCCAAAATTATGACAAAAAGATGCAATGTTCTTAAGTCTTTTCTCCAATACTCACTCCTAGAAGTTTCTTACCCCTGCTTTTCTTTTACGTCACCTCTTCATATTTTGCTAATCTAACTGTCTTGATTTACAAGGTACACTGAATTTGGAGTCAGGACTGCTTAACTTGAGTACAGGCTCTGCCACTATTATGTGTTCTTGAGCAAATATTCATTTCTAAAATGCAGGTGATACAAATTTATTCATTCAGCAATGTTTATTGAACAACTTCTATGTGCCAGGCACTATTTTAGGGACCAGCACACAGCAATGAAAACAAAATCAGCCCAGACCCTCCCTCATGGGCCTTACATTCTAAAATTATCTACACTTAAAGGATTAAATAGAAAATATATGTGAAAGTTTGTTATAACCTATAACATATCTGTTACATATATTACACTGGTGATAATAAGAAAACAATTGTTTTTACTTTTGTTTTGCCTATCACAGAAAAAAATCAGCTTGTCATCATGCAAGGCCTAGCTTTCTAAAGTTGGTGAAAAGAAGTAAAGGAAATAGCAATATTTACAAAAATGGAAAGTACAGAAAGTTATTGGGAAGAGTGGGAATAGAGGAACATGGAGACAAATAGAGAAAAGTAGAGAAAAATAGATGGTCAAATTGACAATATTAAGTGCACACACACAACGTAGATGGTTTTTAAGAAGAGGGACCAAAGCTGATTTTACTGACAAAGATGGAGCCATGCACCAGAACCAGCTAAGACTAAGCGGGGAGACTGTGTTTCTACTCCCCTTCTGTTCTATCTATTTGATCTTAGGCCAGTCACTCTACCTGTCTGGGCTACATTTTCCTAGGCTATGAAAAGAGAAGGCTGGACTGCGTGATCTCCAGAAATGTCTTTCAGCCTGCTGCCTTCTATGCTTCTAAAGAAGGAGTTTGTGTCATTGAGGCCAGTCCTCCACTAAGACCCTTCAAAACGCCTGTCATATGCGAGACCCAGGACACGTTTTCTATAATAAAGTATTTGCTTCACTTTTTAAAAAATTATGGTAAAATACACATAACAAAGTTTATCATCTTAACTGTTTTTAAGTATACAGTTCAGTAGCTGAATTACATTCACATTGTTATGCTAGCTTCATGGTGACATATATTGTCTCTTTATTAAAAAATTGATAGAAATTTATCTAATGAATACTCAATCTTTGGAATTTTATAGAAGGTATATTTTTTCCATATATGTATAGTTTTCACCAATACGAGTTTTGAATAAGAAAATAACACCAAACACTAAATTTCTGTAGTCACTAAATGCAATTCAAATTACTTTCCTATATTAGTCCTAAAGGTGTTCTTGACATTTTTTTTTCTTTTTCTGTTTTCTGAGAATCTATAAAGCCATTAAGGGGAGAAGTAGATCTAAATTTCCACCCAGACTTAATAGTGGATTTATAAATAAATAAGGAGCAATGGACTCCCATATTTGTGATATGCAACAAGGAAAACTTAAGCCTCTCCTGACTCCATGTCACATCCCCTCTCCCCCGAAAAAAAATTGAGACAATTTTAATCTAATTATGAATACAAAGAGACATTATATTCCAGAAATAATGAAATTTAAGGAAACAATATTTTCACATTTTAAGCCCCGTGGGAAGATCCTTATCTTTATTGGGTGGAAGAGAACTTAGATGGGTGACATCAAGTGACCAAACACTGACCCTACCACCGCTGTCTACAGAGATTGCTCCTGCTCCTTTCCACGGGTAGATCCTCCCATTTCTCAAACTCACTATTTCAGGCCAGACTCTTGGGTTTCTAACAGCCTTGAGGATTGATTGCTACTGCCACCTAGCCCACCTGGCATGGCACTGAGTGTCTCAGTAGAATGAGGAAGATGAGACCATCACATGATTATAACGTCATTGTTTATAGTCCCATTTAAAAAAAAAAAAGAAAAGAACAGAGTTTTAAATGCTAATGTAATTTTCCATTATTATGTCACCCTTAATAACAATGCTATTTTGCTGAAGAGAGATAAGCAAATGCAATTGAAAATAAGACGAAGTCATAATGCCAGTGCTCTATTTGGGCACTCAGTAATATTGCCAGGCAATATCTGCTCACTTTCAACAATTTAAAAGGACTAATCCTTTAGATATGAAGTTTGTAGGTTTCTCACATAACTCTTCCTGCCACAACCAATGTCCATTGTAAGCAGTATAAGAGACAAAACTCAAAGAGTGACAAGTTCTTCCGAAAGTAGCAGCAAAAATTAATGAAAGGTCCACCTTAGCATGTCTCTATGTGAAAAACCTACATGGCCTTTCAATCAATAACTCAGCACAAATGTACTCAAGGCATTTTAAAATCACCTCGTCTTTTAATTTGGGGAATGGAAAATCTGCCACCAGGCTTATCATTAGTTTTTTAAATGACTCCCATCATTGGGTTGTATTTATGAGTATTTTATTTGTCCATATGAACACAATTCCTAATACTGTAATAATATAATAATAGTGTTTTTTCATTTACAAAGCATTTAATTGTTCAATGTACTGCTACCCATATAATGTATTATACTACATACAAAGTGCTGTTAAACTAGCAGTCAAATAATAAATATTCCAAATACAGCCATTGGGAATGTAGAACGATCTGAAATATCCTTATAAATTCAAAATGGCTCATTTGCTAATCAAGTGTTTCAAATATGATCATTGCCTAGTAAAGTGATAATGAAGACACTAGGAGTTCTGAAAACCTGTAGGAGAGATTCATCCGTTTTTCTTCTGAGAGGTTACAAATGATCACTATTTAGCTCTCAAAAATACTTACCAAAACCTTGTGCTTCATCAATATTTTCACTTGTGATATATCTCTGAAGGTGGCTCCTGGTCTCGGGATTATGGAGTCCATTCAAGCCAGTCAGATGGTAGGCATAGCAGCAAATATCCTTTGAAATTAACTGGATAGTTGTTCTGTAATTAGCTTATGGATTGCAGGGTCAGATAGAAAGGGAATCTGTTGGCAGAGGATCACCACCTAGACCTCAGTATTGTTTGGTACCACTTAAATTACATATTTAGCTTGATTATTTCAAATAGTTTCTTTCTTTTCAAATGACACTATTCCAGCACATTGTTTAGACAAAACTGGTTCTGGAGACCTAATATTTCAATACACACATTCATTTCAGAGCTGACATGAAGGAGTATTAATGGTAAGAACGCATTTGTGTGTAATTTTAAATTTCCCACACACAGAGAAGAGCGCTAGACTGTGGTGTGACATCTGCTGTTGGGTGAAAAAAGGGTCTCAACTACAGAGCCATTTGAAAACCTTCTTTCTAAAAAATAGTTCACAAGGAAGAATGTTTATCTCCAACTTAGTTTATGGACTGACAAAAAAGCAAGCATTTAAATATGGAAGCCAGCAAACAATTAGAAATATTTAGATATACACTAAATTTTGATCCTCTTATATAATGCAAATTTAAATTCAACTCTTAGTTGTCAGGTGTGCATAGGTAAGTATTATTTTTCTGGGTTATGATCTCTAATAAAACAGGCTTGTCTCTTTCTTCGAGGGCCATAATGCAGAATACTATGTGTATGGCAGTACATAAACAGAGAAATTTTGTCCTTTATAAAAGAAGTAAATACACTTATCAAAATTTTAACCTTAAATTAACCCGAGCTATTGGGTTCATATTTTCACCTCCAAATAATGAAGAATACCATTTCTGAAAGGTAAAAATTAATGAAAGACTTTAGTTGATTTTATTTAAAAAAAATCTTTGCCAAAAATGTTGTCCTCAGATATTTGTTGCAGTTATAAAGGGTGTGTCAAAGAATGAGCCTGTCTTTCTTTGCAATTAACAAAGGGCTGCATTTTCAGTTTGGTGTGTGTGTGTGTGCGTGTGTGTGTGTGTGTTTCCAAATCTTGCTCATGTGCTATGTAGCTTCCCAAGTCAAGGAAGAAAACAAAAGTCAAGGAAGAAAAAAATTCATAGAATCAGAATCACAGAAAATCATAGAGTTGGAAAAAGTTCTGAGTCTTTCCCAATTGAGGAAACTGTTCATATTGTTGAATAACTCATCTCTGGTCACCTCCAAAGCTAGCAGCAGGTCCACTTAAATACTATGATCCTGGGTGGCCGACTTGTATATTCTCTATCACATCTTTTTCTCCTTATAAAGAGCTTCTTTAAAATAATGCTTTGTTTTTCTGTTTATTAAATTAATACAAGCATATTGTTTAAAACACAAAGAAGGCAAGTAACAATGGAAAAAACCATCTGCCTTGCCTTACCCCTCCCCATACTCACTTCTGCTTTCCAGAGGCTTGGTATATAACCGTTTCTGGTTTTGTTCTCCTGGTGTTTACACATCTCCCTCTCTCCCACCCCTCTAAATAGATCATTCATACTGACATTTTTTACTTACCTACTTTAAATATTATCTCTTACCTTAAGCTATGATGGATGAGAATTTAATGTATTTATACCACTTTTCACTTTCTCCTCAATCATGAAAAATACTTAAAATTTTATTCTCAGTTTCTCCACTTGTCATCCTTGTAATTTCAAACCACATTTTTATCCTCCTTTCTTATCCCATAGCAGTAGCTCTTCATTCTGACCTTTAAAAAAAATGACGTTAACTTTCCCACACTTTTCCTCCACCTCTCCTTCTCAATTCCTTTCTAAACATCTCTTCCAATCTGTCTTTACTTTTTCATTGTCTAGATGGATTTCATTTAGATTCCATTTTTACCCACAAGAAAGCCTTTGTTATTTGTGTGTGAATGAATCCTAATGAAAACTATTCATCATCATTTATAACATTATGGCTATGTAAATATTGTTCATTTCATAGTCAAGGAGTTTGCAGCAATTATATTTCCTCCTCCACAAATTTAATGACACAAATCATATGGCACACAGAGTGAATTTTCCTGGAGTCAAATTTGAATGCATTCTCCTTTTCTAACAATTCCCAGATGCATTTACTTAGGCATTCACTTGCTCATACAATAAATATTTAGCAAACATCTGCTGTATGGAGGCTCAACTGTTAACAAAGTCCTTGGTTTCATAGTGCTTATATTGTATTGGGGGTGGAGGATGGAGAAGACAATAAATAAATACAGAATAAGTATATCAACATGTTAAGTGGTGATAAGTGTTGTCAAGGAAAAGAGAACCACTGGGGATAAAAGAATAACAAGAATTTCTATTAAAAAGGGTGGTCAGGTAAGATGTGTAATAAAGTAATATTTGAGTAAGCAGGGTTTGTTTTGTTTCATTTTGTTTTGTTTTTGTAATTTCCACAGTTTTTGTGTTTCCTTCCTCAAGTAATTTCCCAAGAATGTGAGGCATCAAGTTTTCTGTGTCCTTGCATGTATGAAAGTATCTGATAAATAGAGGTTACAGAAAGAGAGCATAGAGTTAATTGATAGAGAGAAAATTATCAAAGGAATAATACAAGAGAATTTACTTGAGAAGAAGCATTCATGTCTTCAGACTAAAAGGAGACACTGAGTACTCAGCACAATTAATGTAGAAAGACCTAAACCCAAGCATATCATTTTGATAATTTTCTCTCTACCAATTAACTCTATTCTGTCTTTCTGTAACTTCTATTAATCAGATCATTAGCCATACTAGGTTGATCTTCTATGTCTCTTAACTTTTCTCATGTATTTTATGCTTCTTTTTCTCATTCTATGTTCTGGGGAAGTAATGTGTGTTTAAATCCTAACACTTCTGTTGAATTTTGTATTTCAGTGTCATATTTTTATTTTCTAAGAGAACTCTCATTCTCTGTTTCTTTGCCTAATACATCATAACTTTTTTTTTTTTTTTTTGCGGTACGCGGGTCTCTCACTGTCGTGGCCTCTCCCGTTGTGGAGCACAGGCTCCGGATGCGCAGGCTCAGCGGCCATGGCTCACGGGCCCAGCCGCTCCGCGGCATGTGGGATCTTCCCGGACCGGGGCACAAACCCGCGTCCCCTGCATCGGCAGGCGGACTCTCAACCACTGCGCCACCAGGGAAGCCCCATCATACCTTTTTGTTCATTTGTTTTGTTTTATTTTGCTTTGCCATTTCTTTTCATATGCTTTGAGTTCTAATTAGAAGGGTTATTTTGTGGAGGTTTTATTATCTTTTTTCAAGGGTATTTTCTTCTGGGTGTTTATTTTGTTCTTTCACTTCCATGTGACTGACTTTCCTAAAATGATGATCTTTACTTTATTCTGAACAATGATGCTTAAAAACACTGCTTATGAGCACTACATATATGGGTAGGATCTGATGACTATCTGGGCCAATTGTTAACACTGGGAACCCCAAATTCCAGGGCTTTCTCTGGTGTTCTAATGTCATACTACTTCTCTTCAAACAGCTCATTTTATTTCTTTTGAGAAGAAACCTCCAACCTCTGCCTGGGAAAAACATCTAACTACCAGGCATTTCATGCAATGCCTGTATGTGGTGCTGGTGATGGGCTTCAAATGTTCTTTAGACAAGTTTAATTAACACCTCTGCTTTCTGGTTGACTTCCCTTCATACCTGGTATTTCTTAGTCTTGAGCTGTTTGGGGTCTACAGGGCAAGTCAGCCCCTCTCTGGACCAGTTCTCTTTTCTGTTATCATTCTTTCAGCTTCTTTTTTTCCTCTCAGAATTTGTTTTTGCCCTGAGAATCTCCTTCTGATTTGGGAGATTGAGGAGGGAGAGACAGGTTGGAGCGGAAAAACACATATGATCAACCCATATTTTTGAATCAAGAGCTTTTTGAAGTGCATCCTAACCCTAGGTGTCTCCCCCTCCCCTGCATGTTTCCCCTTAAACAGTAGGTACCGTGGACTACATTACTAGTAAAGACAAAGGAACATAGGACTCAGCCAGTCATTTAGGGTGTGCTTCTTGAATGCATAGAAACATTTCCATAAAAAGACTAATCTACCCACTAATCCCAATCAACCACCCACTGCAAAGTGATGGAAATGAAATGACAGGTATTTAATGCCACTAAAATATCTTAATCCCACAGTGTCTTGTTGGATAATGCTCTGCTCAAAGTAATTCTGATGGTGCCTGTTGTTATTATGTTGTTAATATTACTAAATTTAATATCAATACCCACAGAGAGCCAACGGTTGTTTTTCATGGAAACTCCATGGTTCCAATTTGTACCAATTGAATATTAAATAACACAAAAATAACTCATAACAAAGGGCAGGAAGAAGTAATTTATATATCGTAAATTGGATAATATGTTATGATGAAAGCTAAAAGCAACCGAATATGTTTAATGTTTATGGAAAAAAAAAAACCTTTTCCTTGAATTCAACTAGTTTGGCTAAATTCAGTTTAAAAATAAAAAAATGAGGTGGAAATGCGGGGATGGGAATAAAATGGAGCAAATATCTGGGTGTTTGTCTTCAAATAAATAGATTTGACTGAACTATCTCTTTTCAAGCAGTTGTGTATCTAAAAATAATCTTACCTTTAAGAAGGCCCTCATATGTAGTTGTTCTGTCGGAAGCCCTGGGGGGCAAAGAGATGCCCTTTACTTAAGTGAAAAGCTAGCCTGAGAATTGCCTCTAGGCAAAAGCCATTATACACTTCTCTTCCATCCTTTAGACAAGCAAAAAGCAGAGCTTCCCACTGATACAAATCAGCCCACAACTTGGCTCTCATTAGCTCTAAGTCTATGGAAATCTTTAGAAGCTTGGATCACCCCACCAAGCTCATTAGGTGTTTAAAATTAGGCATTCTTTTCATGAGGAGCAACAGGAGTTCTTCCTGTAGCACAGGTATGTATTTATAACAGCCCCCCCCCCACACACACACACAAAGTGCATTGAAAGTGCTCACTAGGCCTGTTTGGCTGTACTTGTTAGCCCAGCTTTCATACTTAGCACTAAAATAGAGTAGTGATTGGTATACCAAAATCCCTTTAGATTCTAGGGACTGGATATCTGATCTTTTTTCATATACTTTTCATCCTAAGTATATCTATTTGTTTACTTTCTATTTCTGAAATTGTTTGGGTAGGAAAATCCATTCAGTTACTAGTGTCAAGTATGCTAAAATCACGTAGGAAAATATTCCTCCAAGGGATAAAGGATTCAGGAATACACCTCCAATTGAATTCTGCTTTATAACAAGGCCTATGCTTTTCAACTTCCATGAGACTAGAAAGTGAAATTACCTGTGCTCTCTTTGATGTAATTATAGCCATGAGGTGTCCAAAGTCTTTTTATTTATGTCATATTAAGGCAGCTATCCAAGGTACTGAAGCTTGCTGAAATATTTTTGTTTAATGTGTTCCCTATGACTTGTAAGATTCTGGGAAGCACTGTGGGGCCAGCTGGGGAGGCAGGATGTATTTCTGGGCAGTAAAAAGACGTCCTGAAGAGAAAACCTAGCTGATAGATCACAGCTCTGGATCACGGGTCAGCCACTGTCTGCAACCTTGATAACTCTCTGATGCTCTGCTCCCACTGTTTCCCAAATTATGAAGACAATGTAGAAAAGCATTTCTCCTTATTATAAAAACAATGCTGTGTTACCTAAAATGTCAGCCTGCTGCCCCATTACCTCATATGATACAAGTGTAGATCTTGAAGAGGGCATCAAGTTCAACCTGCCTTGAGCAAGGAAAAGGAGCAATTACTTAGCTGTTAAGAAAAATCCTGATATCATTATCAGATAACCCCAATAGCCACCTGATATCTGGCTATTATTTTAAATGGATTTAAAATACATTTTAAAATCTCAGATTCAAGTCATATGGAAATAATAATATAAGTTATCATAAAGGTGTTCTGAGATAATTCTAAATGTCAGTTTAGCATATTTCTTCATGTTTTAGGTTTTCTAGAGTGAATGAATAGCTTATTTTATGAGGTAAATGTCCTTTGGGCGGAAGAAAGGGACAACCACATTTAAAGGTCAGTTAATATAGTGAGGTAGACATAGTTACTAGTGTTCAAATCTCACTATGTTATCTTTAAATAGAATGCCCACTATTTTGACTAAAATGATGCACAATAGCTTGACTACTTATATCTTTTGTTCCCATTTGTCCTACCATGTTAATCTTCTAGTGTTTCTTTTTTAGCTCAAACCCTTTTGTTTAGAATATCTCACAATCTAGTGACAATAATCCATTTGTCTCTATTGTTTTGTACAGTAAGGCCTAACCCCACATATATTTCAATGGCAGCTTTTTCTATAATTAAAAAGAACTGAATTCTTTTCTTTTTTCAGAAAGATAAGAGTTCTCATAGACTCATGAAACTAAACCTTTTTCAAAAACAGAAAATCCAACAATTCAGACATATGCTTCCAGTCCATGGACTATGTTTCTCAAGACTTTACCTGTGTGGAGGTACCATAACAACCATTTAAACTGAACAAACCCTCTTGCTTACAAAACAAGATATCATTATAGTAAAAAGCAATTTGTCTTTTCTCCCCACTTTACCCTTAATCCATGCGCGCACTCGCGCACACACACACACACACACACACACACACACACACATAGCTTTGACTAGTCATTACCCTGAATTGGGTACAAAACACCTCTATAGATATATAGAATTGGCCTCTTTGGGGAAAAAAAATGCAATTCTATTTTTTCAACTGAAAATTAAAAATAGTTATTTTGTAACTATTTTTATAAAACCATGAAGTTACAGTTACTAAGAATTTATTTAGGTCATCTCCCCTTATGTAAACCTCTCTGTGAGACTAAAAACTACAATCACCATGACAAATGAGTTATTAATAAAGTGAAATATTGGAGTACAGTGATCATTTGCTCTAGAATTTTTTGAGCCCTAATTTTTCTCTGTTTAAATATTTGAGTTAATGGTACATCATTTCAGCCTTGATGTTCCCAATTCACAGGTGCTAACCAACCAAAAGGAACCTGAAGGCTGGAGGTCACAATGTGTTTTTAATTTTCATCAGAAACATTTAAAATAACAACATTTAATATAATTATATATTTTACTGTGATATTCTCCTCCATGACTATTCTTTCAGGATTGACATGCAAGTATAGGAACAGGTTTTAAATTTGCAGCTTTTGAATAATCCAATTCAAGTTGTAGTATAGTTTCTTAAATAAGTATTAATAGGAATTGATATAAAGCTTTGTTTCACTGGTGTGTATGGTTTTAGAAGGTTACTATAATTAATAGCTTATTCATAGTAAACTGAACAGTAAAAACTCTTTTCCAAGGAACAAATAAAAATTGCGCTAAAAAGAAAATTGGCTTTGGGTTGATGAGGCAGACATATCACTGAGGTGACCCCAGTGGGATACATCTTTGTAAAATCTCCTCCCCTTAAGCTCAGGAAGAACCTGGGACTTGCTTCTGGCCAATAGAGGGTAGCAAATGTGAAAAGATTTTTCAGATGTAGTTAAGGTCCCAAATGAGTTGATTGTAGGATAATCAAAAGGGAGATTGTTCTGTGTGATCCTGACTTAATCATGTGAAAGTTTTAGAAAAGGGACTGAGTCTCCCTGATTTTATAGTCTCTCTCCTGCTTTGAAGAAGCAAATTGCCATGAGTTGTACAGCTCTAGGGAAATAAATTCTGCCAGCAACCACAAGAACTTGGAAGAAGAGCACAGGCCCCAGGTGAGAACACAGCCCCAGCTAACAACTGGATTGAAGACTGGTAAGACCCTGAAGGAA